>NC_141543.1:12907500-13630000 GCF_021556685.1 Rattus norvegicus
CTTTCCCATCTGGGAAGCCTTATCGTTCTCCAGCTCTGTGATGGGTTCCCCCCACTCCTCCCCCGACATTCTCCAGTTGCCCGGGCTAGTTTGGGGAGCGCGGGTTACTGTCCCTAAGGGGAGACGGGTGGGTGTGGCCGCAGCGGCGATCCTTGTCTAACTTGGGTTAGTACTGCTCGCTGGGCCACCTGTTTTTGAGCGTAGGCGGCGCACCCTCCCCTGCGTTTTCCGGCGGGCTGGAGGTGCTGGGGACTCGCGGCTAGAGGAAGGCGGAGCTGTCCCCGACGGCGGGGCCTCGCCAGCTGCTTGCTGGGCGGCGGGACAGTAGCCAGGCCCGGAGAGGGGGAACCGCCCTGACCCCTCGCGGTTGGCTGCTTATAGGGAGGAGGAGCAGCTGGGCGCGCTCGCTTGGTGTTAGCTCCAGGATGGGGGCCTTAGGGCACAGCGGAAAACTTCACCCGCGCAGGCCGCCCTGTTTACAGGCCGGAAATGCAAGGTTGGGTTTTGATTTTTGTTTGAAAGCCAGGCTGTGAGCTCACAGTTTTCTGGGGTTGCAGTTTTAGGTCTGTGCAGGGTGAACTGTAGATTTCCTCCGTCTCCTTCAGGGCCTGGATTCTGAGAAGTGAAGCTGCCTCTTTGCAAGATAGGAGGACCCCCTCCCCCGCTGCCAACTGGAGTATATAAATAACCTTTTCTGCCAGAAAAGAGTGTATGCGGGGAAAAGAGGGAGCTGGCTAGACTAAGTGCCCGGAGAAATAGGGGCTTTTTTTTCTTCCCCTCCTAACCATTCTCTTACTTCTTGGTACTTTAGTCTGTTCTCCAAGCTGAAGCCAGAGAGAGAGAGTATGAAAAATAATTGGATCATTAAACCAGTAGCGGTGGGTTGTGCCTGCAGTCCCAGCACTGGGGAGGTAAAGAGATAGGATTCAGGATTGAGGTTCATTCAGCTCCATGTTAGTTCAAGCCCAGCTGCTGTAAATAATTTCCTCCTGCAACTCATTCCCAGCATCGGGGAGGCTGAAATGGAAAAATTGTCTATATAGCAAGACCCTCCCTCAAAACACCAAACCAGTAAAAATCATATATTTAAAGTCGGTCTCCAAATCTGAGTCCTATGTTCTTGTTCTTTGTCCTGTTGGCTCAAACTTTCCCACAGGGCTTTCTCTGGCTGCTTTGTGACTGTTCAGTGTGTCCCTAAGTGATTCTTAACCCTCAGATCATCCATTCCCTGCTCTGGGACAGGGGTCTCCTTGGAGTCTGGCCTCCCTCCACTATCTCCTCTTGGGTGACAACCTGGTTGCCACCATGTGCCCTGACATCACTTCCCCCACCAGGGTGATCCTGGACTGAGTTAGGATCAGAGTAAGCTGAGTTCAGCCCAGCCTAGGGTTGGGAGAATTGACTCTCTTAGTCCTGCTGAATGCAAGGGCAAGAATTTGGTTTGTGCCTCGTCGTTGGCAGCTGTGGGAGGGAAGGGTTTTTCCCATGGACCTAATGTGACCATGCACACCACGGGGCCACTATTGTTGAACCTACCTTCTGCCCGGCAGTGTGGCTAGCTGGCACTGCCTATACAGCTTTGAGCTACTGGGATTTGCGAGGTCCTTGTCAAACTGAGGCAGGGAACTGGTGGGTCTAGAAGACAATCAGGCTGGGAGGTGAGGAAAACTGGCGGAGGGTGGAGCAGTTCAGCTCGGTTTGGTGGAGAACAGAAGTCCCCTTGGCCTGCCCTGCGGGATGATGTTATTGGAAGGGACTGCTTTGGGTTTCTGTAATCTGGAGCTTCCAGCTTCCTGGCAGTTGAGGGCGGGGTTTCCCAGCTGGGCTGCTAGAGGGAGCGGGACTGTCTCCTAGTCCTGGGTTGTTTGCTCTTCTCTGTTCCATGGCCCCGCCCCTGGTATCCCCCGATACTCTCACGGAATCCACTCTTCCCAGAACAATGGAGCAGCGTGTGGCTGGCTAGCCTGGCTGCTGTGAGCCTCGGGCCTCTCTCTCTCTCTCTCTCCCCTCCCTCCCACTCACTCCACCCCCAATCCACCCACACACACCACCGCACCCTGTGCATTTCTAAGATCCCTGTGTCCGGTTTAGCTGATCAGTCTTAATCTTCCCTTGGCTGTGGGTTCTTTTCTGCCAGTCTGGCGGGGTTGGGGTTGAAGATGAACCTTGAAATCTCATGGAGCCCTGGCCCAGTGCAGTTTGTATGTGTTGGGTGAGTGTGTCTGTCCATGTGTGTTCCCCTCCCCCAGATAGCTTGCTTCTTGGGAGCCGGATAGTTTAGCAGCAGTTGTCCCTCTGGGAATCCCTTAGAAAGGCGGACTTGGGGGCTCGTGGGAGCTGTTCAGTGCTAGAGCCAGAGATCCTGGCTTCCCAGCACCAAGAAAGCAACCTCGGTCAGTCCCCAACTAACTGACCAAGCAAAGCCATGTTTACTCCACCCCCATCTGTGGAGTTGGGAGTTTACTTTTTGGACATTGGCCAGAGATTCCTGGGGGCACTAAAGTGTGAGGCGTCCCAGCTGCCGAATCTATTGTCAGTTTCTTCATGTGGCCGGGAAATGGCCAAGTGTCTGCCAGCCAGGATCCCGGTGTTTAGAACAAGCTTCAAGAGATTCTGGCCTTGTCCAAGAAGGAAGCCTCCAGCCTCCTCAAACTCTTGTTTCTCCACTCTTCATTTTCCTGCCCCTGAGAAGCTATAAACCACACTTCTTTCACTGGAGTGTAAGTGGCCTCCAGCTTGTCTAGGTTCCTCTGGTAAGCACCTGACTTCCTACCTCAAAAGATCCTTCCTTGCTGGGTGCGATGGCTCACAACACACCTGTAATTCTAGTACCAGGGAGGCTGAGGCTGGAGGATTATCATGAGTTTGAGGCCAATTTGGGTTATGCAGTGTTAAGCCAGTCTCAAAAACTGAAAAGGAGGGAGGTGTAGACATGATGGAAACTGGGAGCTTTAAGGCCAAGAGCACAGACGGTGCTGGGCCTCACAAACTGGTACAAGAAAAGCAGCACTAGATTTGGGGGTGGGCTATAGAGGGGCTGGGGAGGCCAGACTGGTGCCCAGTTGAGCTCCCAGAATCTTCCAGGGCTGCTTTAAGGCTTGTGGAAAATTCCCAGGCTATTTTCGGCTAGAGGTCCCCTTTGCCACATTTCTCCCGATAGGAGTCTGACATGCCCTCTCTGGTGGAGAGTCAGGGTGGGTGTGGCAGTCTGTCCTCCAGACTCTGGCTGTCTTGCAGAAGGGTGCATTTCTTATCCTGCTGTGTGCTGTGCCGTGTCCCCACCCACCCCCCAACCCCAAGTGAGCATTAGAAGGCCCCGGGTTTCTTGCTGGTACTTGAGGGTACTTCTGGGTTTGATGGCCACAGCTGAGGATGGGGGTCCATTGGTAGAGTGCTTGCCTAGGATTTAGGAAGCCCTACGTGGGCTATATGAGACTGTCTCAAAATAACAAAGTATAATGGAGGGGCCAGGTGTTGAGGGGAAGCCAGGCACTATTTCCTCATCCAGAGTTCATCATGCATGCAGTGACAAGCCTGTGCATACACAGCTGTGTGTACCCTGCCCCTCCCCCCATATATGTGGCCACTTGGTCATACACTCATAAGCACATCACCCCACATAATTATGTGTGTCCATGTGGTCACGTACATAAACCTGTCTCCACATACACATGCATGTGCAGATTACATAGTCACATACAGAAAAACGTGTGTGCCAAGTCTGGTAGTCATGGTATCATCTTGGGCATTTCATTTTGACAGAGTTTGTCTCAGGCAGAGGCTCACTGGGGTCTATTCCTGAGCCCCTGCAGGTAAGGGCCACAGCCCCATCTTGATCTCTCTCAGTAGAGCAACATGGAAAGTGGGTTGGCCTTTTCCAGGGCCACCCCTGGCTCTGCTGAAAGAGCAGGCAGAGGGCTGAAGTGGGAGCGGGGGCTGTTGGAGCTACAGACTGTTGTTGAGGCTGTGCCCTGGTGTGTGCAGGGCCAGAGAGGCCTCCTGGAGAGCCCTGCCCCAACCCCAGCTAGACTTTGTCCCCTTCCCGGAGCAGCTGGGGTAGGCTGGCTCTGACAAGCCCAGCTTCCTTTCAGCACAGATAGCCTCTGAAGTAGCTACTTTGGGGAGCGGAACAGCTTTGCGGGTCTCCCAGCTCCTACCCTTTCCTCAGTGGCTTCATTTCTGGGTTTCAGTTTCTTCCATGGTCCAGTTAGTGTGGGTGTGTCACTCAGCACATGCCGAGGGTCCCCAAGTCCAGGATGTTCAGGGACCCTGTGTTGCCCTCAGTCTGATGCCCTCTGAAGGCCATGGGCTGGAGCCTTTTCCCTCAGCCTGGAGCGGGGCATGAAAAGGGTTTTAGAGCAGACAGGTGGAAGGAAGGTGCAAAGAAGGGAAGAGAGAGGATGATGACAGCCATGGTGATGCAACTTGGTTCCTGGTCTAGCCCTGTCCCCTGAACCTTACTTCCTGCTCCTACCAGACTCCCACAGACTCCTCAGAGGCCTGGAACCACAAAAGGCACTCCCCAGTCTTAGGCCTTTCCACATCTTGCTGTTGCACCCAGAACAACCTCCTCCTGTGTCTGTTTTCTTTATGAGATGGTCTCTGTAGCCTAGGCTAGCCCAGACCTCACTGTCCCTAGCCCAGGCTGGTCCAGAAGATCCTTTAGTTTCAGCTTCCAAAGCGCTCACAATACAGGCAAGCACCAACACCCCTGGCTTCTTCCTTTCAAATGGCTGACTGACTCATATTCCAGGCTCATCTGGCACTCCCACTTCGTTACTTTTTATCCCTTTTGTTGGGGGGGTCCTTTTGGCAGTCTGTGACCCCACCACCTTGTTGACATTTTGATTTACATTTTTATCCTCTGGTTTCAAGCTCTGACCTGTGTCTCCTGTATGATGAATATGACTTGACATTGGACATGTTTGTTGAGTGACTCAGTGATTGCAATTTACAGCAATAATCATAGCTCGTTCTTGTGGCTTGCCCATTTACAGCAGAGTTGTATCCTCAGTGCTTGTACCTGTTACTTCATCTAATGTTATGATTTATGTGAGGCTGGAACAATTTCCATTTCTCAGATACAGAAACTGAGGCCCCGAGAGTCACCTAATGATTGCTTAGCTGGCAGGTGGGAAGATTTGAACTGCCCCTGACTGGGTTGGGGGAGGGGAAGACAGGCAGGGAGACTGTTTAGAAGGGGAAGTTCTTTCATGCTGATGTCATCTGGTCCCCATGGTCTCACCGTGCTGTCATGGGAGGATGGGTGGGGCCCACTCTCCCTCTCTGGGCCAACCTTCTTACCAGAACTCCTGGCATTGGAACATTCTAGGACTCTATGACCTGTGCTGGAGACCTGACGGCCAGGCCAGCAGCCAGGACCTCTTCAAGGTGGGGGCTTCTCTGAATTTGTGGTCCTGCCTGGCTGGGGCCACAGCCGAGAAGAGGTCAGTAGTAACCATGTCACTTTTGGAAGGCTGGCCAGTGACACCTCTCCAGCCAGGCAGAACTGAGTTCCCAGAGACGGGCAGGGCATACGGAGGACCAGCCTCAATCTTTGAGGAGAGAGGCACCCTTGCACGGCCCCCGTCCCCCAAGCCTGAGGACTCCAAGGTGGAGGGTTGGAGCCTGAAGCAAGTGGGCCTTGCTGGGCAGTGCAGGTGAAAACTCAGCCCTGGGGCCATGAAGTTACTCTAAACGGGAAGAGTCTGGCCCTGAGCTGGGGCCAGGGTCTGGAGAGCTGAGGGGGCTGAGGACGTAGCTCAGTTGGTAGAGTGCTTGCCTAGCGTGCACAGAGCCCTGGGTTCTATCCCCAGCCCCACATAGATTGAACATGGTAGTACACAGCTGTAACCCTGGCACTTGGAGATTGAGGCCTGTGTGGGCTACAGGAGACCCTGAAAACAAGCAAAGCAAAGAACATCAAACCCGTAGCTGCACTGCTTAGAAGACAGCTCCTTTATACCTGACAGGCTAATCACAGGGCCACACAAACCCCCTCAGGCCTCTCCCTGTCCCACTGGCTTCCTTGGCTCTGCTCTCCCAGCTCTGTCCCCAAGCAGATGTAAAGGGACACCCCTGGACTCGACTCTGAGCCCAGAAAGGGGAAAGGACTTGCCCAAGGACTGACCCTTGAGCCAAGGTGTTTGGTCCCGCCCTGTCCTGGGTCATTTGTGTACAATGCCCGCTACCAAATCATCCTTTTTGGATCTTTCAGGCGGTCTCGCTGTAGTCCAAGCTGCCTTGGCTCACAGCAGCCCTTTGGCCTCAGCCCATCCTGCTCCTGAGCGCTGGCATGGCCTGTGAGAGCCACTACCGCCTTTGTCTTTATCCTTGCCTCTGAGGAGTCACTGAGAGAAGTGCCCCTCATAGCAGGGAGTATGGGAGCTAGGTGTGTGTCTGCATGGAGTGCTTTTCCCCCTGGGAGCTTTAGTGATGACCCACCTGACACTGAGAACCTATTCTGGGCTGTGACCCAGAAAAGGGGGGTGGTGTTTGAACTGTGCTCTCAACACTGAAGTCCTGGCTGGGGCACGCCTCCCTCTCACAGTATTTACTGATGTCCTAAGCATGCCAAGGTCTGTTTTGGGGACACAGAGGAGCTACTGAAGGGGTTACCTGGCATATACGTGTGTGTGTGTGTGTGTGTGTGTGTGTGTGTGTGTGTGTGTACACGTGTACTTGAGCGTGTGAGACCACAGAATAACCCCAGTTGTTTGTTATTCTTCCAGGTTTATTTATTTTGAGGCAGGGTCTCTCACTCTCTGGGACCTTGGGTTCCCTCACTAGTGGACTAGGTTGCCTGGCCAACCTGCCCTAGGGAATCCACCTGCCTCTACCCTTCCCACTGCTGGGATTACAAGTGCACACCACCATCTTAGCTTAAAAAAAAAAGATTTATTATTTATATGGTGTTGCATACGTTTAATCCCACTTGGGAGGCTGAGGCAGGCAGATCTCGGAGTTTGAGGTCAGCCTGGTACACAGAGTGAATTCTAGGACAGCCAGGGCTACACAGAGAACCCCCGTCTCCAAAAACAAAACAGGAAAGTTTTCTTTTCATTCGTGTTTAACTCTGCACATACGTGATCTGTGTGGGTTTGAGCACGTGAGTGAGGTGCAAGCCAGGAGAGAGCATCAGATGCCCTGGAGCTGGAATTGCAGGTGGAGTGAAGTTCTGGGAACAGAACTCAGGTCCTCTTCAAGAGCAGTGAGCAGCTCTTAACCACTGAGCCATCCTCTCCCAGCCCCACACCATGCTTTTCTATTCTATGTGGGTTTGGGGGATCAAATGCAGGTTCTCCTGCTTGTGTGACAAGTATTTTACTGACCGGGCTATCACTCCAGCACGTGAGCTGGCATTTCCTTTCAGAGGGAGGTTGGTAGTGCCATGGGAGCCCAGTGCGGGCACATGAGCAGACACCTGAGCCAAGGTGTGACTGTAGATAAGGTGATTGTAGATAAGGCTGTGCCCTGTCTAATCCTCTGACAGGACCCTGAGAGCACCCTTCTCTCTGTAGGTCAGCCATGTCATCTGAGCCTCCCCCGCCACCGCAGCCTCCCACGCATCAGACGTCTATAGGGCTATTGGACACCCCTCGTGCCCGGGATCGCTCTCCATCCCCTCTGCGGGGCAACGTCGTCCCTAGCCCTTTGCCTACCCGCCGGACAAGGACCTTTTCAGCGTAAGTCTCAGGCTGGCCACGCGCAGTTCCCCAAACGGGGCTACTACAGGATCCAGCAGGATCTACTCCTGGGTGCCTCCTAGAAGAGGTACTAGTGAGAAAACAGGAGGGTGCCTTTAAAACTCAGGCTGCCATCCTTGCCACCCATGGGAACTGGCCCCGACTGTAGTGTTCAGTTTTTGGACTTTTAGTCAAAGAAGCCTTTTCCCACGAGGCCTTGATTGTAAAGGAAGGGGAGGGGATGAGAGACCAGACAATGACACAGTGTCAGGGTATACACTGTCAGGTGCAGAATTTAGGGCTGAGAGGTGTTGCTAACAGTTTCTGAAGGGATGCTCCCAACTCTGTTAGCTCAGCTCCCTGTTTCCAGACGGACAAACAGGCTTGAGAAAAATGTGCCATGGTTGCCCAGTCATTTCTCCTGCGTGAACGGCCCCGGGGTTGAACACAAAGCCTATGTGTGTGACTAAACGTGGTGGCCCCCAGCCAGGCCTTCCTGGGCACAGCTGGGAGAGTAGCTCCTTGGCAGTGGGTGGCTCTTGTAGGGGACTGATGGGTGTCCCTGCTGTGTTCCCTATCAGGACGGTGCGGGCTTCACAGGGCCCTGTCTACAAAGGAGTCTGTAAATGCTTCTGCCGGTCCAAGGGTCACGGCTTCATCACCCCGGCTGATGGTGGGCCTGACATCTTCCTGCACATCTCTGAGTGAGTCCACTGCTGTGTATCTGGAGATTTGGGGTGGGAGCAGAGGGGTGCCATTGTGGCCCTAAGCTACATGGGACAGTAGACTGTTAAGGTGCCGGTCAGGAGAGTGTCTATGGCGTGTACAAGGCTGGACAGAGATGACATGTCTATGCATTGGGTGGTCTTGGGTGTATGTCCACCACAGATGGTAAGAGCATGTTACCGTGTGTGATACATGAGTGTTCAGTACCTGACCTGTGTGTGTGTGGGGGGTATCCCTGGAATGGGGGGTGTTTGGCCTCCTTAGAGGAGGGGCCTGGTGAGGCTGGGGGCTGTCTGTTTCTTTTGCTCCAGGAAGGAAGCTCAGGGCTGGGCCCTTTCTCCTGCTACTTGCTCATTGAGGCTCTTCCTTCCTGTCTGAGAGCCTGCAGGAGTCTGGTGTGTGTGTGTGTGTGTGTGTGTGTGTGTGTGGTGGGGGAAGGCACAAGGGCCCCAGCAGCCCCCTCCCTATTTGGCTCCTCAGCAGCTTTTGAGTTTCCTAGGAACCCCAACTAGAACCTCTACCAGACCTCCTTCTTTGGCCCAAGCACCCAGCCCACCCTGACTTCATTTTGGCTGAAGTGGGGACTGAGTCTGAAGCTTGGGGCACACGGTGGACAACCTCCAAACAGTGACTGACACCCTGGCCACCGATCAGTGGCCAGGACAGTCTTTTCCCAGAAGCCCTCTGCAGAGATGGAAGTAGGCCTTCCCTCGCTCCTTTGCCACCCCAACATGCTTGTATAACCATACTAGGCTGGGTATGGCAGTGTGTGCGACTTAATCCCAGCACACGGAAGGCAGAGGTAAGAGGGTTGGTGAAAGGAAGTTTGAGGCCAGCCTGGTTCACACTGAATTTCAGGCCGGCCAGGGCTACAGAGTAACAAGACTTTTGTCTCAATAAAACAAAATCAATCCCCCCTACCTGACACAGCTGAGCCAGGTTCTGGATGCACTTCACATGGGTATGAGTGAGTGCATTCATGGGTATGTAAGTGTCCAGACAGCCTCTTTCCAGGAAGGACTCGAGGGATCTGCAGACACATATAGTACAATACGAAAAGTAATTAGGGAGGAAGCACGGGGTGGGGCGAGCATGTGTGATGAAGATGCTGTGAGCTGTCCCGGGTCCATTGTTGAAACTCGGCTATTGGAAGCTTCCTGGTCCACATCGGAAAGGGGGAACGTGACTGCTCTGAGATTCTCTCCTCACATGGCAGGTTCAGGGGTTGTTGTTGGCCCTGGTGCCCAGGATCATCAGGATACTGCCCTCACTGTGAAACATGATCTACTCCCCATCCCCACCCCTTTCACCCTGCTGAGCCCCTCTCTGCTCTTTATCTTGAGACAGGATTTCAACGAAGTAGCCACATCTGCCCGTACTGGTCTCCATCTTTCTGTAGGTCAACTTGCAGTCTTCCTGCCTCAGTTTCCCAAGTAGCTGGGATTACAAGCCTATGCCACCAGGCTTGGCTTACTAGACACTTTTTGGAAGGCTCACTGGGTGGAAAAATAGAGGCCAAAGACATAGTTTGTTTGTGAGGGGCAGCCCTCGGACCAAGAGCAGTGTGTAGAGGCCTCAGAGCAAAGCTGGTCTCTGGCTTTCCCAACCACAGGCTCAGTTCTGATTCGTGAACATCCAAGGCAGCTAGGATGTCTTTCAGCCCAGAGGAGCCACTGGGGCCATGGTACAAACTGGTAGAATCGAAAGGAGGCACTTGTTTCTAGACGGGCTCTTGAGTAACTGGGAAGACAGAGTCTGGCCTGGTGTCCCACTGTGGGGTCTGTGAGGCTTGTTTTCTATGTATGACTGCTGTGTGTGCGTGTGTGTGTGTGTGTGTGTGTGTGTGTGTGTGTGTGTGTGTGTGTGTGTGTATGTGTGAGAGAGAGAGAGAGATGAAGATATGTCCTCTCTTTCTCCACCTTTATTTTCTTCAAATTTTATGAGTGTTTGCCTGAATGCCTTCTAAGTGCCTCGCCCATGCCTGCTATCTGTGGAGGCCAGAAAGAGGGGGGTGGGATCCTCTGGAACAGGAATTGTAAGTGGTTTGTGAGCTGCCGTGTGGGTGCTGCGAACTGAATCCAGGTCTTCTGCAGGAGCAAACGCCATCACTCCAGTGCGATCTCCACCTTACTTGTTGAGACAGGGTCTCTCACTGAACGTGAACTGATCTGTTAGGCTAACTGGCCAGTCAGCACTGGGGATCCTCCTGACTCTGCCTCTCCAGCACTGGGCTAGTCCACTCCACCACATCCCAGGGGCTGGGGTTCCAAACTCAGGTACTCATGCTTGCAAGGCAGCCTCATCCATCTCCTCAGCCCTGATGACCGACTGCTCTTTTCTCTCCTGCAGTGTGGAAGGGGAGTATGTTCCCGTGGAAGGCGACGAGGTCACCTATAAGATGTGCTCTATCCCGCCCAAGAATGAGAAACTGCAAGCTGTAGAGGTGGTCATCACCCACCTGGCACCAGGGACGAAGCATGAGACCTGGTCCGGGCACGTCATCAGCTCCTAGGGACCTGCAAGAACCCCTTCTCCTGGGCTTGAGGGAGACTTTGGGGGAAAGAGGAGCAGGGCCACCCTGGATATAACATTCTACCACACAAGATGGGGGCCTCAAGGCGGGCATGGCCCCTTTCAAGCATTTCCTGGAGGGGGAAGGAGTTGCGGGCAGGCAAGGGGTGCTCTCAGCCACCAGTACAGCCTCCAGCCATTGCAACAAGCTCTCACTGTCTGAAAAGCATTAAAAGCATTTGAAAAGGAGAGGCAACTGCAGAGGCTGAGTGGAGAGGGTGCAGTCCCAGCCCAAAGCACCCAGGTAGGCCAAACATGCTATTTTCCCAAATGCCCCCTTCAGATCAACCCCATAACAACTATTCCTGGAACTAGAAACAGAAATCCTCTGATTTATTTGGCTTCCTGAGGGATGTCACCAACTCCATGAGACTTTCCATGACCCAATGCCCTAACTTGGGACCAGGTCAGTCCAGCCTCAGCCTGGCTGGTTGGGCGAGAGCTGCTGGCTTATGTATGTGGTTTATGTATGTGCAGAGCTTTCCAGGGGACTTTACCACTTGGTGCCTTTGCAGCAGGTGTGTCTCCACCTTCTGGGAAAGACTAACCCTTAGGAGCTCTGCCCTAGCATAGTAGCCTGGGGCTGGGCACTGACCCCCCTCCTGAGAAGGCTGGGCTTGCTCACTTGGTTCTAGGGATCAGGCAGCCTCCATGTGGCATTAAGGCTATCATTAAAGTAGTGCTGAGGGTGGCTGTGGGGGTGGGGAAGAGAGCTCTGCAGGAAGGCCCTACACAGGAGGGTGGTGCTTTACTTAAAAAGCAGAACCCAGGCTAGTGGTGCATGCCTGTAATCTCTGCACTTGGGAGGCTGAAACAACATTCTAGGCCAGCCTAGGCTACAATCAATGTCTCAGAACAAGGGCTGGGGGGACATAGCTCAGTGGTAATGAGTGCTTTATTTTAGCCCAGCTTGTGTAGGAGTCTCCATTCCAGTGCTAGTGTAAACCCCTATATATTGACACTGACTACAGGAGACAGGCAGCTTGCTTTCTGATGGCCTTGTAAGGTTAGGAGTTGAAGGAGAACTCTACCTCTGACTGGAATCAAAGGTAGATTCTTTAAGACAGGCCTAGTAAATGCCTAAGGATCTTTTTCCCCCTCTTCCCCAGTGCTTGGGGAGCCTAGAGCCCTGGATATGCCCACAGCACAGAGCTACAATGAAGCCACTGCCTGCTTTCTTTCGTGTGTGTGTGTGTGTGTGTGTGTGTGTGTTGGGTGGGGTGGGGGAAAGACAGGCTCCTGCTGTTTAGCCCAGGATAGCTGCAAACTCTTGGCACCTTTCATGCCTTGGCTTCCTGCTCCTTGGGGTCACAGGTGTGCCTTCGTTCCCTGCTGATTTCTTTTTTACTCAACCTCCCCCAGAGCCCTGTTTGCCCTGCCCGCAACACTGGAGATTTGTGATCTCCAAATGAACGATCCCTAGACTTTCTGGTGCTAGGCTTTAGTTGTGATTCGGAAATAGAATAGTTGGGTAATGGGTTTGTCAGAACAGGGATGTCAATTCTACAGTGGCCCAGTTGCCACTGAGGGTTGTATCCATCCTAAAGGTACAAAGGCTGTGGCTTTCGGACATATAGGGGTCAGTGATACAGCTTGGCTGGTAACGTGTTTAAAGAATGAGTTTGATTCCCAGAAAAAGTTAGATGTGGTGGTGTACACCTAGGTAGCCCCAGAACTCGGGAGGCAGAACCAGGTGAATGCCCAGGGTTTGCAATCTAGGCAGCCTAGCCTATTTGGTGAGTTTGAGGTCAGAGAACCTGTTTTTGTCTTTTTTAAAAAATGTGCCTAGCACCTAAGAAATGGGTGAAAACAGGTTGCTTTCTGGTTTCCACATGCATGAGAACACACAAAACATATGTGGATACACTTGTTAGGGACTTGTGTAGCTGGCTTCCCGCCACCACCCTCGTGTGACCATCTTTGTTGTTGAGCTACTGATGGATTTTTTTTCCCCCTACTTGGCCAAAGGTGGCCTTTCCCCCACACCAGGCTTGGCTTACCGCCCAGTGGCTCTCTTGTGGCCTAAGGACCAGAAGTCCAAACCCACATTTGCCATGACCCAGAAAGGCACCTTGTGACTGACAACTTTGTCACCCCACTGTTCCCAGTGATCGGTACAGCTCGGCTTTCATTCTGCTATGGCTAGACTTTGGGTGACACATGGTTGACCTGCCAGTGAGCCCTGCCCACCACTGAGCTGGCAGCCCAGTTCTGCTGGCAGGATGGCCTCTGGAATTTTCTGCCCCACAGAACCTTTTGTAAAGAGCTTTTCTTGTATGGTCAGACCACTTCAGCCTGTAGACTTATTCTGGAACTGCAGGGTGTTGGGGAAGACCCCCTCTGTTCACAGAGATAACTTATAGATGAGGAGGGACCCTAGCTCCCAGTGCTGGAGACAAAACAGGAAAGAGAATAGACACCCAGATCTAGATGTTTGAGCCCATAAGCCAACTCTTCTCTATAATAAAGTGTTTTGTACAAGATGAGGCGACTGAAGGCTGTGTGTGTCACAGATATGCCTTTATGAATGTGGAGGGCTCCAGTTCAGGGACCTGCCAAGCACATGGCACACATTCTGCACTGTGCTGCTAACCATGAGACGTTCCCTTCATTATCCAACAGAGGAAGACTGGGCTCAAACAGGGCTTGTTACTGTGGTGGACTGTAGGCAAATGCCCTGGCCCACAGGATGGAGGTAAATGTGAGAAGGATCTTGGGGTTCCTGTTGCAGATGTTTGATGAGGGCCTTGAGGCTCTCCAGGGACCTTGTGGGGGAGATGGAGAGGAGGCTGCCCTTCATATAGGTCCTGTAGCTCAGAAGGGCAACAGTGAGGCCAGTTGCCTTGGAGTGGAGAGCAGCAGGTTGCTGATAGAGTTAACGACAGCCCAGGGTGGGGTGGCTTTACCAAGGGATGGGGCTTTTGATGCATCTGTGACTCTCCCAGTGGTTGGGGAAATAACCAGCCCATCAGGCCTGTTCAGAGAAAGACCAAACAAGATGAGATGATTGCATTAAATTAGCCCTGGGTTTCTCCAAGTTGACTGGTGCTGTGATGGTAGGTGTGCCCAGCCTGGGGTAAAGAGGGGAGTGATTCAGCCCTGTGCATGCCTCGACTGTGCCTAGGAACAGTGACCTTGCTCCTCAGCACCTCTATCTTCCCACCAGCACGGTTGGGGACACCTAGGATCACACAGAGCCTCTATGTGGGAACCAAACATGTTAAATTTCCTATTAGCTCAGGCTTTCTTGGGGCTTCCTAAAGTGCTCTTGAGTCTGGATGGGCAGCTAGTTAGTGCAGGACTGCCACACTCTTGCATAGCCCTGGGGTGCTTAGGTGCAGCCTCTGCTTCTTGTGATGTGGTCTTTACCCAACTTTGTCTTTTTCAAGTCCTCTGCAATCCCTACTTGGTAGGACTGTACTCTTTTTTTTTTTTTTTCTTTTTTTCGGAGCTGGGGACTGAACCCAGGGCCTTGCACTTGCTAGGCAAGTGCTCTACCACTGAGCTAAATCCCCAACCCCAGGACTGCACTCTTGACAGACAGGCCAGACCTTGCCTTGAGCCACGGCTGTCTAGTAGTTGTCATCCTTGGACCTGGGCAGCCACACCATCCCACCAGCAAGGCCACCCATGTATGACTTAGCAGAGGCTCTTTATTAGGTGGGACAGTTGAATGAAGCCAGTGGGGGAGGGGATCTGTGATAGCCGCTGTAGGAACTGGCAAGGCCTGGAGTCCACCTGACATGGCAGGAGGCACTGGACCTGCAGGTAGCACGCAGCCTCTGGGCCGGCTGGGAACTGCCACAGCCAGGACAGATAGGGGCTCCAGCATCACTAGAGCAGAGCCGGGAGAGGCCCTCAGAACCCAAATTCTCTGCAAACCTGGGTAGACACCCATTAGACACTGAGGGTTAAAGAGATCTGACTGAGAAGAGAGGGACAGTCCCTGTAGTGTTTCACAGCACTGCTATAAAACCCAAGGATGCCACAGGCTGAGGTCCTGGCACTCTCCTGAGGGGATGGACAGAGGTGCAGGCGCCAGCAGCAGGTGCCCATGTGGGCAGCCAAGGGTAGTGCAATGGAAACACACAGTGGCTGGAGGCTCCCGACGAGGAGTCAGGCTGCAGAACCGTTTACAGGCATGAGAAGCTCTGCCTGGGAAGTGATCACGGAAGGCTGTCCCTAAGGTTCTGGGGGAGGCATGTGCACTCTGAGAGGCTGGAGACTGGGAGCTCCTGTTGCTGTGACCACGAAGCTGCCTCTGATGCCTCAGGAACTGTGTCTGTTACCTGGGTTGGGCAGCTTGGGGGTTAAAGAGGACCACAGCGAGGTTCTGGTTTGTTGGGTCCTCTGTCTTCCCCTCCTGCTGGAGACAGGAGAGCAGTCTGGCTTTCAGATGTAGCAAACAGAGACGGCCAAGCCAGTGGAGGTGCAAACTGTGGGATCAGCTGTCGCTTGGCCATCTACCTCAGGCAGATCACACTGGTCTGCGGCTCACAGATGGGAAGCTGGCTTGAAAACAGACATTAGCCCTTTGGTCATGCCCCAGCCTCCACCACAGACTGCAGAGTGGGAGCATGTCATGGAAGTCTTCAGTCCTATCCCAGATGGATGATTCTGGATGGCTTGTCGTTTTCATCATCCGATGCCCCTGTTTGGTGGTAAGATACGGGTTTGAACCCTGACAATTGCAGATTTTCATTAAACCTTAGCAGGTGTTGGTGCAGGTAATTTGAGTTTGTAAGGCAGAGGCAGGAGGACCCTGAGCTCGAGGTCCACCTGGTCTACACAGCAGGTTCTGGGGCAGCCACAGCCACATAGGAAGACCATGTTTCAAAATAGAATCCCCCCAAAACCCACCACAACCACCAGAACCCACACCTTAAATTCCACAAAGGATAAGAAACCCAGGCACATTCCTGTTTCTTCCTAGATCATATGATGGGAAAATTTCAAAGACCAGCATGTACCCTATCAGCTAGCTCTTAGACCATGGGTGGGGGTAAGAGACCAGGAGAAGTTACTTCTGTCTCTGAGGTCCCTAAGTCATAGGCTGGGATCCATGCTAGGCAAGTGTCCTACAAGCTATACCCCAATCCAGAGCCACCAATCTTTTTGTGTGAGACACTGTCTCATTCTGTACCTCAGGCTGGCCTCAAACTTGTGGAAATGCTCCTGCCTCAGTTTCCTGAGCAGATTACACACATGAGCCACCACACCCAGTCACAGCCATTTCTGATAAATTCTTTCCCTTGGGGCTGCAGCTGGTACTGGATGAAGATGTGACCTATTGGCATGCCCAGTGAGTTCACCTCTAGCCCCTGTGTGACTGGACCCATTAAGAAAAGCTTGGCTGGAGTCTGGGGCCATGTGCATGTGTGGAGGGACTTCAGCTCTGCCCCTAAGTGACCCCTGACCCTGAATGACCTTTCAGTGTTGTTGACCAGGAGTGCATTCCTCTGCGGTTAAGGGAAGAGCTCCTCACAGATCCTGCGTGTGTCTTCAGGTGCTGTCACTGTGTAGCCCACAGTTCTGGGGTCTGTGAAGATCTCATGGTCATTGCCACCCTGCAGAGAAACACAACAGAAGCAGTAGGCTACATTTGTCCTGGTCCATGGCTGCTGCAACCTTCACGTTCCTAGCTTAGCAAGGTTTCTTCAGTTAATCTTCCCTTGGTTTCCAAGGAAAGGATGACATTTTAGTCACAATGAGCAAGTTGTCTAACCTTCTTGTGAACTGCAGTCGAGCTCAGAGAAGGTAATTATGCTCACGAAAGTCGTCAGACTGCCTTTGTGAAGACCTAAGGCTTATCTTTCTAGTGAAAAGCACAGTAAATGACAGTGTCTCATACCTATCAGTTTGTCTTCGTGCCCACATTTCTTCTGCAAGTCACAGGAGTGTTGGTGGGTAGAGTGGGGCTGCTTATGCCCTGTGACAGTGAACACGACTGCTCAGTCTGCCCACAGCTACTGGCCACATAGGACAACTGAGCACTTGAAGTGTGGCCGAGGGGAACTGAATTGAGTTCATTCAATTATGTGGAATAGATGTATAGTCAGAGGTTGATTGAGTGTCTCTTTCTCAGGTCTTATTGGGACAGGGTCTTTCACTGACCACTAGATTAGCTGGCCAGAGTCCGAGGATCTACTTGTCTCTGCCTCCCAGTGCTGGGGTTATAAACACCACTGTGCCAGGCTTTGTGGTGGGTGCTGGGAATCTGAAAAGGTTTTGAGATCGTGTGGCAACTATGTGACCATAAACCATCTCCTCAGCTTAGAGTTATCCTGTCATCCTCCGCACCAGCACCATCTTTAGAAGTTGGGCTGCACGGCCAGGCTGGCCTCAAATCTAAGACTTTTGCTTTAGCCTCCAGGGCTGGGATTACAGGCACATGCCACCGTCATGTGACTCTAATGAAATTGAAATGGCCCAGTCACAGTATCAGAGCTGACAGGAAGAAAGAAGGCAGGCTAGGGACTACAAAGTAGGCTGCAGTCTGAGCGAGCCCAGCAGCAGGTAGAGAGGCTAGATCAGCACAGGGGTCTCAGAGGAAGTCACAAGAGTGGCGGGATGTATGTGAGCACAGGACCTCTATAGAGAGCACACCGCGGGTACTTGGAAGCGTCTACCGCAAAACACACCCATCTCATTTCAAAACTGCCCTGAACCTGCAGGCACCTTGGATTCCAAGAACAGCAAACTACCCCGTTGAATATCCCCCAGAGGGGTGACTGACCTCTGGGAGGCTGTGCCTGGAGCACCCCTCTCCTAAAACCCAGTCTGTCCATCATGCAAAGCTAGAGCTGAGGCTGACTGCATCTTCCTTCCCTTTTGCAGACTTCCTCCTCCCTACCACCTGACCAACTCTGCCTCTTTTGAGCAGGGAAATGGCTTTTATCTGACAAAGTTCAGCTATAAACCTGCAAAAGCACAAAAGAGAACAAGCTGTGTGTGTGTGTGAGTGTGTGTGTGTGTGTGTGTGTGAGTGACAGTCCCATTACTTTTGGCTCAGGTTGACCTTGAACATGTAGCTCTCCTGTCTCTGCTTCCTGAGTGTTAGGATTATAGGAATGTAGCACCATGCCTGGTTTCACTTCATAAAAATATGTGAATCAAAGCATGGTAATGCAAGACTTAAACCAAGCAGCGAACCTTCCCGGTCCCATCCACTTCACTGCCTCCTGTCAAGTCCCAGCAAGGCTTCTAGATGGATGGCATTCCCATACCACATGGGGCTGGGGTCGTGGATACAGAGAAGTCTGTTGTGTGGACATTCAGGGAGGACGGCTATGCTGTGTTACTCTACCCAAGAACAAGGCTGCGTTGCCTCAGAGCTGGCTGGCCTGAAGTGCTGTCACAGCTGCCTTGGCGAGGCCTAGTGTCCAGTCAGAGCTACATTACCGTGAAAAGCTCAACACGTTTACGCAGATGCAGACGCAGACGTCTATGTGGAGGCTGATCCCCAGCAATTCAGATAATCAGTTCCTTAAAGAAACAAACCCAAACCCACATGGTGTCTCCTGATCAGACCTACACACGAGGGCACTGAGACAGAAACACTACCTGCCACTCAGAACGCCTCTGCAGTCTCCTGGCTCGCCTGCTGTGGCCGTACACACCTAACAGACTGCTACTGCCCTTCTCTCTGCTGAATGACTCATGGCTCACGTATCAATACTGAAAAGGGGTGAGGGACACCAACTTAGACAAAGGAAGCTTCCAGATCTTCTTTAGATCCAGAGTATAATTTTACCAGCTTAATTTTTAAGATGACTTCAAGTCTGATGTGACTCTTAAGGTCTACAGTCAAAGTGCTTTGAATCCAATGAAATCTAGAAAGAGTTATTATAAACCATCATTAAGGCTAAGAAAATAAATAAGTAAATAAACAAACAAATAAATAAATACATAAAACCCCCAGATGGGCATGGTGGCTCACACCTTTTATCCCAGTCCTTGGGAGGCATGTGGACTTCGGAGTTTGAGGCCAGCCTGGTCTACACAGTGAGTTCCAGGATACCCAGGGCTACACTGAGAAACCCTGTCTTGGAATTAGAAAAAAAAAAAAAGTCAGAAATGGTGGCTGTCACCGGTAATCTGTGCATAAGCTGAGCCAGGAGGATTACCGTGAGTTAGAAGCCAGCTTCGGCCACTGACTTAGAGCAAGAACCATAGAGAAAGAAAAAGATAGCCTCAGGCTAGCATCTGTACTGCTTTCACTCAAGGCCGTGGCCTAAGATTTCCCTCCCTGGAGACAGCCTATGGCACTCCAATGCTCATGCACGTAAAGACTCTTTCTAGGACCAGGTTTTAATTCTTTCGGATCTATACTTCAGCAGTGTGAATTCTGGATCAAAAGAGGTTCTACTTTTGGCTTTTTGAGAACCACTCTAGGGTTGTGGATTTAGTTCAGTGGCAGAGCGCTTGCCTAGCAAGTGCAAGGCCCTGGGTTCAGTCCTCAGCTCCCAGGGAGAAAAAAAAATACAAAATAACAAAATCACTCTCGTTGTCCATATTGGCTATACCGTCTACTGCTGTCCTGAGGTGAAGTCACTAATTTCTGCCTTCTTTTGTGTGTGTCTATTAATAATGGCCAGTCTAGCAGTAGAACTGGCTCTCACTGTGACCTAGATATACATTCTTATGACCTGTGATTCAGATGTCAATCCTATGTGCCTGGAAGTCCACCATGTGTCTTCCTTGGCACAATGTGTTTTCAAATATGTTAAATTGGGCTCTTTATTTCTAAAACATGTTAAATCGGATCATTGTATATGTATGGGTGTTTGGCCTGTGTGTGTCTGCATCAGTGTGTGCCTGGTACCTACAGAGGCTTGACAGAACAGGGCTTCTGATTGCCACGGAACTGGTGTTACAGACAGTTGTGACCACCATGTAGATGCTGGGAACTAACTCAGGTCCTCTGGAGGAGCAGCCAGTGCTCTTTACTGCTGAGCACCTCTCCAGCTCTTAAATGGAGTCCTTAGTTCGATGGTGAATTGCAGGAATCTGGTACGTTTTGGACAGACAGACATATGGTTGGCCGAGTATTTGTGCCCTCACATTTCATAGGCTGTCTCTTTTGGGTTTTGTTTTGATTTTTTTGAGACTGGGTCTCTCTGCATAGCCCTGGCTGACATGGAACTCACTGTGTGAGATCTGCCTGCCTCTTTCTCCCAGATGCTGGGATGTGAGTATGCACCCCACCCAGCCACAGCTGCCCTCTCCTGTCATGGTCTCCTTGATGAGCAGCAGCGGTGTTCTTGCTGGCCCAGGCTTGCTTGTTCATTTGGCTTCCACTGCCAAGACAATGTCCAAAGGCTGCTTCCTAGTGTTAGAAATCTAAAGGATTTGCCATGTCAGCTCACAGATAAACAACCAAACACAATGCCCCAGGCTCACATTCACAGAGGCATTACTTACAGTGACTGAGAGAATGGAGGTCACAAGTCTGCCAACAGATGGATTAAGTAAACTGCGTACCTATACAGTGGAGGATTATCTAGCCTTAAGAAAGGAAATTCTTATTGCTGTAAGGATGAATCTGGAGGATATAACACTAAGTAATATAATCCACTGTCACCAGGACCCTGCTAGACGCAGAACTTGGACAGTGCTGATCTTGACAGGGTAAGCAGCCATCAAAGGGACCAGAGCTCCATAGCTGCAGTGTTTATGATGGATGCCCTACTGGGTCCAGAATGGCCACCATGCCTGAACCAGGATCCTACAGCAACGTGACATGGGCAGTGTAGGGAGAGAAGCTGACAAATACAAGCATAAGTGGTGAGTCCTGGTGCTGGTACCTCCTAGGCCTGGGATGGTAGCAGTAAGCATCTGTGTAGGGAGAGCCTCACAATGCTGCCAAAGTGGTTCTGAGGAAACAGCTTCACTGTACCCCTCTCTGGCCCTGGCCTTTCCTATGGGGGCCCTGCTTAGTCTCTAGCTCAGACCTCACCTATGCAGAACTTGGCCTTCTGCAAGCTCTCACTGCTGGTCCCCAGCACTGTGTGACACTCTAGGCAGATGCTCAGTTATCCCCGACCAACAGTACGCATCAGACTCAGGTGATTCCTCATCGTCTCATGTTTGTGACCCTAGCATGCAATTTACTATGGACACAGGAGGGAGGGCAGAGGAGGACCAAGAGCAACAGTGGTGACTTAATTCAAAAGGTACGCACACCGACTACCATCTACAGTCCCTGCTCCCACTGGGGAGGGAGGCTAGAAGGGCCATCAGGTAGGATGTGGGAGGGCAAAACAGCACGGAGGCCCTCCTACTTACTGGCATAGTCTTGTCTCCAAAGAAATAAATGGTCTTATAGCCAGCTTGCTCCAGGTGCCTCAGGCAATAGCGCTTGTCCCAACCATCAGGAAACACATCAAAGCTGATCTGGCCGCCTGCAGGAGGGAGGAGACGACAGCTGAGGGAGGAGGCAGCTAAGGGAGGAGACAGCTAAGGGAGGAGACAGCTAAGGGAGGAGATAGCTAAGGGAGGAGACAGCTAAGCTGGCTGTGCTGTGGCTCAATGGCAGGGTCTTGCCTGGCTGGCTTGGGGCTCTTGAGCAGCAAGGCCAGCACAGTCTCTGGTGAGAGGAAGGAGACTAACACTTTCTGGAAAGTAAGGCAGCTTGTTTACCTTTCTGATACCTTGTTCACCACTTGATGCTACTTTATGCACAGGTTCTTTGCTGTTTTCCCCAGCATTATTTCACCCCGGTCTAAAATCCCTCAAAATGCTTTCCCAAGGACAAGGCTTACAGGAAACCTGTAATGGCTTCCCTTATCCCAGAGGGCCCGTCTGGTACTTTAATACCCCGAGTCAGGCATGGTAGCTTATATGTAATATCACAGCATTCACAAAGCTGAGACAGGAGGATTATGATGAGTTCAAGGTCAGTCTGGATTTCATGTGAATTCCACTGGGCTACACAGTGAAACCTTTTTAAAAAAAAACCAAAGCAAACCAAATCAAACCAAAGCAAACCTAACTGGACCAAACCAAACCAAAGCAAACCTAACTGGACCAAACCGCTATTGGTGGGAAATGGCAAAAGCAGGCTGTGTGACCCATCCTGTAGGCAACAGGTCTGTCACATGCAAGAGAGCTTACAGGTAGTTTACTCCCTAATTTTTTCTTCTTTTCCTTTCCCTTCCTTTCCTCATTCATTCATTCATTCATTCATTCATTCATTCACTCATTCGTATGAGTGTTTTGCCTGCATGTATGTCTGTACCAAGGCATGTCTAGTACCAAGGCATGTCTAGTGCCAAGGAAGCTTCGTCAGCAGAAACCCTGGAACTGGAGTTACAGATAATTGTGGGCTGTCACGTTGACCCTGGGAATTGGATACAGGTCCTCTGAAAGAGCAGTCAGTGCTCTTAACTGCTGAGCAAGCCCTTTAGCTGGTATGTAGGTACTTTTCATAGCAAAAAACAACAACAAAACAAAAACAAATAAACAAATAAATCCTAAAAAAAATCCTAAAAAAAAAATTAAAGTTATCTGAAAAACATTCACTCACAGTTCAGGAACAATTGAAAATGTCCCTGGTTGGGAATGACCCGTGGTTCCTTTGCAAGGACAGTTTCCTACACCTTACACTCTTGTGTTAAGGCTCAAAGCCAGAGGTCTACGGCAAGGCTGAGAGCATCACCATGAAAAAGGAACATTTGAAGGTTTTAATCGGTAAGGATACACGAGACAGCTCAGTGAGTAAAGGCGACTGCTGCCAAGTCTGGTGACCTGAACTCAATCCCCTGGGACCCACATGATGGAAGGAGAGAACTGACTCCTCAGAGCTGTCCTCTGACCTCCACACATGTGCTGTGGCCTGCATGTTCCCCACAAGTCAAACAGAGTCATAAAACTTAACAGGCAAATGCTATCAAGTGATAAGGCAGGGGCCAGGCTTCAGACACAACTCTGACCAGAGTCAGTGCTGGCTCAGGGGCAGTCAACACAGGCTCTGTGAGCCTGGACAACTTTCAGTTCCTTTCTGAGCCTGATTCTTGTTCTTTTAAAGCCACCCACTAACTTCTGAGGTTCCTTGATGCTAACACACTGCTGGATTTCAAGACACCTTAGTCTCCATCTGAGAGGCTCCATCCTCTGAGTTCAGCCAGGCTTCTCTTCCACCTCCTGCTCACACACCAAGACACACCTCTTCTGTTCAGGAGAGAGGAGCAGAGGCCTGCAGAGGCAGAACCAGACCCAAAAGCATAGAAACCAGTCCCTGGCTCGGGGGTGTCCTGCTGTGGCTGCTTGTCCACAGGCTACAGGCTGCTGGTATAGAGGAGCTGAAGAGCACAGAGTAAGAAATCTACACCAAGGTTAACAAGTTGGGGCTGGAGACATGGCTCAGAGTTAAAAGCATTGGCTGTTCTTGCTCAGGTCATCGCCCACACAGTGGTTCTAGGGCATCCCACATCCTCTTCTGGCCTCCTCGGACACTGGGCACACACGCGGTATCACACATACACGCAGGCAGAGCACTCATAAAACAAGTGCAATTGTAAAAGAGAGAGGTTAACAAGTGGAAGAAGCAGTTGGCAGACGATGACCGGATGCTCTTCCCTATCCTGGCATAAAAAAAGTCACCCGTGAACAAAGCCCATAATACAAAAAGAGGGAGGGGCTACAAGAGACCATGGCGCCTGGCTGGATGCATGCGGGTCTCCTCAGCTCCCCAGCCTCTTCCATTCTATGCGTTTCCCTTTCCTAGAAACGTCTATCTCTACTCCACAAGTAACTCTGAAAGCACGGTTTCCCCACCTCTCCTCTTGCTGGCTACTGGGATTTTCACCTGACCAGTATACTGTTCTTCTCTTAAACAGTGCAATTGTTCGTGATTCCTTCTGAGTCTTTTTCTGAAGTCTTTTACCAGTGAGGCCAAGAACCCATAAGGGAACCTGTTTCCTCGGTAACAGCCATCCTACCTACCACACCTTGAAGCATTTCAGCAGCCCCACATGCTCCAGGAGCATAGGGACAAAGCCTGCCGGGGCATGTACCATACCTATGGAGAACGTGAGGCCTTTCCCTGCAAACTCCTTCCTGAGGTCTGCTACAAACTTTTGCCGTATATGTTCTTTCTGAGAGAAACAAAAAGACAGCAATTGTCCACCGCGTCACAGTGTAGAAGCACGTTATGACTGGCCATGGGCTATAGGTTTCTCAAAGCTGGCCATTTTCCCCACATACATCTGAGAACTTACTTTATCGAGCTCATAGAACTCAATTCGTTCTTCTTGGCTGCAGCTTCTTCCAATGGGGGACACATTCAACATGCCATTTCGGAATTCAATGAAAGTTCCCCTGGGGAGGAGAATGGGACAAGGGGTGCCCCAAAATACCTTATTTACTTGGGCAACATTACATTCTAGACAGCATGAGTATGTGACTCAGCTTTCTCACGGGCTATGTGTATATATGTACGCACATAAACGTGTGTGTATGTATGTATGCACATAAACATGTATGAATGTCCACCAGTGCACCGAGGGTGTCTTCACAGGTTGCTCTCCACTTTATTTTTAGGACAGGGTCTCTCCCTGAACCCGGAGCTTGTCAATTCAGCAGGCCCCAGAGATGCACTTGTTTTCTGCCTCTTCAGCACTGGCCAGCAGCAGGCACTACCAGGTCCAGCTTTTTTGGGGGTGCTAAGGATCAACATCAGTCCTCAGTCTTAAACAGGAAACATTTTATTGACTGCACTATCTTCCCAGCTATGGTGGAATGGAAATGGTACCCGCAGACTCATGTGCTTGAATGCTTAGTCACTAGGCAGTGTTGCAGATGTGGCCTTCTTGAAGGAAACATCATAGGTGGTGGGCTTGGGGGTTTCTGATGCTCTAACCAGGCCCAGTATGATCATCTCTTGCTGTGGACCCAGCACTGTGATAACAATGGAACAAACCTCTGAAGTGTGAAGCAGCCCCAATCAGTGTGGTCCTTCATAAGGGCTGCTGTGGCCATGGTGTCTCTTCACAGCAACAGAAATCCCAAGTAGGGCACCAGCCCTCTTTTCTTTCTGAGCAACGCAAATGGAGATGTAGTAAGGAAAGAAAGAGGGAGGGCCACAGGGAGGAATACCCCACGCCCCGTGTTATACACAGGGTCTTATGGGGCCCAGGCTGTTCTTGAACTTACCATGTAGCTAACGATGGACGATCTGGAGCCCTGGTCCTCCTCCCTCCCTCCCCATGTTGGCTTACAGCTTGAGGCATCATGTTTCACTAGTCATAACGTTTTACACGGACTATCTGCTAAAATGATGTTTTGTAAATACTGGGCAAAGGGTGTGTTGGGGTTGGGGATTTAGCTCAGTGGTAGAGCGCTTGCCTAGCAAGCGCAAGGCCCTGGGTTCGGTCCCCAGCTCTGAAAAAAAAGAAAAGAAAAAAAAAAACCAAAAAAAAAAAAAAAAACCAAAAAACAGGGTGTGTTACTACACATGCCTCTCCGTTTCTGCTGGACCTGCTGGAGGAGCGTCTGGTGGTAACAAAGGGCTGGAAGGGAGCCCAGCTCAAAGGCACTGGCTCCTTAGAGTCTCACGTCTGCTTCTGGGGCATCTGGTTTGCTAGTGAGCTCTTGAGTAGACTGAAGTCATGAAGAGAGGACACTGACAGGTTCTGAGATTATGGTCCATGGAGCCTCACTAATGACCCAGGAAACTTGATCTATTCAGAGGCAGATTGTTTACTCAGGCCTGCTATGATCACAGAAAATGGAGCAGACCAATACCGTTTCAGTTATTCCAGGGAAGATAGTCAGACACTTTTAAAAAATGTCTTTAGTTTTAGACTCAAAATAATTAAAAAAAAATATATGTATTGTGAGGAGCAGGTAGGATAGGCATGTATGTAGGTCAGAGGACAATTTGTCCTGGGGTGTCTTGCTCTGCTACTCTATGCTTTAGTCTCTTGAGACAAAGTCTTCTTATGAACTGGCTAGATGGAGAGCCAGCAGTTCAGTGGTCCTGCCTCTGTCCTCCACAGTGCTTAGACTACAGGTGTACATGCGACCAAGGCTAACTTCTTACTCGAGGCCTGGGGATTTGAACTTAACTTTCCATGCTTGCACAGCAAGCACTCTTCCTCACCGTGCCAACCCTTTACCCTCTATAACATGGACTTTCTTTAGGCACTGCAGGCCAAACACATTTGGTTTTGTATTATATCTAGCTTTAGACTTTCAGACTGTAAGCTTCTGATGCTTTTTTAAAAACTATGTGTGTACATGGTTTTTATGCATGTGCACATAATGTATGTGTGCATATGTGTGTATATATGTTGTGCACGTAATGTATGTAATGTATATGTGTGTGTGCCAGACAGCATTTGACAGTTTCCACTGCCACTCTCCGCCTATGAGCCCACGGCTCCATCTTCTAGAAGAGCCTCTTTGTTAAGAGTGAACCCACCTTTTCTTAGGGAGTTTAATTTTTGCAATGTAGCTCAGACAGTAGTTGATCAGGTCTTGGATCACAGCCTCCCCCAGATGACCTTGAATATTCTGGGCAAACAAAGCATGAGTTAGTTGATATAACAGGAAGTACTTTCAAAATGGCTTCCTGGCACATGCAGTTATCCTGCTAACACTGCAGAAGCCACGGCTAACCCAGCAGGGACACGGACACATTCTGTGTCCTTTCACCTCCTTCTCTTTTCTGCTAATGAGAAACATTAGGTAAAGCACAGCGCCTCGGTCAGAGGCCGTGTCTACTTCAGCAGCACTCAGGCATCTGGGTCCTTCTCTCTCACACGCTCCTCCGAAGGGCCAGCAAGATCACTGCAGTGGCTCTTAGTATTAATAAGTCCAGCTTCTCTTGCACAGCCCTGGGTGAGCGGCCTGTTCTAGCTTTGGTTATTGTAATAGCAACACTGGACTCACGCAGCTTTAAAAGGCCATTATAATGATACAGTCACTATCTGGGACAACCAACAGCTGCATAGAAAAAATTCAAACTTGACAAAGAACACAGTGTGAAGATCCCCCTCCCGCCCCCACTCCCCAGCATGTGCCCAGAGGCAATCAATCCTTGTCCCACACAATGTGGGCTTCTGTGCTCCCTTAACTTTATTCTTTATAAATCTGGCTCTCTCTGAGCTGCCCAGGGTGGTCTTGAACTCACTTTCTAGCCCAGGCAGCTAGGATGACTGACTGTCCCGCTGGTGCTGGCTTACTTATATTAGTGATCCAGAATGGGCTGCAGACTTAAAAACTTACCTGTTTACACAATAGCTTCCCATCTTTGTACGCTACCAAGCCATTCTCTGGAAACACATAATCGTATTTCTCAACCACTACAACCAAAACAAGATAAAACTGAGGGTGTGAATAGAAACCTGCCTTTCTCTTCCTTTCTCAACACCCACCACCAAGAACCTGGCTAGGCACCTGTGGGCTATGCCGGCCCTTCGTCAAGAGGCTGGGGACTGCAGCAGCAGCTCTGACTGTAAACCTGAAGGAAGATAAATGAGCTTCGGATGGGCCTGCCTTAAGCCTGTAAATCCTGCTTCCGACTGTCCTGAACCAACAGTACCAGGAAATAAGTGGAAAGGACATGGCCACACTCTGCTCTCCAGTCCAGAACTGCCAGGCTCGATATTTTTTTTTATTTTTAATTTTTAGCATTTATTTACATGCCAGGCTGTGGTGGGCCATGCCTTTAATCCCACACTCAAGAGGCAAAGGCAGTTGAATCTCTGAGTTCGAGGCCAGCCTTGAACACAGAGCGAGTTCCAGGACAGCCAGAACTACAAACAAACAAAACCCAAACATTCACATGTTATTTTGTGTGTACGTGTACATTTGGCATGTACACATCATGGTGTGTGGGGGTAGGTCAGAAGACAGTTTGTGGGGCTTGGTTCTCTCCTTCTATGTGGGCTCTGAGCACTGAACTTGTGTTAAGTGCCTTTACCCACTGAGCAGTCTCCCAAACCCCAGAATAGTCTTTTTATAAAAATAAAAATTTAAAACACAGTTTTAAAAGATGATTCTTACACTCATTTAGACTTGAAGACAAGCATATAACCCACAGAAGACCTGCCTGCTACAGCTTCCCAAGTGCTGAGATTAAAGGCATGTGCTCCAGTGCCTGCTTGTTTGTTTCTGAGACAGGCCCTCGTGAAGCCGATGCTGGCCTTGAACTCACAGCACGTCCCCAGAGTGCTAACATTACAGGTATGTCCACTACATTCCATGAAGCTGATGCAAGTGTGTGTGAGTATTTTAACTCTTGTTTTATCTTCCTGAAGCACAGCCCTGCCACAGTGATGAGAAGCCTCTTAGAGCATGTTGTTAAGTTCGGCACTGGAGGCAGGAATGGCAAATACCTCTGGCAGGATTTCTTGGGCTGAATATGCCTCTTAATGTTGTTAGTGTTTCTATAGAGAGACCTTCGAGGAAGCTAAGTGGTGTGTGTCCTTCAGGCGCAGAGACCGCTTCCCAGTGATCTGACCTGACCCACAGACTCGAGATTTCAGGTAAGACATGCTGACTTCCCAACCATGGCAACGTGTTCCCCAGGACACCCCTGGCGAGGTCTGGAGACGGCCTGGGTTGCTAAAACTGAGTGTGTGCAGCACTCTACTGGCACCTAGTGGGAGGCCGGAGATGGCACTAGGCCTGCTAAGATGAACTATCCCGCCCAGTGTGTCCTTAGTACTAACCTGACTCTGGGACAACGAGGTTTTTGTCTGTTTTAAACTCATGTCAGTATTTTAAGGAAAAAAAAAAGTATTCTGTGTGTGTGAGTGGTTCCTCTGCATGTATGTGTGTGCACCTTATGGGACTGGAATACAGACAGCTGTGAGCTGCCATGCGGGTCCTGGGAACTGAACCTGGGTCCTCAGTAAGAGCAGCAAGTGCTGTTAGCTGCTAAGCCATCTCTCCAGCCTTGGCCTTCTTGCTTTTTGAACACAAGGTTTCACTCTGTATTCCTGTCTGACCTCAAACTCGAGACTCCCCTGTCTCAGCAGCCCAAGTGCCTGGGTCACAGGACAGCATTCCACACTACAACAGGTCGTGAAGAAATCTCTTCACTAATCTCTGTTCACTGCTTCTCACAGCCTAGCTACCCCAGAAGCCCTGGGAAAACAGGCAAATAAATAAGTTCGAAAGGCAACAAAGACTTAAGTTTAGTCTTTAAGATACTGTTCCACCAGCAGGGTTGGACGCCAGAATTTTGGGGGAATACTTGCTAAAATAGGATATCCAGGTCTTAGAGACCCACTGTTTCACCCTCCCCAGGAAAGAAGCCAAAAGACTCTCCAGCTAGGCATGGTGGCTGATGTCTGTCACTCTGGCACCCGGGAACTGGAGACAGGAGACAACCTAGCCTGGGCTA
This sequence comes from Rattus norvegicus, assembly GCF_021556685.1. Lineage (NCBI taxonomy): Eukaryota > Metazoa > Chordata > Mammalia > Rodentia > Muridae > Rattus > Rattus norvegicus. Next base: position 12,936,838 of record NC_141543.1, read on the forward strand.
CGGAGTGAGACCCTATCACAAGGGTCTCTGGCTTGCTAGCCCTGTGTATGGAGACCTGGTACATAGTGGCCCAGTGCCTCTCATGACTAGGGAACCCTGAAACACATTAGGTCAGAGCAACAGGGACAAGGCACAGAGGTATCTCCTTATCTGAGTGGGGAGACAGCCAGGAGGTGGAACCTGGGCTGAGGTGACAGAGAAGTGACAAGCAAATGCCGAAGGAGAAAAGGTTCCAGAGGCAGACATGGGTATGCATGCCCTTCATGGTGAGTCTGTCTGTACACCTGAGGGAAGGGTCTGTCAAAGATCACAGGACTTCCTTTTACACAACTAAAGCAAAGGCCAAGTAAGGGCAAGAAAGTATTTTCCCAGAGAAGGCAGAAGCTGCTACATGGGTGATGGTGGCTTGGGATTTCAGGGGCGAAGGGCGGCAGGTCTCAGTGTCTTCAGTATTAATTGTGGACCAGAGTGGAGCTAGCACTTACCATCATTTCCCAGTTGCTCTTGCAGCTTCTCAAAATCTGACCCACCTACCACTCCAATCTTGGTCTTCTGTCTCAATTTTTGAAGAAAGCCATCCATTTCTTTTGTAATTTTCTACATCAGGAAGGAAAACACAATCAAATGAAAACTGCAAACTGACTCAGCTTACCCTGAATCAGCAAACTAATTGACCTTATACAAGCCCAGCGGGATTATTAGGCTTGTAGAAAATTTTAAATATTTAGGTATTATTTGGGGCTATTAACCTTTTTGTTTTTTCCCTTTCCCCCCTTTCTTTTGTGTTGGTTTTAAGCTTGGGTTGTGTTACACTGCCCGGGCTAACCTTGAGCTCCTGCTACGGAATGCCTCCATCTCGGCCCACCAAGAGCCAGCCCTGCGGGTGTAGCAGGCCCGTGCTCACTTGTCCAGGCATCTGTCAATCTGCTACCCGTTGACTCCCACATGAGTGGGTAATGTGTGGTTATGGCTTATTCTCTGTCTTGTGTAATGACTTGCTATTTTAGTCTTTGTTATGGTGACATTTCTATAATAATACATATCTAGCTTATTTTTGTTGGTTTTCTTTGCATATGTCTGTACACCATATGCATGCAGTGTCTGAGGGTAGAAGTGGCCACCAGATCATCTGGAATCAGACTTACAGATGGTTGTGAGCCATTCTGTGGATGCTTGGTCCTCTGGAAGAGCAGTCAGTGCTTTTAACCACAGCGCCATCTCTCCAGCACCACCCCGCCCCCTCATCTTTTGTTCTTTAAAGTGTTTTGCATTATATGTATATGACTCAATACTTCAGATGTGGGGATAGTATCACAAGTCTGTAATACCAGCACTTGGGAAATGGGGGCAGGGAGATCAGGAATTCAAGGCCTGCTTGGATTTCCTAAAAATGTCTTTCAACAGACAGACAGACAAATAGGAGTCTGTGCTGGCTAGATTTATGTCAACTAGACATAAACCATAGTCATCCGAGAGGAATAACTTAGACTGAGAAAATGCTTCCATCAGATCAGGCTGTGGGCCAGCCTGTAGAGCATTTCTTAATTGGTGATTGATGGGAGAGGGCCCAGATCCTTGTGGGTGGTGCCATCCCTAGGCTGGTGGTTGTAGGTTCTATAAGAGAGCAGGCAAAGTGTGGAGCAAGCCAGTAAGCAGCAACCATCTAGGGCCTCTGTATCAGTTCCTGCCTCCATGTTCCTGCCCTCAATGTGTTTGATGATGAACAGTGATATGGAGCTGTGAGCAAAATAAACCCTTTCCTCCCCAAGCTGCTTTCTGGTTATGGTGTTTCTTTGCAGCTATAGTAATCCTAAGACAGAGCCTTAGGCTGCACTGTTTATACTTTTTTGTTGTTTTGGTTTTATGGGTGCTGGGGATTAAATGCAAGCCTTCTACATTCTAGGCAAGCACCCTACCAGTGAGATACAGCCCCAGTCTCATTTCCCCCCAACTTCTTGTTTGTTTGTTTGTTTTTGAGACAGGCTTTTTCTGTGTAACAGCATTGAATGTTCTAGAACTCGCTTTGCAGACCAAGCTGGCTTCTGCCTCCCAAGTGCTGGGATTAAATGTGTGCACCACCTCGCTTGGCTTTCCCCTCAACTTTTGACAGAGAAATACTGGCTTACTAGAAAAGAACTAGAACTTTGCTAGTTGCCTCTATGAGCCACTGAATTCCCAAGTGGTTTGCTACATCAGAATGGTAGTTAGGGAAGATTGCAAAATTAAAGAAATGGACTAACCACAGCAAAGCACTCCTGCCTTCAGCAGGAAGGCAACTCACTCTGTCCTAGCCCTCTGTACACTGATGAGTCACATGGCACTGTGGTTAGCCAGCATGACACATCCTGCTGAATCCTCTGTGAATTCACAGTACAATTTCCTTAACTATGTGCCCACCTCTCCACACCCGAGCACCTTCTGTAACTTTTTTCGGCTTAAATATCACCAAGGTGAAGAAAGGTGAAGAGGTTGTGAGGATACTTTTGATGCCCATGCTTAAAAGCTGACTTCAAAGTGAAACAGATAACTGATCCTTATGCTGAGAGTTATAAAGAAACAAAATAAGTAGCTTAACACCTGAAAGACAAACTGAGGTGAAAGAAAAAGAATTACGGAGAGTATTTGAGAGGTGGGGACAGCTATGGATTCCAGGAGGCATCAAACAGGCCTGTGTGCCATTAGACCAATAACTGTAAGTATCTATGTAGGTGTTTCTGGACGTTTCTGTCCCAGAGAGAGTTAAGTAGCTGTGACAGACACTATGTGGCCTGTAAGCCTCAGCATACCCTCTGGGGTATAGCTTAGTAGGAGATGCTCACCTAGCTTGTCTAAGGGGATGGGCTCCATCTCCACAACCAGCAAATAAAGGTGTGTGCGTCTGCCGTGTACAGAAGAGCATGCCAATCACTGCACTATGGTAATGAATACTAGTGAAATGACACTGATCTGATCATGAAGGACAGCATCTTTGACCTTCATGCTGAGACACAAGTGAGTGGAGTAACAGGAGGATCCTGGTTTAAAGTCACTTGGCAAGAGGAAACATGAAGTGACAGGGACAGGGGTTCTCTGGTCACGATTTTTGTCAATGATCTCTCTGTGAGATTTTTCAGGATGCCAGAGTTGGAAAATGATTCATGGAGGTTTATGTCCTTTTGTTCCCTAAAGCTTATCTCAAGTTTTACCCTTTACGGAAGAAAGCACCCAGGAAGACAGACTTCTATACAAACAAGGAAATGTGCAAACCTCTGAGTCCATGCTAATCACATGGGATCCACAGAGGTCATATCCCGTTACAACAATCACAGTGAAAGGTGACTTGTTCTTCCTCTTCTAGACTGCACTGTGATTAGTGATGTTTGACGATGCACACGGATGGAGGGAGGGAAGGCTGATGATACATAGATCTGTTGCTGGAGTATTTTAATTGCAGTACCCAGCATATAGGAGACTTCACTTCTAAGTTAGTTTTCTTTTATTGCTGCAATTGACCGTGATCACTGCAAGCATATCGTTCCAAATGCTGAAAGCACATTCTGGTCACCAGGCTCTTCTTTGCTATCCAGGGACACAGAGGCAGTTTCCCTGTAGCTTATCTAGTACCTGGAGTGGCCTCCGTCCTGGCACTGGAAAAGGGAATGACAATTAGGACACTGAACAGTGCCCTGAAGTTCAGGACCTTGAACCACAGCTGCTGTAGGAGCGGAGGCGTCAGGGCTTTACTAGTTTCAATTTCCTTATGTTAGAATGGTGGTAGCTGGGTAGTATATGCCTTTATTCCCAGCATCTGAGAGGCAGAGGCAGGTGGATCTCCATGAGTTCGAGGCCAGCCTGGTCTTCAGAAATAATCCAAGGACAGGCAGGGCTACACTAAGAAACCCTGTCTTGAAAAACCAAAACCTACCCAAAGAAACAAACCAAACCTCTATGGTTCCTGGGCCAACTGAAGAGCAGTTTCTATAATAATTTTATTTTTATTATGTGTATGCATGTATGTGTGCCACAATGTACAAGGGGAGGTCAGAAGACAGCTTGTTGGAGGTGGTTCTCTCTTTCCATCATGTGGACTCCAGGAATTGAACTCAGGTCCTAAGGCTTAGGGGTGACCACATCTCAATGGCCTCTGTAATCAAGTTTTATTAGAACATAGTCACTCTTTATATATGGTCAATGGCTGCTTTTGCACTAAAGTTGAGTAGTTACTGCAGGCCATATGCAAAGACAAAAGTACTTAATATATGACCCTTGACAAAATACGAATTCTGATTCCCGGCTCTAGACTACTATTGGCTTTTAAGTTCTGAAGGTTTGTCTCAAACACTTTATATAGCCTAGGCTAGCCCTGAACTTTCAAATCTCCCTGAAGGGATTAAAACCCTATGCCACCTGCCCATGTAGCTACTGGCTTGACTCACCAGTGTGTGTTGGGCAATGAAGCTAAGTCAGGAAGGGCTCTGGAGAACTGGTAGTGGAATGTCATCACTGGACAGATCACACTGGCTCAGAAAAGTAGAATGAGGGACAGAAGAGGGTGGGTTGTGGTTCAACTACAACTAAGGATGCATTTAAAAGCTTTCTGAAAACCTACTACTTGGTAAAGTATGTATACATACAAATGTCTTCTACAGGACATGAATTATTTAAAAAACAACAACAAAGAACAAAAACGTTGGTTCCAGGTGTGGGGGGATATTGTTGACCAGAGAGAACTAGGACCCCAAAATAACACGGGCTATTGAAATTGCTCTTGGTCGCCCACCCTAACTAAATGGTAAATCCATATTGCTGGAGACACTGCACACTTCAGTTTCAAGACACAGAGACATCAGGCTGGAACTGGCATGTTTAGCTTTCATAGTGCTGGAAGGTGCTATGTAAAGCACGGTGGAAGGAAAGTCATTTGGGGCATTTCCCAGCCATGGGTCCTGCGAGACAGCACTGACTTGCTGGGCAATGTGTACTGGCTTGTGCAATGGTGGAATGACTGTTTTGGGGGTAGCAAAATCACTTCCTGGTTGAATATAAGGCCGATTCCACAGGAAGGAATTAATGCCTCGTACAGTACTTGGTCAAAAGTCTATGACTGTGGAGCTCATAGGCACTGTGGGGAAACCTATGGTTGTTGTTTTGTTAAATGGAAATCTTGTCAAATTGCCTTCTAAATATCTATGTTTATACCCATAATTAATGCTGCTCTCAACCCTGGTAAGAAAAGTTTCTCTTTGTAGTGGGCAGTGGTTAATGCAGACTCATACCTGGTCAAAGTGCTAAGAATAAGTAGTACCCTTTATCAACCCTGCCAAGGCTCGGGGGCAGAAAGAATGTATGAGTTAGAGGATGGAGAGGAGTGTGGTAAACGAAATGCTGTCTTCTGGACATTATGAATTCAGCAACCATGGTTCCCTGTACAAGATCAAGCCAGTTAACATTTCAGCATGGGTGATATGTTGCCTATCACTTGATGGATGGCTGTGTGTGTGTGTGTGTGTGTGTGTGTGTGTAGCACTAACTGGACTTAGAGAGGTATTAAAATAAAAATTTTAAAAAGGACATGAAAACAGAAGAGGGTGTGTGGGTCAGTGTTCTCCATAGGGAGCACAGGAAGGTTGGGGGGGGGTGAATACAATCGGATACACTGTACACATGTAATTGCAAAGGAATAAAAAAATTAAAAAAAAGATAGACTGACATATCTAAGGTTACACACACTACAGGGGCTTCTGGGACACAGTCCACGAAATCTAAAAGGGGTGGGGCAGAGGTGGCGACACCCAAGCTATTTGAGCCTACTCTCATTTGTATGATTTCTGTTCAATCATGCATTTGTGCATAGGAGGCAGAGAGAATGCCATCACCAGAACGAACCCACACAAACTTATCTTTGGCTATAACAAGTTCGGTTAGCGGAAGGAAGTCCCACCGGACTTTCTAATTAGTCTCTGTGATCCTCACCTAAGCATCACATTTAAAGGGGCTTCAAGGACTCCGCGAAAGACATTTGCTCAAGGTCAGACAGCTGAAAACCTGCCCTTGATATACTAGAAGAGACAGTCAGAGGTGACAGGGCTGGGGAGGTGACACAGCAGGTCAGAGGGTGGAGGCTGGAGTTCAATCCAGGACACCAGACCCGAGGAACCCTAGAAGAAATTCGGACCCGAACTTTTCGACTCTGAACACGTTTCCTACTCGGAAGGCTTTTCTGGCCCCCTCTTCCTGCGCATCCCACTCAGGACCCCGCTCAGGACCTAGGTCTACTGGTTCCCGGACAGTCCTTACGGCGGTCTGGGGCAGCAAGGGCTCTGCCCCACCACCAGGAGCTCCCCGGGCGCCGCCTACCTGCCGCGGGGCAGTCAAGGTCCCATCCATGTCAAAGAGACAGAGCGTGGCCATTTCTCCAGTCAGAAGACTCGTTGGCACCCGGAACTCCACCCGGAACTTCCGGGTCCGCTCCGAGCCCCGGAACTCCAAGGCACGATGGGAAGATTCTCTAATGGCTTACGGGACACTCGGGGCGGATACAAAATTTGAACTACAGTTCCCAAGCCGTAGTACTTTTTTTTTTTTCCTTGAGTTAGCGCATTAACCTCCCGCGCATGCGCCCTTCAAGTTTCCGGGGACAAGGTCGGCGTACTTCCTGTAGCAGGCGACAGGCTCATGGTAGGAAAGTCAGGTGGTGGGCGGTAAAGGAGGGACCGCACTTAGCGACCGGGTCCGGCCTACGACTGGCAGGAAGGATACCTGGGCTGCCCACTCGGGAAATCAGTCGGTGGAAGGCCAGAGTGTATTTTTACGTGCTATTTCTCTGCCTTGTTTCTTTCCCTTGGGTCACATGGACGGTCTTCATCGTCCCAGTGCGCACACCAAGTTCAGCGCTTAAGAACCATGTCTCGGGGTTGGGATTTAGCTCAATGGTAGAGCGCTTGCCTAGCAAGCTCAAGGCCCTGGGTTCGGTCCCCAGCTCCGAAAAAAAGAGAGAGAGAGAGAGAAAAAAAAAAAGAACCATGTCTCCCTAGCGTATTCTGAGGTTTTCTTTGGAAAGATGAAGGATGCACAGTTAGTGTCCTCTTACTCTGAAGCCCAGAATTTGCTCACTCTTCTACTTATTCCAGACAGTCATTGTGCAGTGTGTTGAGGGCCTCCGTGCCTCACTTCTCTGCTTCCCAACCAGGCTAATTCATGCGAAGAAATTCTCTTGGCGTGTAAGGCAGTCAGAGGACTGCAAAGGTTCTGTGATAAGTACCCCATGGTTTTGTTGTGTGGGTTTCCGACACCGATTGATTTACCCTTTGAGGAAGGAAGGAAGTTTTAAGTGCACTGTTGGCCCATCTCTGTTGAATGGCTGGACGTACAGGTTTTCTATGTTTATTTGGACCTGCTCGGGGGAAAGGACCTGTCTGAGTGTCAGAGACTGCTTTTGTTTCCTTGCACTTGGGGCCAGGGCCAGGGGTGGGGAGGGCCTAGGGTTTTTTTGGTGTTGTTGGTTTTTTTGTTTTGTTTTGTTTTTTAATGCTTTTTTAAAATTTGTTTTAATCGTGTGTGTGTTTAGTTCGTGTGCATTTACTTGTGCTATGGCATGTAGGGGTCCAGGATGTCCTGCTTGAGTAATTTCTCTTCCTCCACCATGTTGGCTTCAGGGATCAAATTCACCCGGTTTGGTAGCAAGCCCCAGTTCTAGATGGGCTATCTCACTGGCTAGGATTAGGGTTTTGTTTTGTTTGCTTGCTTATTTAGTTGTAAAAAATGGGAGAATGGTACTTATCTAGAGTAGAATTCCACAAAAAATAAAGCTTCTGGCTTTATCACTTACTTTCCTCTGGCAGTCACGGTGTCTTGCCAGGGTTGGTTGAAGCCTTTCTGGGAGATGCTTTGCCTTGTTCATTGTGTGATTAGCCTGGATGACTTCTGAAAGGAACCTCTCTCTTCCAGGCTTTCCTCCTTCGAGCTGTGCCAAGGCTGCAGGGGCCCGCTGCATGGAGGAGGCCTCTACAGCAACTGTGGTGCCGTGCTGGGCAGGGGGATTCCATAAGGTGGGTGGGGAGCAGGTCTCCCCCCTCACAGGAGAAGCCACCAGGCACAGAGACTGAAAAATTCCACACAATCTACCGCTTCAATGCCATCAGAGCACTTGGGTTCCTGTCTCGGCTGAAGTTGGCACAGACAGCTGTGACTGTGGTGGCCCTGCCCCCAGGCTTCTACTGCTACTCACAAGGCCTCATGACCCTCAGCTCACTGGGCCTTATGAGTGGGATTGCCAGCTTTGCCCTGGTCATGCTGTGCTGGATGAGCCACTTCTTCCGGAGACTGGTAGGCATCCTCTATGTGAATGAGTCAGGTACCTTGCTTCGAGTGGCCCACCTGACCTTCTGGGGCTGGCGACAGGACACATACTGTGCCGTGTCAGACATGATACCCCTGTCAGAATCCGAGGAACGGGTCCAGGATGTGTTCGTGCGTATCCAGCAGTACAGTGGCAAGCAGACCTTCTACCTCACCCTACGCTATGGCCGAATCCTGGACAGGGATCGTTTCTCACAAGTATTCGGAACCCTGGCCACACTCAAGAACAGCAAGTAGGCCGTTGTAGCCCTGGTCAAGAACATGGATGAGACAAAAGCTAATACCAGGGACTGGGCTGATGCTCACTTTGTAGACTGCTTGCCTAGCATGTAGGACTTCACATCCTGGGTTCAGTCCCTAGTACTGCATAGAACCAGCCATGACTGTGCCTGCCTGTACTCAATACTGGTGACATAGGCAGGTGGAGAAGTTCAAGGTTGCCTTGGGCCAAAAAGGAAGGCATTAACCAGCTTTAGGAAAAAGCCCTTAGTGGAACATTATACTATATAGGACATCCTGTCAGATAGTGGCCAGAAGTCTCTATGAAGAGGCAGTTCCTAGAGGAGCACTATGCCAAGATCGCCGAGGCAGCCCGCTGCTGTGAAGCTGCAAGGTGGGAGGGTTGGCAGAGGAGCATAGGATGTGGAGCCTGGGGACTTGGGTTCTGCTGAGCCTTAGTTCCTTGACCTGGGACAGGGTATTGAGTTCCTGAACCTTGAATTGCACTCTGAGATGGAAGACCCTTCCTCTCATGAGGACGGATATGAAAATAATAATGGCTGTGGCTGTGGCTTTGTGACAGAGCTCTTGCCTAGCATGTGTAAAGTCCTAAGTTCCATACCAGCACCATGAACAGGCAAAACCAGTGTGTAAGGTAAGCAGCCAGAAGTTACAACGTAGAGCAAGGCTTCCAGGCTGCCACTGGGGTCCATCACTGGTCCTCAGGCTCACCAGCTGAATGGCCACAGCTAAAGCCCAGAGTGGACTTGTTTCTCCCGTCAGGAAGTCACTGTACACCAACTGAGGTAGGAGCAGCATCCCCTGAGACTACGTGATCACCAGGAGATCTGGGGTGCTCACACTCAGCTTTGCAGGGTCATTGGGGCAGAGGGACTCTGTCCAGGCAATAATTCTTCATCTGAGGGACACTGTGTGCTGCTTTTCACAATGAATAACAAGCACATGCTTATTAGGTGATTGTACCTGGATTAAAGGAAAGCAGCCCTGGTCTTTGTAATTTGTCCATCAGAATGCTTTGTTTTGTAACTGTTTAATAATTTCCTTCCCTTAAGAAATTTTCTTTTGGGGTGGAGAGATGGCTCAGAGGTTGAGAACACTGATTGCTCTTTCAGAGGTCCTGAGTTCAATTCCCAGCAACCACATGGTGGCTCACAACCATCTGTAATGGGATCTGGTATGCTCTTCTGACATGCAGAAATATATGCAGAACACTGTGTATATAATAAATCTTTAAAAAGAATTTTTCTTTTAATTATTTGTGTGTGTATACTGTGCACATAGGAGATTGGAGGACAGCCTTTTCCAAGTCAATTTCCTTTTATCATTTGGGTCTCAGGGATTAAATTCAGGCTTGGCAGCAAGTACCTTCACCCACTGAACCATCTTGCTGGTCCTCTATAAAATAAGCAGAGCATGAACACGGATAACTATTAATAGAAGTGTGTGTGTTGGGTTGGGGATTTAGCTCAGTGGTAGAGTGCTTGCCTAGCAAGCGCAAGGCCCTGGGTTCGATCCCCAGCTCTGAAAAAAAGAAAAAAGAAGAAAAAAAAAAGTGTGTGTGTTGAGGGGTCCACCACAAGGCCTCAACCAGGCAGGGGTAGTCTTCCTCAGACGAGGGCATACCAGTTAGCTATCCAGTATGAAATGGGTGGCCCTGAAAACATGCAGGTACAGAGTGAGCGAGTTATATTTAGAAGCATATGCACATACACACAGCAATATTTAAGGAAAGAAGAGGCCATGAATTTGAAAGGGCAAAGGAGGATATAGGGAGTTTTGGAGGGAGGAAAGGGAAGGGGAAATATGCGTAATTATATTGTAATTTCAAAAAGCCCCTTAAATGTGCATATCGAATCATAACTTGTCATTGTCCGGGCACGCAGCGCAGCCTTGTGTTGGCAGCCATGGCCGCTGGCTAATTCCAGTACTTCATTACCTCAGGTAGGACGCAGGCACTTGGCCACCGCTGCCCCTGCCTCTGTCTTCTCCCCACCGCCACCTGTTGGCAGGCGGCAGCCAATCTGTCTCTGGATTCGTTATTCTGACATCCATGGAGGGAATCATGGTTTGTTTCCTAGCGTTAACTTGGTGTTGTTCAGAGCTTAATTCACGAGTCAGTGAAGTGTTCGTGGATTTGTTCATGACTGGACTCTTGGGGTGTTCTTGAATGTGAATGTATGTGTTTACCAGCAGCAGGTCAGTGGACATCATGGGTTATTTTCACCCCTCGCTATGTGAGTAACACTGATGTGAACGGTACAGAAGTGCTTGCTTGTGTCCCTGCTGTGGATAGAGAAGGAAGTAAGAAGCACAAAAAGGTGCTAGTAGGTCCTAGTATCCTCCGAAGCCCTGCTTCAGTGACCTAACTTCAGTAGGTCCCACCTAGGATTCTTTTTAGCTTTGTTTTTTCCTAAGGTACTTTAAAAAAAAGAAGAAGCATGTATTTTATGTATATGAGTGCTTTTTCTACTTGTAGAGTCTGCACATCAGGAGAGGGCATCAGTTCACAAGTTGTGAGTCACCACGAATGCTAGGAATTAAACTCAGGACCTGGGGAAAGCTAGCCCTGAACTCAGAAATCCTGGAGCCTTTGCCCCTGAGTGTTGGGATTAAATAAAGGTATGCACCACCACGTGGGCCAGGCTTATTTCAGTGTTTTTGTTTTTGTTTGTTTGTTTTCTTTTGACAAGCTTTTACAATTTAGACTTAAGCTGGCCTGCCAAATTCAAAAGAGATCCACTTGCTTCTGCCTCTCGGCTGTCCTGGAACTCACTCTGTGGATTCAAACTCTACCTCCAGAGTGCTGGGACTAATGGCATGTGCCACCACCACCCAACCAGCCTGTTTCGTAGGGTCTTTTTGTTTCAGTGTTTTGAGAATCATACTGTGATCCTAGGATTTGGGAAGCAGAGGCAGGAGGAGCACTGCCAGCCTGAGGCCTAGTCTACATAGTACCAGGATTGCATAGAACCTGTCTGAAAACACAACAAAGCCTTCAGCCCGTCATAACTGGAGCACTGCAATTCTCTTGTTGATACCTATCCACCTAGATGTGAGCAAGCTTACACCATGGCTGCAAGTGCCTCTGGCCTCCATGCCTTTCCCACTGTGAGAACCGTTCTTAGAGCCTTACAGTGAAGGGGTGTAGGAAGTGGGATGCACTGGGCCGTGAGAACATAGCCACGTGTGCAGGATGTCAGCGATGATGGAGGCCTGAGTGTTTCCGACCTACTTTACCAACAACGATCCTCCAAAACTTAAAGGATTAATAAACTTGGGGTTGGGGGGATGGCAAGAAGGCTCAGTGGATAAAGGTGCTTAGCATCAAACCTGCCAGCCTGCGTTTGATCCAAGTGACTACACCGATGATTTCTCCCTTTGAAAAACAATTCCAAAATAATAATTCGTGTGTGTGTGTGTGTGTGTGTGTGTGTGTGTGTGTGTGTGTGTGTGTTACTGGGGATCCAGCCCAGGGCTTTGTGTATTCTAGGTAAGTACTCTACCACTCAGCCCCATGCCTGACCCTTTGGGTTATAACAGTAAGAGTCAGACATGGTAGTTCATGTCTAAAATCCCAACACTGGGAAAGCTCAAGCAAGAGGATTGTCATAAGTGTGAGGCTAGCCTACGCTGCATACAGAGTGAGGCTCAACCCCTGCCTTCCAACCAAGCATGGTGGGTTTCATGACTATGATCCCATCACTTGGGAAGTTAAAGCAGGAGGATCAAGAGTTCAAGATCATCCTTGGGTACAAGGTTCTAGGCCAACCTGGGCTACCCAAGACCCAATCTCAAAACAATGAACCAAAGAAGAGCCACCCACCCCCAAATGCTGCGGCCTTGGGTGATTCAAACAGCGTTCATAAAGTTCTGGATGTTGGGGAGGCTAAGAAGAGCCTTTTTGTTGCTGGTGAGGAGGTTCTGAGCCTAGTGTCTCCAGGTTCTTGACCTCTTATCCAAAGAATTGGGAATATGGATTTGCTCACAGAAATGCATAAATAGCAAGCTCGCTCTATTTGGGGTGAAGTCTGGTGCAGATTATAGGCAGATACATAGTCAAGACTGACAACGGCACAAAAGTGAGGCTACAGCCTGAGTCCCATGAGGCCCCGGGAAGGAGGAGCAGAGTGGTTGCTCGGTTTTGATTGACAGATTGTCATGTTCACTGGGGGGACTCCAGCCAGCCTGAGCATGCCAAGCGTGGCTCTGGCAGGCCTTGCCCTTCTCCCCATTTCCTCTTCTGTGCTAAAAAACTGTTAGGTTACATTCCTAAAGCTAGCCCCCAAAGTCTATTCCCTTATTTGGCCTCTTCCTCCTCCTGAGGCTGACCACCAAGGTCCAGCTATAAAAGTACTGAAGTCCAGCAATCAAAAGCCCCTTTGGCTCACCCAATTAACATGCCCATTAAAATTAAACACCTCATCCTAACATTGGGTTTCCCTTTTTACCTCTATAAACTGCCATTTGCCTTTGGGCCACGTCTGCCTCCTCTCTATGAGAGGCAGTCCTTTATCTCCACTCACCCTCAGAAAAATATACCCCTTCTCCTCTCTCCCTTGTTTTCTTTCCCTTCTCCCTTCTTTATCTCCTGCCTTTGTCCTTCTCCCTGCTATTTGTCCCTCTGGAGCAAGTTAATCTCCTTTGTGCTGAGACTTGGTCTTGGGCTGTCCTGAGCCTACTCCAAGGTTCCCTACATTCTCTTTTCTACTGTGAGTATCTCTTCCCATAGTGTATCTGATGTTAGTCATGTGCATATCCATAGTGCATCTGATTTTAATAATATGCATACCCACAATGCATCTGATTTTAATCATTTGCATGCTCATTTGCATAGTACACGGTGATAAGTAGGGGATTGTCGGTAAGTTCACTTAAAGGATAGTTTGTCCTAGTGCATTGCACACCCAAAGCAAGTTCATGATGGATTTGGTCTTCTATTCCTCATAAGGATGTATTGGGAATACATTTGAATAGAAACTGCCCAAATCTGATTATTACAGGGGCCAAGAAATGTATATTGCTATTTAGAGATGGGAGTAAATCCTAAGGCATGTTGGGGCTTGGATGGTTTCTGGGGTTGCTAGCTGCATTATTTGGAGGGGTGTGTGCACAGTACATGGGAGCGAAGGATCTGCACTGCCAAGTGTGTTATGACAAGAGGATGCATGTGAATATAGCCCAAACCACAAGGTCCGAGGCTAGACAACCTCCTGTTTGCCTTGATCACTATTGCTAATCCAAAGGTACTTTCCACTTCACTGGTTCCCCACAAAGCTGTCCTCTGACCTCCCCATGCTATCTGTGGCATACACTCACACACTGAGACTCAAAAATACACTTAAAAAAGAAAAGATTAAGTAAAATATAAAATTGTTTTGGTGAGGCTGAGCATGGTGGTGCACTCCTGTAATCTCAGCACTCCCAAGTCTGAGGCAGATCTTGTTTGAGGGTAACCGGGACTACATGAGACTCTATCTCAAAGTAAAACGATAAAATACAGAAGCTAGCACTTATCCCAGCATCTGACACAGGCTGATTTTGGAGGCCAGAGGACATATGACTGAGGGGTCAGGTACACAGCATGTGAGTGGCAGCACAGGCTCCCCTGTGCCTCCCTAGGATAGCAACCCACCTGCTCTCCTAGGATGCCTGTCCCTGTCATCTCTTGATGATGATTATTCGAGGTAGAGTTTTGTATAGACCAGGGTGGCCTCAAATTTATTATGTAATCAAGAATGTTCTGAACTTCTGATTCTCCTGCCTTCCAAGTGTTGGAATTACAGGTATGTGGTACCACATTCCCTTGTGATCACCTTAACCTTTGAGTTGGAGAGCAATGTTCACCAAGTAGGCTAGGCTAGCTGGCCATCGAGACCCTGGGATCCTCCTGTCCCTGCTTCCCCTGTCACCCCACCTAACTTTTGTGTAGGCATCGGGGATTGAACTGCCATCCTCATGCTTGCTTATCGAGTATCTCACTGATTGGATGATCTTCACAGTCACCTTCAGCCTGGTTTTCTAGGCAGAGAAAAGCTTGCCAGCTATGTGGACCATGCTGGGTGCTGAAAAGCGTTTTGGATGGAGTCCTGTTTGCTTCTCACAGTGTGGCTTTCCTTCCTGTCTGGTAAGAACTGCCTGGGCTTAGCACTCCTGTCTCCCAGTAGTCTGCGTCATCTGTGCTTAGGGACAGTGTGATCAGTGGCTCGTCAGGTTCCATGCTGCTGATGCCCCAGCAAGGCTCCTGCTTCCCTAAGGAGCAGCACCTGCACTGCACAGCCTCGTGCCAGCCGCTGTCCTCCCTGTTTTTCCAAAGCAGCTTACCTTGTCTTTTAGCCCAGGGGTCTATCCTCTGTTCACAGCCTGGGATGAGTCAACCAACAAGCTGGCTGAAACTTTCATTTCATTGCTTTCCTGTGCTTTCTAGACTCCTGGATCTTTTTGTGGAAAGCAACAGGGTCTCTCTGAGCCTCAAGCAGAGGCCATGTTTGTATGGCCTTATTTTGATCCTATAGCATTCAACTATAAAATCTTGCCTG
This sequence comes from Rattus norvegicus, assembly GCF_021556685.1. NCBI lineage: Eukaryota > Metazoa > Chordata > Mammalia > Rodentia > Muridae > Rattus > Rattus norvegicus. Next base: position 12,951,951 of record NC_141543.1, read on the forward strand.
ATTAGACTTAATCAGGCAGGCCCATTACCATCTGGCTTTGTTTGTGCCTGCACCAGAGACAAAATATTGTTTTCACTGATTAATGGTTAAATACTCCAGCAACAGCTAGGCCTGCCCTGCACAGGGAAACGGGCAATGTTTATTTGTGGGAACGTGGCTGTTATGGAAATACACTATTTGGTTATGATGGGCTTACAAGACACATGATGGGCGTGTTACACAGAAGTAGTGATTTGTTTCATTGTTGTTGTTTTGAGTTTCTAGAGACAGAGTCTCCCTGTACAGCCACAGCTGTCCTGGAACTTGCTCCATAGACCAAGGTGCCCTCAAACTTGAGGTGATCCTCCTGCCTCTGCCTCCCAAGTGCTAGGTTATAGGACTACACTACCAAGCCCAGCAAAGAGCAAAGCAGTACTGAAAGGAACCATCACATACCAGACACCTCCCACTTGCCAGGCAATTAGTACATGACTTTCGTTTTTATACTTAATTTTTAAGGGCTGGGCAGTAGTTACACCCCTTTAATCCCAGCACCCGTGGGAGGCAGAGGCAGGTGAATCTCTGTGAGTTTGAGGCCAGCCTGGTCTATAGAGTGAATTCCAGGACAGCTGAGGCTGCATAGAGAAACCCTGTCTAGAAAAAAAATTAAGATTTTCTTTTTAATTACATGTATATGTGAGTCTGGGTTTGTACACATGACTGCAATACTTAAGGAGGTCAAGAGAGGTCATCAGATCCCCAGAACTGAAGTTATAGGCAGTTAAATCACCCTATGTGGGTATTGGGACCCACGCCCAGGTCTTCCTCAAGAGCAGTCTATTCTCTCAACCAATGAGCCATCTCTACAGTCTCTCATTTTGAGGTTTTGAGGTGAGACCTGGCGATATGTAGCCCAGGCTATCCTTGAGCTTCAGCCTAAGCTTCTGAGACTTCACGTGTGAGCCACCACATCCAACTCACATGAGCTTCAGAAAGCTTTTAGTCTCCTTCTAGTGCTCTGGCTTCAGTTCTGTGGCGGAGACCGAAGAGCCCTGACCAAAAGCACTTAGAGGAGAAGTAGTTCATTTTCACCTACAGTTGCAGGTCATAAATCATTACTGTTGGGAAGCCACAGTGGCAGGAACTTGAAGCAGCTGATGCCATCATATACATGGCCAAGAGCAGAGATAAACGAATGTATGCATGCCCAGTTATTTGCTTTTGTTCCGCTCAGTTTTTCTACTTTTCTACAGTTGACGAGAGTCTGCGAGGGACTGGTGCTGCCCACAGAGGGCTGGGTTGTCCCATATCACTTAACTCAACCCAACCTCCCACAGATAAGCCTACAGGCTGACTCAGGGTAGACTCACCGTCTCTTCTCAGGTGACTCGGTTGTGTCAAATTGACAATTGAAGCCAACGAGAGACTGGAGAGATTGTTCAGGGATTAAGAGCACTCACTGCTCTTCCAGAGGACCTGGGTTCAATTCCTAGCATCCACATGGCAGCCTCATAACTGTAACTCCAGCCCCAGGGCATCCAATACCTTCTTCCAGCCTCTGTGGGTGATGCACACATGGTGCACAGACATACACATAAGTAAAGCACCAATATGCATAAAATTAAAAAAATGAAAAAATGTTAAGCTAGCTGTCACAGCCAGCCACTGTCCATGGTGAACCCAGGAGAAGACAGGGCTAAAGCTTCACTCCGCTCCTGTCACTACCTACCTGGAAGCTTGGGCCATTTGAACAACCTGAGCCTCAGGAAGATGACAACCATGTCTCCTGTTAGGGCAACCAATGCCTGGCTTGTGTGGACAATGCTTAGGATAGTGGCCCTCAGCCCAGGAAAGCACGTGGGAAGTTTTTATGGGAGTGTGTACAAAGTGCTGGGAGGTGAAGGCTCCCTCAGGGTCACCAGCTAGGAAGCAGCCATGCTGGCTCCTTCTACTGAGCTATTCTGTCGTACCAGTAAGGGTGGACAGAATGTGAGGAGCAGTGAAGTTTTAAAGAGAATCTGGGAGCTGGGGCTGGGGCTGGGGCTTAGCTGGCAGAGTCCCCTTCTTCCATGCACAGAGTCTTAGGTTACATCTTTAGCACAGCATAAAACCAATCATGGTGGTGCACACCTGTAATCCCAACACAGGGTATAAGGGCAGGTGGGTTAAAGTTCAGCTATTTGGCAGGTTTGAGACGTGACTGGGATTCATGAAATTCTAAAGGAGGAGGAGGAGGAGAGATAGGAGGAAGAGGAGGAAGAGGAGGAGGAGGAGGAGGAGGAGGTGGTGGTGGTGGTGGTGGTGGTGGCATCTGACTTTGAAATTGTGGCTTCTTCAACCCAGCTGCCTCAGGCCGTGTGTTTACACTGATGGTGCCGAGTTCACATTAATTTTCCAAGGTTGGTTGCCAGACAGTTCACTCTCAACCAATACTGAGTTGACTACATGTATGTATCCACATGTGTGGTTTTTTTCACACACTGTCATCTTTCATATATGGTATATATAAAATCCAGGTACCCAAGCTGGACATGGTGAATATACCCATAATCCCAGCACTTAAGAGATGGGAAACAGGGCTGGAGAGATGGCTCAGTGGTTAAGAGCACTGACTGCTCTCCCAGAGGTCCTGAGTTCAACCCCAGCAACCACATGGTGGCTCACAACCATCTGTAATAGGATCTGATGCCCTCTTCTGGTGTGTCTGAAGACAGCTACAGTGTACTCATATAAAATAAAAATAACTAAATCTTAAAAAAGAGAGAGAGAAGAGAGAGGGAAGCAGAACCATCATCCACTCTGGGATTCATGGCTAGAGAAGGCCAGCCCGGTCTACACGATATCATGTCTCACCCCTCATGTGTCAAAAAATATGCACACAAAAACATATACCTTTTAAGTTGTTAGGAGGGAATTTTCAAAACACCAAGAGAGTATTCTTGTCATAGCAGACATTCAAAATGACCATTAGACTATTATTATTTTCATCAGTAATATATATGAGTATTTTGAAAACGCATTTGATATAAAGGCGAACAGGGGCTAGAGAAATGGCTCAGCAGTTAGGAGCACTGGCTGCTATTCCAGAGGACTCAGGCTCAATTTCCACCAGCCACATGGTGACTCTCGGTGGTAACTCCAGTTCCAAGGGGCACAGCATGCTCTTTTGGCACTGCATACAACCAGTGCACAGACGTATATGCAGGTTAAACACCTGCACACATGAATAAAAATGAAGAGTTAATATTAAGGTAAAAATCGCCTACTGGGCCAGGTGCAGTGACCTGTGCTGTTAATCTAAACATCTGGGAGGCAGAGGCAGGCGGGTGCGAGCTTGAGGGCAGCCTCATCTACTTGATCAGTTATAGGCCAGCCAGGGCTGCACAGTGAGACACTGTCTCAAAAATAAACAAAAATTAAATAAATAAAATGCTGTCCTCTGGGCCAATCGCTTCCCTCATGTGTTGGATGTTACATGCAGGCTGTAGGCCATTTCAACACCACTGGTCACAGACGACTCTCCCAGCATCTGTGTTCTTCATGCACTCACGAATTTTAAAAGGAGAGTTATTTCTATTTTTCTGAGTGTGTTTTGCCTGATGTAGGTCTGTGCACCTGCACCATCCGCATGCATGGTGTCCTTGGAGGCCGACTGAGTTACAGGTGGTTGTGATGTGGGCGCTAGGAACTGAGTCTGGGGCTTCTGCAAGAATATCAAGGGCTGTAACCCCTGAGCCATCGCTCCAGCCCCAGGAATTCTTTCTAAAGCGTTATTTAAGATTATATGAATACTCAAACACCTACATATGTGTATGTGAGTGCTGGTGCCCATGGAGGCCAGAGGAGGGCATCAGATTCCTTGTAGCTGGAGCTACAGGTCGTTATGAGCTGCCCAACATGGATGCTAGAAACTGACCTTGGGTTCTCTACAAGAGCAGCAAGTACTCTTAACTGCCGAGCCATCTCTCCAACCCCAACTCACTCGGGCTTTTCTAAGTGCATCCTGGTTTATTCTACGGTCCCTTGCCCTCAGCAGCTCCCTCACCCCCTGTAGAAAGCCTACCCCTCAGTGTGGTGCACAGGGCCCTCCAGGGTGCCAACTGGGCTGCCTCTTTGCCCTGTTTCCCTTGACGTGTCATCGCCACCTCCTTGTGACCCAGCAGTACCGATCTCAGAGACATCCGCCCTCCTGTCTTCACCTTGCTCGCTTCTGCCCTCTGCCCAGTCACTACAGCAGTTCCTGCAAAGTCTTGAAAATGAAACTCGGTTTGGGGGGGGGTTGACTTCCCACCCACCTGGTCCCATATATCATGTGGCTTTTCTGCTGGATTGAAGCAGCCCCTTGTAGGGAGGCTTGGAGGCCAAGGAAACTCACACAGAAACTTACAGTGTTGGCTAAAGGTGGATGTGGCAGCCCTTTCCCCTGAATTAGTGGTGTTTGAACCCTTGTTTCCCAGTTGGTGGCACTAGTTTGGAAAGCTGTGAAATTTTTAGGAGGAAGTGAATCTTTGGGGTGGGCCTTGAGGTTCTCTAGTCTATCCACTTCTGTTTGCGCTCTGCTTTCCGACTGAGGAACCAGTGTGACCTGTAACAATGCCTTCTACACTGTGATGGACTGTGTGTCCTTTCTTTTTTTTAAGATGTATTTATTTATTTTATGCATATGAGTACACTGTCTCTCTCTTCGGACACACCAGAAGAGGGCACTGGATCCCATTGCAGATGGTTTGTGGGAATTGAACTCAGGACCTCTGGAAGAGCAGTCAGTGCTCTCAACTGCTGAGCCTACCTGTGTGTCCTTTCTTAAACTTGAAGCTGAAACAGATCCTTTCTCCTTAACTTTTGTCTTGTCAGATACTGGGTCATAGGAGAGTAAGGAATGTAGAAGCCCACAAGACTCGGCAGCACCCACCTGAGGTTACATAAACCCTTGTTCAGGGAAAGGCCACGTCAGTGGAGCTTGATGACACAGCTTTCTGATTGTCACCCATGCTTGAGTGGACCCTCCACGCTCCTCTGAGTAACCAGTAAGTTCACTGGCTCACCAGGCTGGACTTGGGTAGACTTCTTACTCTGCTGTTGCACCCTCTGGGGTAATTGACACTTCTGTGAGTCACTGTAACCTCCAGAAAAAGCCCACACTCACTCTGATGTCTCCATTATAAACGTTTTCTTTTAATTTAAGAATACTGATTAACACAGGAAACATTTAATTCATGGGACTGCATGTGGTCACCAGTTACACTGTGACATTGTTAGTGTCCTCAACCACTTATTGGCACTGTTGACGGTTACTGTAAACAAGATCACTTGGTTTGCATGAGTCTGCGATGCTCGGAAGCTGTGGGTTTCTACAGTGAGCTGATATATATGCATACAGAGATAGGGACAGATCTATTAGTACATGGATGTGCACAGTTTTGCATGGTTACTGAGCATCAGTAAAAATTATAAAAAAAACCACCCATTTATAATAAAAAGGGAGCATATGCTAAGACTTGCTAGTACTGGGCCTCGTTTTCTGCACAACTGGCAAGATTGGCTAAAGCTGGTTACTAAACTCTACTGCACTAATGCATGATGGGTGTTCATCCAGACCTTCCGAACAGATGCCCTGATTTGTGGGTTCTGCCCTAGGCAGAAGCCTGCCCACTAGGCTTCCTGTGTTTTCATCAACCTTCTCTAAGTTTCTACAATCTTGAATTTTGTGGAAAATTCTTTTCCTTGGAATTCTTCCAGCTAGCCTCCCGTACTCCCAAAGAGGGCCATCTCAGGAATGCACTGTACCCAAGTCAAGAACTTTTGGATACACACCTTAAATTTTCTTTGTTTGTTTAAAATGGGAAGAACTTCGGGCAAGGGGTGAATTTGGAGATGACTTTCTACAGAGACACTTGTTCTTCTGTCAACATGCCCTGTGGCAAGAAAATGAAATATCAGCTGCTCCCTTCACTAAAGAGGACAACTTCTGCTTCTGTCTTGGAACAAGGACCTGCTGAAGTATCTGCACATAACACTGTGGTTTCCAGGAGGCAGCATGCCTAAACCGACATGATGGATTAGGGTTTGGCCTGCGTTTTCTGGTTTGTTAAAGAAGATCTTGAACCTTGGGATTTCTGGGTGAGGTCTGGCTCCCGGGGAAAGGGCTGAGACTATGCACAGGTGTGGCTCCTGCACATGCACAGGTGTGGCTCCTGCACATGCACAGGTGTGCTTCTGCACATGCACAGGTGTGGCTGCTGCACATGCACAGATGTGGCTGCTGCACATGCACAGGTGTGCTTCTGCACATGCACAGGTATGGCTCCTGCACATGCACAGGTGTGCTTCTGCACATGCACAGGTGTGCTTCTGCACATGCACAGGTGTGGCTCCTGCACATGCACAGGTGTGGCTGCTGCACATGCACAGGTGTGCTTCTGCACATGCACAGGTGTGCTTCTGCACATGCACAGGTGTGGCTCCTGCACATGCACAGGTGTGGCTGCTGCACATGCACAGATGTGGCTGCTGCACATGCTTTTTGCTTTCTTCACTCTTCCTTGCCTTTTCTGCTTGACTAACTCCTATTCATTCTGGAGAATTCTGCTCAAACATCCTTTCCCTGTGAAAGCCAATTGGATTTAGTGTTCAGAAACCCTTGCTGGCACCCTTGCCATTCTGACTTCAACATTAGGGGTCTGTGGTTCCCCAGAGAGTGGGAGCTCCCGGGATCAGGGACTTTGTCTCATTTCGTGTTTGGTGCCTGGTGCCACAAATCCTTCATGACAGTGTGATGAGTGAATAAATAATGGATGTGGGAATAAACATGCTGGGAGGGAGGGGAGAAGGGAGGGAGGGAGGGGGAAGGGAGGGAGGGAGGGGGAAGGGAGGGAGGGAGGGGGCAGACCCTGTCACTGAGGGGAATGACCTTGAACATGGCTACAAAGAGGGGACTGAAGTGACGTGAACTGGTATTTGTGGATCTGCTGTTTGTGTTAAGCATGCCAGGGCCTTTCTTCTTCAAGGCAAGTAAATTGAGGGCCGTGTCCGAGGGAGCATGAAAGCCAGGTCTTTGGATGATTCATCATTAACAGAACAAAAGGGCTGAACTGGAAACCCTGCTGTACTCATCTCCCCAGACAGTCAACGATGGAGGGCACCAGGATGCAAAGAGGCTTCAGGGTAAAACAGCCTCCTGCAGTCTACATGTTAAATAAACACTGCCTCTCTGAAGTGTAAGGCTCAGGCGCCTCTCAGGCCAGGTCAGTTAAGAGAGTCTGGCCTCTGGCTGAGACGCCGGAGCCTGTATGAGTGTTGGCTACTGGCTGTGGCTCTCGGGGGGAGAGGGGCAGATCCAAGAAAACCATCAGGAACCTGCAAGCTGCTTTTCCGTGGGTGTTGTCCTTGTGCCTTTATAATGAACACATTGCCCCTACAGTAGCCCTCTGGGATGGACTAGCCCTGCTCAGGAATGGAGAGAAGTGGGTGGGTGAAAGATGGACTGTGGTGTTCCCAGGGTGAGGGGGCCACAAGCCAGAGGCCCTGGAGCTGGCACGAAGGGGTTCTGCTGCCCGTGTTCCTCAGCGGAGGCTCCAGAGGCGACTTCAGGTCCCATGAGTCTCTGGGACACTCAGGATGTCATCTCCTTTCCATGAGTCAAGCTTGACACAGGGTGGGGAGTGGTGACTAAACTGTCACTGACACAACTCAGAGATCCTCCAGGAGCACGGGCCAGTCAAGGACAGAATTCATAGGCCAGGGACATCACTGGGTACAGGGCTGAGTGGATCTTGGTGTTGAGGATACTGGAAGCCTCTCTACGCCTCCAAACACAGTCATTATCTTCCCACCTTGCATATTCCTGACAGCCATCCAGACCCTCAGAAGTCACGAGTGGGGCATGGAGTAGGGACTTGGGAGTGAGAAGCCACGTGAGTTTTGTTTGTGAGGGACAAGAGGATGCCATTATCTCTGATCCCAAGACTGGGTACTTGAGGTGGGCAGAGACCCACCCACCTCGGAGCAAGTGTAATGCCCTTGAGTGGCTTCTAAGAGACTGGTTGGTCCAGGGTTGGCAGAAATTCGGCCTCATGGCCTTTCCTAAGACAGTGTTCAAGGCTTACACAGAACTTTTGGGCTTTAACCAATGGCCACCGTGAACTCTGAGAGGGGCGTTCCTCAAAGCATGGTCCTCCCACCCGATCCTCCACACGCACTCGCCATTGAGCCTGCCCCACAAATGACCCTTTAGTTTATGCATTCGCCTCTGATAAACTTTGAAGTGAAAATATGAATTAGGCAAACTAATCAAGTTGACACCGCTGGGACAGAGCTTTCTCTGAATGTCGTGGAGATGGCTTCTTTACTTGAAGTCTGCTAAGATACCACTGAAAATGTTGAGGAACAAGTGGGCATGGTGATCCCTGAAGACCAGCGTGGGACGGAAACGTATGGATTTGTCACCGCAGCCCCCCAGTACCACACCTGGAAGAAGAGCAGGAGTGCATTAGGAGCGTACATTTCTAGGGCCACATTTGGGAGGTACGGTGGCTGAATGGTCACTGTCATCCACCCTCGATCACGCTCTCCCAGGCAGGCCCCTCTGACCTCACCTCCACTATCCGTCCCTCCATCCTTGCCCTCCTCCTTCCCTTACCCACCCTCTTCCTTCCTTCACTCCTAATTTTGATTTCTGTTTTTGGTTTTGGTTTTTTTTTTCCCTTGAGACAGGGTCTCACTGTGTAGCCCTGGTGGGGCTAGCACTTGATATACAGGCCAGGCTGGTCCTGAACTCAGAGGCCTGCCTGCCTGCCTGGGATTAAGGTGTGAGCCACTCGGCCCAGCCCTAGCTTTGAATGTCTGCTCTCCTCCTCCTCCTCCTGGGTTGGATGGTAGAGAAATCTCTGGGGTAAGAAAACAGGCTAACGAAGACATTAGAAAAGCACATACAGAGGGGGCCGAGCCATTACAAAGAAGGGAGGACTCCACTGATTCTCACAGGGGGATTTCATTATTCCTCCTGGGAAGACTTGTCTGGGCTGCTCACCGTCTCTGGGACCGTTTTTTCACATTTACAAAAGGAGGCGAAGCCAGCACATGTCTGTAATCACAGCACTTGAGAGGCAGGGGCAGAAGGATTCCAAGTTCTAGGCCTAGACTATACAATGAGGCCCTAACCTCAAACAATAAATAAATAAAACATATCGGCTAGGCTTAGTAGAACAAGCCTGTTACTCTAGCTGCTCAGGTGTTTGTGAGGCAGGACTGCAAGGCCAATGCCAGTCTCAGTTATAAGGGAGGTCAAGGCCAATTTAATGGGACGCCTGTCTCCAAGTTAAACAGGGAATGGGGATGAGGTGGTTCAATAGACAAGGCACTTATGCAAACCAAACAGCCTGCGTTCAATCCCTGGAGCCTACACAAAGGTAGGAGAGACCCGCCCCATGACGTTGTTGTCTGACATCTACATATTCACCATAGCTCATAACACACACCGTACACATGCATACATCACAGATCTGATACATTTTTAAAAGGAGAATGGGGATGGTGTGCAGACTGTGGTGGTAGCTGGGCGAGTGGCACAATACTTGTCAATTGTAATTTGTAAGGCTGTGGTTTAGTCTCTAGTGCTACAACAAATACAAACAAACAGAAAACCAAAACCTGCTAATTGTCCCTGTCCTTTGGGGCTGCTGCAAGGACTTTATAAGAAGGCAGAATAAAGCCTGGAGAGATGGCTCAGCAGTTAAGAGCACTGACTGCTCCTCCAGAGGTCTTGAGTTCAATTGCCAGCAACCACATGGTGGCTCACAACCATCTGTAATGGGATCCGATGCCTTCTTCTGGTTTGCTTGAAGAAAACTACAGTGTACTCACACATAATAAATAAATTAAAGAAGAGAGAAGAAAGGCTTGGGGTTGGACTTCAGAGTTAGGGCTTGCCACAAGGTCCTTGGTTCAGCCCCCCAGAACTAGTGTAGAAAAACACATACACAAAAAGAAACAAAAGATAGAAGAGAAAGGTCGGTCGGTGTGCATGACCCAGAGTGGGTACTCAGATCTCAGTAATATATCCTCCCACTTAAAAAAAAAACTTCAATGGGGTGTGGGGGTGGGTGCTGGAGAGATGGCTCAGAGGTTAAGAGCACCAGCTACTCTCCTAGAGGTCCTGAGTTCAATTCCCATCAATCACATGGTGGCTCACAACCATCTGTAATAGGACCCGATGCTCTCTTCGGGCATGCAGATAGAGCACTCCTATATTATGTATAGATTTATTTATAGAAATCTAAAAACAAAACAAATGAAAACTCTTAACGGTTTCCCATAGCTCTTTAGAAAACTACAGAGCACTGGAATTGTCTCAAGGCCAGAGTGAGGTAGCTTGGTCTGTTCCCTGGTCTGACTCCTTCCCTTTGTCTGTCTGTCCCAACTTATTTCTCCACCTTTCCTAGTGTCATCCTGCCTCAGGATATCACACGCTCCTCCTCTTGTCCAGGTCATCTCCTCCCCAGTCCCCACCTCAGGGCATCACGCACTGTCCTGCTCTTGCCCAGGGTACGGTTCTTTTCCTTACCTAGCCAGTCCTTGCTTATCCCTCACACCTTCAGGAAAACAGCAACATCTCTAGAAAGCCTTCCTAGACATTCAGCAACCTCCCCTACCACCACCCGTACCTCCACTCTCTTTCCTTGTTCCCTGGACTGAGGCAGTGGCTGCTTGCCAAACGCACTGTGTTTGCTATCTGCTTTCCTGATAAACCATGGCATCCTGGAGGAAGGGCTGCTGCTTCAGCGTGCCTGCTTTCACCATTAGTACAGCTTGGCTTCTCAGTGGATGCTGCGACACAAGAGTGGATGGAGAAATCTCTCCTGGGCTGCTGGGGCAGGGCTCAGTGCTAGGGCTTGCTTAGCTTATTTGAGGCCCTGGGTTCAGTGCTCAGCACTGAACAAGCTGGGTGTGGTAGTATATGCCTGTGGATAAGCCTAACACCGGGGAAGTGGAGGCAGCAGGGTCAGAAGTTCAAAGCCATCCTCAATCGGCCACATAGCAGGTTTGAAATGACATGCAGCCTCAAAAATGCGGGGAAAAGAAATATTCAAACAAGAGGAAGGAGGGGAAATGAATCCCACAGTAAGTTTTCTTCTGCCAAGAAAGAAAACTGAGTCTGATTATCCTCTCTACCTCCAGTTCCCCCACCCCGTACCTAGGAAAGCTCAGCACCAGTACCGGAGAGTTAGATGCGGAGAGACGTGATGAAATGATTAAGTTTGGCAACCACTCCCCCGCCCCGTACCTTTGTTCCTGGCAATTAGGATGAGTTTATTCCGTATGGCTTCGTCGGGAGTGTCGAAGGAACAGAAGGTGCCTCGTCCCCTCACCCGGCTGACGAACTGGGGGTACTGGGCCTGCAACGGGAAGACAGACTGAGGTCAAAGTTGGTTACTCGGACACCAGCTGGTGTGGCCACGCCCACATAATTTTATGTGGGCGCTGGGAGTCAGGTCTCAGTCTATGGCCCTTGCTGGCCTAGAACTTGCTATGTGGACCAGACTGTCTCCAACACTTGATGACCTGCTTTTCTCTCTGGAGTGAGACACAGTTCTGGTACATCACTGTTGATGACTCGTAGGAGTAAAGGCGTTTTGGACATCAGATAGCTTAGGTAAAACATATCACTAAAGGTAGCTTTACATAGTCTAATATGAAAAAAAATTAATAAAAAAAAAAAGGGCTGGAGAGATGGCTCAGAGGTTAAGAGCACTGTTTGCTCTTCCAGAAGTCCTGAGTTCAATTCCCAACAACCACATGGTGGCTCACAACCATCTATAATCAGGTCTGGTGCCCTCTTCTGGCCTGCAGACATACATGCAGGCAGAAAGCTGTATGATGTAAACATAGTAAATAAATAAATAAATGAAAAAATTAATTAATACATAGTCTAATTAGATTTTTATCTGGCTTCTAAGTTATTTAAAATGAGCCATGGCATGGTACCACACATCCCTGGACTTGGAAGCAGAGGCAGGAGGATGAGGAATTCAGGGTCATACTTGATACATATTAAGTTCAAGGCCAGCCTGGGCCACATGATACCTTGTTTTCTTTTTTTTTTAATAATAATGATTTATTATTATTATTTAAGATTTATTTATTTTATATATATGAGTATATTGTTGCTGTCTTCAGACACACCAGAAGTGGGCATCAGATCCCATTACAGATGGTTGTGAACCACCATGTGGTTGCTGGGAATTGAACTCAGAACCTCTGGAAGAGCAGTCAGTGCTCTTAACCACTGAGCCATCTCTCCAGCCCCGATACCTTGTTTTCAATATAGTAAAATAAAATTGTGCACATGGCTTGCAACAGATCCCATTGGACAGCACAGAGGAGGGAATTATGGCCATAGAAGCATTATAGGGGAAATCTTCTCAAAGGAAGATTTGAATTTGACGTCAAGAGATAATGAGGGACTAGGAATGGGGCTGAGAGGGAAGAATGGGGCTACCTAGTTTTGTAGCTGCAGAGGCCTCGGAACCTGAAAGCAACATAACTAGCTGTGACCTGCTGGGCAGCAAGGTCAGCATTTCCTCTAGGCTCCACCCAACAGTTACCTAGCAACAGCCAGGGTTCACATATAAAAAGACTCCTCGGGCTTTCCCTGTCCTCATCTCTCTCCCCATTATCTCTCTCTCTCTCTCTCTCTCTCTCTCTCTCTCTCTCTCTCTCTCTCTCTCTCTCTTTCTCTCTCTCTCCATGTTCCCAGATGGCCTCTTCCCTTCCTTCTCTATCCTTTCTCTTTCTGTCCTTCTCCGTCCCCCTTCTTTCTCTGCCTCTTCTCCCTTCCCCAGACCCCCTTTCCCATGTCCCAAATAAACTTCACTTTATACTAGACCCATCATGTGGCTGATCCCTTGGGGGACTGCCTCAGCATGGGCCTGCTAAGGCCCTCCCTCCTTCCTCACCATGCCACCTGGACAGATACCTGGAGGTCCAGCAGCCCGGTCAGTAGGGTCTTCCCGGCATGGGCCACGTTGTTGAGCAGGTCTTCCCGCTTGATGATGTTGATGACCTCAGCCAGCAGCAAGTTCTTGGATGGGTCCCCCAGCCAGGTGTTGAAGATCCGGTAAGGCTAGAATGAGACCAGGAAGAGCTCATACATCAGAGTACCTCACAGGGTCTGCCCCATCCCTAGGCACGACTTTCCTGCCTCTCAGTTTCGATTCTCCCCTCGATTCTGCTCATTCAGACGTGACTCTGCAGGTCTCTCTGTGGGCCCCCACTGCCCAGGAGAGAAACTCCGTTACGTGACAGCCTTTAGCTGAGTGGTTTTTGTTTGCCATTTGAGGAACTCAATGTATGATTCTTGAAGTTTCTAACTGTCCCCTTGCTTCCCCTGCCACAAATACAAAAACAAAAACCTGTATATGTTTTAATAAACAGTGAGAACAGTCCTGGGAGCCTCCCTGTTGTCTCTGCTGGAGATGAGCACTGGAGAGAGAGACAGACATTGTTCCTACAGGCTGCTTGCACTGTGAGGTTTCATGCGGCTCTTCTGAACGTGCCACTGCCTTTGGCACCTCCGGGTTGAACTGGCAGCCTGTCTTGCACTGTGTCCATGAAGAGCTAGAAGCTTCTGGCAATGGCCATCCTGGCCTGTCATTTCTCTGGTTTATGCTAGGGAGACGTCCCCTCCTGACAGTCCTTCCCGTGGTTAAGCCAGTCCTGCTGCTGGCACCTGGGACCCACCCGGGAGCATCCACAGACACTGAACTCTGGAAGCTGCTTCTCAGTCACTGTGCAGGGAACACGATGACACTCAGAACGGCCACTGTACCCCACTGGCATAGCGCTGGGTCGAATCCAGGATCGGGGCTGCTCTTCTCTAGGGTCCATGGGGAAGTGCCGGCTTGCCAGCCCGTATACACTTTGTTCTCTTTGTCACTGGAGGTCTCTTGAGTTTTGGGCTGCCGGTCCCATAGCACCAACTGCAGCTTGCCTGGGCAAGTGCCCTCTCTCACAGTATTGAGATGCTCCGCCTGAAACCAGTGGGCCATGCCTGCCCTGTGTGGTTCCCACAGGAGCTCGTGGAGAAGCCCAGTCAAGTCCTACCTGGTTTTTGGTGAAGGAAGGCGCGTTTCCACAAGAGTCTGTTTACATTTGACCCTCACAGGAGTAAGACACCTCTCATCTATCAGTGCCTATATGGTCTTCCCAGCCACCCAGCCAGAGCTACACCATGCCCTATTGGAAGTTGGTCATGGCCTGGCCTGAACTGATTGTGCTTCCCCCTTGGAGGCACCTAGCTCGATGGGGCTCAGCAAGGTTGTGATCCTGGGACTAGTCAGGGCCAATCAGTACGCTTCAGCTTAGGGAAAGACCCAGTCTCAAAAAAGAAGGTGGACAGCTCCTGAGGGACAACACTGTTCCTCATCCAGGCTGTCCCCAGGTTAAGCAACCTCACACCAAACCCGGCTTCCTTTTTGTATGTGTGTATGCATGTATGCATGTATGCGTGTATGCATGCATGCATGCATGTATGTATGTATATATGTATATATGGGCATGTGTATATTCATGTGGGTATACATACACATTTGTGCACATGTGTGTGGAAGTCAGAGGTCATATAGTTCCCTAACTGCAGTTACACATTATTTAAAAAGGAGGATGTCCTAAGGGATGCAGTTAAATGATTGCATCATTGTTGGGATGTTATAATGCCCATTTAACACACACACACACACACACACACACACACACACACACATTTTTATGCACATAAGACAATTTGTGATGTTTATAGTATATGTATAATTACAGATGGGCGATGTGAGACTCCTGACTCTGTCACTAACAGGCTCAATGGTTAGTGACTTGGAGAGTGCTGGGGTTTGAATAATAAAACTGTCCCCATAGGCACACAAGTTTGAAAATGTAGTCCCCAGCTGCTGGTGGACCTTTAAAGAGTGGACCCTTGCTGGAGGAGGTGGGCACCGGGTACCCACCTTAAGGTTTTATTGTCCAACCCCATTTGCCTTCTGTTTCTTGACTATGGATACAATGTAACTAGTCATCTGCTCCTGTCACCATGCCTCCTGTCAGGCATTATATATTATATCCCTTCAAACTGTAACCGCAAACGAACTCTTCCTTAAGAGGTCCTTGTCAAGGTACTAGGACAGAGCAGTGAGAAAAATAACTATGGCAGAAGCTTACTTACTTCTACATCTGATCTGTCCATAGTAAGCCATTACAAAGACAATACGAGGCTCCTTGATCAGATTGTTGTGTGATTTAGGGGCCATCAGAAATAGACAGGCACAGAGTGTCCACTCTACAGCAATAGCTACTGTCGTTATTATTGCATGTGACACCAAAGGAAACCTCTATGCCACTCGAGAATGCCCCGGGTTCCTCAGGTATGGAAAGGGTCCAGTCATGTGCTCTTGACAAAGCTGGGGACACTCACAGCACTTGGTCGAAACTCCTCCTTGTGGAAGAAGCCCCCAGTCATCATCTTCTTGCTGAACGACATCACGTCGGCTGGGTCATCCAAGCCCCAGTGTTCATGGGCCCAGAACTTGCCTGTACAGCCTCCTCCAGTCTGAACCTCGTCCACCAAGAAGGCACAGCCATGCTGTTCCGAGAGCAGGGGAGGGAGGAACGAACACTCGTAAGTCTCCAGGGACTCCCCAATCCCCATAACCCCTGCAAGCTGGAGCCCAGACGTGCACCTCACCCTCGGATTCTAAACTGTAAGCCAAGCCCATCCCTCAGCTATGCAGAACAAACCAGAACCGTTTAGGTCAGAGCTGCATCTGAACATGCCCTAGACTGTCCAGACGGAACAAAACCAGAACATCTAGCACACTTCATACCAGCTCACAGCTCTCTTGCTTGTGGCTGCAGTCCTGGGCATGATTGGTGTTGGAGAGCATCGTGTGCAAACTTGAAGCTGAGAGGTCACCCCCTCTTGGACAGCTGCCACCGCCTTTGCGTTACCTAGAGCCACTAGTTCATATGTGTGTGCAAACGGGCTCGTGCTCCGCCTTTCTGACCTATGCACAGGCTGGCTTCATGTGTGTGCTATACATACACCTGTTATCATGGGAATATAAACTTCCCCACAGGCTCATGTGCTGAGTGCTGTCTCTTGCCAGGGTGCTACTAGGAAACTCTAGAAAGGAGGATCTAGGGGCTGGAGAGATGGCTCAGCGGTTAAGAGCACTGACTGCTCTTCTAGAGGTCCTAAGTTCAAATCCCAGCCACCACATGGTGGCTCACAACCATCTCTTCTGGTATGTCTGAAGTACAGCTACAGTGTACTCGTATCAGAAAATAAAAAATAATTTTTTAAAAAAAGAAAGGAGGGGGCTGGGGATTTAGCTCAGTGGTAGAGCGCTTACCTAGGAAGCACAAGGCCCTGGGTTCGGTCCCCAGCTCCGAAAAAAAGAACCAAAAAAAAAAAGAAAGGAGGATCCGTCCTGAGGAAGTAGATCACTGGGAGGCAGGTCGCTGGAGGGTTAGAGCATCTCTTGGTCACTTCCTGTCTCATTCTCTGTTTCCTGTCAGCTAGCATGTAATGGTTCTTCTCTGTCACATATCTGCTGCCATGGTAATCTGCCCAAGTACGTGGGGTCAAATGACTATGCACTAAGCCTTCAGAAATAGAGTAAAGTCAATCATTCCTCTGGGGGCTTACTCTGTTGAAGTCAAGTATTTGGTTGCAAGGTTAAAAACCTAGCACTTACAAATGCCCAATCACCAGACTAATGTTGATGCTGACACTGCTCACTTTACACCTGCCGACTATGGACCACAGTGGACTGAAGGGCAAGGCAAGTTCCAGAGAGAGGAGAGAGGCCGAGGCCGTTAGTCTCAGGATCTCTAACTGAACAGTCCCAATGTACTGGTGGGTCTTATGTCAACCTGACACACAGGCTAGAATTATCTGAAAGGAGGGAATCTTATGGATCTGAAAGGAGAAAATGCTTCCATAAGATCTGACTGTTAGCCATTCTCTTAACTAGTGATTAATGGGGGGAGGGCCCAGCCCACTATGGGCGGTGCCTTCCCTACACTGGTGGTACTGGGCTCCATAGGTAATCAGGCTGAGTGAGGCATGAGGAGTAATCCAGGAAGCCGCGCCCTCTGTGTCCTCTACCTCAGCTCCTGTCTCCAGGTTCCTGCTGTTCTGTGTGAGCTCCTGTTCTGGTTTCTTTGAAGGTAAATAGCAATATGGAAGTGTAAGCCAAATAAACCCTTTCCATTCCAACTTCCTTTTTAGTTATGGTGTTTCCTTGTAGCAACAGAAACCCTAAATAAGACACCTGATTAAAACAGTAGTTCGGGGCTGGAGAGATGGCTCAGTGGTTAAGGGCAGCAGTTGCTCTTGCATAGGACCCTGGTTCCATTCCCAGAACCCACATGGCGGCTCACAACTATCTGACTCCAGTTCCAGGGGACCTGATGCCCTCTTCTGGATTCTGCAGACACTGCATGCACACGCTGCACAGACATACATGCAGGCAAAACACCCACATACATGAAATAAAATAAGTAAAATAAATGAAAAACAAAGCAAATATGTAAGAATATGTAAGACTCCAGTAGTCTGGAGGCTGTTTTTTTTTTTTTTCTTTTCTTTTTTTTTTCAGAGCTGGGACTGAACCCAGGGCCTTGCGCTTGCTAGGCAAGCGCTCTACCACTGAGCTAAATCCCCAACCCCCTGGAGGCCGGTTTTGTTTGTTTGTTTCTCACTCTATAATCCAATCTGGTCTTAAACTCTCTACATACCCAGGGTAGCCTTGAACCTGTGGTAACCTTCCTGCCTCAGCCTCTGAATGCCAGGATTATGGATGAGGCATCATGTCCCACAGAATGTTTCTTTCCCTTCAGTACTGAGAATTGAAGGCAGAACCTTGTGCATGCTATACCACAGTGCTTGCCACTGAAATACAACTCCAGCCCCAGACGCTGGTTCAGCAAAATTATTTTAAATAAAAATCACTCATGCCTCCCCATTCAAGCCTGCCCCCGTCCCCAAAAAAATGGAACCCAGAGCGCTGTACAAGCTACCATTGAACTACACTCCGAATACCAATACCAACTTCTCTGACTTCAGTAAAGCCAGGCGGTTTCCACAGGTTTGTAAGTCTTCATGGACCCCCAAGGCAGAAGAGGAGCCAATTTTTTTGCCCCCGGGGAACCGAGAATCCTTGTGGTCCTGCCGGCCTCGTTCCACACACTCTCACCTTCCTGGCTATGTCTCTCAGCTTCCGGAAGAAGTCATCTGATGCGTGGTTGTCTCCACCTTCGGACTGGATGGGCTCCACGATGATCCCAGCCACTGTTCTCTTCTTTTTCCGATATTTCACAATTAGATCCTCCACCTAGGACCCGGAAGGGGGACAGGTTGCTCAGAACAGGAGTAGATTCCACGGCTGACCACTGGGATTGTGTGTGTGTGTCTGTGAACCCCTGGAGATCATATTGAAAGTGTGTCTGTGGCATGTCCCATGACAAGTGTGGGACCTGTTAGGAGCTACGCTGTATACAGGAATGTACTCCTTTCTTACTGGGACGAATATATATGAGTAATTTAGCTTCCTGAAGCCTCCCTTTCTTGATCTGCAAGTGGATACACATATAGCTCAGACTGGCCTCAAATTTGTCATGGAGTACTTGACCTGATGGTGAAATGTGAGTTCAGGGACTGCTTAGACTACAGACTAAGTTCTTGATCAGACAGAGTTACACAGTGAAACCTTTTTTAAATAGCTCTGGCTGTCCTGGAACTCACTATGTAGACCAGGTTGGCTTCAAACTCACAGAGATCCACTTGCCTCTGCCTCCCCAGTGCTGGGACTAAAGCTATGTAACCAATCGTGGACATATACTCTAGATTCTCCCGCCTCTACCTCCAGATTCTGGGGCCACCGTGCCAGGTTTTCTAGGTGGACATGTTGGAATAAGCTGCTGAAAAGGCGGGCAGAGCCACCCCTCTAAGCATGTCACTGCTGTTGCCCTTGCAATGGTATTCTTGCTTGTGTGGGGCTCTTGGGCAGACCAAGATAGAGGCTCATTTGAGAAGCTGTGGCAAGACCTATCTGCATGGAAAGCGGCCCTATCGTGGCTGTGTTGTGGGCTTGGGGACCGTGTGGGCAGAACACGAATGCTGACTGGGGAAGATGGCCCAGGGTGAAGAGACATCCCTGGCTGGGGGATGGTGCACTGAGTCATAAAACACTGAACTAAACACCTGACCCAAGAACTCTGATGTGATGTGATATAAGAAATGTCCTCAACCATTCCCAAATGGTGGTGTTTCTTGAAGTCTTGTTCTGACCCGGGTGTTATCTTATAGATGATGAATATTATCATGATAGGCCATTAATTGTTTAATAGGTGTTTTAAAAAGGCCAAACCCGGGGTTGGGGATTTAGCTCAGCGGTAGAGCGCTTGCCTAGCGAGCACAAGGCCCTGGGTTCGGTCCCCAGCTCCGAAAAAAAAAAAAAAGGCCAAACCCCACACTCAAGTAGTCTTTATGCAAAACTAACACTGCGCTCCAAGGGTTTAGTATGAAGAACAATCTCACTACTACCTTAAAGTACATTAATTTTGTGTTGAGGTCATATTTTGGATATATTAGGTTCAATAAAATGCTGTGTCCTCACTCCTGGACTCCTCTCCCAGAAGTGGAGTGGTTGAGGCACAAGAATTTCTGTGTAGAAAGTCAGCCTTTTTAAAACAGAAAGTTCCAGGACAATTTAGGCTAGAATCCAAGACTCTGTATCTCAAGAAACAAACTAAAGATGCTGTCAAAGTAAATTTCATTGATTTCTATTTACTTATTAAGACAGGGTCTCATATAGTCCAGGATGGCCTTGAATTCACTATGTAGGTGAGAACGTGCTCAAATTTCTGATCCTCCTAAGTGCTGGGATTATGTGCATGTACCACCATATTTGATTTTATGTGGTGCCCAGGACTCTCCTAACCTTGCTCTACCCTAGTCCTCTGTTGACTTTTATTTATTTATTTATTTTCTTTTTTTCGGAGCTGCCGAACCCAGGGCCTTGTGCTTGCTAGGCAAGCGCTCTACCACTGAGCTAAATCCCCAACCCCCTCTGTTGACTTTTAAAGCTGTGGTAACTAAGAAATCTATAGTTACTGATGTGGCCCTGACCCATGGTCTTGTCTCTTCCATTTACTGTTAAATGCTTACCACTCAGCATGCTGCTTAGTCCTGGGAGGTGTTTAATTTACTGATTTATTATTGACTGAAATGGTGAATGCTGAAGACGAAATCTAATAATAATCCGATATAGAAAATACAGTCATTGTTGGTCCAGCCATAAAACTCTTCCTATACTACTCCATTTCCTGTATGAGACAGATTGAAGGGGGCTGTTTCTGGAGAAAGAGCTGTGGAGGCGAATGATTGCAAGCCCTCATTCTTTCTAGACTGACAACCCAGGGAATGGAAAGAAGCTCCAGAACTCAGGGAAAGAGAGCCAACCACAGAACCAGACCATGGAGCCTTTCTCCTACCAGACACCCATATTATCTGAAATAATATCCCTTATTTCAAAGTCACTTAAAGATGTCCCCAAAGAAGTGGTGAGAAATTGGAACCAGAAGTGGGGGATGAACACTAGGTAGTAAAATATTTGTCCTTAAAGAAATGGTAAGAAATTGATACCAGATGTGGGGGATAAATGTTAGGTAGTAAAACAATGCCTCTTGGGGGCTGGAGAGATGGCTCAGCGGTTAAGAGCACTGACTGCCTTTCAGAGGTCCTGAGTTCAATTCCCAGCAACCACATGGTGGCTCACAACCATCTGTAATGGGATCTGATGCCCTCTTCTGGTGTGTCTGAAGACAGCTACAGTGTATTCATATACACACATAAATAAATAAATCTAAAAACCAAACAAACAACCAAAGAACAATGCCTCTCATCTCTTCCCTCACAGGTCTCCAGGGGGAGCACCACCCATTTCCTACATGTGTCATCTTCTGGGCTCAGACTCAGGATACTGAGAGAAACAGAGATAGTGGAAGGACGCTGTGGGGGACCCAGGTTACCTCTTCTAGACAGCGGGCCTCCTCTTGCTGATTGTCCGTCACAAACTCCTCCAGGGGATATTTCAGCCGTGGGAATGGAGCAATGGGCCAGTCAAAGGAAGGGATGTCAATCTTGTGAATTGCTTTGGAGTGTGTGGTCGCTAAGCAACCTGAGCCCAGCAAAACAGAAAAGCAGATACTTGGCTTGAGTCAGTAGCATACAATGTCCTTAAACAGGGTATGATGAGTTTTGCAGCCCTGTGCATGTAGAACCCTTGGATGGTGTGTGTGTGTGTGTGTGTGTGTGTGTGTGTGTGTTTGCATGTGCATAAGCATTTGTTTTATGATTTATTAAAAATTAAACCCTGAGGAGAGATAATGGTTCAAATCCTTGTTCTGTCATTAAATGGCCTTGGAAAGTTTCTCTCATTGCTAAGTCATAATCCACATTTGCACATAGGCATAATTTCTCCCTCTCTGTAGGGAATTGATGTAACTAATTGGGTTACAAGTCTACACACGTCTTCCCTGTAGGAAGGGCAGACGGGGCGTTTTAATATTCTGTACTATTGTTTTTATTTTATCAATGTGTATACACACGTCTGTGTGACTCTATGTCATGTGAGTGTAATGCCTGGGGAGGCCAGGAAAGGACACAGTACCTCCGGGACCTGAGCTTGCGTGTGGTTGTGAGGCACCTGACATGGATGCTGGAGATCAAAACTTAGGTCCCCTGGAGAGTTTCAGGCACTCTCAACCTCTGAGCCATCTTTCTATCCCTTTATATTCTATAGTGAAGAGTATATTTGTGTTCCATATTGTAGAAAGGAATCTACAGGCACGCTTTTTCCAAAACTTTTATATATATATATATATGTGTGTGTGTGTGTGTGTGTGTGTGTGTGTGTGTGTGTGTGTGTGTGTTGCATGTACTGCGTGCTGGAGAAGGTCAATTCCCTGGACCTGGAGTCATGGATGGTGATGAACTGTCATGTGGGTGCTGGGAACCGAATCCAGGTCCTCTGCAAGAGCAACAAGTGCTCTTAACCACTGAGTCCCCAGTTTTAAGGACATCTATCTATCTATCTATCTATCTATCTATCTATCTATCTATCTATCTATCTATCTATCATGTGTCTATCTATTTACATGCATAGATGTGCCAGAGTGTGCATAGAGGGCAATATGGCAACTTACGGGAGTACCATCCGCCGTAGGTTCTGAAGATCAAATTCAAGGCAACAAATTTGGTGCCAGGCGCTTTACCCATTGAGTCATTTCAGTCCCAAGTGTCCACAATGCAATAGCCTGCTGTGTACACTGCTAACAGTTTGTTCTGAGTTAACCTTTGGCCTAGGTGGTGCATTGGGAGGACAGTGAGGCTCAGCAGGCTTGAGAAATATGAATGCTGCTGCACAGGGAGGGATAAGAGTGAGGGGGAGATAAGGAGGTATAAACAAATACGAGCATCTCAAAGAGGAGGCTGACCCCTGATCAGAGGGCGAGGCTGAACTTCAGAATGATTGATACCTCTGTTCTTTTTTTTTTTTTTTTTTTTTTTGGTTCTTTTTTTCGGAGCTGGGGACCGAACCTAGGGCCTTGTGCTTCCTAGGTAAGCGCTCTACCACTGAGCCAAATCCCCAGCCCCAATACCTCTGTTCTTACTCCCTGTAAAACATGCTAGCTAGAGAGAGGTGGGGAGAAGGGGTGTGTGTGCACATGCACACTCATACACACACATATACACACTCATACACACATGCATGTGCGCACACACACACTTTTAACACTGACTTCTAGATACAAGGCAGCTTAAAGATTCAACTTCTGTCCCTGCTCATTAGCATCTGTGGTGATTTGGGACCATACTGCTCTTTCCTTACCCATGGTCCTCCCGTGGAAAGCACCCATGAAGGAGAGGATGCTGTAGTCTGGGCATCCAGGACTCTAGAATGGAAAAAAAGGTAGGTATTAGTCACCATGATGAGCACAGGGGAGTGTGTGTGTGTGTGTGTGTGTGTGTGTGTGTGTGTGTGTGTGTGAGTATGTGGGAGTATGTGTGGGAGTATGTGTATGTTTGTGTGTGTGTGAATGTATGTGTGTATTTGTGAGTGTGTGTGAGTGAGGGTGTGTATGTGTGTGAGTATATGTATGAGTGTGTGAGTGTGTGTATGAGTGTGTGTATGTGTATGTGTGAGTGTGTGTGTATGTGTGTGAGTATATGTGTGAGTGTATGTTTATATGTACATGTGTGTGTGTGAGTGTGTGTATGTATGTGTGAGTGTGTGTGTATATGTGTGTGAGTGTATGTGTGTGTGAGTGTGTGTATGAGTGTGTGTATGTGTATGTGTGAGTGTGTGTGTATGTGCGTGAGTATATGTGTGAGTGTATGTTTATATGTACATGTGTGTGTGTATGAGTGTGTGTATGTATGTGTGAGTGTGTGGGTATATATGTGTGAGTGTATGTGTGTGTGTGTGTGTGTGTGTGTGTGTGTGTGTGTGTGTGTGTGAGTGTGTGTTTCCAGAATTAAACTCAGGCTATGAAGCTTGAACTAAGCACCTTTGTGGAGTCACCTCTCCAGCTCGACACCTACCTGGTTAACCATGCAAGTCTCCAGCTCCTCTTTGGAGAAACCTCTCTGACCTCGTTCTTTACTCTGCCAAAACAGAACAGAGTAGATCAGAGACAGGCTGGGCTATAAGAGGCATCCCTCCCCTCCAAGTGAGACTTAATCCACACAGCTAGAGTATTTCCTAAGAGCTGACTTAATGTTCTCCATCTTGACAAGCCTAAGCAGACACATGACACTAATTGAGCTTGCAATGAAATAATGCAAGTGCTGCTACCTGATGTGTTAATATTTTATCAGCCACACACAGGGTTTGTTTACATGGGACAACTTACAGCGGGAAAAATCGAGACTATACTCCTTCTGTCAGGCATGAAGAGATTTGGCTGCCTGGCTATTGAGACAGTCAACCCCCAAGAAACTGAGATTCCTCCAACCCCCCAGGGTCTCAAAATGTGAGAAAAAAGGGCTGACGTCCAAGAGGCAATTGGAAGGGGAACTTGTCTCCTTGAGATGGATTTACAAATTGTCAGGATTTAGAGGAGAGATTGGAGCTGAGACAGTGGCAGGGGGAGACTACACCCTGACCAGGACTGCCTAGTTACATAGATCTCTGCTCTTCTATTTAAGCCAAAGTCTCACATCCAGCCCTGGGAGACAGACTGTGGTATGTGTAGACCTTTTTATTTGTCCCTCTTCCCAATATGGCCACATTGAATAGATCCCCATGGTTTGTTTTCAACTATTTAATTGCTGGCTAAGCTGACTTGTCAGGCTCTATCCTAATAGCTCCGGTAATAAAACGGCGTTGACACGGAACCTAAGTCTTCTGTGCCTGACATACTGGGATGCTGGAAAGCTCCAACCAGGCTCTCTAGATTACATCCGAGTTGAACACTCTGGGGGAAGGGAGGGTGACAGTGTGGGTGCTCCTGTGCCACAGCTCACCCGGTACCACATGAAGATGGTCTTGAATGCATTCTCATTGGAGCAGGACCCGCAGGCCATCGTGATGAGCTGACACATGCCTTTGGGCGCCACCTGTAGAGGGAATCCACTGTGAGTGATTCGCTCTCTTTCTATTCCTGGAGCAGAATCTTCCAGGGAGGGCTGAGGGAGGCAGGGAGGGAACCAGGAATGCACCAGAAACAGTAGGTCGGAAGAGTGGGCTCAGATTTTTCCAGGGTGGAGAAGCCCAGGAAGAGCTTTGAGGTCAGTAGAGAGGAAAGAAGGCCAGCGGAGCCCAGGCCAATGTGATGTTAAACCTGTTCATCTCAGCATTAGCTGGGGCCACACGGTGAGGCTCTCAAATTTAAATAAAGGTGTGTGTGTGTGTGTGTGTGTGTGTGTATGTGTGTGTATGTCTGTCTGTGTGTCTGTCTGTGTGTGTGTATGTGTGTGTATGTGTGTGTATGTGTGTGTATGTCTGTCTGTGTGTGTGTATGTGTGTGTGTGTATGTGTGTGTGCATGTAAACAGCAGTCCCCTCTGTGTCTCCTGGGACACCTGCACTTCCAGGACCATAAGCTGAGGTCCTCAGTGACTTTAGTTCCTATGGCAAGAAGAACTGAAGGGGAGTCCAAGGAGGACCACACCCCTCATTCTCGTCACAGGACAAGTACCCATTTCCCCAATGATGCCCTTTGTCCTGCACACAAAACCCCTGCTTTTCATCAAAAGACAAATTAAAAATCTCGAGGGCTGGAGATGAGGCTCAGCTCGTAGAACACTTGCCTAGCAGGCACATGGCCTGGGTTCAGAGTCCCAGCCCTGCACAAAATAGGTGTGGTGGCACACTCCTGCAATAAAAAGATTAGTTAAAAGCTATTCCCGTAGAGAGCTTGAGGTTATCCTGGGCTACATAGGCCATGCATTTGAGGCCATTCTGGTCTACATGAGACCCTGTTTATATATACACGCAGACACAGACACAGACACACACACATGTTATGTATGAAAGAACCAAGTAATAAATTGGTCATTTTGACAAGGCTGTCTCATATCCTTATTTCAAAACATTTTCCTTCCTTGCTTCCTTTTTTTTTTTTTTTTCCGGAGCTGAGGACTGAACCCAGGGCCTTGTGCTTGCTAGGCAAGCGCTCTACCACTGAGCTAAATCCCCAACCCTGCTTCTTTTCTTCCTTCCTTCCTTCTTCCTCCCTCCCTCCCTCCCTCCCTCGACTGTCTGATGTAGCCAGACAGCAACAGCAGCGGCTGCCACCTGCCCACCCATCCTAGCTGGCTATGGATCTCACCCTTTCCTGCCTGCCTGGGCTACCTCTGAGGACAGACAGACAGGCTGGAAGCCAGTGGCGGTGAGTGGGACTACCAACATGGGAGGAGTCATCCTCCAAACTCACCGACATCAAGGACTCCCGGAGCTTGTCCACAAAGTTCTCTGGAGGCAGGATGCCCAGGGCAGGTCTGTTGATGAAAGTGCTCTGTAAGAGAACAGCAGGCAGACGGGTCAGTTCTTGGCATCCGACCCAGGCCCTCTCCCGCATGGTATCTTCACATGGTGGAGACATCGAAAAGGCTCTGCGAGGCACTGTAGGCTCACTGGTGTTATCTTAGTGGTTTAAGCTGCCACATAGCACAGCTGGCCTGCTGGAATGCACTAGTTTACCTTAATTTAAAAAAAAAAAAAAAAAAAAGCAGGGGCTGGAGCGCTGGCATGGCGGGTGAAGCACCTTGTAAATGTGAAGGGCTGAGTTCAGAGCCCCAGAACGCATGTAAAGCGTGGTGGTGTGTATAGTCAGATATGAGAGTATCTATAACCCCGGTGACCCCAGTCAAGATGGGAGACAGAGACAGGAGTATCCTAAGAAGCTCAGGCTAGGCAACCTGGAGTGCACAGTGGGGAGTCTATGTCACAAGCAAGACAGAAGCCAGGAACTGACATCTGAGGTTGCCCTCTGACCTCCACACATGCTGGGGTGCATGGGTACATGCATGCGCACCCACACTCACTCACACTCACACTCACACTCACACACGCACTTGTGGGACTTCTAATTAGAATGGAGGTGTGTTGGTAGAGCTGGCTAATTAGGTAGAGAAAAAAAGCCAGAACACCACGAACATCTATCCCCCTCAGCTCTATTTTGATGGATATGGGTTCAGAGAATTAATTCCCTCTACAAGGAAATCAACAGTGAGAGTCAATGCTAAACTGATGCTGTTCACTCCTCATGCGGAGAAGTGAGGGGTTCTGGGAAGGGATCAGTCTGTTCAAAGATGAGTCTGCCCTGCCCTGTGGCTGCTGGGCTGGAACTCGGGCTGGGGAGACAGCACAAACACATTTCCAAAGAAGCAGGACAAGTGCACTGACTTTCTGGTTCTAATAAAAAAAAAAAATGTAGCTTCAAACAGCCTCTGGGTGCGGGACAATATTGCAAGCCCCGAAGAGAGGCAGGTGCCTTTAAGAGTAAAATCCCGTATTAATATACCTCCAGGGTCTGGAGCCAAAGCTCAGGTTGTAGTGTTTGCCTAGCACGGAGGAAGCTCTGGGCTCCATCCACAGCTCCACATAGATTGGGTGTGCTGGCACGCATCTGTGATCCCAGAACTGGAGAGGTAGAGGAAGGAGGATCAGGAGTTCAAGGTGATCCCCACCTACAAACTGAATTCAAGGCCTGGCTACATGAGATCCTGTTTCAAAAATCCCCAAGGAAATCAGAGTTAAAAGTTATTAAGCATAAATAACCACTTAAAATGAAGCCTCAACAATTTTATCTTTAAAACAGAGAGAAGGAGTTGCGCCTGTCTTTGCTCACAGGAGTTTCAGGAACACTCTAAGAGGTAACGACTTCCTACCCAGGACCTTCCTCTTTGCCTCATCCCACCAGGAGGAGATGATCCCAGACAGCATGCAACAGAGAGACCAGGGCGGAAGCATGGCGTATCTGGTCACCTACTTCCTGGTAGGCACTGGACAGGCCTTTCCACAACCTTAAGATAACTTGTGACTGGTCAGATGAGCAGTTGAACAGTGGTTCCCAACCTATGGGTCGCATATGACCATCAGAAAGCACATATATTTACATTATGATTCGTAACAGTAGCAAAAGTACAGTTAGGAAGTAGCTAGGAAAATAATCTTATGGTTGGGGTCACCACAGCATGAGGAACTCTATGTATTAAAGGATTAGGGAAGTCGGGAACCACTGAGCTAGAGTTTTGGGCTGGGGTTAGCAGCATACTGTGGAAAGACAGTAAATTCAGAATAGTTCAGGTTTTCAAGAGAGGCGCTCTGGGCACACAGAAAGGGAAGCCTAGGATACAACTAGAGGTTGACCTGGAGCCCAAATCCCTTCCTTGTCCTGGTGCTGGAGTTGGCCCTCATGCTAATGACCAACCACATCTGCAGTGGACTGAGAACAAAGCAGCCCTGGGGATTCACCCACACCAGCACCAGCAGGGATGGGGGAGGTCACAACGGAGGCTGTTAGCAGGTAAGTGACAGGGACGTGGTGGGCTATGAAAGGGATCACACCAAATGCAACTAGGCACCTTGGCTTGGATTCTAGGCCACATCACAAAAGGAAAGCAGAGGAAGACTGGCGAGTTCCAAGCGAAGCCTGTGGCTTGGCCCTGATCTGAGTTAACTTGCATCATTTGGGAAGTGGCCTTGGTTGGGGATTTAGCTCAGCGGTAGAGCGCTTGCCTAGCAAGCGCAAGGCCCTGGGTTCGGTCCCCAGCTCCGAAAAAAAGAAAAAAAAAAAAAAAAAGATAGAGAGGGAAGTGGCCTTAACTTCAGGAGCAGCTGGAGAAAGGAGACAGGAACCATCTTTGCAGTTTGTAAATCAAAAAGTTCTCTCCTGCTGTGGATAGGAACGTTTGTTATAAAAAGTAGGGATCTGGCAGGGTGTGGTGTAGCTTCCTATCAAGTTCAAGTTCAAGGCCAGCCTGGTGCACACAGAGTCCCAGGCTGAGGATCTCTCTTTGTTGGTAGAGTGCTCACCTGCTATGCACAAAGCCCTGGGTTCCATTTCCAGCAAGGCAGAAACCTAGTGCGGTGGGCAGCAATTGCAAGCACTTGGTAAGTGGAGGCAGGAGTCTCAGAAACTCAAGGCTATCTTTGGCTACACAGGGAGGTCAGGGCCAGTCTAGATCACAGGAGACCCTTTCTCAAAAACAGACAAATGAACCAAAGCAGACAAGTGGAAACTCCCTGCAACATGGGGGCATCTTGGACACTCGCGTCTTTTGGACATGATAAGCTCAGTGCAAATCTGAATGGTGTCGTTGCTACACTGTGGGAGACACAGGACAGGAGGCCCTAGCAGCCACTTGTTCTCCTGGTGGCTTGGGGTGTGGCTTGGGCCAGTAGAAAGCAGGGCAGATTCATACTTCTGCTGCTTTCCCTGCTCAGTGATTCCTCCCTGGTGTGCCTAGGAGACACGGAAGGGGCAGGAAGGATGAGAAATATGAACGTTGAACTTTCTTCACTGCTAAGGACCAGAGAGGCCAGGCAATTTGTCCCAAGACATAAGACATACCTCCAGTGCGGGGTTGCTGGCTTCTGATAGCATTCTGGGCTAGGCACTCCAGGGACCTCTGCTTAGAAATGCCGGGTACACATTTGCTTGACAGAGCTGAAGACCTTGCTGTGTGGGCAGGGGCCTTAAAAAAGCATTTCCTTCTGGTTCTGACGTGCTCACGAGGTCCGTGAGAAGTCAGAAACATGACGAGACCAGGCTAGGAGCAAACTGCTGCCATGGGCGGAGGGGGAAAGGCCTCCGGAGAGAGACAGACAGGCAGGCTGGCAGCTTGATTGCCTATCTGGGCCCAGAAAAGATGTGGGGGCGGTGTTCTTGCTCGACAAAGCGTGACATTAGGAACAGAAGACATCTGGGACATGCGGCCGCAGAGACAACTAAGGACAGGTTTCCACTAGGTTAGGGAGGACTGTCCTTGGCTGTGTAACCTTAGGCAAATCACTCAACATCTCTGAACTTCAGGGTCTTCATCTGCCAACGTGGGCATGTCTTGCCAGGTACTGACAGAGAGCCTTCAGGAGAGAAGGCATAGACAGAGTACAGGGCTCCTGAGGTATGATACAACAGTCTGGAAGTCTCAGATGGGTGAGTGTCTTACTTGGCCCACTGTGTGCATCCATCCCAGGTATGGGAAAGTCAGACTACAGCCATTTCTCATGGCAGTGTGACCATTCCCAGGCAAGGCCAAATACACAGTGCACAGTGTAGGGGAAATGCACTGAGATGGCCCCAGAGACATTAGAGCTGGAACCCAGATGGATGCAGTTAGACAGTATCCGTTTCTACACTGACCTGAAGTCAGCAGGCTGTGGTTCACAGTGGTGCTACTGTGGCCCAAGAGGGTTGATGACACGGCAGGTGTGGGGTGGGGGAGATGGGCAAGCATACTTGGGCAAGCAGGATGACCAGAAGCCAAGCAAATGCAGCCTCAAAAGACTGGCTGGAAGATGAGTCCCATAGCAAGCTGGCTAGCAAGACCAGCCATGTCCCTCAGTGGGGACCAGCCCTTGGCTGGGTATGTGGGGAGACAGGCAAGGTGAACAGGGAGGTGTTGTTGCAAGAGTCAGCGTCCTCAGGCCTTGACATCAAGTGTGACTGGGAAGACTGCCTCTGCAGGCGGCTGACACTGCAAATATGTGTGACATGTTTGTTGACACATTTGTTCAGCACCAGCTGCCAAGGCATCTGGGATCTGCACAAGTTTTAAAACAAAGCGACTTTGAGCGTAAACACATCCCCTGTGCCTCTGGCTTCGTTGGCCACCTTTTCAGGATGCCCTATGCATTGTGCTCGATTAATCGGAGGCAAGACTGTCCTCTGGTCTCTCCTAAGCGGGCAGCTCCTCTCATGCCCACTGATCTCTTTCAGGAGATCTCCAAGTCTGAGTTTAAAAGAATTTAACACACACACACACACACACACACACACACACACACACACACACACACACACACTCACACACTTTTTTTTTAAAAAAACAGGGTCTTTTGTAGCCCAGGCTAACCTTGAACTTGTTATATAGCCAAGGATGGCCTGAAACTTCTGGTATCGTTGCATTTACCTCCCGAGGGCTGGAATTAGAGTCATGCATAGCCATGCCCAGTTTACACAGTGCTAGGGACTCAAACTTAGG
Source organism: Rattus norvegicus (assembly GCF_021556685.1). Taxonomy (NCBI): domain Eukaryota; kingdom Metazoa; phylum Chordata; class Mammalia; order Rodentia; family Muridae; genus Rattus; species Rattus norvegicus. The sequence continues at coordinate 12,982,695 of NC_141543.1, forward strand.
GCTTCGAGCATGCCAGGCAAGTGCTCTTCCAAAGGCTACACCCCCAGTACAGGTCAGAGTGGAGTTCAGCTCTTGATCGGGTCAGGGCTCCAAACCACCACCCTCCATTTCCACTAAGGATCAAATTTCCCATCAAGAGAAGACAAGATATCCTCCTCTGAGTCACACGGAAACCCACACACACTAAGTGTCAGACAGGACATGAAGAGATGGAGACCCCACCCCCACCCCAATGTCAGTAGGAAAGGAAATCAAGACAGTAAGTTTTCAACTGGCAGGATCTGCAGAAACAGAACATGGACACCTGGCATGGCCACAGTTCTGTTGCTGTCTCTACATCCGGTAGAAAGAACACAGGGGAAGCCCCTGGTGGATATGGGCTCCATTGTCTATAGCAGCCATCTTCCCGAGAGTCCCAAAGTGGAACTATCCTCAGGAGAGTAGACAAGCTGGTTGCCACTTATTCATATAGGCAATGCCATGAAACCACCGGAAGGGACAGTCTCCTGCCCACAAGAGGATGAATGAGGATGGAAGTCCTCATGATTTTTTGAGAAAAGTAATAAGACATAATAAAGAGTCCACTCATGAGACAGAGAAGAGGAGGGGTCCTATTGTCTTTTAGGACAGAGTGGCAGGGTCTGTCTCATTTGGATGGAAGAAATCGTAGCCCTCATAACATCATATAGCTGAGGGTGACCTGTTCAGATCCCTGTTACTATTTGTACTTTCTCAGTGGGAAGTGAAGCATATCCTGTCATACAGAGCAGATTCATTGTGGTGCCCGTGCAGCATATCCACATGGCGAGAGCAACCATAGCATCCCAGGTCCGCCTGCTGCCCCCAGGACAACGTCTATGTCACCAGGAAGCTGCCACAATGGCTCCTGATGGGCTCGCTTGGAAGATGGTTCTCTATTTCCTTTGGGCCCAGTATGACCACAGGAGCAGAAGCGGAAGAGGAGAAGACGTCTACTGCCAGTGTGATGCAGGCTTTAAGGACCAAGAGGGAAGGAGTCTGCCAAGAGGCTGACGGAGCTTCAGGCACACAGGAGCGCCTCCAACAGGGAGGCCGGGAAGCCGGTCCCAAGGAGCAGAGCCCACAGCTAGGCTCAACAGAGCCCCCCCCCCCCCCCCCCCCCCCCCCCCCCGGCCTGAAGCAGAGGCCACCCGCTGGCATTGCTCTGAATCCACTGTTGTCCTGACACAGGGTCTCATGCAGCCTAGGCCGGCTTCAAACTTGCTATACAGATGAGGATGAACGGAAACTCCTGATCCTCTCCTGCCTCAGCTCCCAGGGTGCTTGGATTATAGGCATGTGCCACTATTCGTAGCTCTCAGGTACTAATTAAATTTGTGACCATCTGTTAGTATAGTAATTGAAAATGAATATATAACAGGATCAAAACTGTGTGGTAGTAGAACAAACAGGAAAGTAAAATGTCTATTTATTATTATTATTATTATTATTTAATTGTTTAGATAGAATCTCATGTAAACCATTCTAGTCTCAAACTCATTATATAGCCCAGGGTGCCCTTGAACTTCTGATCTTCCTGCCTCCACTTCTCGGGAACTGGGATTACTGATATTCACCACCATCACTGGTTTCACTAAGCGGTGTGGATAGAACTCAGGGCTTCCTGCATAGCGGGCACTTTGACAAGCGAGTGACACCCCGACCTCAGGAAAATGGCATGTAAAAAGGATGCTTAAAAGGACAACCGTGGGCAGCAAGAGACTTCGTGGACAGATTCACTGAGTACAACATGCAGGGACACTGAAGACAGACACAGGTCTTCTGACGTCGTCCCACCATGCTCAGCCTAGCTCTTCTATCGTGGGGCTTCCCAACCAAGGTTGCTATACCCACCAGACAAAATATCGGCACTTACAAGACTTCATTCCCATTTTGCCATGACGAGGGGCCCCCATAACATGGAGTGGTCGGGATCTAAACGCCATCAGAACCGAGACTGAGAAAGCCCATTCGAGGCTGAACTGGGTGGTTGCTGTCAGCTTGACACAAACCTGTACTTATCTGGGAAGGGGGAGCCTCAGCTGAGGCCTTGGCTCTGTCAGACCAGCCTGTGGGCGTGTCTGTGGGACATCCTCTTGCCTAAAGATTGATGCGAGGGGGGCGGTGCCAGCCCTGCGCGGGTGGTCCTGGGTTGAGCGAGCCATGAGGAGCAAGCTTAAAACGCACCCTCCACACCCTCCACTGCCTCTGCTTTAGCTCCTGCCTCACATCACTGCCCTGACCTCTGTTAGCGATGAACCTTAACCTCAAGCCAAATAAACACTTTCTTCTTCCAAGCTGTTTTTCGTTAGTCTTTGCTCACCGTCACGGGAGCCAAACTACGACAAAGGAGGTAGGAACTCTGTGGCTGTTCTAGTCCTGTCTGTTTCTGCCCGCGCCACCTCATGGCCTCTCCTCCTTCAGATCTCTGTTTAAAGTCACTTCCCTGGGAAGTTTCTCCTGACCTCTGACTGCTCCATCACGGATGAACTCGGTTCTCCGGATTTACTTCAAGCGCCTCCGCAGGCCCACGTGACCTCAGCCAGCACGATGATTAATACTGTCGACTGGCAGGATCTAGCGTCACCTCTGAGAATGGCTGTGAGGGGCTTTCTGGACCGCCGTGCCCTGGGAAGACCCCCTCTAAGTGTGTGTGGTACCACCACACCGGCTGGAGTTCTGGGATGAATAGGAGGTAGCAAGTGAGCTAAGAAGCAGCTTTCATGGCTCGGCTCCCTGAATGCAGGTGGGCTGTAGGGAGTCGTCCTTGCCTCCCACCGTGCCCCATGCCACACATGCCCCACCCATGACGGTGTACCCTGGAGTTGAGAGCCAGAATAAACCTCTCTTCCCCTGAAGCTGCTTATGTTATAGCCAACAAGGCAACTAATACAGGCAGATATGCATGCAACCTTTCTGCTACTCAGACTCTCAAATCATAGAATGTTATAGTTATAACCTACATACCATATAGGTGGTTATGGGGGGCTTAGTCTCAACATCCAACATACACGTGCATTGAAGTTTGATAGCGGTATGTTTAAAAGGAGGGCTGCAGAGGTACTCAGGGTTAAGAGCACTTGCTGCTCTTGTAGAAGACCTGGGTTTGGGTCCCAGTCTCCACATCAGGCGGCTCATGGCAGCCTGTAACGCCCTGGGAACTGATGCCTCCTTCAGGCCTCCGAGAGTGGTGCATATACACAGTGCACACTCAAACATGCAAATAAAAACACAGAACACTGCATTGTTCATGTATGTTAACTGTTATTATCATCTTATGTCTACACCATATCCTTTGTTCCGTAGCCTTGATGTGGTTACAGTTCTCACCTGACAACGGCTAAGTAACTGACTTCATGGGAATGGTGATGCTGAACTTTCCTCGAGGTCACAGTTACGTTCTGTCGCTGTGATAAATACCACAACTAAAGCAGCTTCGGGGGAGAAGGCTTTCAGGTTACACTCCATCACTGAGAGAAGTCAGGGCAGGAGCCTGGCAGGAAGCTGGAGGCAGGAACTGAAGCAGAGGCCATGGAGAAGTACCTCTCACTGGCATGTTGCCCATGACTTGCTCAGAATGGTTTTCCAATCAAATTTATCTCATTTTATGGGTGTGCCTGAGTGTGTGTACCACATGCACACAGGAGCCTGTGAGGGTCAGAAGAAGTATTGGATCCCCTGGAACTGGAGTTACAGACAGTGGTGAGCCACCACGGGGATGCTGGGAACCCAATCTAGGTCCTCTGTAAGAGCAACAAGTGCTCTTCACTATTAAGCTATCTCTCTAGCTGTCCAGGGGTGGTACTGCTCACAGTGAACATGCTATCACGGATCAAGGAAATGTTTCACAGACACGCCCACAGAACAATCTGACAGGAGGTGTTTCCTCTACCCGGTTCTCCTTTTCCCAGGTGACTAAGTCTATGTCAAGTTGAGGAAAGGTCACCGACACTTCTCCAAGGCATCTGAGTGCTCAGCAAACATCTGAGCACTTAGAAAGAAACACCCCTGAAGATGCCTATCAGGTCTGGCCATGAGCACAGTCTGCCCTTAGTCTGCACATCAGCACATCAGGGAGACATACCGCGTTTTGAGGCTGTTGAACGAGTTTCGCCAGAGCCGGATGGTTGTAACCTGGGGAGATGAAAGTACAGCAGGGTTAGAGCGAGCTCCCGCATCTGAGGTTTCCCTCTGTACTAGTTCTCTCCCTGCCCCTTAGCTTCCGTCTCTGAAGCGCTCTGTGTGTGTCAAATGCTCTGACCCCTGACTAGAAGTTTCTCTCAGTGCAGCCTGGAGAGCTCTAAGTTCCCTGGGCATGCTCGGATGTTTGTTCAGGTTTGAGACCTGATGGACCAGACAAACATAGATGCAGGGCATCAAGAGGTCAATGCCGGGGTTGGGGATTTAGCTCAGTGGTAGAGCGCTTGCCTAGCAAGCGCAAGGCCCTGGGTTCGGTCCCCAGCTCCGAAAAAAAGAAAAGAAAAGAAAAAAAAAAAGAGGTCAATGCCGTGGACTGCGTGTGATCCTGCTCATTTCCCAGTGTCCACAAGCTGAGGTGGAGCCCAACAAATGTCTCCTCAAGGACCAAGGGACACCAGCTGCAAAGTGACCACCGTGTCACGTGCCACATCCTGTCTTCATATACACATGCATGTTCCAGGGTCTCACTGTGGCTGGTATCATACACCTCGGCTCAGGATACCCTGGGATTCAGCAATAGCTCTCCTATGAAGTTATCCTATCTAGAGGGCTTAATGATAACATTCAACATCTCCAGATCTGAAAGCATCTTCTGTCCATCATCTATGATTGAAGTGCACATAAACTTCTTGCAGTGTAAGCACGTGGATGGACTCCAACTGCACTCATGCACATACACGGTATTATAAAAACAACTCTGTATATTGGGGGATGGTGGTGCACGCCTCTAATTCCAGCACTCGGAAGACAGAGGCAGTTGATCTCTATTCGATGCCAGCCTGGTCTAGAAAGTAAGCTTCAGGACAGCCAGGGCTACACAGAGAAACCCTGTCTTGAAAAAAGAAATAAATAACAAAATAAAACAAAAAATCCAAACACCCCCCCCCAAAAAAAACAAAAAGCAAACAGTATTTCTATTCACTTGCGATGAGTGACCCAAAACTGAGTCTAAGAAAAGTATACTAAGCAGCACCGTTACTAATGCTTCCCCTCCAACAGGTGCTCCCTGAGCGCTGGATGCCTGCTGCCCTGTGAAACGGGTGGAAGCATGTAAAATATAGCTTGACCTGATGCAGAAGCCTTAGAAAATGGTCATAGAAACTTAGGCTTACCTATAAATTTCTAAACACACACACACACCATATATAAACACACATACACATAATATATATTAGCATGCACACACACACACACACACACACACACACACACACACACACACATCAGCTAGGTGGATGAACAGATAAAGGTATTTGCCACAAGCCTGACAACCTGAGTTCAATTCCTGGAACCCATACAGTGAAAGGAGAGAACTGACTTCCACAGTTGCCCTCTGATCTCCACATGCACATCATGGTACGTGTATACATGAGGACACATACATAAAGTAAATATGATGATGACAGTAAGTTTTAAAAAGCTGCAGGAGGTTGAGGCAGGAGAATTGTGATTTTTAAGGCCGGCCTAGACTATATGAAGAGTTCTAAGTCAGCTTGAAGCACATAGCAAGACTCTGTAACAGAGAAAATAAAATGAATGGCATCGTAATTCACTCCAATTCCCATTTCCTGAGCATTAGCTCTGTGCCCGGCTCTGAGCTAGTGCTTGACCCTGATAAGCCTTCCTCATTCTGCCAGAAGCCCTATGGGGTCAGGCGTGGACAGGCTGCGGATGCCCAGGAAAACAGAGGAGATGCAGCTGGGTGTGGTGGTCTGCATCTGTAACCCCAGCACTTTGGAAGTGGAGGCAGGGGGATCAGGAATTCAAGGCCAGTTTGTATGGGCTACATGAAATGTTCCCCACTCTCCACTCCCCCAAATATGACTCTGAGAAATTAGAACACCCCAGTCTCCTTTATGCCTTGGACCCTGCAAGCCTACGAAGCCTCACCCTCCCTCTTTCATGACAATCTGTATTTACTGAGCATCTACCATGTGCAGCAGCTTTCTATGCCTTATGGCTGGTCCTGTTGGCGAGGTTCATACTGACTGAAAATTTGATAGTATTTAGAATCATCTGGGAACTAGCCTTTGTGTGTGTGTTGGCAGGAGTTCCTTGATTACGTTAACCAAGGTAGGAAGACTCGTTCTGAGAGTGAGTGGCACTATATTGAATTCTAGGCCAGCCAGGACTGTATGACAAGACCCTATCTCCATGATAGATAGCTAAATAGATGTTAGATAGATAGATAGATAGATAGATAGATAGATAGATAGATAGACAGACAGGTTGATTGATAGATAGATGGCAGATAGAATGACTGAATGAACTGAGCACCAGCATTCATCACTTTGTGCTTGTCTGTGGATACAGTGTGACATTTTACTCTCCCAATGCCACTCTTTCCCTGACTTGATGGACTGTACCTTTAACCTGTGAGCCAGAATAAACCTTTTCTCTCTCAAATAGCTTTTGCCAGGGCATTTTAAGACAGTAACAGGGACAGTAATGGATCTGCCTGTCAGTAACTCTGGCAGGAAGGTCAAAGGAAGCCGTAGGCACTGGTGTCTGGAGGATGTGTCCATGTGTCTAGAGACCACTGTGAGACCTCTCTGTCCACTCCTCGCCACCAAGGCTCACTCTGCTCAGTACACTGTAAATGAATGAATTAACAGCACAGTAAGCCAGTGATGCGGGCAAGAACGTAGAAGCTTACAAGCTGTGTGAGGAAAGAGCAATGAGAGGAGCTTAGATCAGGAAGGTTTTACTACAGTAATTGCAGCTCATCTGCCGAGATCCTGGCCTCTGAGCTGACAGTATGCAGAGCTTGTTTGCAGTCTCTCCCAGATCTTGGAAGGTGATTAGGTCAAGGGAGTGGAACCCACACGTAGGGAGTTAGTGCCTCCCATCTTGTCAGGAAACTGCAGAAAAGCAGCACCTTGTTCTATAAAGAAAGTGCTCTTTAGTGAGACCTGGATCTTGCACTCCCAGCTTTGAAAACTGGGAGAAACTTTTGTTCTTTACAAGCTACCCAGTCTTCAGTATTTACCTCACCGAGGAAGGAAGACATGTGCTTTTTAATTGAAATACATTTATTTTGAAAGGAGACATTGTATTGCTGAGGCCAGAGGCTAGTGCAGTGGAAACAATCTTTCTGTTGTTTGCCTGAGGCTCTGGGCCCCAGATCTGTTCTCCCTAAAAGACAGTTAAGTTTAGACAAGTATAAAACACTAAGTATCACCTTTCTGCAGAGAGTGAGAAGGATTTAAAGGGGAAATCTTTGTGGTTTCATCCTGCCAGCTGAGGAGGATACATTGTGGAAGCAGAAGACCATGGCGGAGAGTTAACATATTCTGTCTTTTCCCTGGCCCACGCAATGGGTGCAAGGCCCAGGACTAGACACTGCTCATCATTCAAGGACAGAACATTCTCTGGGTTTTTCCAAACCTTTTCTGGCCAGAGTTCTGGCTTATCACGCTGCCTGGGTGTTTATGACTTTTCTGCCTCAGTAGATAAGCCTGGTTCCAGTAAAGCTCATTAAACTGCAGAGGCAGCCTGACTCATTGGCTCCTGAAGGAGAGAGATGGAAAGGGAACTCCAACTAGGGAACTTTCAACCTGGCTCTGAGTGGTAAGACCTCCTCACGCAGGGCAGGTGTCTGTAAGACTGCTCAGTAGGAACAAAAGGGGTGGACTCACTGGTTCGTATCCTGGCAAGACCTCAGACTGAACCACCAGGCAGACCCTATGATTCTTGGCTTCTGATATGAGGTCAGTTGGAGGTGATAGCTGGAGACCCTGACGTAGAGCAGTTGTGGCCATTTATTAATGTGCGGAGGCCTTGGCAACAGCCAGGTGTCTGGTAAATTCTCAGTGAGTATGACATGCTTAAAACCGGGAAGCTGGGTTGGTAGTACATGCCTTGATGTGTGTGAGAGCATGGGTGCATGCACGTGTGCACACATAAATAAATAAATAAATAAATAAATAAATAAATAAATAAATAAATAAATAACCAACAATAAATGCAAACCAAGGGGAGGAAGGGTTTGTACGTCTTGAAATCCTTGGTGCCTTCAGAGGCTGAGGCACCCCTGAAGGATGAACCACTGCTGCTGTCTGGTCATATCTCAGTAGGATATTAGTAGGTCTGAGGACAGATGCTGGGGAGGTAGAGGAGGAATGGGCACCCAATGCTAGGGGTTTAGAGGGCATCTTGGGTGCCAGGAAGTGGGGATGGGGAGCTGCTAACATAGAGTAACGCCCCCCCCCCCACCATGTCTGTCTTCTCTGCAGTAGACAGCAGTATCATCTGTGAAGGGACAGGCACAGCCCACAGGCCACTGGGCACAGCTGGGCATCGATCAGTTCAAGAGACAATAACCATCTGCAAATAAGAGCTACCTCATTTCCAAATTAACCCTACCTGTCCCATTGTCTGTGTCCTTCTCGATGTGGCTGGGCAGTGAGCCCAGGTGAGGCAGGAGCTAGCATCCATTGAGGCCATGCTTTCTGGGCAGACCATCCCATACCCCAGCTGCTATCTGTTTTGGCTGGTAACAGCTCCGGCTGCCTCCTATCTGAAAACTGTCTTCCAGGGATGGAAGGTCCATTTGCTGGGCCTTCCCCTGGCGGTGGGCAGGCAAAGAGCGGCCAGCCCGAGGTGCAAAAAGGCCAGTGGTCTGTGTCAGTCTGGCATGCAGAGTCCCCTTTGAGAGCAGGCTGTTTTTCTAGCAGAGTCCTTTTGATCTCTTTCCTGGCCTTCCCCTTCAACTGAGGGGCATTCCCTCCATAGATTACTTGAAGAATCCTCATCTAGGATTCTGCTAGGAAACCCAACCTAGGCAGCTCCACTGAGTTATTGCTATGCAAATTTACCTCTTCAAGCTTTCTTCACCTAGCTGCAAAACAGGGAAATGAACACACGCTTACCCCCGATGGTGTGTGGAGGAGGAAAGGAGAGAAGGCCCTACTATGTGTCAGATCTCAGAGACTGTGCCTACTGAGTACCTTAGCAACCAGCACCTAACAGCCAAGCAAGGTTGGTGGGGGAAGAGGACCAGCTTCCCGAATCATGGCTTTATGTGTAATCTATAGTTCCTTCACTAACCTGTTAATCCCAGAGACCATTTCCTTAAGCTCAGCGACACCCACCCCTAGAGTCTATGAATATAAGGATTCCCTCCGCTCTGAGTCAGTCACCTTGGCTCTCCTATCTTGGCTTCCCTCACTTTGAGTGCTGGAGTCATTAAAGGATCTGGTCAACTGAAGTTGATTGCATCACGGTCTGTTTACCAAACCTGGAAAGACTCTTTATTGTTTCAAACATTGTCTTATGGGCTGGGGCTGGGGCTCAGTGGTTAAGAGCACTTCCTGCTCTTGCAAAAGAGCCAAGTTCGGTTTTCAACACACTAGGCAGTTTGCATCTGAGGCTCCATCTCCAGGAACTCCATGGGCACCTGCACTCACATACATGTGTGTACATATACACATACACGAATTAAAAATAAATCTTAAAACAAAACCACAAACGAACAGTGTCTTGGGAGTGGAAAATTGACTCAGTGGTTAAGAGCACTGGTTGCTCTTCTAGAGGCCCCCCAGGTTTATTTCCAGTGTCCACATGGAGGTTCGCAACCATCTATAATTGGGTCTCGGGGATGCAATGCCCTCTTCAGGCCTCTGCAGGTACTGTACACAGTTGGGACACATGTAGCACCCACATTCTTAAAATTAAAACTCCTAGAAACAACAACGTCTAATCATGCTCTCTCCGCCATTACTTGTTCATTCCCTTACCCTCGGGGGAGAGGCTGGTAAAACACTGGGGACAGACATCTGAAGTCTGATGGCCATGACAAAGAAGGGCTGAGAGGTGACTGTCGGACTCTTACCGATGGGTACAGAGGAGATCTGAGAATACAGGTCCAACATGCGGTTGCCATCCACGTCCACGAGGTAGTTGCCTCGGCTCTCTTCGTAGTTGCAGAAAAAGTGCACGGCCTCTGCATTCTTGGGGAAGAGGAAACTGGTTCAGGCTGGTTGCTATTCCCCAGATTTGTAGGAATAGGCTTGAACAGACTGCTCTGTGTCCTGTTTGTTCTATACCACATGGGAATCTGTGGGTGCTGGCTTCTGTGTCTTTCTTTGGGAGAAATCAAACAGGCAGCTTGGTTCACAAAGCCATGGCCTTGTACTTTGCGAAATTTTATGTCTGGTTTATCACAGCAAGGTTGAGAAGAAACTTAGAAGCAAGTTCTGACAAATTAGAGAATATGTGGTAAGCCTCAGAGAAGCCACTACGAAAACTAGAAATGAATAGAAATTAAGAAATAAAAACACGGCTGGAGAGATGGCTCAGTGGTTAAGGACTGGTATTGCTCATGCAGAGGACTAGAGTTTGGTTCTGAGCACCCACGGGAAATGGCTCACACTTGTCTGCAACTCCAGCTCTAGGGGGATCTGTCTCCCTCTTCTGGCCTCCATGGGCAACTACACCTATGCACGTGCGCGCAAAAATAAAATCATTTAAAAAAAAAGAAAGAGAAAAAGGAATCGCCTCGCACCCACTTACCTGGATTGTGTTCAGCTGTTTCATTAGCTCCTGCAGGCAAGAACAAAAGCATCAGCCACAGCGGCACACTCCTGTTTCCCCAGTTCCCGACAGACTCCTAGTCAATATTGTAACAAGTAAATATTTTTAATTACTTAACATAAATAATTGATAAAATCTGCTCCTCGGAACAGTAGGTGGCAGTCACAATAGACAGACAGAAATTCAGATCTCAATACCTGGGAAGGAAAGGGAAATACAATTCATTTTATTCCTTTAGCGGTAGGGTCTAACTACAGCTCATCTGCACTAGGGCTCAGTAAGTCGACTAGGTGTCCTTGAACTCACAAAGATATGCCACCTCTACCTTAGAGTTCTGGGTTTAAGGGCTTTGTTCTACCACGGCCACTCGGGAAGTACATATGTAACAAAAACAAAAACAAAAACAAAATTATGCTGAAGGCATTTAATATCCCAAAACAAAGGGTTCTCTGCTCTTCTTTCTATGGTGCTGCGGCTGTAACCCAGGGTCTTGCTTATGCTGGGCAAGTGCTCTACATCAAGCTCCATCACTAGCTCTAGTTTACTTTGCATTTTTATTTATTTTGTTTTGTTTGTGGGTGGGTATATAGCCACTATACTACGCATGTTAAAGGTCAAAAGGACAACTCGTGGGAGTTAGCGGTTTCCTTCCACCATTGAGACTCAATCGAGGTCATCAGGCTTTGTGGTTAGTGCCTATACCAGCCATGTGCTAGCCCATGTACACACACACACACACACACACACACACACACACACACACACACACATCCTCAGGCCAGAAGAGGGCATCGGATTCCGTTACAGATGGTTGTGAGCCACCATGTGGTTGCTGGGATTTGAACTCAGGACCTCTGGAAGAGGAGTCAGTGCTCTTAACCACTGAGCCATCTCTCCAGCCCCTGTTCTCATTTTAAAATAGCTCTCTCAGTCAGGCTGGAGAGTTCAGGCTCAGAAGTTAAGAGCACTGAACCAGGTTTAATTCCCAGAATCCACGCGGCAGCTCAGGAATGTCTGTAACTCCAGTTCCAAGGGCTGCGATCACTGCGTCCGGTCACTGGGACGTGGCACGCACATGGTACACAGACTTACATCCACATAAAATGGCTAATTCAAAGCTCAGCGGTAAGGCATTTGCCAACTGTGCGCAACGCCCTGCATTTGAAGTCTGACCTCCAGCACTCCGGGAGGTAAAAGAGATGCAACTCCCTTATCAGGAACTGGGGTAAAATCAACTGACAATATTAATTTTCTCAACAAAGAACCACTTCTGATTAAAATTCATTTTCCCCACTTTCAAACAGAAACTAGGAATAGAAAGCTAATTGCTTGATATTAACAAGATTTCCGTCTCCAAAATAATTCGGCATAAAGAAGACTTCAGCATTGAGCGTTTTGACATTACACATTTCCATACAAAAATATAAAACATTAACAACAAAAATATGTTGTTTCTCCATTAAATTAGAATTATACCCCAGCGGAAATATGCATGAAAAAGCACTCTCCTTCTGTTTGACAAAAACCTTCCAAAAGAAATATAAACACAGTAAGACAAATATTTCTGAACTCATAAAACAGATGCTGTGGGGAGGGGGTGTGTGGAAATGAACCTGGCGGAGGAGGAAGTGGGCGGGAGAGCGAGAACTACAGGTTCTTCTCCCTCCTCGATGGGTCCTGATCCACTGTACACCATGTTCGATCTGATATGGCTCCCAGCATGCCGGTGAGACAATACAAAGGACCCAAGACAGTGGCTGCTTCCCCTGTCTTCATAGAAATCTCCCTGGGGGATGGGGCCCTCCCCTACAGGCTCATGGACAGGTGAGTCAGATTTGGCTGAACAACACAGGTTGTACCCCATTTGTCCTTGAATACATAAACATACCCCAGTTGGCTAAAAAGCTATAAATAATCTTATATAATAAGCAATAAAGTTAGATCTGCACTCTGATGCTGATCTCTGGAGCCTGAATCTGGGCATTTTTGTGGGCTCATCTCTATTCTTCCCCACTTCTGGATCCCTGTTCCCACAGCTGTGGCAAAAGGCGTGATCTTTTTACAGGAAGTAAGCCAGCATCTCACTGTGGATAAAATGTGCTAAGTCTTTAAAAACCCGAAACATTGGAAGGTTTATACCGTGTCTCTTGCTTAGAAGACAGCTTCTCCTGTTTGTCTTAGGGAAATAGCCTCCCGGGTGCCCCAGGCTGGCCTTGAACTCCTTACATAGCAGAGGATGACCCTGAATTCCTCACTCATCTGCATCCATCTCCCCACTGCGGGGATGACAGGTTTGAGCCACAAGTCTGGCTTGAACAGCTTCATATCAGGTTTGTTCAGGCCAGGCTTGAAGATCACCTCTTATTATTGTTTTTTTTATTGGTTTAGAATACAAAGTAAGGAATTCATCACAGTACTGTTGCTTTCACTATCTCTCTCCCTCACTCCCTGCCCCCATGTCTCTGTCTGCCTCCTTTCCCTCCTTCCCCAAGTTAGTCCCCCATTCCACCCTGTTATCACTTGTACAGACTGCCTTCTTGATGTTCTCTTCATCAAAGTCAGTCAGAGGTCTCTGATGCCCAGGCCCTATGCTGTGACTTCCAGTGCTGTTTGTGAGTTCAGCTCTAGCCCTTAACTCTGGGCTGACATTCATGCAACTTGCTTTGGCCAATAGAAAAGGTAGCAGCATTTGAACACCGGTGTGGAGCTTCAGACTGAATAGACTTAATAGCAAGATAAGAATAAGCGCAGTGTGACAAACTGAAGGGTCAGCAGCCCATGGAGCAGAGGCAAGCCACTTCAGGCACAAAGCACACCGGCCTGTGCGCCTGCCTCTTGGGTCTTTGTTTCAGGGAGGCTGACTCACCTGAGATCTAGGGCCCGGGACTTCTGTCTTCATGAGTGGTCCATCATAATCAAACTCAAAGTCAACTTTGGCAGCAGCTTGGCTGATGTATCTGGATCCTGTAATACAGAAGACAAATGAGACCCTTGGTGACATGATGCAAGGAGGAGCAGCCCCAACATGGGCCCCTAGTGCTTAACAGGGGGTCCCAGACCTGAGCTTTGTTCTGACAAGGTCACCTTAGCACACTGTGTCTGAACAAATCTAGACACCTAGACACCAAGAACATCACAGATTCCAAAACGAAAAAACCAGGGCCAATGAAGTTGTAGGAAAGCAGGCATGCTCCTATCCTAAAGCAGCAGCAGGATGAGTTGAGGTGTGAATGTGAATGTGTGAGTGTATGTGAGTGTGTGTGTGAGTGTGAGTGTGTGAGTGTGAATGTGTGTGAGTGTGTGTGAGTGTGAGTGAGTGTGAGTGAGTGTGAGTGTGAATGTGAGTGTGTGTGAGTGTGAGTGTGTGTGAATGTATGTGAGTGTGTGTGAGTGTGAGTGTGTGTGAGTGTGAATGTGAGTGTGTGAGTGTGTATGTGAGTGTGAGTGTGTGTGAGTGTATGTGAGTGTGTGTGAGTGTGAGTGTGTGTGAGTGTGAGTGTGTGTGTGAGTGTGAGTGTGTGTGTGTGTGTGTGTGTGTGTGTGTGTGTGTAGTCCAGAGGATAACTTTTGGGGGTTGGTTCTTTCCTCATTGTGGATTTGGGAATTGAACTTAGGTTTTTACTTCAGTGCTTTCACTTGCTAAGCTATCTTACCAGTCCAAAACTTCTTTAGGGGCTGGAGAGACGGCTCAGTTGCTAAGAGCACTGACTGCTCTTGCAGAGGAGCAAGTTTTGGCTCCCAGCACCCACATTAGGCAGACCACAACAGTCTGTAATTCCAGCTCTGGAGATTGGACACCCTCTTCTGGCCTATAGCTCTCCCTCTCCTCTCTCCCCTCTCCCCTCTTCCTCTCCTTCTCCTCTCCCCACCCCCCTCTCTCTCTCTCACACACACACACCTTAGAAAAGAAATTCAAGGGGCTGGGGATTTAGCTCAGTGGTAGAGCGCTTACCTAGGAAGCGCAAGGCCCTGGGTTCGGTCCCCAGCTCTGAAAAAAAGAACCAAAAAAAAAAAAAAAAAAAAAAGAAAAGAAATTCAAGGGCTAGAGAGATGGCTCAGTGGTTAAGGCCAAAGGTTCTTCCAGACATCTTGAGTTAAATTTCTAGCGTCTACACGGTGCCTCAGAATGCTCTATAATAGGACCTGATGCCCTGATGTCTGGTGTACAGACATACATGCAGACAAAGCACCCATATACAATAAAATACACAAAACCAAAACAAAGCCAGTTCGAATAAACTCAGATGTATATAGAGAGAGTGGAGTCTCTCAACTCTGGCACTGCTGGCATGATGACTGGTATTCCTTTGCTATTCACACGTTGCAGGATGCTCAGGGACATCTTTACATCTGACCACAAGATACAATGTGCAGCCATTCCCAGGAGTGCTCTGAGAGGGGAGCTGGGGGCAAGGCCATGTGTCTAGTTCAAGGCCCTATATCAGCTACTATTCTCATTGCTGCTGCTGTACCTGCATCAAGGTAGAGGATTGTGGGACGTGTGGGTAGCTGCACTCACCCTTACACAGATGGACATATGCGTTTACGATCCATCCATTATCTGTCTTCTACTATTATATTCTATCATCTACCACTTTATCTTCTACTACCCGTCAGTCATCTGCTTACTTCTCTATCATTTGCTATCTATCTGCCCATCTATCATCTATTTATCATGTATCTATCTATCTATCTATCTATCTATCTATCTATCTATCTATCTATGTTCTACCTATATTCTATCTATCCATAGCCTATCACCTATCAAACTTCTAGAGTCTGGAAAGATGACTCAGTAGTTGTTCTTAGCAGTTTGGTCTCCTCATAATTTCCTATAATCCTAGTTCCATGGAATTTATGTTGTCTCTTTGCTTCTGAGGACACCTGCACACACATGAACACACATACACAGATATACAAGCATATAAATAAAAATATATCTCTTATGGGGTTGGGGATTTAGCCTAGTGGTAGAGCACTTGACTAGCGAGCGCAAGGCCCTGGGTTCGGTCCCCAGCTCCGGAAAAAAAAAAAAAGAAAAAAAGAAAAAAGAAAAATAATATATCTCTTGAAAATAATCTATTAATCATCTACCTATTGTCCATCTTCTACCTGCCTCACTGTCTCCGTCTCATAGGAGAGCTCAGGGATGTTGAAATAATATATTGGTGGCTGAGCCATGTACAAATATCTGGTTTAATCCCCAGGACTGTAAACACACACACACACACACACACACACACACACACACACACACACACACTTGAATATGCCAAAATCTCAAGTGACACATATTGGTGCATAAATATACTTACTTTGTCAATCGCTCTATGTAAAATGATGATACTAGAAAACACATCTAGACGTATCTTGACTCTTAGTTGCTTTGGTTATCAAAAACTTCTCAAAGTAAGAACATAATGTAAGGCAGGGTTTTAAATGCTGTATTTGGAACAGTTAGCATATACCACTCCTGCTTACGCATGAAGAAAATATTTTCTCTTTTCTTTTGACCCTGAAGAGGAAGTTTCTAGAGTTCATTCCCTTGGAAAAGTTAAATGTTACAAGATTCACCTAGTGATGGTAGCTCGCGCCTTTACTCCCAGCACACAGGGGGCAGAGGAAGGCAGATCTCTGCGTTTGAGACCAGCCTGGTCTACAGAGTGAGTTCCAGGACAGCTGGGGATATGCAGAAAAACCCTGTCTCAGAAAAACAAAGCAAAAAACCCAAACAACAACAAAAGATTATAGCATTCAGTGATGACATTTAAATTTGATCGGCTCAAGACCTTCAGTGAAGACTGGAGAGATGGCTCAGCTGTTAAGAGCAATGGCTGCTCTTAGGATCTGAGTTCAATTCCCAGCAACCACATGGTGGCTCACACTAGACCACGGAGCCATCTCTCTAGGCCCCCAGTGGTGAGCTTCTGCCGAAAACCTATTCACTCCCTCCCTGGCCGGACTCAGGGTAACAGCACCAACTCCAACGAGATCCGTGTAGAATATGAATGTAAATTCTGATAAAAAAAAGGCTTTTCACCAAGTCAGCCTTGTTTAATTTCCAGCCAAGGAGTGAACTGAAAAACAAGAAGTTTGTTAGCCCTTCCCCAGTGAGGACATGAAAGGCTTTATTTTCCACAGGAAAAATAAACTAAAAAAAAAAAAAAAAAAAAAAAATCACATTCAGCAGCCAGGCACAGGGTGAATGTTTTGCTTGCATTATTGAGGACAGAAGGTCAGAGAGGTTAGTGCATTCATCCAAGCTCACACAGCTAACTGCTGATTAACCTGAAAACCCGACTTTCTGATTCCTCCTCAGGCCTGTGGATGCCCTGCTGCCCCATCTGGTGCCTCAGCGAAAACAGCACTTCTCCCAGATTCGAATTCTTATTGGAATCACAGAGAATAAAGATCTGTAGAAAGCAGGTGTGGGTCATGGGCTCCCAAGACTGGACGCAGTGGATGAAGGTTCACTAGCCCAGCCTCTGTGGCTGACAGTGGTGCTCTTCCCTGTAAGGGGCTGGTCTGGTGCTGCTTGTCTTCCAATGCTAAACTCTGTAGCCTAAGATCTGGTTGCTCCCAGGCAAGCTTTTGTTGTGTAAACCTTGTCCCCTTAATTCTCCATGATTGGCTAATAAAGATGCCTATCGCTTATAGCTGGGCAGAAGAGAGGTAGGCCAAGCATCGGTTCCTGGGCTTGGGGTCTGAGGTGAGGACCATGAGAGAGAAGAGAGAGGAGGAAGAAGGAAGAAGTTGCCATGGGGTGGGTGGACCGTGAGCTCACGGCCACAAGGGCCAGCCAGTTGGAGTAGAAGTGGACTAGGCAGAACATGGCAAGTTACATCTCCAAGTTAGTGACAGAGAAGTAGACAAAATGGCATAGAGGGTTGATATCTGTCCGGCTCTACTGCTTTAAGGCTTATTATAAATATAACTAGTATTTACTGCAACACATGGCCTCGGGGACAGCACCATTCATGGGGAACATAGATCAGTCGTCAAAAGTCCTTAATGTCTAATTGATGTTTAAACAACTGTTGGTTCAGAGTGAGTGTGCATGCATGCAGATGTACTGTGTACATGATGGTACACGTGTGCCTCAGGGACTGAGTGGAGGTCAGAGGATAACTTTTAGGAGTCCTTTCTTTTTCTGTCTTCCCCCTTGTTGAGCCCCATTATTTCTGCTGCTATGCTGCATACTCTGGGCTAGCTGGCCCTCAAGCTTCTGGCCACTTCTCTTGCCTCCCTCATAGGAGAGCTGGGGATAATGCTCTCTGCTCCTCTCCCCTAATCTGGCTTTTTCTCTTGGGTTTTGGGAATTGAATTCAGGTTGTCAGGCTTGGTATCTTAGGCTAGTGTGATGAAACGCCATGACTAAAAGCGAGCTGGGAAGAAAAAGGTTTTTTGGCTTACAGTTCGTCATCCTAGTCCATCGCTGAAGGAAGTGAGGAACTCAAGCAGGGCAGGAACCTGGAGGCAGGAGCTGATGCATCGGCCACGGAGGGGTGCTGCTTCCTGGCTTGCTCCCCATGGCTTGCTCAGCCTGCTTTCTTATACCAGCCCAAGGATTGCCCCACCCACAGTAGGCTGGGCCCTTCCTCATCAAACAATCACTAATTAAGAAAATGCCTCACAGTCAGGTCTTAGGGAGGTTCCCTTCTCTCAGATGACTGTAGCTTGTGCCAAGTTGACATAAAACTAGCCAGCAGCAGCAAATGCTTTTACTGACTGAGCCAACTCTCTTGTCTTAATAAATTAAAATATCATACCTAGAAAACAATTGTTCTTTATTTAAACCTGAACAATGTGAAGGTAAAGTCCTGCTAGAGCCTTGCCCTGCCTTCATTCATTCATTCATTCATTCATCTTTCTTTCATTTGCTCATTCATTCATTCACTCAGTGTGTGTGTGTGTGTGTGTGTGTGTGTGTGTGTGTGTAAAGTGCATGTGTAGAGGTCAGATGTTGAAGTAGGGTGGTGACTTCTTCCATCCCTCTCTCCCTCACTTTTGGAGATCAGATCTCTCAATGAACCTAGAACTCAATGATTTGGGTAGACCAGATGGCTAAAAACCCCAGGGACCCTCCTGCCTCCTTTTACAATGCTGGGATTGTAAGCAGGTGCCTCTGCACCTGGCTTTTACACAGCCAGCTTTTAAGTGGCTGCTGATCCTCGTATTTGTGTGGCAAGTCCTTTCTATCAAGACCAGAGAGTTGATTCAGCTGGTAAAAAGCACTTGCCACTCAAGCCAGACAACGTGAGCTCAGTTCCCATAACTCAGGTTAACAATACCGAGCCATCTCCCCAGGTCCTTTTTTTTTTTTTTTTTTTTTTTTTTTTTTTTTTTTTTTTTTTTTTTCCGGAGCTGGGAACCGAACCCAGGGCCTTGCGCTTGCTAGGCAAGCGCTCTACCACTGAGCTAAATCCCCAGCTCCCCAGGTCCTTTTGTTTGTTTTTGAGACAAGATCTGCTGGCCTAGAACTCCTTATGTAGCTCTCCAGACTGGCCTTAAAGGATCCTTCTGCCTTTGCATCCTGGGTGCTGGGACTACAGAACTAATAGGCTACAAGAGACCTTGTCTCAAAAGTAAGTACAGTTAATGACTCGGTGACAAATTTCTGACTCTCTGCAGCCAGCATTGCTAGACAGACACCCTCTCTGCCCCATGCTGTGCGTGATTAGATGGAGTAGGTCAGAGTTCACAGCTGGAGCTCAGTGCTAAACACTCAAGTCAGACAGTCATCAGCTGGAGGCTGTGTCCCCTCCTGGCAACTGTTCCCTTCTCCTTTTCACACTCCCTCCCTTCTTTCTTTTACATGAGGTTCACTACCTAGGCAAGGCTGTCCTTGAACTCTTTTTTTTTTTTCTCGGAGCTGAGGACCGAACCCACGGCCTTGCGCTTGCTACGCAAGTGCTCTACCACTGAGCTAAATCCCCAACCCCTGTCCTTGAACTCTTGACTCTCCTTCCTTAACCTTAGATGCCGAAACTACATAACCACTGGCATCATGCTTTCAACTTCCGCTTTTTCTCTTTTCTTTTTCGTGTTTCATGAACCCAGAGTAGCCTTGGACTTGCAGTATAGCTGGCGATGATCTTGGATTCCTGATCCTTCTGATCTACTGAGTTTTGGGATTAAAGGTAGTTACCACCTCACCCATTGGGTAATTGTATAATTGTGTGTGTGTGTAATTGTACATTCGTGTAACTGTTCAAATGCATGTTGGGCACTAGAAGCTGACATCAGGTATCTTCTTCAGTTTTCCTACTGAGGCAGGCTCTCTGGATGAACCTGGACTGATTTGTCTAGTCTCTCTAGCCACCTGCCTTGAGGAGCTCCTCTTTCTAAATCCTAAAGGCTGGAAACATCACAGGTGGCCATGCCCACCTCTTTTGTGTTGAGGTATGAATTCCAGTTCTCACAGTAAATTTGTTATCTGTTGAGCCACCTCTTCAGCCCAGCTGCCCCAGTATATACAGCGCTGGGGACTAAACCTTGTGTGTGCTAGAAACACAATCTGGTCCTGAGGTACACACACCCTCAGCTTCACTTTGGTGGCTTTCTGTACTTCTTGGCACTAACCACAGCACTGTCTTTTTTCCCAGGTCCTTCTGGCTTAGAGGCCATCCCTCCTGAGCAGAGTGGCTCCCAGCTGTGTTGACCCCCTCCCTACATGAGAAGTGTCCATGTGTGGACAGGGTGGGGGTGATGAAGTTGGTAGCCATAGTGACAGTCTCGCTGAAGAAGTTAGGAAAGAAGCAGGAAATCCTTAAGGACTCTGATCATAGACCCCCCCCCCCCCATTTACGCATGACCCCCCCATTTACACCATGTCTGATAAGGAACAGGTCATGCCAGGACTTCAATGGGGCTTACCAGGTGTGAAGAGGTGGAGGTTTTTCTGGGAACTGCAGACCAGCCGTCGGGTAGTCAACAAGAAGGCCATGACCCCTCCTTCAGGAAGAGGAACCCCCTTCACTTGCTGTTGTCCTGAAAGAATACAAAAACACAGACTTAGACCCACAGGGACCACACCCTACTATCTAAACCCACCATTGCCCACTTTGTGGAAAAGACTCTTAGAATGCAAATTCCCTTGCTATACGCCCAATACTCTCTTTACTCAAGCACATTTTGTGCCGAATACAATATACACTTTAATTAACATTCTTTTTCTTTCCATATTCCACACTCCAGACAGAATGAGCATACCCACTTTCTAGACAGAAAAACAGAGGCCCAGAGAAATGGTTCAACTGCTAAAGAAGACCTGAGTTTGATCCCTAGAGACCTTGAGAAAAGGCTGGGGTGTAGTAGCACACTTAAGTCCCTCCTCCTGTAACTGAAGAGATGGTGTTGCATTCATCACTGTCCTCTTTTGCAAAAGGAAACATGAGGCATAAGAGGAAGGGGTTCCTACCTGAGCAATACCTTTGTAAGCAAGTGTAGACGTTTCTTTGTAGCCTGACGGCCTTTGCTTTGCTCGCCAGCTCGAGCTGGAACAGGTTCTATTGTTTGTGGACAGGGAGTTCTTGAGGGACTCTGCACAGTAGCAGATTCTGTCCAAGCTTATCTTTTGTCTCTGGGAGAGTCCACCCCAGAGCTAGCTGCTCTGTGATTTGCAAATCTTAACTCTTCCTGGGCAGAAAGTCTGTCATGTGAGTGTTGGCTGAAATGCTTCAAAGAGTCTGGCTCTAGATACCTGTTCCATTGTTCAACAGACAGGGCTCACCCCTGTCAGATCTGAGGAGGGGCTCTTTCAGAAGTGATTGCCTGACCCCCCCCAAGCATTCTTTAATTATAAGAGACTAATTTATTCAGTTAACCTAGCCACAGTAGATAGAAGGCTTGAATAATAATAATAATAATAATGATAATAATAATAATAACAACAACATAAAAGATGTAGTTCAAGGCTGGACACGACTGTTCATGACTTTAACTCCAGTGCTCAGGAGAAAGAGGAGGGCAGACCACAACTTCATTATGGCTTACTCTCCTTAGTGAATTGCAGGCCAACTAGAGGCTACACAGTGATAGCCTGTCTCAAAAAGGAAGCAATTCAGAGACTCCATTTTATTTCTTTTCAGAAGAGGAAAAGTTAGGAGAAAACAGTAGGCTTTAAAACTGTGACCATAAATTAATGTAGAAACCACATTCTTCTCTTGACAATTTAATGAGTTTTGTTTTTTTTTTTTAAGTTGACTCTCATATCTAACTTAAGGCAGGTCTAGTAATTCAGCAGTAAACTATTTGGAAAGAGCAGTCACCACCTCTTACTTAAGGCCACTTGGCTTAGGTCGCTGAGACATCGTCACATAATTCAAGTTTCGCCTATCAAATACGCTTTAGAAGTGTCTTGAAGGACTTGAGCCTCGATGTTTGAATAGCCCATAAAAGTGAGAGTCACACCTGTGCACTTTCAATGACAAGTCACTTTGGAAAACTTGCCCCAGTGACATGTGACATTGACTGCCCTGCAGCTGACGTTCACCTTTTAACAAAACGATCTCCGTCAGTCACTCACTCTCAATGGTATTTTTTCAAATAATCAGAAGAGTCCATGTTCATTCACTTTCTTGCCCACTAATTCAATCAGCCAAAGTCAATTAGGCAGCTGTTACAGACAAGGCACTGAATCACTTAGGAGGAAGAAAAAAACGGGTAAAACACACTCATAATTCCTCGGCCAAGGACTGTGACCAGAGACGGGTGGGAGAACCCAACGTACTAGGCACCTTGTTCACCCTGTCATTAATTTCTTAAAATAAGCCGACAAGGTAATCATATCAAGTCCCAGTTCACTATCAACAGAAAACTTCACCTAGCATAAAACAGAAGACCAGGCCTGGTGCTGCACCTGCAACCCAGCATCTGAGAGGCTGACGCAGGGGGGCATGAATTCAAGGCCACTCTAGACTACATAGCAAGGTCAAGGTCAGCCAGGGACACATTGAAAAGCCTAGCAACCGAACAACTCCAGAATAGAAGACTGATTGCCTGATGTGTGCAAGGTGCTATGGGAAGATGGGGCGCTTCCCCCCACCCAAGGCCAGCGGGGGCGGGGTTCACCTGAGCCGAAAAGTTAAGTAGATTTCAAATGCTGAAGAAGGGGAGTTGAGACAGAGTGGAGGAGAGACGCCTCTATCTAGCCACGCTGTTGGGTTTCTGAGGGGAGCAGGAAGTGCATCTGCTTGGCACCAGGGTTATCACTGAGCAGACAACAGGCTTGCAGTGGGACATTGACACAGAAGAAGGGCAGATCTGGCTGTTTGGGGAGGTTTAGGAGGTGTGGGTTTGTGGGAGAAGTATGTCACTAGAGGCAGGCTTTGACAAGTTAAACACCCACAGCATTTCCGGTGGCTGTCTTTCATGCTGTGCTTCTTGATATGAGCTCTCAGTTTGTTGCTCCAGCCTCCATGCTTGCCTGCTGCCCAGCCTGAGACAAGAGTCCATGGTGGTGATGGAGCCCCACCCCTCTGGAATTGTGCAAATAAACCCTCCCTCTGCAAGCTTGGTCGTGGTGCTTTATTCTAACAATAGAACATTGACCGGGGTTGGGGATTTAGCTCAGTGGTAGAGCGCTTGCCTAGGAAGCGCAAGGCCCTGGGTTCGGTCCCCAGCTCCGAAAAAAAGAACCAAAATAAATAAATAAATAAATAAATAAATAAATAAATAAAATAAAAATAAATTACCCCTCCCTCCACCATGTATAGCATGTGCATCTAGAAATGTAGAAGTCTGAGGACAAACTCTAAAAGTCAGTTCTCCCTCCCATCACCTGGGTCTCAGCCACCGAGTTTAGATTTTCAGGTTTTGGTGCAAGTACCTTTACCGGCTGAGCCATCTTGTAGGTCCACAAAACAAAAATTCCTCTAACCTGGAAGCCCCTTGCACAGGGACAGCTATTTCCTAAAATGCTGGAGGCTAATTAGGGGAGATAAGCCACATGTTTTCATGCCTGTAAACAAATTTGTCTGACCCAGCTGCACAGAGTGTGCTTGATCTCATGTAGACAGGAGGTACATCAGGATGTATGCTTGCCCAGTTGGGCCTTAGGGGTTTATCTTTATAAGCCTCTAGGAGATGTGACTTGTCACCACTTTCTGGGAACTCCAGAGTGAACCTAGCCAGAGTCCATCGTCCTGGCCAGTATTTAATTAAGGCTTGCTCAGATTTAGCTCAGAAATTGTGGCAGTGGTCTTATTCTCGACTGGTGGGATTAAGAGTTCCTAAACAAAATACCGTGCTACACTCCTGTAATCTGATCACTCAGGAGAATGGTCCAGCCTGGGCTACATACAGAGACTCACTGAAAACAATATGAGTCTATGAGTTCCTCAAGAAGTTATGCAGAATTGCCATATAACAGGTTCCACTCAGACACTATGTGACAAGAAGACTGAAAGCAGGACTTAAACACACAGTTCATCTGTCCACTGCACCATTGTCCAAAAACAGCCAAAGAGGCTGCCATAATCCACGTGTCCGTCAATGGATGAACATGGGAAGAAACAGAGGGCAGACACCTGGTATGTCTCAGACAAAGCCCCGTTAGATGTTCCATTGATGCGACACTTGAAGAAGAGGAAAATCCAGGGCTGTCAAGGTAGTTCAGTTGGTAGAGCGCTCACCTAGCAGGCTCAAGGCCATGGGTTCTCTTTCTGGTGCTGCATACACTAGGCATTGTGGTGCTGGCTATCCTGGCACTGAGGTGAAAGTAGGAAGAAGTAGGCTCAGGGATAGTCTTAGGTTGAGCAGCTGGAGGACAGCCTGCTCTCTATGAGGCCTTGTCTCAAAACAACGCTCCCCCCCCTCCCCCAAGGTCCTCCTACTCTTCGCCCCTCCCCCTTCCCCTAGCAACTGACCAAGCAAAGTGATCAATTGGGAAAGTAGCTCAGAACAGACTGTTTTAAAGGTGGCCTAAAGTCCCGTGGGGCATTTCTTCCTTAGGTGTGGTCAGAGGGGAAAGATTTAATTGATATAAAATCAATTAGACGGGCCGAGTGCATGGCAAACCAAGAGAACTTTGTCTCCAGCTGAGCCGAGGCTCTGCAGTCATTCTGGTCTACTGCCACCAGGCCAAGTTGAAAATTCTGGTCAATTCAGATAGCTAATGCCTCAGTCCTGCCCACCTTAATTAAAATGCTAATTGGTTCCTGTGCTGCTTCTTATCTGCCCTGTGGATGGGAGAAGCCAGCTGGAGTAGGACTGGTGAAGAGACAGGAGTTCACTGTTTTGATCAACAAGGTGAGACAAGGTGAGAAGAATTCAGGTAAAATGGAGGGAAGGAAACCAAAGTCACCTCTTGTAAGTAAAATCCTTTTCATCTGTTCTGGGGGAGGTCACGAAGCCGTGCAGTGCTCACCTGGTAAGCATAGTGTCCTGCATCACAAACAAAGAGCACACAACCCTCCCAGGGCTATCATTCTGCAGGGATGGTGACAGCGAAGTCTTTCCCTCACAGTTACTACAGTTATTATAGTTTACCTGGACATGCAACCCCTCTCTCCTAAGGCAGGGCGCTGTGTAGTTAAGGTGGCCCTGAACGTCCCATCCTCCTGCTTCCCCCTCTTGAGTACTGGGTTGCACTCCCACGCCTGGTTTTGTGCTGTAATTCCAACCTGAGGCTTCAGGCCCCACTGGGCCACATCCCCAACCCTTGGTGTCTTTTTATATCTAACTTAATTTGTCAGTAGGGTCTGCCTTGGCTCACAGGGTCAGAAGTTCCTAGAGATGCCAAGCCAGGGGCTGGGGAGAGAGATGGCTCAGCAGTTAAGAGCACTGGATTGTTCTCCCAGAGGTCCTGAGTTCAATTCCCAGCAACCACATGGTGGCTCACAACCATCTGTAATGGGATCCGATGCCCTCTTCTGGTGTGTCTGAAGACAGCTACTTACATACATAAAATTAAAAAAAAATTTTTTTTTTAAAAAAAGTGCCAAGCCAGAGACTGGTGGCCTTGGTGTCATGGACCCACTCAAACCAAGCATCTCACTTGTACCCCTCCCTCTCTCCTGCCCTCCTCGGGCAGGGGAAGAGCTCTGGACACAAGCTCATAATTCCTGCTACCCTGGGATAGACACAGGGATTCTGGCCCCAAGACTAAGCATGTCAGATATAAGAGAACAAACCCTGTGAGGTCCGCCTGCAGAGGAGATGAATGGTATAGGGATGAAAACCAGATTCCCTCCAGCTCATCGAGATGGGTCACTTTACAAAGTGCTTGTGCCATAAGGCGGAGGACCTGACATTAAGTCACAGCACACGCATTTAAAGTCACACTCTCTTGAGCACATCTGAGCACATCTGTAATTCCAGCACTGGAAGGATCCCTGGGGAATAGTGGTCAGCCAGTCTATCTCAAGCAGAGCTGCAGAACCCCTGAGAGAGACAGTTTCAAACATAGGTGGAGCCAGGCTGGGTGAGCCTTTAATCCTACTACCCAGGAGGCAGAAGCAAGTGGATCTCTCTGCGTTTGAGGACAGCCTAATCCTCGCAGGGAGTTCTAGGACAGCCAGAATTACACAATGAGATCCTGTCTCAAAAACAAACAAACAAATAAGCAAAAATAAATTAAAATAGGTGGAGAATGATGAATGCTAACCCCTGGTATGAGTGTGACACACACACACACACACACACACACACACACACTTCTCATCCCTGATTCTAATTCTTCTTTTTCCTGGGCTGTGACTTCAGGCATGTTAAGTTTCCTTCTGTATAAAATGGGGTTGGGTAGTGTGAACTGAGGACTGGGACCTTGGCCCCTGTGATCTGCCTGGCTCAGGAGCAGTGCCTGTTTGCACAATCCTTGAATAAACACTAAACGCTCAACGAAACGTTGAAGACGGCATCTGACATGTGTTCAGAGCACTGCTCAGGCCCTTCTCACAGGGAATCTGTGCGTGAACTGTTGGCTAGAGAGCAAGGCATCTCCCAGCAGTCCCTCTGGGGCTTCAGAATGGTCTTTCACTCTCCTATTTCACTCGGCCTAAAACAAAGGACTGGCAGGGTCTCGGGACATTCCTTTCTTGATTTGCAGCTGGCATCTTTCCTGCAGACTCAATGGGACACAATGGCACACAATGACCAAGTGTCCCTCGAGGCCAGGGGTCTCCATGGAAACCAATAAAGCCAGCCCCGACTGGGCCTTTGCAGATGGTTAGCAGGGCCTCAGTCACAGAGTAGTGATGGGTGGCTTGCAACACAGGTTTTAGTTTGGATCACATTCCTTCCTCCAGAAGAGGTCGGGAGGCCTCAGCTTGCATTCACTGGAGCAGGGTCACTTCCTCCCTCTATACAGAGTGCTCTCCCTCAGCCTGCCTCATGGGCTTTTATAATCTCATGGTGACTTGTGTAAAGGCAGAGGGACAGTGTTCTAGAAATGAGAAGGGGTGAGCACCTAAGAAAAACGGAGGGGTGCAGAAAGGGGAGGCAGGAGAGGGGTGCAGAGAGGGGAGGCAGGAGAGGGGTGCAGAGAGGGGAGGCAGGAGAGGGGTGCAGAGAGGGGAGGCAGGATAGGGGTGCAGAGAGGGGAGGCAGGAGAGGGGTGCAGAGAGGGGAGTCAGGAGAGGGGTGCAGAGAGGGGTGCAGAGAGGGGTGCAGAGAGGGGTGCAGAGAGGGGAGTCAGGAGAGGGGTGCAGAGAGGGGTGCAGAGAGGGGAGTCAGGAGAGGGGTGCAGAAAGGGGAGGCAGGAGAGGGGTGCAGAGAGGGGAGGCAGGAGAGGGGTGCAGAGAGGGGAGGCAGGAGAGGGGTGCAGAGAGGGGAGGCAGGAGAGGGGTGCAGAGAGGGGAGTCAGGAGAGGGGTGCAGAGAGGGGTGCAGAGAGGGGAGTCAGGAGAGGGGTGCAGAGAGGGGAGGCAGGATAGGGGTGCAGAGAGGGGAGGCAGGAGAGGGGTGCAGAGAGGGGAGTCAGGAGAGGGGTGCAGAGAGGGGTGCAGAGAGGGGAGTCAGGAGAGGGGTGCAGAAAGGGGAGGCAGGAGAGGGGTGCAGAGAGGGGAGGCAGGAGAGGGGTGCAGAGAGGGGAGGCAGGAGAGGGGTGCAGAGAGGGGAGGCAGGAGAGGGGTGCAGAAAGGGGAGGCAGGAGAGGGGTGCAGAGAGGGGAGGCAGGATAGGGGTGCAGAGAGGGGAGGCAGGAGAGGGGTGCAGAGAGGGGAGGCAGGATAGGGGTGCAGAGAGGGGAGGCAGGAGAGGGGTGCAGAGAGGGGTGCAGAGAGGGGAGGCAGGAGAGGGGTGCAGAGAGGGGAGTCAGGAGAGGGGTGCAGAGAGGGGTGCAGAGAGGGGAGTCAGGAGAGGGGTGCAGAAAGGGGAGGCAGGAGAGGGGTGCAGAGAGGGGAGGCAGGAGAGGGGTGCAGAGAGGGGAGGCAGGAGAGGGGTGCAGAGAGGGGAGGCAGGAGAGGGGTGCAGAGAGGGGAGGCAGGAGAGGGGTGCAGAGAGGGGTGCAGAGAGGGGAGTCAGGAGAGGGGTGCAGAGAGGGGAGGCAGGATAGGGGTGCAGAGAGGGGAGGCAGGAGAGGGGTGCAGAGAGGGGAGGCAGGAGAGGGGTGCAGAGAGGGGTGCAGAGAGGGGAGTCAGGAGAGGGGTGCAGAAAGGGGAGGCAGGAGAGGGGTGCAGAGAGGGGAGGCAGGAGAGGGGTGCAGAGAGGGGAGGCAGGAGAGGGGTGCAGAGAGGGGAGGCAGGAGAGGGGTGCAGAGAGGGGAGTCAGGAGAGGGGTGCAGAGAGGGGTGCAGAGAGGGGAGTCAGGAAAGGGGTGCAGAGAGGGGAGGCAGGATAGGGGTGCAGAGAGGGGAGGCAGGAGAGGGGTGCAGAGAGGGGAGGCAGGAGAGGGGTGCAGAGAGGGGAGGCAGGAGAGGGGTGCAGAGAGGGGAGGCAGGATAGGGGTGCAGAGAGGGGTGCAGAGAGGGGAGTCAGGAGAGGGGTGCAGAAAGGGGAGGTAGGAGAGGGGTGCAGAGAGGGGAGGCAGGAGAGGGGTGCAGAGAGGGGAGGCAGGAGAGGGGTGCAGAGAGGGGAGGCAGGATAGGGGTGCAGAGAGGGGAGGCAGGATAGGGGTGCAGAAAGGGGAGGCAGGAGAGGGGTGCAGAGAGGGGAGGCAGGAGAGGGGTGCAGAGAGGGGAGGCAGGAGAGGGGTGCAGAGAGGGGAGGCAGGAGAGGGGTGCAGAGAGGGGAGGCAGGAGAGGGGTGCAGAGAGGGGAGGCAGGATAGGGGTGCAGAAAGGGGAGGCAGGAGAGGGGTGCAGAGAGGGGAGGCAGGATAGGGGTGCAGAGAGGGGAGGCAGGAGAGGGGTGCAGAGAGGGGAGGCAGGAGAGGGGTACAGAGAGGGGAGGCAGGAGAGGGGTGCAGAGAGGGGAGGCAGGAGTTGAGCAACAAAGCACAGCCAAGCCTGGTGACTCTAGACAAGTATTTTACAGCAGCAACAGAAGGGAGACCAGAGCCACGCCTTTGCACCAAGGCTGCACACACACTTTCCTCTGATTCTGGAAGCCAAACACACCTGGCCTCCTTCACCAGAAGGAGAAAGGGTTTTGCTTGCTACACAAAACCACTCAGTGACAGACGGTGGAGTTAGGGCAGAAGGGAGGCAGGTCAGGTGTAAACATAATGACCTAATCACATCAATATTCTGCCCCATCCCCCACCCTTGAAATCCATCTGTTGCAGGCTATACCTGCCGATCTTACTTGGAGGGGGGGGCTTTGGGAGTGCGTTAGGTCACCAGGGTAAATCCGTCACACAAATGAGATCAGTGCCCTCGTGGAGATACCTCAGAGAGATCCCTCAACCCTTCCTCCATGTGAGGATACCGAGAAAGGTTGGTCATCCACGAACCAGAGTCTTCTGGAGATACCAGATCTATCAGCTCAGTCTAAATCTTGGAACTCTAGCCTTCAACACCACGAGGAATAACTTTCCGTTGTCTATAAAGCATCCACGTCAGTGTATTTTGCTATAGCAACTTGAAGGGGTGTATTAGTCAGGGCTGTCTAGAGTAACAGAACGTATGGAATGTCTCTCTATACCAAGGGAATTCATTGATGACTTACAGTCTGCAGTCCACCTAACCCAACAATGGGCAGCTGTGAGTGGAAGAATCTAGTACTTGCTCAGTTCCATGAGGCTGGGTGTTCCAGCTGGTCTTCTGTAGAAGCTGGAATCCTGAAGGACGCTTCAATAGATGTGCAGGCAAGGAAGTGCAAGCAGGCAGAGAAGAAGGAAGCTTTCCTTCGTCCATCATCCTTACATAGGTCTCCAGCAGATGGTATGGCCCAGATTAAAGTGTGTACCATCATGTCTGGGCCTAAGCTGTTCTTTGCTTAGAACTTTCTCTGTCCCAGGCTGGCCTTGAAGTCAGAGATCTGCTGGCCTCTGTCTCTTGGGATTAAAAGGCATGCATCACTTTGCCTGGAACTAAGCTTTTCCTAGCTACTATGCCTCAAGATCTGGATCACAGGTGTGCCCTCCATTTCTGGATTGTAGTTCATTCCAGATATAGTCAAGCTGACAACTGGGAAACTGGGAATAGCCATCATAGAATGTCTGTCTGTCTGTCTATCGGTCTGTCTGTCTTTTGAGACTGTTTCTTGCTATGCTGGTCTAACGTATACTAGGTATACCAAACTGGCCTTTAATCTACAGCAATCCTCCGCCTTCTGCCTCCAGAGTGCTGGATGTCAAGGGTGTGACCCTGCACTTGATCTTTTGTCAGTCCTTTGACAGGCATGACATTTATAGCTCCATAGTAACGAGCAGTTACAGGTAATAAAATATTTCATGGATCTTAAAGGAAGAAAGGAAGGAAAGAAGGAAGGAAGGAAGGAAGGAAGAAAAGGAAGGAAGAAGGAAGGAAGGAAAGACAGACAGAAAGAAAGACAGACAGACAGAAACAAAAGAGTCAGGCATGGTGGTGCACACCTTTAATCCTAGCACTTGGGAGGCAGAGGCAGGTGGGTCTCTGTGGGTTCAAGGACAGCTTTGTGTACACAGTTGGTTCTAGGCCAACCAGAATTGCATGGTGATATCGTGTCTCAAAGTAATGTGTGATTTCTCACTTTCTCCTTTATTGTTCTCATTAAGCCTTTAAACTTTTAGTTATCTAGGTACAGAGAAATAGTGAAGGGGAGACCCAAGGTCGTAGTAAAGAGAAATAGTAAAGTACTAATGTCTTGCCTTCCATAAAAGAACAATAAGCAAGCAGACTCATACTCCTTTGTGTGTGTGCGTGTGTTTAAATTCTGGGTTTCGAACTTAGGGCTTTAAATAAAGACCTATTATTTCTCTCATTATCAGTTTAAATTATGTGCATCTATGTGCATCTGTATGTAGGTATGGGCACATGAATGCAGTGCCTCCAGAAGCCAGAGGTGTTGGACTCCCCTGGAGCTGCAGCTGCAGGCGGTTGTGAGCTGCCTGACACTGGTGCTAGGAACCAAACTTGGGTTCTCTGCAAGAGCAGCGTGTGCTCTGAACCACGGGGCCTGCCGCTGAATCACACCCCACGGGGCCTGCCGCTGAATCACACCCTAGCCCTACAGTGTATTTTAAAGTCAGGTAGTATAACTCTTTAGTATGACTTTATTTCAAGGTCGGTCTCCCCCCCCCCCCACTCTGTGTGTGTGTGTGTCTGTCTGTCTGTCTGCCTATGTCTGTGTGTGGTTCTGTGTGTGGTGTGTGTGTATGAATTTCAGGCTTGTGCTTGTTTCTATTTCTGTGGAAACACCACTGGAATCTTGCTGGGGTTGCGTTTACTCTGTATGTATACCACTTCAAGTACACGGTTATTTTACTACGTTTTTACCTGACTCACGAACATGGACTCTTATGGACTCTTTCCACTTGTGTGCCCTCTCCAGTTTCCTTCATCAGTGTTTTATAGCGTGCATTAGAGATTGTCTGACTTTTGATCGAACTTAACTCATGGGCCTTTTGTTTCGTTTTCGTAGCTACCATGAAGGGACTGCTTCCTTGATTCGTCTTTCCAGCTCATTTGCTATTGAGTTAGAGAAGCATCACTTCAGGAACTGATACAGCAAAAATGGCTAGATTAACAAAAAGGACCCACCATGTCAACACAATCCCCTCATCTATTCCAGTGACATTCACACAGAATTAAAAAAAATCCTAAAATGTACGCCAAAGCACAAAAGACCCCCGGGTAGCAATGCAGCCCCAAGCACAAAGGAAATTGCTGGAGGCCTTATAATACTGAATTTCAGCTATGCTACAGAGACGCACAACACGGGGACAAGCACTGTTACTGGCACAAAAAATAAACCCAGGGCACCGGA
This sequence comes from Rattus norvegicus, assembly GCF_021556685.1. NCBI lineage: Eukaryota > Metazoa > Chordata > Mammalia > Rodentia > Muridae > Rattus > Rattus norvegicus. Next base: position 13,014,732 of record NC_141543.1, read on the forward strand.
ACAGAACCCAGGACAGAGAATTGAACCCAGCAGCTCTACAACGGAGCCTGCACAGCTGCCTCAGAGTTCCAAAGTGCAAAAAGAACGCATGGGAGAAAAGACAGCCCAGATTGCTCTCTCTCACCCTGGATGAAAATGAATCCAGACAGACCAACCTGTTTCCTGCTGAACACCTGGTACTCTGAAGTGGGAAAAGAGATCATGGAGAACTTCCAGGCTCAGGCCCAGGAAAGGTCTTTCCGAAAGGTCTCCCACAGCACAAGAGACAAAACCAAGAACCGACAAAGGAGAGAGCAGCAAATCGACAAGCTTCTCCTCAGCAAAGGAAGCAACGCGCCCAGGTGGGAGCAACCTGCTGGCTCCACATCTGACAGGGGAGGATATCCGAAGAACCTGAGAACTAATGAGGGGTAAAAGCAACGAACTGTCAACATTCTTGGCACCAGAAATGCAAACGTCATCTCATTCTGGTCAGAAAGGCTACTATTGAGAAATCTAACAGCAACAAGTCCAGCAAGGATGGGGGTGGGGGACCCGTGCAGCCTGCTGTCAGGAATATAAAATCGGTCAGTTGCTGCGGGAGTCAGTAGAGGTTCCTCAAAGAACGAGGGACAGAGCTACCGGGAGATTCAGGACACCGTGACTCCTGGGTGTTTACCTGAGAGGGAGTCTAAGCCAGCACATCACAGAACACTTAGACGTCCATGATGACTACAGCACCATTCACAATAGCCAAGTATAAGCCTGTCAAGAGAGGAATGGATAAAGGACGGTTGGCTCACACGCACAGTGGAGTCTCATTCAGCTCCAAATGATGTCATCTTCGGGAAAATTGAAAGAGCTGGAGATCATCATACTAAACGAGACAGACGCAGAAAGATGGCATTTATTTTCTATTTGTGAATTCTAGATTTTACATGGATACATAAATAAATATAAACACACGTGTAGCTGTGTGCATATACATGTGAGTTCCATGCAATCCCCATCCGGATATGGTAAGGGACACACGTTTGAAATATTGTCTTCATAGAGCCTATCACTATTCACACTTAATACATATTAATAAAAGGTTTATATAGAAATGGGGCCAGGGAGTGGCTCGGTGAGTAAAGGCACTTACACCAAGCCTGATAATCTGAGTTTGATCCCCAGGATCTGCTACGGGATAGTCGAACCTGTTTCAAGTGTGGTGTGGCCCAGCCATCAGTGCACACCTTTAATCCCTCTGGCTGGGATACAGACATGTACTTACTACAGACCTTTAATCACAAACAATGAAGTAAAGGTAGTTTGCATGCAGGAAGCACTGATGTTTGAAAATGATGTCTGAGTGGCAGAAACAGAGGAAGATTTGACAGATAGGATATGTCAACTCTCAGGAGAAGAGAGAGGAAAGGGAAGAAGCTACTTAAGGGAGAGACAGACAGTACAGGAGGAGAGTACAGTGCAGGAACAGAGTAGAGATTGTGGAAAGCAGGGCAGTAGAGTTGAGAGGGAGAGCAGAGCAGCAGAGAGGGAGAAGGAGGCAGTGATACCGTGAGAATTTTAGAGACAGACTGAAGAGAGAACGAGCTAGACACAGGCAAAGACAGAGCAAGCAAGAGAACGAGAAGGAGCCAGAAGAATAGAAAGTATTGCTAGTTAATTTGAGGCCAAGCAGGGCAATACTGTGAGAAGCTGAGAGAAGCCAGATGCAATCAGTCAGCTTAGAGAGGAGTTTGGGCCAGAACACCTGAGTTGAACCTGCCAGCCAGTGCTCAGGAAGAACAAGAAAGGGCGAGCTTATTCAGCAGTAAATCTCAGAGGGTGAAAACATTTGTGACTTAGATTAGGTTGTACGGAGGTAAGAAGCTTCCAGGACTAGGCCAAGGTTAGCAAGACAATTAAATATAATAGAGATGAGAGACAATTATATCAGGCGAATCGAAGTTGCTTTTACAAGGACTCACGTGGCAGAAGGAGAAAGCCACCTCCTGAAAGTTGTCCTCTGACTTGCACATGTGTGCCCACATATATATAGCACACAAAACATTAAGACTGTACCTTCAAAAATAATGCAGATGTTTTATTTTATTTTTTTAAAAGATTTATTCATTTATGAGTACACTGTAGCTGTCTTCTGACACACACCAGAAGAGGGCATCAGATCTCTTTACAGATGGTTGTGAGCCACCATGTGGTTGCTGGGAATTGAACTCAGGACCTCTGGAAGAGTAGTCAGTGCTCTTAACTGCTGAGCCATCTCTCCAGCCCCGATGCAGATGTTTTAAAGTGCAAAGATGAAGACATGCTGATGTACAGTATGAAATAAGCGACTTTGATGAATTGATTTACTGGTTCTAATATTTTTGGTAACCTTTGGTGTTTTCTGTACTGTGTTGCCTCAAGTGATGACCATGTGACCTACTACTTTCAAATCTGAACAGTCTTTTTTTTTTCTGATTGTTTTTTCCTAGCTCCTGAGGCGCAATGGTGCTTGTATGATCCTTTGACCTTTTTAGTGTAGTTTCTGATTCCTTCCCAGATCCTGCTTACTGTTGCTTTCTGTTGGGTCCTAGAACCTTCAGAAGTCTGTTGAGGTAAAGTGTTGAAAGTGGCCACCTTTGTGTTGTTCCAGATTTTCCAGAGAAAGCTTTGGTCCCTCCCCCATTCTGCATGTTGGCTTTGGTTTGCTACACATAGCCTGTGTTACCTCGTGTTCCTTGTAATGCCTAATTTACTCGGATTTCAAAATTAAGGGATGCTGAATTTCAATAGCTTCCCCCGTGTCTCCTGGGAAAAACATACAGGTTTTCCTTCCTTGTTCTGCTTGGAAAACCATGTTTTCTAGTTTGCGAATGTTGAACCACTCTCACGTCCCTGAGATGCCTCCTATGTACTTGCTCCAGGAGAGCACTCTCGTCATGTGCTATGGGACTCGGTTTGGCAGTGTTTTGTTGAAGACTTTTGGCAGAGTGGCCCGTGGCTCCTTTAGTTTCCGTAGTGTCCTTGGCTAGTTTGGTAGAATTCAAGAATGAAGAAGCCCTTTGGTAGCAGGCTTTCCTCTGAAAGGAGACATTTCATTATAGATTTACTTTCCTTATTCATTATTGGTATGCTTGAGTTTTCTCTTTATTTTTTTTTCAAGACAAGGTTTCTCTGTGTTGTCCTGGCTGTCCTGAAACTTGCTCTGTAGACCAGGCTGGCCTCGAACTCACAGATCTGCCTGCCTCTGCCTCATGAGTGCTGGGATTAAATGCGTGCGCCACCACTGCAAGGTTTCTATTTCTTTATGAATCAATTCCTGGAAAGTGTATATGCACAAGTTGGTCCTTTCCCACTAGTTCCTTGTATTAGTTGCTTTTCTTTTTATTGCTGCGACCAAACACCCCTCTCCCCCCCAAAATTAGGGAGGAGCCCTGGAACTAGAGTTACAGACAGGTGTGGGTACGACCAAACCCAGTCCTCTGCAAGATGTTCTTAGACTGAATCAACCGTGCAGCCCAATTTCGTTGATTTTTAAAAATTGCAATATTTTTGTTTTTTATTTTATAAAGTACCGATTGTTCCTCCTTTTTTGTTGTTAAATGCATATAAACTCCCTCTGAAACTTCAAAGCGTATTTTTAATGATGGTTCTTACGTGCTCTAACCTCCCTTTTAGCCCACTACCCACCAGAGGTAGTGGGAAAGAAAGGACATGGGGAAGAGGACCTGTTTAGGAAGGATCTTTGATAGAACTCTGTGTTGTCTGGGAATCTGAAGTTCAGTTTATAGATCAGCAGTGGCAGCTTGGTCCCCTCGAGAACATTTCACAGATCCATCAGTAGTGTAGTTTGGTAAAGTCGGGATAGCGAACAGGATTTGGCAGCAGTGGCACTACCTAGCAGAGACAGCCAGGCCTCAGCCTGGCTTCAGTCAGCAGGAGGGACCCGGACGAACTCCAGGAGAAGTTCTTGTCTCAGGGAAGCAAAGATCAGTGAGGACACGCGATCTACAAGCCAAGCTTCCATTACTGTCCATGGAGTCCTACTAATCTCTCTCCAAACATCACGAGTCCTCAAGGGCCTGGCCTCGGCACAGTCTTGCCTCAGCACATGCGTCTGTCCCAGCTGACATCACTCTGCCAATCAGCCCGAGTCCATGGAAGCAGCAAGAAGTCGCAGTGCACCATCGGAAGTTGTTTTTTGTGGCAAGTTTCTCTTTTTGGAGCCCTGACAAGTGCAGCTCAACCATGTCATGAAAAGTGCACTAATGCATGCGTGTGGTTCGTTAGCAAAGACTCCTTCATCACATGTCCTTTCACATGCTTGCTTTAGCAGAACATCCTTTCTCCTGTGTCTGCTTCAGCTAAACGCTCCTTCACGAGTCTGCCCTAGTCTTTCACCCGTGTCCACTTCAGGAAAAGACTCCTTCTCATGCTTGCCCCAGCGAAACACCATCCCACACAACTGACTTTCCAAAGGACCCTTAACTTTCCACTTCATCCCTCCCTCTCACACAGTATAGCTCGGTTTTATTTATGTCTACAAATGTTTCAAAAATTACAAAATATTCAAGCGGAGAGAACACAGAAGTTATGACCTCTGGTGTCTTCTCTGTACTGTGTTGTCTCACGGCAAGCTACTCCCATGTACAGGCTCTATGAAAGCAGCCACCATATTTGCTGTGTTCTGCTCTGCTGCAGTGAGGTGCGATGCTCAGCCTGGACACTGAACGAAAGGAGAGAAAAACCCACAGGAAACTGTGGTGGTCTGAATAGATTCAGCCACTGTAGATAGGCTCCGTGGTTGGATGCTTGGCCCACAGCCAGTGGCACTCTTAGGAGGTGTGGCCTTGTGGGAGTGGGTGTGGCCGTGTGGGAGGAAGTGTCACTGTGGGGGCGGGCTTTGAGGTTTCCTATGCTCAAGCTCCTCCCAGTGTGGAATTCCAGTCTTCTGGCTGCCTATGGAGGACAGTTCCCACTGCTGCCTTCAGATCAAGATGTAGAACTCTTGGCTGCTCCTGCACCCTGTCTGCCTGGATGCTGCCATGCTTCCTGCCATGATGATAATGGACTGAACCTCTAAAACTGTAAGCCAACCCCGATTAAATGATTTTCTTTATAAGAGTTGTTCTCTTCACAGTAACAAAACCCTAAGACAGAAACCGCGCAATTCTTCTTCTCCACTTCCTTCTTTTTAAACAGGGTCTTATGTGGTCTAAGGTAGCCTCAAGCTCGTGATATCGATGATGACCTTGATCTGCCATGAACCCCCCCCCCCAAGTGCTGCGATTCTACGTGGTGCTACCCCATAGTGGAGGATCTTAAAACGAATGTTTAAAATTCTCTCTGCTTTGTGAAAAGAATTAAAGTGACAACAAGCAGCAAAATAAATCAATGAATAAAGTTCTCTCACTGAGAAGCTGTACACATCAACCTCTACAGTAGACTTTAGGTGTCCCTTTCCTCCACTAAGTAAAAAAAAAAAAAAAGAAAATCATTGTTTATTTGTGTGGGGAGGACAGAGGTCAGCGGACATCTCTGGGGAGCTGGCTCTGTCCTTCCCTGTGTGGGTCTGGAAATTGAAGGTAGGCCATCAGGGAGTCTTGGCTTGTTCTTAAAACAGGATGTCATTATGCAGCCGAGGCAGCCTGGAGCTCACTGTGAAGACCTGGCTGGTTTCAAATGCATGAATGTCCACCTACCTCTGTCTCCTGAGTGTGGGGATTAAAAGCATGTGCAGCCGTCCGCGGCCTTTCCCTGGAGGTTTTTAGTGCATGCTGGCATATGAAGACAGACTCTGCTGGTGATTAGTTACTTTGTCCTGGCTGCAGCTGTTTCTGTCCTAGACATTCTAGGCAGACTGCTTATTTCGTTTGCAGTTTCTGCTGTCACTTCAGCAGCAGATAGTACTCAGGGCTGACGCACGTTTCACTTGCTGTGATGTTACTGTTCCAGTGCTAAGAGGCTCCAAGCCCAAGTCTTACTCCGAGTGTTATTAAGGGGTGTGTGTGTCTAAAGGGCCTTCCACCTGCAGACATCCATCTATGGCCAGGGTGGGATCCATGCTTTAACCGCATCATCAGCCTGTGCTCAGGCACTGGGCATCACCACAGAAGACCTGGTGCAGCTGGGGCAGTGACTTGTGTCCATCTCCTGTTTCTTTTCCCAAGCAGATGCTTCTGCTTTCTGTGCTATATTGGCATTTGGGAAGAGATGGGTGAGCGATCCCACAGCCAGGGATGCAATAGTGCTTCACCGTATCCATGGTCCACTGTCAAAACTAGTGCCCCAGAGAGACAGGGTGAAGGCCTTGTGTTGCTGTAGTCTGCCTGCTATTGTGTTTTCATGGTCTGATGCCGCTGCAGCCAGCTGAAGGTAACACTCACTGAAATTCAAGTCCATCCCTGCAGGTCTCATGTGCGCCTACTCACTATTAACATGGGCCTGGCTCTAGAGTTCTGCTCAGTATTGGGTTTTAGGATAAGTAAGTTCCAGGATAAAGCCCTATGCTTACTGCCCTGCCCTACATCAGGGGATGGAATCTTTCTTCAATCTGTGTTGCTGCAGGCTAGGGAAGAGATGGTATGCACAGTCCCTTATCTATCTGGCTGACACAGGATCTGTCTGTGCTGCTGGCCTGGCAAATTGGACTGTGGGGTTCTACTCAATACTGAGATTCGCTCCCACTGGCCTTCTAGTTCTGAAGTCTGAGACCTAGATTTAGTTCCTTCCCTCTAAGGGAGTGTATCTCCATGACGTATGTGTCAGAGCTGGGGAAGAGTGACAGAAGCAGCTCTTTCCTTTTGTCTGTGTGTGTTGTGTGCGTGTGTATGTATGCATGAAAATGTGTGTATGCACATGTGTGGGGTGTATGAGTGCATCCTGCCTGTCAGAGGTCCATGTCAGGTCTTCAATCACTCTCCACCTTATTTTTTGAAACAGTCTCTCCTGAGCCTGGAGCTCACCATTTCATCTAGACTGGCCAGCAAACCCCAGAGATTCTTTCAAGTGTTGGAACCATAGGTACAAGGGACCATGCCTAGTCCTCCCTCCCTGGTTCTGGGGAGTCAAGCCTGGGTCTTCATGTTTACATGGTATTTTACCAATTTTTTCCTAGGCATATCTTTTCTTACAATTTTCTTACCTTAGCTTATTTTGTTGTTTTTGAGACAGGGTTTCTCAGTGTAACCAGTCCTGACTGTCCTTCGTAGATCAGCCTGGCCTCAAACTCACAGAGATCCACCTGCCTCTGTCTCTTACCTGCTGGAATTAAAAGTGTATGCTGCCATGCCTGGCTTTCCTTAGTTCTTGAGATGGTAGCTCCCTGTGTGGAAAACTGTTCATATATTCCCCAATCTTTTTCAAATTTTTTATTTTGGATATTTACCCGAAGCTAGCTCACTATGAACTCACTATATAACCAAGGATGACTCTTAACATCTGTCTTTTTGTCTTCACTTCCCTCATCTGGGAGATACAGATGTGGACCAACACACCTAGCATTATGACATGTTGGTGATCAAGCCCAGGGCTTTGTGCATTCTAGGCAGGCTCTCTCTCTCTCTCTCTCTCTCTCTCTCTCTCTCTCTCTCTCTCTTACCAACTGAGCTACATTCCCGGCCCCAGAATGATAGCTGGAGGGTTTGATTTTGTAGCTCTGTTTCTGTGCTGCCCCTATTCATTGCTTTCAGTGTGACTATAACAGCCACCTGACACCCACCAAACCCTCAGGCCACCTGGATGGCACTTGGGTCTTTATTTTAGAAAATCCTCATGCCTAGATCCTCCTTCCTATAGTTTGTCTGCATGAGATATAAAATTCAATCCATCCACTTAGAGGGTCCTTGGAGCTTTTCACATAGGCTAGCAGAAAGCAGTTGGCTGGTTGAAGGATTAACTGGGCCACCCACAATGTCTTTTGAGTTGTTTAGCTCAGGTTTGGTTAGTGAAAGGAATGGAAATTAAGGGCTGAACTCAAAGGGGAAGCAGTCTCTGTGGGAGGTTCACCACTTCTGGAAGGCTGGCCATGGGCTGCTTCTGGCAATGGGTGCTCAAGGCCAGCAACTGTTACTGTTGCCTTCCTTAAAAAGAATCAGCTTTTCTCCAACACTTTGTCTACACTGAGCTATGTATCTAGACAAGTAAAAAAACCTGGGACAGAATTTTTGCTGTGTGGCATCCTTTCCAGGATGGGGGAGGCCATCAATGTGCCCACAGTTACTGGAGCTGTTGGGGTGTCTGGTTCCCAACTTGGTTTTGAGAAAAATTCCTTTCTCATTTCTGATTGGCACTTACATAGGAAAAGCAACCTGCCAGTAAAGCAGACCTTAAAGCCAATCAAGGGGAAAGGACTGAAATCCCTAGAGGGAGGGAGAAGGGTTATAAATGTCAGCTCCATCAAACCCCTTATTTTCTTCCATAGCAAAACTAACATAGTCACTCTCTTGCTTGGACATAACCTAGCTCCCAGGTACCCTGAGGATAAAGCTATGGTCTTGGTAGGACACAATGTGCTCCCAACTCCCTTGTTGTCTCCCTCACCTGAGCTGAGCCTACAGCACCCTTCTGTTGTTCAACCTCACTCCCTGCTGACATTCTCCAGAGTCTTGGGCATCTTCTTTCTCTTTTCATTTTGCATATGTGTGTATAGCATACAGATGAACTTGTCCCATGGATATGCACATGTGTGTGAGTGTCATGTGCATTTAAGCTCATGGTGGTCCTCCTGCCTCAGCCTCCCAAGTGCTATAATTATGGGCATGGGCCAATGTTTATGGCTTTGTTATAAAAGATTTCCGGTACACAGGGTGTCTGAATAGTCTAGGCTATGCGCATCCTTCACCCTCCAGTATTAACAGCCGCTAATATCTACTATGCATGCTCAGGTTATCTACAAATGTAAATAACATGGTCTTTATTTTTTGAGACACTTGGCCTTGAAGTTGTTATGTCAGTGGGTATGATCTTGAACCTCTGATCTTTTTGCCTCTACCTCCTGAGCTCTAAAATTACAGACAAACATCACCACATGCAGTTTATGTGGTACTGAGTATCAAACCCAGAGCTTTGTGCGTGTTAGGCAAGTACTCTACCACTGAGTTAGCCTCAGCCCAGTACAGCATGGGCTGTTTCACGGTTTACCTGCAATATTTTTGTATTAGTCTTTCCCTTTAAGCCGTCCATCCATCCATCCATCCATCCATCCATCCATCCATTATTGTCAGATAATTGTTCCCGGCTACCTATTGCCACAAGATACAATACTAAGTTTTAAGGACTTGAGTGTGGGATATGGAAGCAGGTAGGAAAACCCCTACATCCATTCCATCAGAAAAAGGAGACACATATCTGACTTCATAGAGTGATGTGCTTGATTCTCTAGATCCTTGGAGGGGCCCAGATGACTGACAGGACTCTACCCACACCTGCTCAAAATGGCTGCTCCTCCTTCTCCATCTCTTCTCCAAAAAGCTTAAAGAGCCAGGAATACAATTCCAAATACTCCAGTTTCTGATTCCTCTAAAGAGAGATCATACTGAGGAAGGGAAACACCACAAAACAAATACAATGCAGGCACCTCATTCCAGCTCTGCAGGGCCCAACCTCTGAGGCGTTGGTGAGGTTGTCTATGAAACTCCTACTAAGACGGTGTGTATACCCCGAGTTCTTTATAGAACTCCAGACAGAGTCCTAGGCCTACAGCCCAGAGGCTAACATCTGTTTTACAGGTAAGTCCTAGAGTCTCGTCCTGCTTTTCAGCTTAAGTACATGGAAAGCTTCTAACACTGTGCTACGAATGAGACTCTAAGAGCCACCACTTTCGACTTGCCCTCTGTGATATGTCAAACTTGACTACATTTAGATCACTTAGAAGACACATCTCTGCACAGGTCTGTAAGGATGTTTTCAGAGAGGTTTAACTAAAGAGGGATGGCCCACTCACCCCCTAGACTAGCATCCTAGACTGAACAAACAAGGTGCCAGCATGTATCTCTCTCCCTGCTTCCCGACTTCAGATGAAATGGGTCAGGCAAGCCAGAATCCGTGACATGCGAGACCCAGCACCAAAGCCAATAGTCAAGTAATGAGGTAAAAACAAACAAACAAACAAACAAACAAACAAACAAACAAACAAACTTCCAAAGGTTTTAAGCTAATGACGTCAGAACCATAAAGCAACCATCTGTGTTGAAAGTGGGCACTGTGCCACAGAGCTACGCACGTTGGAAACCAGCAGGCTGGTCCTGTACACCGGAGAAGTCTCTCTGGGCTTATTCACCCCTGGCCAATCAGGCGACGGCGTGATCACGTGACAGCAGCATCAGCAGAGCCGGCACAGTGCTCACTTCCTAATCACTATTTCTGGACCGAGCCTTGCCCTAAGTTTTGGACATATAAACATCTTTAAATTTCATAACAGTCCCCGAAGTAGATACTCTTCTTATCCACCCACTAAAAGAAAAGAAGGATGGCAGAGAAGGTCAGTGGTCAGCATCATGAAGCAGCTGGGTTGCTGAGCCAGGACATGAGCCCAGGCTGGCTCTCCATCCAGTGTTCTTTGTTTTGAGACAAGGTCCCATATAGCTCAAGATAGCCTAGGACTTGTTATGCGGCCGTGGTTGCCTTTGAACTCTTGATCATCCTGCCTGTTTCCCAAGTGCCACTGTAGCTTTTTATCTCCTTTAACCTGGAAGCAATCCTTAGACACTTTGCCTTGAAGACACTGACATTTAAGAGCTGGAGAAAGTTACTTTACACATACTCTTTCTTGGTCGATCAATATTTTTCTTTAATTCTCTGCAAAATAGACTGGAGTTATGGGCAAATGTGAGGAAAGAGGTCAGGACAGACCATCTAAGAGGCCCGTGTGGGTAGGAGTTAAAAGCCTCTCAGAAATGGCGTGGGGTAGTGACTGCCTGTGACCATTATTTGGGAAATGGGCGTAGGAAGATCACCGGTTCAAGGCCAGAGGTGGGGCTTAGGAGGCCCCATTGGAGGAGCTACTGGAAGACCATGACTAAAGAGGGAGCCATTTTCTTCAGTGGTGTAGCCACTAGTCAGTTGCTTGTCCTCCACCAAATAACTCCTCATCCACTCATTCAAGTACCTCTAAACCAATTCAGTGGGTCACAGGCACCCTAAAAGATATTCAGGGGGGAGTAAGGGGCTCGACAAAATGGCTGGGGAGCAAGAGGGATAAATAGGATAAAATAAAATAAAAATGAGGATAAATATGATAAAATACATTATGTATGAAATTGTTAAATGTCTTTTAAAGTCGACCAGCAATTAATGAGATCACCGACAAAATAAAATCCTCATTTACATTGGAAAAGAAGAATTCAAGGCTAGACTGCAGTAGCTCAAGGATGGCCTGGGTTACATGAGACCCTGTCACAAACCAACACTTCCCCGCAAGCAATGAACAGGGAAGTTTACGGATGGCTGTATCTCCACGAGATGACGGACGTGGCCATGACAGAGGCTGGAGAGACTCAACTAAGAAGCAGGACGGAGTGGAGAAAGAGTGATTCGGTAGGAAGAAAATGGTCACAAAACTCTGAGTGGGGGTTCCACGTGAGCCTGGAACCATCTGATCTGCTCTGCCCGGGAGTAGAAACTCCCGGAGGTTGAAGTCTGGCTGTCCCCTCTCTCTCAGGGTACCTGGGCCATGTTCCACGCCAGTCAGCTTTCACTCAGCCTGCTGTCTGGCAGCTGCTTGCCAAGTCTCCCAAGTACTCAGGGCCAGACTAAGCACAAAGGATTCCCTGCCAGGGTGAGTTGACTGCCAACTCTTCGACTCTGGCCGTAGGATCTTAACAGGGAAGCTGCCAGGATTCCCGCATCTCACCTTGCAAATGAAATTTCATTTTCTGAAATCACTTCCTCTGGCTGCCTCTTGGGGCACGGGCTGCTTCCCAGAGAAAAATTAAAAATGAACTTCTAATCAAGCACAAAAACGTGCAAGGGGCTGGGCTCCAAAGCTGCCCCACGCTTGCTCTCGGCACCAGCTCTCCACATCGTACCTGTGATGCTTAAAGGACATTTTCTGTCTCGCAGAAGCCAGTAACTGTGCTGCAGGTTGTACCTCCCGGCACCCTGTTCAGTGGCTTCAAACACAAAGAGATGCAGGTACAGTGTCAGTCCTGAACGGGGGGGGGGGGGGGGGACGACGTATTCTAGGGCTAGAGTAAGATGCCTTTTCAAGGTGACCCATCCACCTCTTGCAGAGAGAACAATATCCAGCATCTCCGTGAGAGGGCATTACTGATCTATTATTTTTACAACTGTCTCTATCTTGTTCCCTCTTTAAAACAGCTTACCCTGCTCTTTTCTTAAAGCGTCCTCCAACATTTTTATGTACGTCTTTGTGTTCTTCGCACACAAAGCCACACACAGGTCACATGCACAACTGTATAGGGCTGGGAGCACACAGTTATATATTCTGACGTCACATTGAGAGACACCTCCATATATACCAGGAGAAAGGTATAAATGCAATTCACATGCACACACACACATATACACACACACACACAGACACACACACACAACACACACACAGACACACACACACACTCACACACAGACACACACACACAGACAACACATACACACACAACACACACAGACACACACAACACACACACACTCACACACAGACACACACAACACAGACAACACATACACACACAGACACACACACTCACACACAGACACACACACTCACACACAGACACACACACAGACAGACAACACATACACACACAGACACACACAACACAGACAGACAACACACACACTCACACACAGACACACACACAGACAGACAACACATACACACACAGACACACACAACACAGACAGACAACACACACACTCACACACAGACACACACACAGACAGACAACACATACACACACATACACACACAGACACACACAACACACACACAGAAACACAGATACACACACGCAGCACACACACACACACACACACACACACACACACTTGCACTCACATCCTTGCTGGTCAGCGGTCCAAAACCAGCTAGCTCTCTTGTCTTAAAACATTTCCTCTACGTCATTCTGTAGGAGTCAAGAAGTCGTTGGGCTCATCCTCTGAATATAATAAGGGCCTCTAGATGTCCAGGGAGTCCCCAAAGCACAGACTCAGGGCAAAGGGGGCCCTCTGGAAGGAAAGCGGCCCCGCAGGAATGAGGTATTGACTGAATCGGTACCCAGGTCATGCATGAGAGAAAGAGATGGAGAGAAGGGGAAGTAACCAGAGAAAAGAGACAAAAACAAACAAAACAAAGACAAGAGGAAAAGAAAGGTGGAGAGGGGCAGTAGAACACAGCTGTTTCAAAAAGAAGTGTTAAGCCCAGTTGGTACAAGCCCCAAAGAGGAAACAGAGCACCTGAGACCTCTTGAAACTGGCTTCTTCCCCTCTTTCTCATTCCAGGGGCCTCTCATCAGACACTTCCTTGGAAGGCTGAGGCATCCCTGAGGAATGTGCTGACAGGCAAAGCCTCAGATCCCTAAATGGCTCCCCTGGACTCTGGTGTCTGTTGTGGTGATGCTGACCAGATGCAGCCCCTGCCCTGCAGGAGTATATGTCCCCAGGACTTCTGGGGACCAGGGACTTTGCTGGCTCTGTGGTCTACCTGCCCTCCCTTCTCAGGGTGAGATGCTGACCTTGGGAATCAAGTAGTTCCTCCTACAGCCCAAACCAGGATCATTCATTGCCTTTGGGGTTCAGAAGAGGAAGAGGGGATGGTCACAGGATGGGGGAGATGCGGTGAGGGGTGTGATACAGAGCATTTGGTCATGTGAGGCTCATCAGTTGCCATGACAACGACAGCAAGAGAATGGGGGCACCCAGACGGGAGGCTGAGATTCGTCGGTTCTAAATCATGGTGACAGCACTTCAGTTGAGCTATTACGCCGTTGCCGGGACAACCAATGGGATCAAATCGCAGAGGAAATCTATAATTATTACAAGCCAGATACTGGTGTGTTCAGCGCAGTAATCGGCATGTCAGAGTAATTCAACCTGAACCCCAGGAAGGAGAAATGCCAACCGCTGGTCCCCAGATCTGGGGAGAATAGGCCAAAGGAGGCCCCATGAGGTAGAAACATTGATGTTACAGACAGCAAACCTGGAGGGAGTGCTTAGCCCAGGGACAAATAAATATTAGGAGAAGCTACATGTAATTGCCAATTAATTGTCATTGAAATGTTTCCTATGACTTTAGCTTGGGAATTTCTGAGGCACAGCAAAGTTGAAACAAATTCTAAAATGAATACATGTGTGTCCACCACACACTTCAGGCATTAACAGTGTTTCCAGGAGGGCTTCCCCTGGCTGATTTTTCAATGCATTTTAAACTAAATTGCAGACATTGTTCCAGTTCTTAAAATGCTCCAGCCCATATACAATGAAGTATTCAGCCATCTTAATAGGACAAAAGCAATTACTTGAGGGTCAACACAGACAGAATAAAGTCTGTTAGGTTTTTCTGTTTGCTGTGCTTTTATCCATCTATTTCCCAGTCACCCTATTTACCCGTCCATCCTAGCAGCTCCTACATCTTTCAGATTACGAAGTTTATGCTTTGCCCATTGTGGAATCATCGCTACTTCTTAAATGATATGTTTGGGAAAGTGCTGTTGACGAGAAATATAGGAAGTGGATGTAACTCAGTGGTAGAGTGTTTGCCTAGCAGGCAGGCAAACCCTAACACACACACACACACACACACACACACACACACACACACACACACACACAGAGAGAGAGAGAGAGAGAGAGAGAGAGACAGACAGACAGACAGACAGACAGAAGTCATACCTGTGATTTAAACTTTTCTATTAGTTCACTATAAAAAGTCAAGAAATTGGTAAGTTAATGTGAGAAGTATATTCTATTTAGCCTGTGTCCAAAACCTCACCATAGCAACAAATAATCAGCCCAAAAGCTAGTAAATGAAATGTTCATATTTCTCACCTTGTGAATTAGGTATGTATTTTATGCTGTGGTGCTCAGAACTAGCTATGTCATTGGAGACTGTATTTTAGGGGGACTAAGAGTATGTCTAGCTCTACCCCACCTTTAAGTGAGGATGCTCACTGGCTTTCACGGAGCACCTACTGTTTATCCTCAAGAGCCTGTGGAGTAAGTGCTCCTATGAGCTACAGGGAAAGAACACCCCAGGGAGTTTAGGACTCTGCCCACTGTATTAACACTAACCTGAGGAGCTGCTGCGTAAGCAGAGTTCACCAAAGACTTGACCTCTCATGCTGTTGGTAATCGATGACAAACATTTCGCTACTGCCAATCACACGTGTATTGATAAAACTGATTGGTCAGTACATAACACATTGTTTATGCATTCATTTAAAAAGTATACAATGGGGGTTGGGGATTTAGCTCAGTGGTAGAGCGCTTGCCTAGGAAGCGCAAGGCCCTGGGTTCGGTCCCCAGCTCCGAAAAAAAGAAAAAGGAAAAAAAGGAAAAAAAAAAGTATACAATGGGGGTTGGGGATTTAGCTCAGTGGTAGAGCGCTTGCCTAGGAAGGGCAAGGCCCTGGGTTCGGTCCCCAGCTCCGAAAAAAAGAACCAAAAAAAAAAAAAAAAAAGTATACAATGGGGGCTGGCGAGATGGCTCAGTTTAAGAGCTCTTGCTGTTCATATGACCTCACAGAGACAGAAGCAGCATACACAGGGCATGCACCCGTCTGCACCAGTCTGCACCAGGTCCTCTGTTATATATATATTCCAGTTTAGAGTTTTAATGGAATTCCTGAGAATGCAGATGAGTGAGTCTCTGATTCTTGTGCCTTCTCTTGGGCTCTTTTCCTTCTGTTGGTTTGTCTTGTCCAACTTTGATTTGATAGTTTGTGTGAGTGTGTGTGTGTGTGTGTGTGTGTGTGTGTGTGTGTGTGTGTGTGTGACTTATGTGTTGGTTAACTACTCCTGCCCTGGAGTGCCCTGTGTCACTATGTTGCAGAGAACTGATTTTCACTCTCCATGCCAGTTTAAGGGATGGTTCAGTAGTTAAACTATAATACAGTGGTATGTCTCATTCATGGCTTCAGAAATCATATTTCTAGCTTTTTCAATTAGTCTATCTGGCCAGTGAGCCCTAGGGACCCTGTTGTTCCCCTATTTTTGCTGTTTGGTTTTATGTGGGTGCTGGGATTAGAACTCAGGTCCTTGGGCTTGCAAAGCAAGCACTCTCTGCTACTGAGCCCTTTCCCCAGTCCAGGATCTTAAATACTTTGACCTTAAATAATCTCTATTCCAGGAATTTAGTTAACTCAGGTAGTCCTCTGTGAAGGGAGAGTTCTCCAGCACAGCTACAATTCTCAAGAGTGGACAACTGAAGGAATGGAAGCCACTCACACTGAGGTTTGCCCAGAGAAGGCACCCGTGAGAAGGCTCCATACTCCTGACAGTTACCAGAAACTGCAAGAAGTCAGAAATATGAGTTCTGAAGCCATGTAATGAGAGAGAAAAGGAATCTTAATTTTTTGAGACTTTTTTTTGTAACTTTGGTTGGCTTCAAATGCACTCTGCAGACCAGTCTAGCATCAAACTCGGAAATCCATCGTCCTCTGCCTCCTGAATGCTGGGATTAAAGGGGTGTATCACTGACACCTGGCCACAGAAACCCAGAGACTTTTACATAAAGTCTGAGAGACATACATCAAGCCCATGGTGAAGGAAGAAGGCTGGCAGAAGAGCAGAGCCTGTTTAACACCATAGGATCTAGAATATAAGGTTCTGGGGTGGAAGCTACTTTCTTCTACCCCTTTCTCTTTCCTTCTCCTCCTCCTTTTTGTTTACAGTTTGCCCCGCTTTGTTTTTGAGACAGTGTTGTCTATGACCCAGACTTTGCCTGCTGTGCAGCTGAAGGCAACTTTGGACTTCCGATCTTCCTGTTTCTACCTCTTAAGAGCTGGGGTTACAGGCTTGTGCCACTCTGCCTGTGGTACATGTGCTACTGTGGATTGAACCCACCACCTTGGGCACACTAAGCAAGCACTGTACCAACAGCCACATCCCCAGCCTACATTCTGATTGCTTGTTAATGATACCAAGTTAATTTTACCAAGTGGGTAAAAAACCAGGTCCGGTTTCCTCAATAAACAGGGGAACTGTCGAGGGTCGGAGGGAAGCATGGGCGGATAGAATGTTTCTAGGTATTTAATTGTGGGAAAACGCTATTGAGTTACATGACAGGGTATTAGCAGAGAGCCCAAAGGCGCTTGGACATTGATCTGTATTCAGTTTGGTTTTGAGCAGTGCGAAAAGAGATGAGCTTCAGAATGGATATAAAGGGACATTAGTGTTCTGGCATTGAACCAGGTCAAAATGGCTTCCAGCCCCCAGGGGGAAACACTTAAAAGCTGAAAGTAGGTCAGCACACTCAGGGAGTTTAGCACATTCACAGCATAAAGTGAAACTTTATCATCTCACATCAGCGGAGAGCAGGGAAGCTTGGAGGACGAGACCCAGAATTCCTAGAAGGCCGGGATTGGAGGTGTTCCTGGGCCAGGTTACTATGGTCTATTCAGTTCTGGACTAGGAGCCTGGAGCCCATGGCCATGGCCTTTGTAATAAACTTTTATTGTGACACAGCTATACCCACTCATCGCTGGTCACCTTTGCACTATAGAGCTGAGTTCAGTAGCTGCATGAATGGCCCCTAGCCTGGGTATTAGGCTAGCTACAGGTATTAGCTGGGTACAGGCTTAGCTGTGCAACGGCAGGTGGTCTGGAAGAAATGGTGATGCTCTGCCCTCAGTCACTGGGAGTTCAAGCTTAGAGAACGCTCCCAGACTCTGAGTCCCTTTGCTATCAGAAATCATCTCCTGCTTTCCCTAATGTGTCAACAAAACACAAAGCACCTCTCTTCCCAAGTCCACATTACTGTATCTGTTGTTGTTTATAGCATTTCTCCTTGGACTGGGAATGTAGGTCAGAGAGGGAGGGGGAGAAGGAGAGGGAGAGGGGGAGAGGGAGAGAGGAAGAGGGGGAGAGGGAGTGGGAGAGAGGAAGAGAGAGAGAGGGAGAGAGAGGGGAAGAGGGAGAGGGACAGGGAGAGGGACAGGGAGAGGGACAGGGAGAGGGCGAGGGAGAGGGAGAGAACAGAAGGCTGGAGAACAGGTTGTAAGGGCCTGCTGCTAAGACCAAGGACCTGTGTTTGATCCCTGAACCCCACATGGTGGAAGGAGAAAACTGGCTCCAATAAGTTGTCCTCAGACCTTCATATGTACAGAGGCACTACCCCTACCAAATACATACAGAATAAAACATGGAAATCCAAATTACAAGGAGAGGAAACATAAGCAGGGTGTTGGTGTTAGTGTCATGTGCCTTTAATCCCAGCACTTGGGTGGCAGAGGCAGGTAGATCTCTGTGAGTTCAAGGCCAGCCTGGTCTACAGAGCAAGTTCTAGGACAGTCAGGGTGGCACAGAGAAACCTTGTTTAAAAGACAAAACCAAGCAAGGGGGAGGGGAGGGCAGAAGATGGTTTCTTGGAATCACCCTGAAGTTTTTTTTTCATAGAGTAGATGACTTTACAATTTTTATTTCTATTGTATGTATATGTGTGTTTTGCCTGCTTGTATGTTGTGAACCTCATGCATGTCAGGAGTCTGTGGGAGCCAGCAGAGGGTGTCAGTCATTCCTACCCCCAGCCAAAACTGGAGTTACAGACAGTTGTGAGCCACGATGTGAGTGCAAGGAATCCAACTTAGTCCTCTGGAAGGGCAGCCAGTACTTTTAACTGCTGATTCATCTCTCCAGCCCTGCACCCTAACAGTTAACAGCAATAAATTTAAGGGGACAGTTTTATCACTATTGAATCTAGAAAGCCCATATAGTTTCATACAGATAAACAGCTCCTGTAAAAGTTACTCAACAAGACTGTTCCTCAACTCTATTGAAGGCTGGTGCCTGGGATTAGGCTCCACTTTCAGAACAGCTGTGGAATGGCCTTTCTCCCTTCCTGCTATTTCCACCCTCACCCTCACCCTCACCCTCACCCTCACCCTCACCCTCACCCTCACCCTCACCCTCACCCTCACCCTCACCCTCACCCTCTGGGTTCAAGCTTAGGCTTCCCCGATATGCCACCCATGCCCCATGTGGGTTTTTCTCAGTTTCCTGTGGTCTATATGCTACGGTGATCGTGTGTAAAAGTTGGCCCTGCCTCCGGCCTTAGTCTTGCAATGGTCCGTGTCCCAGGGTGAAAGACAAGCCTGCCACAGTGGGCTCCAGGAGGCTCTGCGTGACCTGCCATCTTGCTCCTCTTCCCTCAGCTAGCCCCAGCTATTATGCCTCTCCCTGTCCCAACGATATGCGAAGTGAGCCCAACTCCCAAAGTTGTGCTGTCCCCTCTCCACTATTCAAAGATCTCAACTATAGTCGTCCTCTCCATGGCACCCTTCCGTCTTTTTTTTTTTTTTCTTTTTTTCGGAGCTGGGGACCGAACCCAGGGCCTTGTGCTTCCTAGGTAAGCGCTCTACCACTGAGCTAAATCCCCAGCCCCCACCCTTCCGTCTTCTTCATCGTCCAGTTCCACTTTGCTCTGCACTCCCTCAAGTCTTCCTCAGGCAGTAGTTACTGGGGAAGTGTTCGGCTTCAGAGAGTGGGGTCCTGGTAACAGAATCTATCCTTGCTGCTTTAAGTAACCCAGTTAATGCTCATCTCTTGCAGCAATCCTAGGAATATAGGTACTAAGCTCTTACTATCTGTGGGGATTTCTTCCAGGGCCCCCATGACATTAAAAGGCTGTGCATGTCCAAACCTCATGTATAAAGCAGGTAGTACACCTGTGCGTGCCCTCCTGTGTACTTCAAATCACCGCCCGCCTACTAACACTGTTAAACTGCCACAGGGGGTTCCTGTCTCTTCCTCGATGCTTCCAGTCCACTGGGAGGCAAACAGCTTTCATCCTCCACATTCTCTCCTCTTGAGATCTCTTTCCCTCCACATGGAGCCACGTGACTGGACTGAAAGCATACACCAGATAAGCCCTTGTTTCCTTGTTTGCTTTTTGTTGCGGGTATTTTGTGCAGCGGTTCCAGAGGAAGTGGGGTGTGTCTGCCAGAGGGTTGCTCGCAGAGAGAGCAGAGGACAGCTTTCTCATCGTGGGCTGAGGTTCTCCCTCCATGAAGGCCCTTCTGTACATTGGCTAGCCTCCGCCTGATGCTGGTGGCTCCTTCCTCGTGCTAAACATCACTCCTTGCGCGAGACCTTGCTTGAGCTGTGACTTGATCAAAGCGGCCCCGCCATGTTGGTGCCCCGTATTTCATTCATGTCTATCTGTGATTGGTGCACTAATCAATCTCAGGCACACCGACTGCACATCTCCCTGAGATGGGGACAGCGTGGCAAGCCCAACCGGAAAAATTAAAATCAACAAATGATAACTCCACTCGAGGCGCTTCCTCCACAAGGAACATGGGCCACTTTTGGGCAGCTGAGACAGTATGTCCCTTAGAACACTTGGCTGCCGTGGATGCTCCCCGATTCTTCCTGTAGTGCTTCCATAACCCCATAAACACCCACAGATAGGAACTGACTACTGCTCTAGCAACACAGGTTGGTGATCCCCAAACTTCCAAAGAACTCCTGGGCCCAGGGACCTGCCTTTCACTGTGAGTCCTCATCAACAAAGAGTAGGCCCCTTAGTCTTTCTCTGCTGAGCACTGGGTAGAATGCCATGCAGCGGGAGAAAGCTGGGTTGTAGAGGACACAGGGGTCAGGGGTCACAGGTGCGATTCGTGTACTCTGACCTGGATTCAAGTCCTAGGTCTCCTGATATCACACTTGCAATGCTCTATATGCTGCGAAATGGGCAAGGCAGAACCAGAAGCTCATTGCATGGTTTAGATTGGTCCCAAGGCTGGGTACCTTTTGGTCTAGGCTGCTGGAGAGAAGCTTCAAGTATCAGTTTACTCAGTCAGTTCGGAGGGGTCCCCACATCTCACATTCTCAGATTCTGTGTACTATTCATGTATCCATCCATCTTTTGCTATTGGAGATTGAACCCAGGGTCTGGGGATGGTAGCACATACCTGAAATCACACACAACCGGCAGAGGACTGAGTACCACTCTGCTCCAGGCCAGCCAGGCCTGTGCAGTAAGAACCTGTCTCAAAAAACAAAGGGCTGTGGAGACGGCACCATGGGTAAAGTGCTTGCCACACAAGTATGAGGAATTGCATTGATCCCCAGCTGTGAGATAAAAACCCTGTACCTGTAATTCCATGGTGGGCTGGGAGGTGGAGACAGGGGGATTCCCTGGTCTAGCCGGTTGGTGAGCTCCAGGTTCAATCTCAAAAACTAAGGTGGATAAGCAGCAGAGGAAGACACCTGACATTGTTATTTTTGCTCTACACAAGCACATTCTGGCACAAGCTACACACACACACACACACACACACACACACTCACACACACACGTCTTGCTCAGTCGTCCATGCTGGCCTTGAATTTGTGATTCTCCTTCGGCTTCCATCGTAGCTGGGGCGAGAGGCTTGCATCACCACATTGAGCTTCTGTCTTTGCTGGTTGTTCACTTCCTCGGGCAAACCTCTTCCTCAAGGAATGGCAGGTCCATGCTTGGGTGTCCTGGGAGCAACCACTCCAGGTTCCACCCGTAGCTGCACCGTGACTCTCTGAACCATGAGTACTGTCTGCGTTCAGACTCAGCATCTCTACACCATAGGGAGATCTTCCCCCTTCTTGGCAGATGAGAAGAAATGAGGACAGAGCTGCAGAGCCCTTCCGGGGGACAGGCTTCTCCGATGCATGCCCTACGGAAATTCATTTTCAGACATGGCTAACCCTGTACTGTTTATGAAGTCTTTGTGTGTAGTGCATGCAGGAGCGCAGGGAGGCAACACATGTGGGCAGAGGCTGACACTCGAATGCTTCTTCAGTCACTTCTCCACCTTATTCTAGTTAGGTAAGAGACAGAGTCTCTTCCTGAACCACTAGGTTGCTGTTTTGACTAGACTAGCTGACCAGCAAGCTCTTAGATCTGTCTGTCTTTCTGCTTCTTCTCAGCACCAGGATTATAGTGCATGCTGCCTTGCCTGGCTTTTTACGTGGGTGCTGAGGATATGAACTCAGGTCTTCAGGCTTGCACACCAGGCACTCTACCCACTGAGCCATATCCCCAGTCCCAGTAACAGTTAGTCATTGTCTTGTGTCTTGTGACACGGGCTTGTGCTATTCTGTAAAGAGAGAAACTGACTCTCAGGGAACCTGCCTCTGTTCTTGCGGGTCGTTTTTTGTTTTTTTGTTTTGTTTTTTTTTTTTCTTTTTTTTTTTCTGCAGAGTCACAAGCCGGAGCTCAGGGGTGCTCTGCAGAGGCAGGGAGAGGCAATCTTCACAATCATTTGGCTCCTACAGGAAATTAAAACCACAGCTAGTGCCAGCCTCTTATCGAAGAACCCAGAAGCCATCTGCTTCTCATGCCATCTTTAAACAGAAGCCTCTGAGGAGCTCTCCTCTCTTCCACAACACCAACTCAACCGGGAAGATGTCCTGTCGACTCAGCAACTTGCCCCAAAAGCCCTGTGGTGTCAGCACGACACTCTTGTTCCCAGAGGACATCCCAAGACAAGGCTGGAACTTGCCATTTCAGACTCAAGGAGACCCAGCAAAAACTGCATTTACACAGATTCGGGCACTGGTCAGACAAGGACAGACTCCGTGTCTCCAAGCATCAGGACCCTGGGGGCTCCATACTGGAATGGAGTTAATGGGATGTGGCAGCCTGCTGGGTTTTCATTTTTCTGCATTTCTTTCCTTGTCCAAGAACTCCTGGCCTAATCTACCTCCGAACAGAAACCAGAACTTACCTCAGGGATGTCTCCGCTTTGCAAATGTGCCTGTCACAGCCACACTATCTCTGGACATTGGATGCAAGCCCTTCTCACTCCTAACCAAGTGGTTGGAACAGCTGATGACTTTGAATCAAACCCTTCCAGAGCTGGATAAAAACCTCTGTCAGGTTTTTACTGACAAGTCTGACAGCCTGAGTTTGAACCAAAAAACTGACCCCTACGAGTTGTTCTCTGACCTCCACATATGTGCCATGGAATGAACACACTCACACACATACACACACTACACACACATACATACACACTCATACACACACACATACATACACACTCATACACACATACACACACATACACACAAACACACACACATACATACACACTCATACACACACATACACACAAACACACACATACATACACACTCATACACACACATACACACAAACACACACATACATAAACACTCATACACACATACACACAAATACACACAAACACACACACATACACACACACACATACACACATACACACAAATACACACAAACACACATACATACATACACACACATACACACATACACACACACTACACACACATACAAACACACACACACTTCACACACATACACACACACACACACACACTCACACACACACACACATACATGCATGAACATAGAGGGTGTGTGTAAGCACTAAATAATGTAATTTGAAAACCTCAATGAGATCATGTTTAGCTTTTCTGTTTCCAAGGCCAAGAGGAAGCAATGTGATACCTCAGGATGCGTGTGCCAGGAAGAAGGGGCATTTCCTGAGGGCCAATTATGTGTTCAACAACTCAAATCTCCTGATCCATTCTGCATGGCAAATCACGTTCTCTATATGAAGAAACCAAGGCTCCGAGTCACGTGACTTGACCAACGCATGCTAGAAAGCATCCTCCAGGATTCCAGACTCTCAAAATGCACTTTCCAATTTCCAATGAGAGTAGATGACATTTATTTATTTGCTAATTTATTTACTTATTGAGATGGTTTCTCTGTATAGCCCTGGCTCTCCTGGAACTCACTCTGTGTGACTCAAACTCAAAGATCTACCTGCCTCTGCCTCCCGAATGCTGGGATTAAAGGCTTGAGCCACCACCATCCAGCTCAATGACATTTATCTTAATGGCAACATTTCTGCCTTAACGTGCATTAAGAAAACACAGGAGGTGGGTGCCTGGCAGATGCCTCAGCTGGTAAAGTGCTTGCTGTGCAAACATAAGTGGGGGGTGTTGAGTTTGGATCTCTAATATCCACTGAAAAGGCCAGGCCCAGTAGCATGCACCAGTAATCTCGGGTAGTGGAGGCAGAGGCAGGACGATCCCTAGAAGTCACTGATCACACAGTGTAGCTGAATCAGTGAGCTCCAGGTTCACTGGGAGACCCTGCCTCAAAAAACAAGTCGAAGCCTGATTAAGGCAGACACCCTACGTCATCCTCTGACTTCCACATGAACACACACACACACACACACACACACACACACACACACACACACACACATGCACACACATGGGCATAGAGAAAGAGATGATGACAGAGAAACAGAGACACACAGAGAGACAGAGAGAACCAGGCACGGCGAAGGCAAATGCTTGGAACCCCAGGACTTGGGAGGTAGAAGCAAAAGGATCAAGAGCTCAAGGCCAGCCGAGGCTACACAGACTCTGCCTCTAAGAAAGAAAAGGAAGCAGGCAAACACACTTCAGAGATCTGTGACCGCTCACCTATAGCTGGGGCTCACCACTAAGCAGACCAATTTAATTAAAAGAAATAATGGGTAGTAAAAATAGCAGTCATGTTTACTGAGCATTACTGAGCTTCAGGTCTGCTTCTGTTCCCGAGGCCTTCCCGTAAATCCCTCCTTTAACTCCCTCGACACTCCTGCATCCGACACTTCTGCATCCGTATGACTGTTGGCCCATTTGACAAAGGACGTATGCAGAGGTTCGCCAACCCGCCCAAGGTTTCTCTGCTAGGAAGCAGCTAAACTGGGATTCGAACCTGTAAACTGGGTTTAAGTGGTGCTCAGAAAAATAAAACCGCGGAGTAAGTGCCGAGGGAGGAACTGCAGAAACAATGAGCTGCTTAAACTCTCAAAACCACGTGGTTCTCCGTGCTGTCCTTCCCCGTCCCACAGAGGCAGATTTTAGGATGTCTCCCGCAGCCTCCTAACTCCTTGCCTCATAGCTCCACCTCACTCTCCACAGCCTGTCCTGCAGACTGGAACTCTGAGTGGTCCCGAGCCGGTGCTGCCCTCTGATTTCACTTGCTTCCCAGTGAGATTGATAACTGCTAAAACATATGCAGGGTGGGAGCTGAGAGAGTAGTAGATTGCGTACGGTGTCTTGAGTTTGATTCCAGCACCACTCAAAAAAAAAAAAAAAAAAAAAAAAAAAGAAAGAAAGAAAAGGAAAAATCTTCAAAAGAATAAATTCAAACCAAAAACCCTAAATATGCACAGTACATATGTGTAAACTGGAGGGAATCCCATTGACAGGCAGTTGTATCAGGGTCATACTAGCCCAACTAGTGTGTTATCTATGGGTTAGTGAGACAGGGGTCATGGGGAAACAGTGGACAAGGCACATGGGGTCTCTGTATCTCTTACACTTTCACGGCCATCTCAGTGTAACAAGTTTATAAGAAGGGCAAGTACTTGAAGAACATTTGGTGAAGGGCACACGGGGTCTTTGTACCTCTTATACTCTGATGGTCATTTTAGTGTGAAACACTTATAAGAAAGGACAGTACCGGAACGCAGTGATTCACACCTATGAGCCCATCTGACACTCGAGAAGCAGAGACTGCAGCAGGAATCCAAAGCCAGCCTTGCCTACAGAGCACGTCTGAGGCCACTGTGTGCTACCTGAGATTCTGTCTCAAAACAACAAGAAGAGGAGGAAAAGGCAGGCAAGGTGAAAGAAACAAGAAACAAGCTTGTCTGAGCAAACCAGGACAGCAAACATCAGAAGCATTAAATAACAATGTTTCCTGCTCATCTCAGTGATACTTTGACGCAGACCCTAGGAAGATGCCAGAGACATAGAAAGGGCTCAGACCTGCTGAAGCTTAACCTAAGAGATGTGTGGTCTCCTGCTAGGGACAGAAATGGACGAAGGATTATAACAGAGTGCTAAACTCACTATAAGGGGTCTGGGGAAATGACTTCCCCTCAAACCAACCAGGGTGGTGCTTCTCTGGACTGACATGCCTATTGTTTCTCCCAAATCCCTTGTGTTGGAGGATCGCCACCCACAGCCTTACTTGAGGTAGCTCTAATATTGAGTCACAGGGCCAGCCCTGCCCTTGGGCCATCTCTAATCAAATAGTTGGGGATTACAGAGATGTATAACTCAGGCTTCATATACGCCTCACTTTCCTTGCTTGTAGAACACCAACGAGCACTCTGGGCGTTGCTGCCGGGTTCAATGATTAATAGGTGTAAGGCCCCAAGTGCCCTTTGGCTCCCTATTAGAAACACAGTCTGATGTTCCCTCCAGATCCTGGGTGTGGCTCCCAGAGTCAACCTGCATGTGATAAGTTCCCATGTGAGGGGCCTCTGACTCCTGCAGTTTCCTTGCTCTCCTAAACCGAAGGACAGAGGGACAGCTGCAGGTCTTAGCTGACTCTCTGTAGGGACTTGACTGTCAGCTCAGGGGCAAAGGAATGTTCCCCCACTGTATGCTTTCCCCAGTTAAAGATTAGCAATTGGTGAACCCCAGGCGTTCTACAATCGCTTAGGATAAAGTATCTTTGGATCCTGAGCAGTTCTGTCTTCCCAGGCATTGGAGGAAGCGTTCACTTACAGAGCAGGTAGCAAAACACAGATCGGGAAATTAAAATACAAAAGGGAAGATGTGTGTGCTTGCTTGGTGCCCCCCACCTTGGTACAACTCTAATTAAATAGTCACTGAGAATTGGGGTGAGGAGGACCAGTTACCACAGCAAATAGAAAAGTAGACTCCAAACAGGGAGCTGACCTGGATAACAGCAGTGACCTTTTGAGCCATGATAAGCAGCGAGAATGCGAACTGCTGAACCTGCTCCATTCCAAGAAGGACTATCAGAACATGGCAGCTGCTACGGGTTTCTAGTCTCTGTGGGCACGATGTTCCTCTCAACCAATCTATCTCGGAATGGCAGTAGGGGAAATGTCTCAGAAAGCAGCATGCAGGAGCCAAGTCCCACTAGCTTCCTCCTGAGTGTTTGTGTGAAGGCTTTGTTTGAGATACAGTCTCACTGTGTGGTTGCAGCTGTCCTGAAAGACACTCTGTAGACCAGGCTGGCCTTGAACTCACAAAGATCTGCCTGCCTCTGCCTCCTGAGTGCTGATATTGAAGGGGTGGGCCACCAAGCCTGGCTGTTTGTTTTAAGTAGTGTCTTAGTCTGTGACCCAGACCATCCTGAGACTAAAGGTGATCCTCCTGTCTCAGAATTTTGAATGCTGAGATTATAGATGTGAGCAAGCATGCATGGCACTCACCTTTCTGCCTCTGTCTGTCTGTCTGTCTCTGTCTTTCGGTCTCCGTCTCTGTCTGTGTCTGTCTGTCTGTCTGTCTGTCTCTCTCTCTGGATAGGGTCTCGCCCCTCTCAAATTAACCTCAAATTTGCTAAATAGTTGTAGTTGAGGATGACCTTGAACTTCTTATCCCCCTGCCTCTACCCTCTGGTGCTAGCATTACAGGCGTGCATGCACCACCGTGTCTGCTTTCCGAGGTGTGATGTGTGTGTGTGCTGTGCTCACCCTCTACTGAGGGAGCTGTACCCTCAGTACACACCCCACCCCACCCCCATTTTATTACCCAGCCCAGGCTGGGTAGAACCATATTCCATGCTGACTTCCAACCCACAATTCTCCTGCCTCCGCTTCTGAAACACTGAGATTACAGCCATTCATCATCCCACGCAGCGGAATTTTTAATTACAATTTTTAAATTACTCGATATACTTGGAGATGCACATGGCATCGTGGCAAGCGATGGAAGGCAGAGGGCGACTGGCAGGCGTTGGTTCTCTGCTCCCGCTATGTTGGTCCTGCGGATCTAACTCCACCCTTTTTAACTTGTTGAGACATCTAATCTCACCAGCCCCATTTCTTTTTAAAATATTTTGACTCTACTTTTCTATTTATTGTAGTAGCTGGACCCCTCACCCCAGTTTTCAGTGACTAGAAACGTTCTTGCTTGAACTGACGGATGGGTGCCCTGAAGCCAGGGAGCTGCAAGATTGCCCAGAGGCATCCGTGTGGCTAGTGGACAGTGGGCGCTGCTCGAATGAACAGCCCTCTGTGGGGTCTACTTACTGAGTCTGTTTCCCAGGTTTGCACTCTGCTCAGTCCTGCCTCATGGGATGCACAAGTTCAGGGTAGGTAACCCTTAGGATGTCTGCCCTTTTATTGTTCATGAGTTACTGCCATGATAATGAAACTTGGTCTGGGTCCTTAGAAGGTTTGCTTCTCTTCTCAACCTGACAGCTGGCTCAGCTTGGACGCCTTCCTCAAGCCTGTCCCTAGATCAGAATGTCCACAATCTTGTGTGTGTGTTCTTTGAGCCTGGCTTGCGGCTCCTGGGAGGGTGTTGCACGCAGGGCTGCGCCGGGGCAGGCTGCCAGGTGTACACTGTGCGTTCAGCAGTAATTTGCACAAACACTTCTCGGGATGTTCATTTCCAGCCTGTCCCCACAAAGGAGCTCAGACTGCAGGGCCAGCAGAGAGCTATTTACAGCTGTGGACAAGGAGAGGGGAGGCTGCCTTTGTTCCTACTTGGGAACAGGCCTGCCTGTGCGGTGGTGCCTTGCTCTTTTGGCTGGCATTCCGCCAACCTTGCCCCCAAGGCGCTTTAAGGTCTTAAAAGCTCTTGGTACAAGGCCAGGATTGGCTGGTTCCAGTGTGGAACCTGGGCTCAACGGTGGAAGAAGATGGGTTGCCCCTCGCTGTGCAGTTACTTCAAGTGCTAATGAAATCACCTCACCACCTTGCTCAGAACCCCACTGTGATCCCCAATGGATCTCTGGGTCCAGTCCAAATTCATAAAGGGTCGCCCGGCTGGGAACCTCTCCTCACTGAACTCTCCTGCCTCTGTCCCACCAAGAGACAGAGAGAAATTGTTCGTCAATGACAAACTACACCAGCCTTTGGGTTATTTGATTCCAGTCTTGTTCCTTGCATCCAAGCTAGCTTGGTTTCTTTTTAAACCCCTTTAAGTTGCAGGAAACTGACAGATAAGCAAGTTCTGCCCCATCAGGACCATTTCTGCCTCCTCTTGTGATCCACGCCATCATTTCTCTCTGCATGCACGGCTGTGCTGTATTTGGCTTTTCCTTTGAACTTATAACATCTGCTTGTTAACCCAAGGACAAGTGTTTGTTTTTTTCCATTTCACAAGAGCCATGATTTTTCACCCTTCTCCCACTGCTTATTTTTCTGTTGTGTGCACATGCACATATGAGAATGAATGGGTAGGGCAAAGGTCACCTTTGAGTGGCATTATTTAGGAACACCCTGCCTTGTTTTGAGATACATTCTTTTTCGGGAACTTGAACTTGCTAGTCAGGCTATCCTGGTGATCGGTGAGCACTAGGGAGCCTTCTGACCCCACCCAGTGCAGGGGTGACCAGTACACCACGGTGCCTGCTCTTGATGCTGCGATCAAACTGAGGTCCTCATGACTTTGTGGCAAACACTTTACCTACTATGTGGAAGACCACATAGTAGGACTTTCCTCTCCCTCTTTTCCTCCCTCCCTTCTCTCCCTCATTCTCTCCCTCCTTTCTTTCCCTCCTTCCCTCCTTCCCTTCTCTCCCTCCTTCTCTCCCTCCCTTCTGTCCCTCTTTCTCTCCCTCCCTTCTCTCCCTCCTTCCCTCCCTTCTCTCCCTCTCTGTCTGTCTGTCTGTCTGTCTCTCACTGTTTCTTTTTCTTTTTGCTCTGAAGAAAGTGCTGGGCCTACGCAGGGTCTCTCATGTGGATGTCAGTGCTAGTGTGGGGCTCAGAGAACAACTTAGTGTCAGTCCTTGGCTTCCAACTTTAGAGTCAGAGTCACCTCATTCATTGTCATGGTGTTGTTGTTGGTGGTGTTTTATAGGCTCACCAGGCTGGCTGGCTGGTGGGCTTCTGGGATTATCCTGACTTCATCTCCCATCTCCTCAAAGAAGAAGCACTGGGATGCTTCTGACTTTTACATGGGTTACAGGGATTTGAACTCAGGTCCTTGTCTGGTATGACAAGTACTTTTATCCCCTGAGCATTATCTCCTCAGTCCAAATAAAGAGGTTCTAAAGCACAGTGGGCCCAGGTAGAAGACTCAGTGCAGCTGAAGGACTCTATGCTGTCAGCATGCCTCCTTTGTGATGTCAACATCTAATGAAGGGGTTGGCCGAAGGCAATGGGACTGCTGGGAATTGATACATTGGTAAGGCAGGGGTTGGTCAGGATTTGCAGAGGGCTTTGAGAGTAGTCTATCAGCTGGTGATTCTATTAAAGCTCAGATTCTGATGCGTAAGCTTGTGTGTTTTACAAAGCTTTCCTGGGTGTGCCCATGTTAAAAGTGTGAGGACTACCATGCCCAAAGTAGCATGTTTCAGTAGGAAAAGTGGATCCTCAGTACAGCCTCAGGAATATGTCCAAATATTATAAAGTACAGTCAGTTATCCATCCACCCATCCAACCATCCATCCATCCATCCATCCACCCATCCAACCATCCATCCATCCACCCATCCAACCATCCATCCATCCACCCACCCATCCAACCATCCATCCATCCATCCATCCATCCATCCATCCATCCATTCACACATCTATCCATGCATCTGCTCATCCCCTGATCCATGCATACAAGCATCCATCCATTCATCCATCCATCCAACCATCCATCCATCCATCCATCCATCCATCCATCCACCCATCCATCCATCCACCCACCTGTCCAACATCCAACAATGTGCTTCAAGACAGAAATTTTGGCTATCTATGTTTGTTCAGCCTCTTGAGTAGTTGTTTCCCCTCCTGAAGCAAGGACGAGGAGACTGATAGGACTCCAGGCCAAGGAAACTTACAAGCCTGTGAAAATTATTAGGTTCATGAGGGCTCTCCCCAGGGTTGTAAAAGCCATAAACAATTGCTCAGAAGACTGGTGAAACTGCAAGTCAGGCAGAGAGCGCCTTGGTGCTGCTTCTGTGAGTGTCACCCATGCTGGGGTGCGACTTCTCAGTGACACAGCTGTTTCAGAGCTACCCACCCCATGGAGAGAATCCTGGGTAATGTATTAGTTTACCAAGATTGATCTGGGCTAAATGCTTTCTTTGGTCTGTTGGTTGGGTGTTCCAACATGTCTCCAAGGAACACAGCACCTCTAAACTGGTGATTCTCAACCAGGAGCAGTTTTGTTCCCCACAGAACATTCGGTGACAGAGAGGTTGTGGCTGTCACCACTTGTGTGGAGGTATACTACTGACGTCTCAGAGAGAAGGATTAAAGCAGATGGCTGCCCCCTCCTATGAAGCCAGCAGTGTGGAGGCAGCAAACCTGATTTACACAGTGATTTCCTCGTGGGCAGGAACTGTTCTGAAGTTGCCTGTGTTCCAAGGTCACAGACAGTTCCTGACCTATACAGGAACTGTTTAAATGGACCAGGAAATAGCGACACAGATCACAACTTCATGGGCCAGCAAATGGCCCAGTGAGTGAAGGGGCTTTATGCCAAGTCTGGTAGCCTGAGTTCAATGCCCAGAACACACATGGAGGAGAGAACCAACTCCCAAGAGTTGTCCTCTGACATCCATATAAGCATGTGACCTGTATATACATGCATGCACACACCAATCAACCAAACAACCTAAATATAAATAATTACAACTTCAATCTAGAAAGACAAACACAGTTGACAAGCAAGCGAAGGGAACACAGGGGGCCTCAAGATGACTTGGTGGGTAAAGGCTTTTGCCACCAAGCCTAACAACTAGAGTTTGATCCCCAGAATCCACATGAAGTTGTCCTCTGACCTCCACAACCACACTACATGTGTGACCCCACAATAAATTAATGTAACAATTTTCTTTTGTTTTATTGAAACTTTAGCTTAATGAGACTAGCCTAGGCTGGCAGCTCTCTATTAGTCCAGGCTGGGTTTGAGCTCAGATCCACCTGTCTCTGCCTCCGGAGTACTGGGATTAAACAGGTGTCCCACCATGCTGAGTCTGTAACATTTTTTAAGAATAAAAAGGACTTGAAGAGACATTAACGAGCAGCAAGCACAGGAGCAGCTGATACTCAATGTCACAGTGAGAGCAGTTACCAAAATATAGGTCAACGCAACAATGTAGCAACATCGCCGTGCCCAGACAGGCTAGGATAAGACAGTAATTTACCGAGGATGTGTGGACACTGGAGCCCTCACACATGCAGGTGCGAATGTAAATCCTGTTGTCCAAGTTCCTTGGGTCCAACAGGGAGTCAGCCCCCAGATTGTCAGTTTGGCTCCTGTGTATAAACTGAAAGCAGGTTTTTCCTTCTCTTTTTCTTGCATGTCTAGGGTGTATGTCTAGTGTGGTGTGGTGGTGGCGGCAGCAGTGGTTCTGATGGTGGGTGTGTATGGGTCTAAAGTAGATGGGTGTCTTTTTGCTAGCCAGTTTGTTCCACTCGTCTGTTTGTCCAAGGATTACAAGTGGCCAGCAAGGATTACTGCCTGGCTTTTATAGAGGCTCTGGGGATCCAAATTCTAGTCCTTATGCTTGCAAGTAAAGCACTCTCCCGGCTAAGCCATCTCCCCAGCAGATGCTTTCCCTCCCTTTAAAGACATGGTCTCCACATACCCCAGGTGGGCTTCAAGCTCATTTGTAGCTGCAGATGACTTTAAAGTCAGAGCTTTGTACATGCTAGGCAAGCACTGGACCAAGTGAGCCGCATCCACGGCTCAAAAGCAGGTCTTTAAGCCAAGACCTGCACATGTATGTTCACAGTAGGCAAGATTTCTATCACCTTCTCATACCTATTGGCTCGCTGATAAAGGCAGGAGCAAGTCACGATCAACCTATATAACGGAATATTGCTAATTTCTAAAACAGGAAGAAGTACTGTAGTATGCGTAGTCATGGAGAAGCTAAACATCAACAGGAAGTACTCAGGACAGGCCAATCTGCAGAGACCGGGAGCTGAGGCGTGAGGAGTGACCACTTAATCTTCCTTACAGGGTGACGAAGATAGCTTAGAGCAGCACTGGAATATGTTTAACGCCACGGATGCTATCCTTTAAAGTAGTTTAAACACTTGCTTAAGTGTGCTGTCTGTTTTCTCACAATGAAAATTCAGAGTCCGACTCACCCTGGCCCTGGAAAGATGGCTCAGTGGTTTAGAGAACTTGCTGTTTTGGCAGAGGACCTGGGTTTGGTTTTCAGCACCCACATGTCTACTCACAACTGTCCATCCAGGGTACCTAGTGCCTTCTTTTGACCTGCTCAGGGCCCAGGCACACATATTACATCCATATATACAGGCAGGCAAAAACAGTCATGCACATAAATACAAAGAATTTCCCTTTTCTTTCAATGACTTATTTATTTTTATTTTATGTGCATTGGTGCATTGCCTGCATGTATGTCGGTGTGAGGGTGTCAGATCCCCTGAAGCTGGAGTTACAGAGACCTGTTACCTGCCATGTGGCTACTGGGAATTGAACCTAGGTCCTCTGGAAGAGTAGACAGTGCTCTGAACTGATGAGCCATCTCTCCAGCCCACGAATAATTTTTCTGAATGCAGAGACTCATTCAGCAATGTCGCTTGCGCTAGAAACTGGGCAGTGCATTTGGGAGGTGGGCACAAACAGGGCTGTCACAAGCCGTGCTTGCTAGGGAATTAATGAAGGGGAGAAAACCAGGCAGCAGTGAAGGAACCAAGGGAGACTGGGATGTGGGTGGGGGGAGAAATAGGTTTCTGGCTCAGGGTAGAGAAGGGTTAAAGGAATTTTCCATAAAAGTGCAGAATCTATAGCTGAGGACATGGAGCCTGAGGCTGGAGGACTGTTAGGAGTTTTGAGATCAGTCTGAGTTGACCAAATGCAAGGCTGGCCTGGGCTACATAGCGAGGACCAGGCTAGCCAGAGCTAATAGTAAGGCTTTGTCTCAAAATATTAAGGGGTGGGGGAAAGGAAGTGAGGGGAAGGAAGGGGAAGGAAGGGAATGGGGGGACATGGGAGGGGATGGGAAGAGAGAAAGGAGAAAAAAGGAAAACAAGATGGATCTTGAAGCCGCCTTTGAAGGACAATCTGCCCTTGGAGTTGGAGTTACTGAGGGAATGTGTAATTGGAGGCCAGTCATTAGGAGCTTAGCTTGTTAAAGAGAAGATAGTCAGGCACGGGAGGAGGAACTGGAGCATGGCTCCCCTCAGAGTCCTCCCCTGACTTTCAGCCAAGAACCCCGTCAGGCATGGTGGTGCATGGGGCTATCGATCCACTCTGCTGAGCGCTCTTGCAGGCCCCCAGGCTGCCCAGCTGTCACTTATGAGGGTTTTGTGGTCTGTCTCTAGCCAGGGGACAGGCAAGCAGAAGGAGGAAAGAGAGGAGACTGACAGTGGCTACATAAATTAAGCACCGACTGTTTACCAAGGGTAGGAACACAAGGTCCCATTGAATCCTCACCCTAACCAAGTCGGGTCACTTCTATTGTCCTCCCAACTCAGATTTCACTGTGTTTTTTTTTTTTTTCTTTTTCTTTTTACTGACACCTCACGTAAGGACAGGAAATCAGGGTCTGAGAGATCAGAGTGGCTGATATCCACGTGAGAGGTCACAGGTCTGGTAACTCCAAGATGTACTTCCATATCCTCAGCCAGGACAAATGATAGCTTTCTTTTTTTTTTTTCGGAGCTGGGGACCAAACCCAGGGCCTTGCGCTTCCTAGGCAAGCGCTCTACCACTGAGCTAAATCCCCAACCCCAGATGATAGCTTTCATACCTGTTTCTTAGCCTCAGAAGCCCCTGGAAGCTCAGAAGGTCTGAGCCTCTGCCATTGGCAACTTCAGGTATATATCAATTATCAATATCAATATCAATAATTAATAGTGGACACACAAAGTGTGGGCTTTGCTTGCTCCAGCAGGAGCCGCTGGCGGGCTCGTCCTCTTACCTCTCTCGAAAGGGACTGCCCCCCCCCCCCCGCGCCCGGACTTCTTCCTATCTATCGTTTTTTCTTTCTATAAGACTGATGAGTCGTCTTTAGTGCTCATCGGTGCTAAGAAGGTGATTCATCTTCTCAAAAATTTTAAATACATTTATCTGTGTGACAGTATCATGGTGTTCTCTCGGGAGCCAGACGACCAGCTTTTAGGAGTCGTTTCTTCCTTCGCTGTGTAGGCCCTGGGGATGGAACTCAGGTCATTGGTGATGAGTCCCTCCACCCACTCAGTCATGTCACTGGCCCCTAGCTACCCATTTTCTGTGTATTTAACTATGTTTTTAAAATAAAACCGTCCTCTCTGTATTGTTCCAGTGACTTTATTTCACTAAATTATACATCTCCGAGACCTTCCCAGGCTCAGGGCCTTAATCTACTTTATTCTAAAAAGTCACTGAAACATACCAGGATGCTGCCCCTTCCCACACTGGGATGATGTGTGGGTGCTCCTCAGTCATCCGCGTACATGTGGAGACATTGCTGGGACAGATTCCCTCATGCTGGGTCCCCATGGAGTTTAAACTGTATGAGAACCTCACATCCTTCTGAGAAAGTCTCTCAAACAAATTGTTCTTTCAAATTGCATTCAAAGCTCAGCAAGCAGGTAGAGGCACTTGCTTCCAAGACTAAAGACCTGGGTTCCATCCTGGGGGACCCACCAATTACAAAAGAACCAACCCTAAAAGGGTTTTTCTCTGACCTCAGTAGGCACATTATGGCGTGTACAAACCCCCTCACATTTAGAGAAACAGAGGTAATCAATTTCAAGCGCCTTCCCCTTGAGTCTCTCTTTGGCCTCTGTGGGGAAAGGTGTGATGCTCTCAGACCAGATTTCTCATCTTCAAGGTCTGTAAAATATGAATCCTAATGGTGCTCTGTGAACCGCAGAGTTCTCCTGAAAGAACAGGGACTGAAGGGACACGGATGTTGGGAGGCTAACCCACAGGGAGCCCCCTACCTTCCCATCAGGGAGAAACCACAGTGAGGAGCTGGTGCAAGAGGAGGCCTTAGCTCAAACACTGGCCATGTGTGAAGCCACACTAGGACAGCTGTTCCCAATGAGGAAGGACAGGAGGAAGACTTTATCCTCTACCAGATACTGAGTCATCTGGAGATGGTGTGTGTGTGTGTGTGTGTGTGTGTGTGTGTGTGTGTGTGTATGGTGTATGTGTAGTGTGTGTGTGTGTGTGTGTAGTGTTTGTATGGTATGCATGTGGTGCATATGTGGTATGTGTGTATGTATGGTGTGGTGTGTATGGTATATGTGTGGTGTGGTGCGTGTGTGTTGTGTGGTATGTATATGGTGTATGTGTGGTGTGTATGTATATATGGTGTGTATGTATGTATGTATGGTATGTGGTGTATGTGTGGGTATGTGTATGTGTATGTGTGGTGTATGTGGTGTGTGTGTGTGTGTGTGTGTGTGTGTGTGTGTGTGTGTGTGTGTGTGGTGTGGAGGCCAGAGGTCACCATTAGGAGTCTTACTGCTATTACTTCTTTGTGACAGGTTCTCTCATT
Source organism: Rattus norvegicus (assembly GCF_021556685.1). Taxonomy (NCBI): domain Eukaryota; kingdom Metazoa; phylum Chordata; class Mammalia; order Rodentia; family Muridae; genus Rattus; species Rattus norvegicus. The sequence continues at coordinate 13,051,301 of NC_141543.1, forward strand.
GAACTGGGAGCTCATCCTTTTGGCAAGACTGGCTTGCTAAGGATCTACCTGTCTCCATTCCTCAGCTGCCTAGCCTGGCTTTTAGGTGTGTGCTGGGGATCCAAACTCATGCTCATACCAGACATTATACCCATGAACCCAACTCTCTATCCTAACGGGAGATATTTCCTTTTCTATCAACTGAAGTAGTATTACTGGCATCAAGTGTGTAAAATGCAACAAAGACGATAAAACTCACAGCTGAGAATCACCCAACTCAAAGTGCTAGTGGGGTTAAGAATAAGAAACCGCAATGCAAGCTACCCCTTACCAGATGCCCACCCCTTACCAGAAGCCCACTCCTTACCAGATGCCCACCCCTTACCTGAAGCCCACACCTTACCAGACGCCCACCCCTTACCTGAAGCCCACACCTTACCAGACGCCCACCCCTTACCTGAAGCCCACACCTTACCAGACGCCCACCCCTTACCTGAAGTCCACACCTTACCTGAAGCCCACCCTCCAGGCTAGAGAGAAGGAACAGAGGCTCAGATGAGCCAATGGTTGTATATATTGCTCCAGGCAGAAGTAGCCAATAGATGCTGGCCCTAGGTTCCAACTGGGTTTAAGGTCTGTGCATACACTGCTCTGTTTCCCTGCAATCCTAACTTTTCTCCCATGGCCCAGGGTTCTCGGCTGCCTTTGTCCTGGAGGACTGTCTACAGCACAGGTTCCCAGGCGCACCCAGAGGCACTGCTGGCACACTATCTGTTTTAGCTGACTCTTTCTGGAGGGGATGCTTTCCAGACTCTGTGTAGCTCTGGCTATTCTCGAACTTGTTCTGTAGACTAAGCTGGCCTCAATTCACAGAGATCTACCTGAGAATACAGGCATGTGCCACCACCGCCTGGCTTGAATGGACTCTGTAGTTGAAATCGTGACCACTGTTTCTACTTATTGGCTGTGTTATACTTTGAGGACCAACTTATTCCACCTTGAGGATAACTAACAGAGAGAGGACTTTCCCAAAGGTCAGGGGATAGAGCACCGCTGGTAGCGTGCCTGCCTAGCATGTAGCAAGCCCTTTGCCCTGGCCTCAGCCCTGCATGGACGCTGGCTGTAATGATGTGGTAAAGTCACACAATCCCAGCATTCAAGGGGTGAAGGCGGAAGGATCAGAAGTTCAAGGTCATCTTCAACTACGCAGTGAGGTAGAGGCTAGCCTGTCCTACACACTGACAAAAATAAAGAAATAAATAAAATAAAATAAAGAAAAGTAAAAGGAAATCTTCCCCCAGATCACACACCAAGAAGCAGATGGAAACCACCACTCTCTTGTCTACATTTTCACCTTGAACTCGGCTCTTGGTATGACAGCTACCCTCCAGCTGAGAGCTAGACAGAGAAAGAAGCAAGGAGAGTTGGTACCCCAGACTCTCCCATCTATGGGGGTCTGGTCACTGCTGCTTGGTGATCTCTAAATGGTCCCAGAAAATCGCCCATGTGCCAGGAAAGGGTGCAGGAATCTAAGCAGGGTCAAGCCTTTGCTGCAGAGAATGGGAACCAGAGAGAAAATGGGTGCACCCTCCTCAAGCACCCCTTCCTGGAGCAAACCCAGTCTGAGGTTCTCACAGTACTTTGGCTCTAGCATACTGTAACTGATAATATCCATTCTAGTGGCTTGGCCCGGATTTTGGCAAGTTTTACACAGTAGTAGGTACAAGACAGAAACCCTTAAGCCCCCAGGAACAGAAGCCTACGGAGTGTTACAGACATTTTCCAAGCTCTGCTCCTTCTGAGTTGACTTTCTCGGTGTTGCTGTGTCCTGTGATATGTGGACATGGTGCCCAGAGTGCCCACTGTCCACGTGAAGACTGGAGCTAGTGTTGGGGAGCTCCGGGGACCCTAAGGAACTACGCAGGTTTTGACTGACTGGGTGACCTTGAGCCAGTCCCTTTCTCTCTTTGTGCCTCAGTTTGATTAAGTACCAAACAAATGGTCAGTCTTAATGTACGTGTTCTTTTACATCGTAGGATGCAGACACCGTCATCTGTCTCTCCTGGAGCTGTCCTCTGGACTCCAGGAAATACATCGCTCCCCATTCCACATCCCAGTGTCCAGATCCAGAGAACAGGCCAGGATTCAGTGCTTCTCTGTCTCCTGATCTGACCCCGCCAAACCTCCTCGGGCTAGTGTGAGGGAGGCACACAGCTAAGCCAACAGTGTCCCCAGACCAGTGGACAACCCCAGCAGCATCCTTCTCTTGGCCTAATGCCCAGGGAATTCCATCAGGCAAGAGCCACAGGAGTTGATGGGGGCAGACCCAAGAAACAAACAGAGGACCCTTGGGAGTGGGCCAACGGCTCTTCTCTAGGTTGATAGCCCTTTGTGCGGGAGAGACCTGCGTCTGCAGGGTAACACTGACTAACAGCCTTTTATATTTGTGTTGGAGGTGGGGGTGGAAGGGGGTGCCTGCTGGTCCTGCAGTGCCAAGACCATCTGTGTTCTTAGAGTTTGGAGGCTCCTGGAAGAAGCTCTAGGCCTGGGAAGGAGAGGCCCCTAAAAGCCTTTTTTGGGGAGTATGGCTTCTATGGGTGGGAAAGGGTCTTCATAGGGACAGAAGAGAAGTCATCTGTCCCCAGAATTCAGAACCTAATTTCTGGGATAAATATTTAGGTGATTTGGCCTGGGATGTCCTTGTTGAAGGGAGGGTCTTACTCTCCGGGACTTTCACAGTCAGGGAAGGATAAGACCCTTCTATACGAGCTGTGACCTCAACATTCCAAGGAGACAAAAATGAGAGAGAAGCAAGAGACCCTAATTTAACTTAGATATTTAAGAAAGGGAGGAGATGGGAGAGGGTCTAGAAATTTGCGGAGGCAGGACTCCACTTTGGGGGTTAAGAGGGGCATTCTATTCCAAGGGCTAAACAAGAATGGGATTTTCCCCTCCAGCCAGCGGCCAGGGCGAACGGCCCCGTTTTTGAAGGTTACAGAAGCTGTTTTGCTTTCTGGGGCCTGGGAAGTGGAAGACCCTTTCCTTTCGGAGCAGGAGCCCGCGTCCTGATTAGATGGAGGGCCCGGATTCTAGAGGAAGATGCCCGTCTCTGGCTTCTCGGGTGCAGGGCTTCCTTCAGAAGGGCCGGCCACGCGCGTGCACACGCGTCGCACTTACCTCCAGGCCCGGGCCGCGATCTACAGGCTGTGATCCACGGGTCCGACTTGCGCGATCACCTTCCGATGCTCCCGGCTGCGCCTGGCGTCTGCTCAGCTTCCCCCAGCGACTCGCCAGGCTCCTAAGCTTCGCCGAACCGCCCTGGCCAATCAGCACCACAGCCTCTGGCCCTTGCTTGCGCCTTAGCCAATGAGAGCGCCCGCCATGGGCCACCGCCCCCGGGGGGAGGGGGAAGGCGGGGCGGGGGCAGAGTCCGACCTCCGTGGATAGGATGCGCCTGGGGGTCTCAGAGGAGGGTCTCGAGGGCCGGAACAAGGGTCTGGGGGAGAGGCAGCGGGAGGATCCCCCAGCAAGTCAGATCGGGGCTAGGAGTCGTCTCCTTACGGGCGGGAGAGACTTTAGAGTCTAACGCGAATCTTCATTGTACCCCCACCTCACATCACTGTTTTAAGATCCTGGGTATTGCTGATGAAAGGAGCTGACCCCCCTTCCCCCCAATCCTGAGTCCTGTGCTTCGGATCTGGTCTCCGGAACCTGAGAATCCGGGGCCTGAAACAGAGGGCTAAAGCACCTGTCAGCAGCGGCTCTCCATTCTTCCTTCTGGTCCATCAGTGATGCACAGAACGGGAACTCAAGGCAGGTCTCTTCCCCAGCCCCTCCCTCCATTTCCTTAATGGTAAAGGAAGGCAGAACTGCTTGTATCTCTTTTATGAGTAGAAACAAGATCTTTGATGTAAAATTGGAGATGCACTGAAAACTCCTTAAAACGAATATGCGAGTCCCGCACCTTTTCTTTCATTAAAAATGAAGATTTATTTTAATCATGTGTCTGTCTGTGTATATTCGTATGGATGTCCAAGGAGGCCATAGGAATCCTGGGATTGCCTAGAGCTGTAGTTACAGGTGGTTGTGAGCTGACAAAATGGGGCGCTGGGGATAGAATTCAGGGCTCCTGCAAGAGCAGTGTGTGTCCATAGCTATTCAGCCATCCACCCCCCACTTTCTCCTTTTCTCTTTCTTGTTTCATTTACTTATGTTTGTTTATTAGACAGGGTCTCTCTTCATAGCCCTGTCTATCCTGAAACCCACAATGTAGATCATCTGGCCTCCAGGTCATAGAGATCTGTCTGCCTCTCCTTCTGGAGTGCTGGGATTAAAGGTGCCACCATGCCTGGTTCTTTTTTTCCCCTTTCTATCTTCCTTCCTTCCTTCCTTCCTTCCTTCCTTCCTTTCTTTCTCTCTTTCTTTTCTTTCTTTCTTTTTTAAGGAGCAGGAGGATTTATTTTGGTTTGATGGGACGGAGTGTGTTGGGACTACAGTTGCTCACTCATTTCTAACGGTCTCACGACTTTCTAAAGTTTTCTGGACAGAAGGTGTAACCACTCATTGGTAAAATCAAAGAAACAAACATCTGACCATCTCTAAGCTTACCCCAGGCAACTGTGTCAGGGTCTGGTCAACTCTTATAGAGCCTGGGGGTCTCTCTTGAGTCTAGGAATCCAAGCAGCTTCATATCTAGTTATTATGGATTGTAAACCTAGAAATAAGGGGATCAAGACAGGCTTGAAATAAACAAACAAATAAAATACCTCCAAGGAAGCAATCTACTGTGCAAACCCTAACGGAACCCCAAGGAGACAATGCCTAGATTAACTGAAAGGCGCAGGTGAAGGCCCAGATTCCTGGTCCCTTGGGAGCCCAGGAGGTCCTGCCAGTTGCTTTGTCATGTTAACCCTGTCACCTGACCTGAGGAATTTTCTGGAGGCTGTGCTGTAAACCTAGCAATTTCTCCCTAAAACCTAAGCCTGCAGATGATCCATTTATTGCTTGCCCAAGATTGCAAACGGCCCACGAATACTTTGCAAAGGAAAGCAAGTTAAAGCAAAAGGACGGAACGTCTGGTTTTTTCAGCCCCCAAGATGGCTCCAGCCTCATCACTGTCTGTGAGCTTTCGAGGAACTGCACAGTTTCATCTACCGCTGGTTCGGCCTCATCTCGGTTATTCTTGAGAGAAATTGGATACTTCAATCTTAAAAACTTCCAGGTGTGGCAGCACCGGCCTTTAATCCCAGCGCTGGGGAGGGAGAGGCAGAGCTGCGTCAGGAGACCCCATCTCCAAACAAACAAACAAACAAGCAAGCAAGCACGATCTTATGGCGCATACCTAGAGTCTCAATATTCATGAGGCGGAGGCAGAAGGATCAGAAGTTCAAGGTCATCCTTGAGGAAAATCGAGGTTGAGGCCCACCTGAAATACATGAGATGTTCACTCAGTGAAATGAGTTTATACCTATAACCCTACCTCTCAGGAGCCTGAGGCAGGAGGATTGCCTCGAGTCTGAGGCCAGCCTGGGCCGTTTATCAAATTCTAGGTCAGCATGGCTACAATGCGGGATCCTGAGACTCTGTCTGCAGCACCGCCCCTGTTGCCCACTGAAAAGAGACAAAAACACAAAATGGGTAGCTGTCATATTAGACAGAAACGAAGCAAGAAGGTGGTCAAAGAGGCAGGATTGGTAAATAATATCACTAGTAGAAATAGATATTCTGCATATCAAAGTCATGAATTACTCTAATTTTACTTTGTTTTTAAAGTCGCTATTTATTGTTAGCCGTATAACCCAACCTGGCCTTAAGCTTCTGGCAATCTTTTTGGTGTTATTTTGAGGCAGGGTCTCTCTACTTAGCTCTGGCTGTCCTGGAATTTACCCTGTAGACCAAGTTGGTCTTGAACTCAGAGATCTGATTGCATCTGCCTCCTAAGTCCTAGGATTAAAGGTATACGCCACCACACCGGGCTAAATCTTGCTGATTCAACTTCTTGAGGGCTATAAAGTTACGTACACACATGCAGTTCTTCCTTTGCTAAGAAAAGTTAAAATTAAAAACAAAAAAACACCTAAGCAAAATCTAAGCATAGGTTGGCAAGCAAGCTCATGGGCCAATTGGGTCAAGAGATACTTGTGTGTGCGTGTGCATGTGTGTATGTATGTGTGTGTATGTGTGTATATGTGTGTGTATGTGTGTATATGTGTGTGCATGTGTATGTGTGTGTATGTGTGTTTATATGTGTGCATGTGTATATGTGTGTATGTGTGTGTATGTGTATGTATGTGTGTTTATATGTGTGCATGTGTATGTGTGTGTATGTGTGTCTGTGTGTTTATATGTGTGCATGTGTGTATGTGTGTGTGAGTGGGTGTGTATGTGTGTTTATATGTGTGCATGTGTATGTGTGTGTATGTGTGTCTGTGTGTTTATATGTGTGCATGTGTGTGTGTGTGTGTGATGTGTGTGTGTGTGATGTGTGTGTGTGTGGTTTTTGAGGCAGGGTTTCTTTGTGTAACAGTACTAGCTGTTCTGTACTCATTTTGTAGACCAGGCTGGCCTCAAACTCACAGATATCTGCCGACTCTGCTTCCTGTGCGCTGGGAATAAAGGCTTGCACCACTATGCCTGGCTGAGATAGTTATTTTTGACGAGGTCTCATATATTGTCCAAGTTGGTCCTGAACTGATTCCTTTTGCCTCAAACTTCTTAGTGTAGGGACTAAAGGCTCAGGACTCATCTATTTTTGAATGAAATTGAACTAAATCTAGGCTTTATATTTTAAGTGGCTGGAGAAAAATCTAAAAATAGCCCCCACGAGATCAATCGGGGATAAAATCTTCAGTGAGCAAGGCTTTACCGGGACATGGCCACCAGATCCATTTCCGCTTGGCCAATGATACTGTTATGGCAGAGCCTAACCGAGCAGCTGCAGTGTGCTCTTGGTCGAAAAAGTTTGCTTCATCCAGAGCGAAGGGCTTTAGAGGAAAGAGCCCGCGCCCATCTCATTCATCTGTTCTGTTTTCACTCAGCCAGGTCTGGAAGGCTCTCTGGGGCCTACCTCAGGCCTCTCTTGGGAGCGAAGCTTTCTCTCTGGCTAAGCAGGAGTGGGGAGGAGGCGTGTAGGGCCAGGTGCGTTGCAAGCTGATTCTCAAATCGCTTCATTCCGCCAGCTGTGAAGAAAACTGTGAGCCGCTGGAAGCAGCCCTTTGCACATTTACTTCAACAGTCCTGCAGGTTTCCTACCACTCAGGAAGTGGATGTCTTGGGGGTGCGAGAGGATGCTGAGCCCTTCTTTGGGCCTCTGCTATGCTCAGCGGCTGTCATGGAAGGCCACTCTAGCTGTGGCAGTGGGGGTAGGGGATGGGGAGTAAGGGTGAGAGGGTGGGGGGGTGCAGCACTGTGGAGATGCAGGTGAAGAGCGCAGAGAGTATGCTGGTTAAAGGGAATGTGGGTTCCGATCAGAGATAACTACCCCCTCTCCCTCAAAAGAAGAAGAAACTGAGGCCTGAAGAACTTGTCTGGAGTCAAGTTACAACACCCGTCTGTTTTCCAGCCTGTGCTTTGCACAGCACTCACTCCAAAGGCTAGGGGATCAGGGAGAATGCTCAGCAGTAAAGTGCCTGCCTCAGAAACACAAGGGCCTTAGTTCGATCCCTAAAACCTAAAAAGATCTAGCATAGCCTGGGATTCATACCTTTAATCCTTGCACTTGGGATACAGAGACAGGCAGATCTCTATGTGTAGGAAGCCAGCCCCGTCTTACACAGTGAGGTCAGGCCAGTTGAGGATACTGTAGTCAGGCCATGACTCTAAAAACAAAACAATCACCAATGACAGAAGTCCAGGTACGCTGTGTATGCTTGTAATTCCAGTACCAGGAAAGCAGAGGCAAACTGATTTAGGATCTAAAATGATACACTCGTTAGGGAAACAAACCAACAAAAGGGAAGGGCCAGATCTTCATGACTGAAATGTGAATTTGCAATGGTTTCTCCTGTTTCTCTACTTTCTTTTTCTCCATCAGTACCGTGAACCAAACTAACAGTATTACACCGTGAGCGCCAGACAGACACTCTAGCACTAAGCCTTTGACTGTGTCTTAGGTTTCTACTGCTGTGATAAACACCATGGCCAAAAGCAACCTAGTAGGAGAGGGCTTATTTCAGATTACAGAATAGTCTGTCATGAAGGGAAGAGTCAAGCTGGAACCTGGAGGCAGGCCCTGAAGCAGAGGCCATGGAAGAATCCTTAGAGGCTTGATGCCCATGGCTTTCTTGGCCTGCTTTCTTACAACACTCAGGAACACTGAGTGTCCAGAGATGGCGCTCCCGAAGGGCCTTTCCACAGCCCTCGTTAACTAAGAAAATGCTTATGTATGGGCCAGACTGTGACGGAGCGATTTTCTCTGGTCCTAGCTGGTCTTCTTCCCAGCAAACTCAAGCTTTTGTCAAGTTGACACAACAACAACAACAAACTAAAAACCTAGACTTCTGTTCTCATTGCCTCTACCAAGTGTTGGAGCTACAAGCACGCACCATTTCACTGGTTTAATGTGGTGCTGGGTATGAACATGGGGCGTCATGTTTTTGAAGCAAGCCCTCTACTAATTAAGCTACACCCATGACCCAATTAAAAAACAAAACCAAGGGGCTGGGGATTTAGCTCAGTGGTAGAGCGCTTACCTAGGAAGCGCAAGGCCCTGGGTTCGGTCCCCAGCTCCGAAAAAAAAGAACCAAAAACAAACAAACAAACAAACAAACAAACAAACAAACAAAACCAAAAGCATGTGTATGGTTGGGTTTGCCTGCATGTATGTCTGTGTGCCACGTGTGCACTTGGTGCCCAAGGAAGCTAGAAGAGGATGTTGAATTCCCTGGTATTAGGTTATGAGGCACCTTGTGGGTGCTGGGAATTGAATCCAGGCCCTCTGGAAGAGTAGCCAGTGCTTTTAACTAACTGAGCAAACTTTTACCCTTACTCTGCCTGTAGTAACTGCGTCTATAGTGCTCTCTCTCTCTCTCTCTCTCTCTCTCTCTCTCTCTCTCTCTCTCCCTCCCTCCCTCCCTCTCTCCCTCCCTCCTCTCTTCCCTCCCTTTCTTCCTCCTTCCTGTCTCCCCCTTCTTTCTCTCTCTCTGTTGTCTAGGGTGTGTGTTTAGAAATGAATAGTTATAGCTCGGTGCACAGCATTGTGATGTTTACAGAGCTCCACTGTATACTTAAAAATGATTAAAATGGTTAATATTGTTGCTTGTGGCAATAAAAAGTATCCAACACAGTGGGCCACTGATATAAAAGAAAACTATCTCCTGGCTCCTGAAGGACACAGACACATTGTAACTTTTGAGACAGGCTCTCTTTATGTAGTCCTAGCTGGTCTAGAGGCTACTATGTAGCTCAGGACGGCCTTGAGCTTGCAATGGTTCTTCTGCCTCTGCCTCCTGAATGTTGGGATTACAGGGGTGGACTTCCCCGTCTGGCTTCACACTGTGCACCTTTTGTTTGCATAGTTCTTCTAAATTGTCTCTTTGATTGGGAAAGATGACTAGAGTTCATTAATTAACTCACTGTCTTTGTTACTTTTTTATTGCTGTGCTAAGACACCATGACCAAGGTAATTTATAGAAGAGAATTTATAGAGAAGAGCTTCCTATTTCAGGAGGTTAGAGTCCGTGACTGTTGTGGCAGGGAGCATGGCAGTAAGACAGGCAGGCATGGTGCTGGAGCAGTAGCTGAGAGCTTACATTTTAAGACAGAATTATGAGGCAGAGAGAGAGAGAGAGAGAGAGAGAGAGAGAGAGAGAGAGAGAGAGAGAGAGAGAGAGAGAGAGCTAACTGGAAATGGCACGAATTTTAAAACCTCAAAGCCCATCCACACACCTCCTCCCATAAGGCCACACCTCCTAATCCTTTCCAAATAGTTCCACCGACTGGGGCCCAACTATTCAAGTGTATGAACTATGAGGCCATTCTCATTCAAATAGCAGCATTCACTTATAATTATCTTTTACTTTTCTGTGCTAGGTGCTAACCTGGGGATTTGAGGCCCTGCTTCCAGAAGCCTTCATCAGGAGTTGGGATACAGTGTGTTAAAAGTTAGAATTTTGTAACTAAGGGAAGTAGTTTCTCCTAAGTACTCAGAGGGACAGCTGGCTATAGTGGTACACTCCTAGCACTCAGGAGGCAGGAGGATTGTCTCAAGTTCAAGCTATGTAGTATGTTCTAGGCCAGTCTGGGCTAGAGAATAAGACTGTCTTGAAGAGCAAACTAAATCCAAATTTTAAACAAGTGCTCAGGAGGAAGAAACGATAAGAACTTACTTACTGGAGCAGTGTGACATTTTAGCTGAGGCATAACTATGAAGAGAGAGCCTTGCATGGGTTTCCCCTTCATTCCCATGCATCTTGCCTCTGTGCTGAGGTACTAGGAGATGGGGGCTGCCTCTCCCTTTCCTCATTTGAGAGATCCAGTGAGACCCGACACCATTTATAGTTGAAACTGCTAGGCATCTGACATGGCACCAATCTGGCATAACTTTCTTTTGCTGTCACTGTAATGCGAGAGGGTTTTCAGAGTTCCAAGCTTGAGAGGGACAGCATGGCAGGGGGCTGGGGGGCGGGGGAGAGGGAATCAGATGGCAGAGTCCTTCCTTGTCTAGCTTGTGTGATGGCCTGGGTTTGATTCTCAGCACTCTGCAAACCAGGTACATGCAATTCAACCACTCAGGAAGTGGGTTTAGGAAGTGCAGGGGTCACTGTCGAGTCTAAGGCCAGCCTGAACTACATGACACCTTGCTGAATTCCTCTTTCCTCTCCACTCTCCACCCAAACCTACAACTTGAGTGGTACACATTTCCTATAGTGCTAGAACTTGGGAGTCTGGAGCAGGAGGATTTCCATCAGTCCCAGGTCAGCCTGGACTATTGAGAGCTTCTTGAAAAGAAAGAGGGGAGGAGAGAGCAGGATGGGGAAGAACTGTGCTGCCCTCAGGCCAGCACAGAACACTCTGGAACAACTGCAGTTAGGCCGCACCAATGCTTCTTTCAGGCAGACAATGCACACGGCAGCCATGGCTGTCTTGAAACGTCAGTAAGCAGGTGGAAAATGCACATCAGTGTGTATGGAACATTGAAGATGCTGAACACAGCCTACGTCTTTTAGTCTTGAGCCCTGGGATGTCTTCCCCACACCTACCACAAATTCCTGACACTGCCATCAGTCTGCAACTTGCCATAGTTCAGTTTATAGTTTTTTAGCTTTATGGTTGGGGTCAAAGAAATGTGGATCCAGTAGAAACTGTAGCTCAGTTTTTGAATTTTGATCTATTTTTTTTTCCAAGTTAGCATGGTGTAATGGTCTCGTGGAGCTGAGCAGCTCCCAGACAGGATTGATGGCCCCATAGCTCTGACATCCTTGAGTCACAGCCAGTAACTTTAGTGCCTTTGACATTCTGCGTGGCAGGTTCACGCCAGCCGTGTGTGCTGAGGGTAAGCCCAGCACAGCCACACTTCACACTCAGTGCGATATCAAACAATGAGATGAGATAGGCAGCTCTTGAAACGAGCTTTGGGTGAGATGATTACCTGACTGTGGTCTGACATAAGGCTGAGATGTTTAAGGCAGGCCAGGTTTGGCCTCAGGCTGGCTAGGATTGAGGTGTGTTATTTTGGACTTATTGACATTTTCAAGTTAAGATGGGTTTATCAGAAGGTAAAACCCTGCAAATAATAACTCAGTGGAGGAAAATAAAATTCTCGGTTTATCTTTAAAACACTTACAGCAAACTGTGTGAAAGACTGATATCCCCAAACTATGTGGCTTGGAATATGGGGGTACAGGAGAACCCACCACACAGGGTCTGAGAATAGGTTTTTGTAGTTGAGAACAGGGCGGGGTGCGGGTGGCTTTGATAGGCCCAGAAACTGCTATTTGGGTGAACTGTTTTTCCTAATGTCACGGTGGGAGGTCAGTCAGATCGCCTGGTTTTGCAATCTCCATGCTCTGGGGTTTGTGACATTAGGGAGGCTGTTCTCCAGAACTCCACCAACAGCAGTTTTCTTGAAAAGTTGGGCTTGTTTCGTGGCCCTGGAGGTGGGGGTTGGGAGGAGGGAGTCGTCCTTTAGACCCCATTGTAAGTCTGGTGCCGTCTTTACATCCCCCTGGAAGTCTCGGGTCGGGTGGGGCATGATTTCCACTCCCACCTTCACTGCTGCAGGGCTGAGCAGGAGGCTGAGTGACAGAACATTTGTCTGGACACTTGAAGATCTTCCATCAGTCATTAGCAAGGCAAAACCAAGACTCAAAAGAGATGCACCACCATCCTCGCTGCTGGAGAGAACTGCCAAGCTGATGTGTCTGTGAGCTCCTGGAGGGCCTTGTTTCCGATGCCATTTGTCCTATATGGAATGGTCTATTTATGCTCCCCAATCCGTCTGCAGTCTCATCTCTCCCCTCCCTGGGGAGCCGCTGCCCCGAGGAGCTGTCCAGAACTACGCTTGCTGAAATTTCACCGTCGCCAAGATTCAAACCAAGTTGGAGCTTTTATTGCATTGGATCAGAAAATCCAAATATCCTTTCTTCTCCTCTTCCTCATTTTTCCTCTTAACAGGCAAGAAAAGACAAAGCACAAACAACCTCCCTCTTCAGAAAACAGCGGGACACAAAGGATATGCCCTCAAACTGTGTAGCTCATAACACAGCTGAGCTCATAATTCTAACTGCAACTATTAAGACTTCCATAAGGGGCTGAGGAGACAGCTCAGTGGTCAAGTCCTTGGAGAGAACCTGAGTTCTGTTTCCAGTACTCACACCTGGCAGCTCATAATTGCCAGCTACAATGTATCCAGAAGATACAATGCCCTTTTCCCCGTCCCTGCAGTTACCCAAACTCATATGCACATATCCATACATAGAGAAGCATATAAAATTAAAAATAAATATTTTTTTCTTATTTTTTTTCTTTTCTTTTTTTTCGGAGCTGGGGACTGAACCCAGGGCCTTGTGCTTGCTAGGCAAGCGCTCTACCACTGAGCTAAATCCCCAACCCAAAAATAAATATTTTTAAAAGCACTAATGAGAGGGGGCTGGAGAGATGGCTTAATAGTTAAGAGTATTGGCTGCTCTGCCAGAGGACCTGGGTTCAATTCCCGGCACCCACATGGCAGCTCACAACTGTCTGTAATTCCAGTTCCAGGGACTCTTACACCCTTACACAGACATACGGGCAAAACAGCAATGCACATAAAATAAAAATAAATTATAAAAAACACTTATGTGAGTTTACACTGGTCACCTAAGCTCTCTGAGCACCAGTGAGTTTTACAAAGTGGTTTTAATGCATGTGTGTGTGATGTTGTGAGTGTTGTGTGAGGGAAACACCTTAGAATTTGTAGCACGAAATGGAGTGCCTGACAGGCAGGAAGCTCTGAATGAGGCTAGTCAATATTGTGAGTCTTACCAGGGCCATCAGAATTATAATTTGTGTTCCTCAAAAATCAGATGACCTTGAGACAAGCACTTGAGGGCGTTATTTGATTCCCTAGCTAGTGACTGTGGAGGGGAACTGGGATCCCATTCCCTTGGGAATGTTGGGGCCAGTGTAGAGCACTCACTCCAGTCAAGGAGGCCATCAAGGAGGAAGGGAGCTGGAGGACTTCAGCTATGGCCCATTAACAAGAGCTACCCACTGGCTGATCATTCCTCAGCACTTCCACTGACCCTTCCAGTGGACAAAAAGAGCCCTTTGTTTGTTTTGATTGTGTGTGTGTGTGTGTGTGTGTGTGTGTATTGTATTGCTGCATCAAAATGCCACGCACAAGGCAACTTATAGAAGAAAGGATTTATTTCAGCTTAGGGTTTCAAAGGGACAGAAGTCCATCATGCCAAGGAAGCAAGGCAGTGAGAGGCTGGCATGGCAGCTGCAGCAGAAGGTTGAGAGGGTACATCCTCAACTGTGAGCAAGAAGCAGAGAGGACAAACTGGAAGTAAGGGGACCTCTGATTCTTAAAGCCCCAGTGACAGCACTGTGTCACAACTGGGGACCAGGTGCTCATGTATCTGGGCCTGTGGGGGAGCAATCTCTGTAATGCTTTTTCTAAGAATCTCCTGTCTCAAGTTTGTGTAAAGATTGCTCCCCATTTATTATCTTACGTGCAAAATAAAACTGATTGGCCAATAGCTGAGTAGAGGAGAGAATAGGGCTGGACTTCTCCTAGCCAGGAGAGGAGAGAAAAAGAGAGAAGAGAGCATTCTCCTTGTACAGAGGGTCTAGAGACACCATTGGGAAACACATGGAGCAGAGAGAGCCAAATGAAAAAAAAATGCATTCTTCTCAGGGATATTGGCTGGGAGGTAGCCAGATTATCTTAGAGGATTAGAGTAGATTAATAACTGCCCAGATATTAATGCTGTAAAGCTTATCAAATAAATCTTATAGGCTCTGTCTCATTTATTTGGGAGCTTGTCAGGATAAAGAAGAATTTCTACTTTTAAAATTACTTTAGCATGTGTGTGAGGATATACATGTGTGTGAGCATATACATGTGTGTGAGGCTATATATGTGTGTGAGGCTATACATGTGTGTGAGGATATACTTGTGTGTGAGGATATACTTGTGTGTGGATAAGCATGTGTGTGAGGCTAAGCATGTGTAGTTCAAAGACTGATGTCAGATGTCTTTCTGAATCACTCTTTACCTTAGTTTTTGAGCCTCTCTCTCTCTCTCTCTCTCTCTCTCTCTCTCTCTCTCTCTCTCTCTCTCTCTCTCTCTCTCTCCTACCTGCGGTTCAGGATGAAGCTCTCAGCTCCTTTTCCAGCACCATGTCTGTCTCCCTGCTGCTAAGTTCCCCACTATGTGGTCATGGACTAATCCTCTGAAACAGTAAGCAAGCTTTTGTTTAGAAGTAGCTTTGGTCATGGAGTCTTTTCACAGCAATGGAAAAATAACTAAGACACAGAGCTTTTCACTGAACCTGGAGCTTATTGATCTGGCCATTCTGATTGGCCATCAGGTCCGTGGGATCTGTCTCCATTCCCTAAGCACTGGGGTTATAGGCAAGCAGCATCACGGTGTTGGAGGATCTGAACTCAGGTCATCAGGCTTAGCAGCAGACACCTTTCTCTACCCACTCAGTGGTCTTGCTAGTCCTAGGATGAATTTTGAGCAACACAATGCCTCTGCCCTGGGGACACTCTGGGTGTCGCTATTACGATGCTGAGGGAAGGGAGTCACTCCACTGCCAATAGGTGGAGATGCTAAACATGATCAGTGTACAGGAAGCCCCGTAGCAGCCCAGCGTGATCCTGGGAAACCTGCTCCAGCCACACACCTCTAGTTTGAAAAGTAAAAATTCAAAGGTCCAGCTCACCAGTACTTGATAAGCTGACTCACCTTGATGAAGCTTTAACCTCTCTGAGCCTCAGTTTTTTCATCTGTAGGATGGGAATCAGAACCATAGCACTGCTCCATAGAGCTGTATCAGGGATTTAAAGAGTTCTGAATGAAGCATCTTACCTAGGGATGGAACAGCTGGGCTGGGTGAGCACAGCCAGAAACAGAGGAGTGGGAGGATTCCCATCTTGTGATTCTTCTAACTCCTCCCTGAGTGTTTGCCCTTCCCCTGGAACATTTAGGTGTGTGTTGTCATAGAAACCTTTCAGTGATAATGCTCTTAAGAACTTGGCAGGTTTTTTTCTGTCCCCAAAATAACCCACCTCATCAATCAAGAACGCTCAGGCAAAGCAGTTAGGTAAGTGAGCTCGTTTTACCATCATTAACTTCTGAGTGAGGCACCTACCTGGGGAATTTCCACCACCCAGAATAGGCAGTTAATAGAAATGAAGCAGGTGATGATGATGATTCTTAGGTTCTTGTCTATTGTGTGGCAAAACACCATGACCAAGGCAACGTATAAAATAAAGCATTTAATTGAAGGAATCACAGATCCAGAGGGTGAGTCCATGACCATCATGGTGGGGAGCATGGCGGCAGGCAGGCAGGTATGGTGCTGGGGCACTAGCTCACATCTGATACACAAGCACAAGGTAGAGAGGGCAGTTGAGGGGAAGAGAGAAAGGGAGAGAGGGAGAGGATGGGAGAGGGGATGCTGGCATGGGATTTTGAGACCTCAAAGCTTGTCCCCAGTGACACATTTCCTCCAATAAGACCATATCTCCCAGTCCTTCCTGAATAGTCCAACAGCTGGGGACCAAGCATTCAAACGTAAGAGCCTATATGGGTCTATTCTCATTCAAACCAACATAATGCTGCTGATGGTGGTTGTGTGGTGTGATGGTGATTGTTGTTATGGTAATGCCAATGATTGTCACGATGATGGTTGTGTTGGTGACAGTGGTGATTAGGATAGTGATGGTGGTGGTGTAAGTAAGCTACCATGTCTTTAAGTCCTTCTGCTGCAGCTCACATGCTAGGTACTGTGGTACATTACCAAATGCAACCTTGACAAGGAAGTCCTGGAGGCCAGGGTGCTGACAGCAGAGGGATGTGTGTTGGGCTGGGCTTGAGTTTGGATGCCAGGAACCAAGCTGTAGTTACTGAGCACTTTCGCCTCTCAGGAAACCCCAGAGGAAAGGGACATGAGGGGAGAGCTCATTTTGTCTTTTGCCCTCGCATCCAAGCCACCAATTGCAGAGTCTTGTCCAGGTTACCATCTGCTTGTGAGACCTGGTTCAAGACACTGCAGCTCTAAACAAACGTGTGGGGAAACTCTGCTAATTAAGGCTGAAGTCTACCATTGACCAGAGAGGCTTGGCGCATAACAGGGGACTCTCTTCATTAGTGGGGTTCCTCCTTCTCTGACCATGTTTGGGAAGTTCTAAGCCCCCACATATGCTTCTACCTGAGGAGTGTTACATAGCCTCAATTAGATCACAGAAGCAGTTTCAGTTCTCCTGGTAAGAGCCTGTTCAGCCAGTACTTGAGAAGCCCAAAATGCTTCTCCATGCTAATGAGGCATTTTGGTGCTCTAAGTCCCCACCCAGTGACTTTTGCCCATCTTGGATGTTCCTACCTTCAGTCCCCCAAAACCTTATAAGCCTTGAATCACCCTAAGTAAAGTTGATCTGCCTGCTGATAGCTGGCCCTGGTGTGGTCATTCATTGTAAGAACTCACAGGGCTTCCAAATCCCCCTCTCCCCCGTTGTTTCCGTTTCCACTGCCTTCATGGACTGTGGGCTGTATAGGGGGACGATCCATGAGAGTGGAGAGACCCACGCAAAGGCTCTTACCTTTCAGCATTTATTTGTCACCTGAATCCCAAGGAAGTAAGAAAAAGGCTGGGACCAACCACATCTTTTCCTTGGCAGGACTAGCCCTTCTACTTATTCTAGGACAATGGCATGGCCAGATCTCCTGCCTGCTTGGCTCCGACCTCTTGCCTCTTTCCAAGGCAGCCAGAATGAGGAAAACACTGCACTTTGGCTTTCCAGACCACAGACCTAGGTTTAGACTACTTACTTGCTATTTCTGGGCCCAGATGACCTTGGTTAGCCCATGCAGGTCTACGAGCCTTGGCTTATGGGCATCTTAAATGGGTATAGAGTGTGGGGATGTAGCTTAGAGCTAGTGCATTGCTTAATCTGTATAAAGCCATGGGTGCCATGCCCAGCACTGCCAGAAAGAAAATGGGTAATGAGTTATAATACTCAGATAACTGAGACCAACGGTCGGTAAATGCTTGGATACAGGAGTAGCTGAGTGCTAAGGTACACAGAACTAGTGTCCCACAACTGTACGATATGATCGTGCCCCTGAAGATCTCTCAAGAGTCCTTGGGGACTCCCTTCCGAGTGGTTGTCAAGGTCGAAACCTCCAGATGCCGGTCTCATGCACCCCATTGCTGATTCTTGAAGTTAGGATGCCACCTCGTGGTAAGAATTGTTCCAGGCGCCAGCAGGAATACAGTTGTTCTCCAGCCTTGGATCATAGTGGGAGGAGTCTCCTCTCCAAGAGTCTTTTCCTGGTGATTGGGAAGGTGGGATCAAGAACAAGTCGAGGACTGCAGTTCTGTTGCCTCGAATCCAAAAAGCCCTGGCTTCTATCCCTAGCACCACATAAACTGGATGTGCTGGTGGGTCTATAATCCTAGCACTCAGGAGATGGAGGCAGGGGGATTATAACTTTAAGGTCATCTTCAGCTATCTAGTGAGTTCGAGGTCAGCTTGAGCTAGATGAGGCTGCCTTTAAAAATAAATGAGAGATAACATATATCAAACTCTTATTTTACCAATGAAGGACTAGACAGGAAAATGTTCACCAAAGGACATGAGAACCTAGGGATTTTTATAGTTAATGGGGGTTGGGGCAAACAATGAGGCACAAACACTATGAGACATAAACCCAGTAAATGTCCTAGTGGGCAAAAATCATGGTTTCCATGGGAACTATTGACCAATGCAGAAAACAACTCGTGGTCTTGGTTTTATGGTGTTGTAAAACTCACACATTCTAATAAAAAATGTATAAAACACTCTTGTTAAAGGTTTTGGTCTAAGGTTACCTTGCACCTCACTTCTGAGCATCCAGTCACCCTTAAGCTCCCTGACATTATGTACAGTTAACTGTAAAGTCCTGTCTCCACAGACCTGCTGTTAGGTTGAAAATACATCAACAGAAAACACTTTGTAACACCTAATTTGCCCAATACCCTAACACTGTAGCAAAACAGCATACTAATCACCCTGTGGCAAGCTGGGCTGGAATTCCGTTAAGGACCATATCATCAGATGCTCTGTTGAGTGTAGCTCCCTGGTGAGAGGTGGAAGCCCCTCCCCCATGTCCATGTAGTTCCTAGTCAAATACCCAGCACATACAGAGATTCTGATAGACATTCGCAGAATGATTGCTTACAGCGTCAGGCTGGGAGATGAATGCAAAAGCCAGTCCCCCCCAGGGGGTGTCTCTATCTCAGGCTGGCTTTGAACACCCTAAGTGACGGAGGAGAGTCCGTGTTAAATCATTGTACATAGTTTGTTGTTGCTGAGTACAGGATCTTGTAGGTCCAAATCCACCTGAGAACTGGTCTGCCAACTTCTTTCTTCGAGTCTTTCTGGAATCTTTAGGCCAAACTTGTTTTGTCTTTTCTAAATTGGCAACAGAGCCATATTTCAAAAAGAATGGTTGGTTTAAGCCACTTGCTTGAGTCTTGTCACTTGGGAGAGGGCTGCTTTGATGCCTGTGCAGTGAGTTTATACCTTCCTTTCCCACCCTGCGCAGGGTTTCCCTGCGGAGCTCTGGCTTTCTAGGAACTCACTATATAGATCAGGCTCACCTTGGAGTCAGAGATTTGCCTCCCAATATTTTATCATTTTAATCAGTTAAAAACAAAGCAAGGCTGGGAGGCTGGAGTGATGGCTCAGTGGTTAAGAGCACTATCCGCTCTTCCAGAGGACCCAGGTTGGGTTCCTGACACATAA
This sequence comes from Rattus norvegicus, assembly GCF_021556685.1. Taxonomy (NCBI): domain Eukaryota; kingdom Metazoa; phylum Chordata; class Mammalia; order Rodentia; family Muridae; genus Rattus; species Rattus norvegicus. The sequence goes on from NC_141543.1 coordinate 13,070,717, forward strand.
CAGGATGTTTTGCAACTGTTTGTAAATCCAGCTCGAGGCACTGGATACCTTATTTGCCTCTGTGGGCACTGTATGCACACGGTGCTTAGCATGGATGCAGGAAAAACACTCAGACACATTAAAACAAAGCCACTTCAGAAACAACATACACCCACTATAACAAAATATGTGGCCTACGCCTTTAATCCCAACACTCTGGAGGCAGGAGCATACAGATCTCTGAGTTCGAGGCCAGCCTGGTCTACAGAGAGAGTTCCAGGACAGCCAAGGCTATACAGAGACCCTGGTCACAGTGACTTCAAAATAAGAACTAAAAGGAGCCAGAGAGAGAGAGAGAGAGAGAGAGAGAGAGAGAGAGAGAGAGAGAGAGAGAGAGAGAGAGAGAGAGAGAGAGAAGGCATTGGTATTACAGTTTCCTTGACTCTCTGTCTCTCTGTCTCTCTGTCTCTCTTTTTAAAGATTTATTTATTATATATAAGTACACTGAGGCTGTCTTCAGACACACCAGAAGAGGGCATCAGATCCCATTACAGATGGTTGTGAGCCACCATGTGGTTGCTGGGATTTGCACTCAGGACCTCTGGAAGAGCAGTCAGTGCTCTTAACCACTGAGCCATCTCTCCAGCTTTCTTTTTTTTTTTTTTTCTTTTTTTTAAGATAGGGTATCTCTTTATGTTGTCCTGGCTGTCCTGAAATTCACAATGTTGACCAGGCTGGCTTCAAATACTCAGATATCCACTGATCTCTGCCTCCCAAGTACTGGGATTAAAGATGTGTATCACTGCTTCTCAACTTTCTTTTGGAACAGGGGATTAAACACGAGCCATTTCATTTAGTGAGTGCTTGCCTTCTATATAGGAGGCCATGATGCCAAATGGTGAAATGCATAGATCACACAAGTCAATTGTGTGCAAGCCAAGAACATTTTACAGTAGCACAGTATCTGTCACCCACTGAAGTGTCCCCAGTGTCAGAACCTCAAATCACCCAATGAAGATCCTCACAGTACCCTGGAGAAAGGAGTCTTACTTCTTCACTGATGAATCTGATGCTAAAAGAGGCCTGGGCACTTGCCAGAGGCCACCTGGGTGGTAGGCAGGAGATCCAGGATGTGGACCTGAGTGTAGCCTATTAGATTTAGTATATATTAAGACAGGGTCTATTGTAGGCTGACCTTGAACTTGCTATGTGGCAGAGGCTGGCCTTGGTCTTCTAGTCTTCCTGTCTCCTTCTCTCAGATGCTGGGGTTGTAGGGGCAGGTATGTACATCACGCTCAGCTTATACATACGTGTGTGTGTGTGTGTGTGTGTGTGTGTGTGTGTGTGTGTGTGTGTGTATGTATGTATGTATGTTTTGGGGTGGTTGCTGGTGGTATATGTGTTCATGTTGAGGCCAGACACAGAGGTCAACCTTGAGCATTGTTCCACAGGACAGTTCCTAGCAGGTTTTTCTTCTTTAAATTTTATCAATCTACTCTCTCCCCCCTTCTCCCTCTTTCTGTATGTATCCATGTATGTGGGCATACATGTGCCGTGCACGGCATGTATGTGGAAGTCAAGAGGACAACTTGCAGGAGTTGGGTGTCTCCTTCCACCATGTGGCTCCTTGGGGATTAAACTCAGCAAATCCAGGCACCTCTACCACTAAGTCATCTCACTGGTCCCTATCTTGTTCATTTTAATATTAAATATTTAATTTTTGTACATACAAATGCCTTGCCCACATACACACACGTACGTATGTATGTATGTATGTATGTATGTATGTATGTATGTATGTATGTATGTATATGCAGCATATGTACACACTGCCTAAAGGAACCAGAAGAGGGAGAGGGCATCGGATCCCCTAGAACTAGAGTTATGGAAAGTTGAGAGATGTTGGGAATCCAATCTAGGTCCTCTGCACGAGCAGCCAGTGATCTTAGCTGCTGAGCCATCTCCCTAACCTTGTTTTTTTGAAATGGTCTCTCACTGGCCTGAAACTCAACAAGCAGGCTAGGCTGTCTGGCCCGTGAGCCCCAAACATCCTTGCACCTCTGCTTCCTCAGACCTGGGCTTACAGGTGAGTGCCACTGTGCCTGGGGACCAAACTCAGGTCCTCATGCTTAAGTATTACTGACTGAGCCTTCATTGCTATTGAAACAGGGTCTCATGCAGCACGGGGTAGCCTCGGACTTACTCTACAGTCAACGTTGACCCTGAATTGCTGATTATCTCCCCTCCACCTTTCCCCAGTGCTTGGATTAAAGACATGTGCCCAGTTTTACGCAGTGCTGGAGACTAAACTCAAGGCTTCATGCATGACAGGCAAGCATTCTAGAAACTGACTCAAATCCCAAGCCCTGAGTGTGTCTGTACCCAGGAGTGACACACTACAGTCTCGGTGTTGCCCACATGCTCTGGACCAGCATCATGGACCGCTTTGTGGGCAGAGTTAATTGCTGAGTGAGACCCTGTCTCGGAACCAGGTTCGCAATGGTCGCATCTGGACCCCTGCTGATTCTGGTCTGAGAAGCTGGTGGGGAGCAGAGGGATACAGCACCATGCTTTGCTGATTCGAACAAGCTTTCTGTTCAGGCCATGGTTGAGCAGCCAGGTCATCTCCTCGAGCCATATATTTCTCAGGGAACGTCAGAACATGTCAAGAAAGAATTGAGTCCAATGACCTGGGTTAATTACCTAGCATGTATCTCAATGGTTTGATGACTCTGAAATATCACTGCAAGTGAGCTCTGGCAGAGGCTGTAAAACAGAAGCTGGACTAGGATGGGAAGTTCTCATAGCGCAGTGAATTACAGCAAAGATGAATTCTGAGCTGTGCCAGGAAGAAGCTCTTAGGACAGCCTAGACATAAAAGTGGCCTGCCCTTGGGGGCTAAGTGAGGAAGCTGAGGGCAGCCTATTGCTTGGGGTTAGGGAATTCACTCACTGGGCCTCCTCTCTGACCCTTTGTTTTTAGAGATGGGGTTTCTCTGTGTAGCCCTGAAGGCTGGTCTCAAATTCACATAGATCCACTTGCCACTGTCTCCCGAGTACTGGGATTAAAAGTGTGTGCCACCATGCCTGGCCCTTTGTGAGGGTGGTCTTGAAGAACATTTTATCTTAGAGGGAGAAACTGGTGTGTTTTATGGTATATGTACTTGTTAGTATGGTAGATGTTCACCTGCACACACATGTGTGCACATCTATGTCAATGACTGTGGAGGCCACAGGTTGAAGCTGGGTCTTTCCTCTGTTGATCTCTACCTTTATAGCCTCTCTCTGAACCTGAAGCTCACGGAGTTGGCCAATTGGCTGGCCAATGAGCTTCTGCCGGTCTTCCTCAGTGTCCACTCAATACCTGTAGGGCAGAGGTTGCTATCAGGCATCTTCCTCAGTTGCTTCCACCTCGTTTTGAGATAAGGACTCTCGCAGAACCTGGCACTTACTTGTTTGTCTTGGTTGGATGGCCCATGAGTTCCAGGTATCTGCCCGTCGTCTTCGCCTGCCCCTGCTCCCCTGTGCAGGCTGTGCCTAGATTTTATTATGTAGGTGTTGGAGATTTGAACTCAGGTCCTCATGCTCTGCTATAAGCAGTCATTGCAGCAGTCCAACCTTCAACTTTCATTCTCCTGCTTCAACCTGAGTGTCTTGACCGTGGCACAACTGATCTCCACAACACAAGTACCATTCGGTCCTTGGAACCCGGCATGCAGACACCACTATCTATCAAAACGACAAAGACCTAACCCACCACAGTCCATAGTTCTGAGACAGTGCCAACCTTGCCTTTTGGTTTCTGTACATCCGCTTCTGGCTGTTCTTGCTAATGGAGGTGTGTCAACACAGGATGTGGCTTTTATGCTTAAAGACTCAGGACTGTACTTGGGTTCAGAAAACTTGCTGTAGTCACTGGCTGGCTAATTATCCATGCCAGGATTTCTCTGTGTAGCCCTCCTTGGGTGTCCTAGAACTCACTCTGTACCAAGCTGGCCTCAAATCCAGAGATGCTGCTGCCTGTGCTTCGTGAGCACTGGGATTTAGGATGCAGCAGCACGCCGTGTCCGGCAGTCTTCCCTCGTGTCCTTTACACCGGCATTACAGCCACGCACTGCCACATCCATTGTATGTGGTGCTAGGGAGAAATTCAGGGGTGCTGTGTATCTGCTAGACAAGCACCCCACCAACTGAGCTACATCTCGGCCCACCTCTATGTAGTTTTCAACGGAACCCAGGATCTCACGCATGCTGGGCGAGTGGCTAGTCCTGGGAGCAGAGGGAGCATGAAAGTGATGGCAGAGCCATGGCCCTCCCTGGGGAGTACACTGTGGAAATAACCAGAGCAGATAGACGGCGTTTGCTTACTCTGACCAAGTGGCTCGGGAGCACTTAGGAGCTGTGTGACAGTGGGAGAGAGCTAAGCCACCACGCTCTGAGCAATTAACTTTTGGGCTATTGTTATAGGCAGTGATGGGCCCCAGGAACCAGTTAGGGTCAAGCAAGGGCCACTCACTGTATTTAAAATGACAGCATCTCAGGGGCAAGATGGCTGAGGGTTTGTCTTTATTTGAAATACATTAAGATAATAGTCAAGAGGTCACAGAGGTGACTCATGCTGCTGGCTCGACCACAATCTTCCAGAGCTCCTGTAACAGAAACGAGAGAGTCTGAGGCTTCACAAAGCAGAGCCATACCACACCAGGGCAGGGCCAGGAGCTACTCCTTCCTGTCTTTGAGACTCTGGCCATTATACGGTGGCACAGTGGCTGGGTAGACCAATCTGGAACTAGCTACAGGATACTGGTTTGTCACATTGTCACAAGAGACAGGAATGGCAGCAAGTGGCCAGTCTTGCCATTTGGGGGCCTTAAGCACTGCAGTCTGCAGTACTCCACTTTCTAAGAAGGAACACAGGAAGCAGTGTGAGGAAGCTGGCCCTCTCCTGAGGACAAGGCCTGAGCTCCACAACCAAAAGGCAAAGGACACGAGATGCCAGATGGACTTCTGTGGACCCAGCTCCTGGTAATTTTCAGGGTAATTTTGGGTTTTCAGATTTACTCTAAGTGCTGGGTTTAGAAGCTGTAATAGCACGCGCTTTTGCTCTAAGATGCCATCCGACCCAGATCTGCCAGTTCCTGGCTGAGTGTGCTAAGACAGGGGACAAAGGTATGTGGCACTGACACATGCTGGCTACAACTGCAGCAGGATTATCAAGAGCTTAGTATGAGCCTTCGTGCTTGGCCAGAGGGGCAAGACTTCTTAGAGCAAATGTGACCATTAGCATCATGGTTAAAACCTTCAATCTGACAGGATCTACAATCACTGAGACAACCTCTGTGCGTGTCTATGGCAGAGTTTCTAGATTGGTAAACTAAGGTGGGAAGGCTCGTCCTGTACGTGGGTGGTGCTGTCCCAAGGGCTGGCCCTTGACTTGGTAAAAAGGAGAAAGGAACCGAGCGGCGTCAGTATCCACTCTCTGCTCTGACTGTGGATTAAGTCAGCAGCTGCTCTCACTCCTGCAGCTCTCATCCCGACTGTGAAGGGCTGCCCTCAAGGTGGGAGCCAGGTCAAAGTCTCCTTCCTCATGGTGAGGTCCTACCGTCCTCAGCACTCCAGATCCTTCCCTCTGACTTCCTGCTCCCCAACGACCCTCTGCCCTGTGCTGGTTTGAATTGGGAACGTCTCCCACAAGCTCATGTGTCTGAACACTTGGTTCCCATCTGGACACCCTGGTTAGGAAGCCTGTGAAGCCTTTAGGAGGTAGAGCCTTGCAGGAGGAAGAGGAAATGGGTCACTGTGTACAGGCTAGTCCTACTTCCTGTTCCCTGCTTCCTGAGACTAGACACAATGTGACCAGCTGCCACCTTCTCCTGTGGCCTAGTCTTCCCCGTCATGACGACTGTACCCTCTGGATATGAGCCAGAATAAGGCTGCTTTCTGGAGTTGCTTTGGCTACCCATGTTGCTTCAGTAGGGGGAGAGTAACTGGTGCTGCCCCCACCCCCACGCCTTCCTCTGGCGTCTTAACTGCCGTAGAGAACATGAGACTTAGTCACAGAGCTGCTGTGACCATGTGGCTGCTGAGAACAGGTTAACACCCCCTCCCCACCTTCAGAGATCACAGGGTTAGGCCTGCAGCTCCCCCGACCCTTGCTCCCCCTCAGAGATCGCAGGCCTAACCCCGTGGGGCAGACCGTAGATGGGACGGTAGGCCTGCCCCACTGCTTTGCTTCCCACCACCCTCATGGGGCTGCATCTACCAGCTGCTGGATGCGCTCATAGCCGAGCAGCTGCGGGAAGGAGGTCTCTACAGGCTCCACCAGGAAGCGCAGTCGGCCATCAGCCAGCTTCTCCAGTGAGTCCAGGGAGGCACGGAAGTGATCGTAGGCTTCACACGTGACGTCCAAGTGTCTCAGTGTGAAGTTGAACCTGTGGATGGACCAGCAACAGCACACACATCATGGCCAGAAGAGCTCAGCTCCATCCTCACAGCTTGCTTCCTGCTCAGTGCATGATCTTGGGGCTGCCTTAGGTGTCTACGCTGCTCGCATCGCCAGACCGGCTACTGGCTCTGCTTCACAGATCCACATTATGGGAAGATGACCTCAGCTGCCAAGATGGCACTCTGGGTACCAGTTCCTGCAAATGGATTCTGGGTGGATCTGCTGGCTGCGTGCTGAGGACTGGGCATGATTATGGGATTGGGAAACACCAGGCTGTGGCAGAGGGAGACACTGAACACACTGGGAACAAAGGCAGAGATGAGAGATGAGAGAGAGAGAGAGATGGGGGGCGTAGGGAGGAGGAAGAAAGACGGGGGAGGGGGAGGGGGAGGGGGAGGGGAAGGGAGGAGGAAGGGAAGGGAAGGGGAGGAGAAGGGAGGGAGAGGGAGGGGGAGGGGAAGGGAGGGAGAGAGGGAGGTAGCGCACACAGAGTTCTCTGGCACCACCATTTGTACCTTTGGACAGCAGAATCTGTAAAACAATTTACATTACATTCACCTTCTCCATTTGTCTCTCTTTTCTTTTTTTCTTCACATGTGTATGTAGCATACATGTGTGTGTTTCTATGTGTGTGTTTTCATGTGTTTATAGGGTATGTCTGTGAGTGTGTAAGTGTGGAGCCCAGAGGTTGGCATTCTCTTTTACCTTCTATGTTGACACAAGGCCTGCCTTGCACTTGCACCCAGGCTTGAGACCTGGAGGCCACCACACCTGCTGGCATTTTGATGGGTGCTGGGATGCTCATCCTTGTCTAACTAGTGTTCCACCTGCTGAACCAGCTCCATGACCCCTCCCTCCCTCCCTCCCTCCCTCCCTCCCTCCCTCCCTCCCTCCCTTCCTTCCTTCCTCAAATCTTTTATTGTGAAAAATCTCAAACATTCAAGCAATGGAGAACTGTGTAACCAGTTGCCACGGCCAGCTTCAGCCATTGCTGATTCTGGGCCACTCTGTCTCCCATTTTCCCAGAGTCCCTCCCATCTCACTCATTAACAAGCAAATGCCAGATGCCCCAGCAATTCTCCAGCAAATGTCTGCACATGTCTGGAAAAGATAACGATTCTTTCTTCAAAATGAAATTAACAACTTTTTGTTTGGTTCTTGTTTTTTGAGACAGGGTCTTTTGGCTGGTAATTTATTGGCCTGAAATTTACTATGTAGCTGAGGCTGGCCTGGAGCTCCCGACCCTCCGGTGCCATCTCCCAAGTGCCCAGCCAACTCTTTAAACATCATTTATAGAATTCAGGTTTTCCTGTCTGCCCCAAGTCTCTTGTTTACAAACTGTAGAGGGGGAATCAAGACAAGGGCCTCTCCTTCTTCTGGTCACTGTGTCTGAAGGAGAAGCCTGGTATAAACAAGCTGGGATGACAGCCCAAGGTTTAGCTCTGACTGAAAATCTGGTGTGGGAGCAGCAAAGCCAAAGTCAGGAGATGTTGTGCAGGGCCTAACACACGACACAAGGGCTGTGAGGGAATGCGTGGCTTCACAAGAGAACCCTCCTTCCTATTTTTATCACTAACCATTTCAACTTTTCATTTTTAAGTTTTGTGGAAGACACAGGAACACAGAAAACATCTTTCTCATAGAAAAACAGTAAAAGTGATGCTAACAACAGCAGGCCTTAACAACAACAGCCTGTGGGAGACAGCAGGAAGCAGGGCCAGTGGCCAGGGTACTGGCCTCAGGCAGGTCCCCTCCTGACACCATCTCACTGTGGCTTTGAGACCATCACCCTGATGTCTCACAACCTCCCTGCTCCATCTAACAATAGAGTCCAACAAAGACTAAAAGAGGGGAGGGAGAGGAGGGAAGAGTCCCAGGCCGGCACACAGTAGGCGTATGACACACACAGTGACTGCAGCCATACCGCAGTGAGGGATGTGAGGGGTGCAGCCGCGGGGCAGCATAGCTCACCTTTTTTCCACTGACAAGATGGCGGTGCAGGCATTTTTCAGTCTGTGGACGAGTCGGGAGAATGTGTGAAACAGAGCATTGGTTAAGTCATCATCATAGAACACTGTGGAAAGAAGGGGTTAGGAAAAAGTGAACTTTTGGGGGAGATCCATTCAAAGCCAGTCATGGAGCCACCACAGAGTGGCTCCTTCTCACCACAAGCAATAGCTTCTGAGGAGGAATGTTGTGGACAGGTGCTTCTAGGGTGTCTCTAAGAGCTCTCTGAGAGTGAGGCTCCTTCTCCTTAAGTCCTGCCTAGAATCTCTCACAGAATGCTGCTGTGAGCTGTTCTACATGGCAGGCCACAGAAAATCAGAGCCAGCCTCTTCACGGTTGGACAGTTTGCTGAGACACTCAGAAGGGCGAGGATGGAGCATGCATGAATATTATGGTCTTCCTAGAATGCATGTGTGTGTGTGCATGTGTATATATGTGTGTGCGTGTCTGTGTATGTGTGTCTGTGTGTGTGTCTGTGTGTGTATATGTGTGCATGTGTGTGTGTATATGTGTGTGCGTGTGTGTGTCTGTGTGTGTATATGTGTGTGCGTGTGTATGTGTGTGTGTCTGTGTGTGTATATGTGTGTGCGTGTGTATGTGTGTGTATATGTGTGTGCATGTGTGTCTGTGTGTGTATATGTGTGTGCGTGTGTATGTGTCTGTGTATATGTGTGTGCATGTGTGTGTGTCTGTGTGTGTATATGTGTGCATGTGTGTGTATATATGTGTGTGAGTGTATATGTGTGTGCATGTGTGTGTCTGTGTGTGTATATGTGTGTGCATGTGTGTGTGTATGTGTGTGCATGTGTGTGTGTCTGTGTGTGTATATGTGTGTGCGTGTGTATGTGTCTGTGTGTGTATATGTGTGTGCATGTGTGTGTGTGTCTGTGTGTGTATATGTGTGTGCGTGTGTATGTGTCTGTGTGTGTATATGTGTGTGCATGTGTGTGTGTGTTTGTGCGCTCGTGTGTGTGTTTTACGCGTCTGGGCCTGAAGTGACCTTCACTGCAATGGACACAGGTCTTCATCAATTCTGCTGTGAACTGACAGGCTTACAAAATAGGAGCTTGGTAAGTTGGGGGTAGTGACTCTGAGGGCACACAGAGGGCCACTGTTTGTCAGTAAATAACTCCCACCAAACTCATCTTCTTTATTGAGATGAAGTTGAAAGAACCATTCTCTGGCTGCTGGTGCCTCCCTCTGCAGGGCAGGTGCTAAACTGATACCCCCCTGAAGAAATCACTCCGAGGAGGCCAGGGGTTGGGGCTCCCTGCAAACACCAGGGCTGGCAGAGTAACGACCCATGTGAGCAAGAAGGACATCCAGTTCATCAGGACTTAGTTAGCTGGTGTTGGTTCAGATGTATAAGTCTGTCACTGGGTAGGTTGTTTTAGACATATTTCTTTTAAAAAAGATTTATTTATTTTATGTATGAGTACACTGTCACGCTCTTCAGACACACCAGAAGAAGGCATCGAATTTGATTACAGATAGTTTTGAGCCACCATGTGGTTGCTGGGAATTGAACTCAGGACTTGTGGAAGAACAGTCAGTGCTCTTAACCACTGAGCCATCTCTCCAACCATACTTAGATATACTTAAGTACAGTAAAACTTTGGGAAAAGGTCTCCTGGTGGCAATTATCTCAATAAAGCTTAAGGTCTGACTGCATCAAAATTCCTCTGCAAAGGACATGTGATCTCTTCCATAAAAATGGGTTCTCTACCTTCAGAGCTTACAGGAGGATCTGGGGTGGTCTAGGTCATTCCAGATGCCATCAAGCTACTAAGTATATGTGCCATCTCTCTATTGACTGAGAAACAAAATTGAAGATAAAGTCTAGGGAGGGAAAGTCCTGGACAGACAAAATACTCTGGGGGATTCCATGTGGCCTGGCCCTACAGATAGCAAAGATCACTGGGCTGTTAACTACATCCAGACTCCTGGGTGGAAAATAAGTGTCTATCCCAGAACGTTTAACATTCCTGCTTTCCCTTGTATCGCCTACCCCAGGGGATGCTGTGACACACACAGGTGATGACAAGGACACAGGATGACAGAGGGCCGTCTCACCTTCAGCTGCAAGCAGCACAGTGGTGTGGTCATACAGGTCAGCGATTTCTTCTTCCGACCAGCTGAAGGGGACTTTGGGATCTACCAAAGAAGAGAAGACTGAGTGGCCTGTTCCTTCCTGTGCTGGCCACCAGCTCTTACTGCAAACTGACTGAAGGAAGCTTTGGGGCAAGAGACCAGGCTGAGCTGTGTGTGGTGGTACACCCTGGTAGTTCCAGCACTCAGCAGATCTGGGAGTGCCGGGTCAGACGTGCCTACTAATGAGGCTTTGTTGCACAAAAGAAAGAAGGAAGGAAGGGAGGGATGGAGGACAGGGAGGTGGGGGGTGGAGGATGAGGGCTGGGTCTGAAGACAGGTTGACTTGTACCTAGGGACAGCCACCCAGGTAAAGGGTACCTCCCACCAGTGAGGGGCAAGTAGGTTCTCTCCTCACTTGCCCCTTCTCAGAAGCCCTGTGAGAACATTATCTGTCAATCACCATCCCAACCTACTCACTGTGTGACACCAGGAAACTGGTCAAGTCACTCTGAATTTCAGTGTTTATGTCTACAGAAAGGTTACTAAAACTTCTCTCAGAAGATGTCTGGGAAGGCCAAGGGTCAAAGGGTCATTGTACAGTGTGCTTGGCAGGGGACAGGCACTTAGAGTTTCCTCACTGACGGGGGGGTGGGGGTGGGGGTGGGGGGCAGGAGGGGGAAGAAACTGCTGTATCAAGCATCAGGTATGACTTCGTCTGTGAAGGATTTAGAAACTCTTGCAGCCACTCACTATGCTTTCTGGGAAGCAGTTTAGGCCCAGGTCACTGACCTGGGATTGTGCCCTGGCCTCTCTGAGTGCTGGTCTCTCTCTCCACTCCCACTCAGAACTGATTGCCCCACAGTGACCTGGGAGGTGTGTACAGCAGGCAGTCAAGGGCCCAGCAGCCTGTGGAGGCCTTCCACAAGATGTGGGGCTGTGGAGGTAGCCAGGACTCTGGCTCAATTAGGTCACAGAGCTGAGAGCTCTAGTGCCACAGAGGAGCCACTGAAGCAAGGGGACACAAGAGGCACACACCCGTGCAGAGGTCGTCCTTCATCCAGTCTAGCTCCTTGACCTTAACCACGCCACCTGCAAAAGCAGAGACAGAACTCGTGGACTGCACACAATGGGTATAAAAGCGCCCTGACTCCCCACCATCCTCAGCATCTGGGCAGGCACTGGGTTGGTGGATGGCTTAAGACTGTGTGATTATGGTAGTACTAATGGGGGAGCCGAATGCACAGAAGAGGGGCAGAACGCATGTCCGTCAGCCCTGGGATGTCAGGAAGGCTTCGCAGTGTCAGGGCAGGCCATCTATGCGCAGAAGCTGTGTTACACCAAGGAAATACCTGGCATCTTCCCTTCATCTGATGTGAGGGGAAGCTACCACCAACACTGGGCCTGCTGGGTGGTCCCCACTTGACCCCAACCCCCTGTTCCCAGCCCTCACCTCCAGTGGCAGCCAGGTGCCTGTTGAGGGCAACATTTCGTTGGCACATGGCCAAGAGGTCTGTGCCGACATCTGGAATGACAGAAGGGCATATCGTGACACATGGGTTATGACACCTGTCTCCGGCAGTTTTTCATGGCGAGCCATCACTAATGGCCAGTCATTTAAGGTGATGGCATCTATGGAAGCTGAATGGAGGATAAGTGACACACTCTGAGTTATCTTAGGAACTTCTCTGTGAGTCTGATGGAATTTCAAATTTAAATATTAAGGCAGGACTCATCAGATGAGGCGTTCACTGCTGCAGTTGACAATGGCAGACAGAACAGGATGGTTGGTGTGCGTGGCAAAGGGCTACACAGAATGGTGAGGTGACCTCCTTACTCAGTCATTTAGAATAACTGTTAAGGACATAGGAACATGATCTTAGAAAATACTTTTCAAGATTTTGGCTGGGTGTGTGTGTGTGCATGTATATGTGTATACGTGCATGTGTGTGTGCACCATTTATATTTATATAACTATTATAGAGATTTCAGTTATTCCTTAAGAGTATGCACTAAAGTGTGATGGGAAGATGGCTCCAAGGTTAAAATGTCACACTGTTTTTGCAGAGGACTCAAGTTTGGCCCTCAGTACCACAGGTGGCTCAAAACCAATGGTAATTCCAGCTCCAAGGTATCTTATGCCCTCTAGGGCACCTGTACTCACATGTACACACACACACACACACACACACACACACACACACACACACACACACAATACAATACAATGATGAGCTGGGCATGGTGGAACACACCTCTAATCCCAGCACTTAGGAGGCAGAGGCAGATATATCTCTGAGTTCAAGATCAGCCTGGTCTACACGGTAAGCTCCAGGTCAGCTGGGAAACATAGTGAGATTGTCTCAAAATTAAAAACAGAAAACAACCTTTTTTAAAAAATAGAATATAAGGCCTAGAGAGATGGCTCAGTGGTTAAGAGCACTGGCTGCTCTTCCAGAGGTCCTGAGTTCAATTCCCAGCAACCCATGGTGGCTCACGACCATCTGTAATGGGATATGGTGACCTCTTCTGGCATTCATGCAGGGAGAACACTGCAGACACTGGGGGGTGGAGAGAACCTGGGAAAGTTGGGGATATCAGGAGCAGCCAGTGTCTAGCCCCTGGTGACCTTGTTCATTTTTTCAAGCTGGTACAAATCATGGAGACCACCACTCCCTACTGTACAGATCAAGAGTTGTTACCTGTACAGTAAACGGTGTGGGCCATGGTGGCCGCCACGATGCTGGCGAGGCCTGTGCCTGCCCCAAGCTCTAGCACGGTGCATCCCTGGAAGAGATCCCTTCGGAACAGGATATAGTCTGCCAGGAGCAGGGCGCCCCGCCACACCTGCAGGAGAGGACAAAGCAGCACAGTTGAGTCAAGGCTCAGGAGAGACCCTCAGGGGCCACAGGAAGTGGACGGGGCCTACCCACCTGCTTGCCTACATCCTCCAGGGGCGTGGCCATGGTGTGCTCTGGACAGGATAGAAACCAAGAAAGAAGCGTCCATTGTGAAACGGAAGTAGACAGAAAACAGAGGTGGGGTAACGTGTCAGTCTGCTCTCCAGGCTCGATGGGAGGCAGAGTTAAATGACCAAAAGAGAAGCAGAAACAGAACTGCACTGATAGATGGGAGCAGGTGGGGGCAGGTGGGGGCAGGTGGGGGCAGGTGGGGGCAGGGGGAAACTGACCAGACGTTTAGGTCACTGGGTGACTGCCATGTTCCCAGGGACCAAGGCACATCAGGTCTGAACCCAGCTAAAGTACACATCTATATCACATGACCTGAACGAACCTCCATTCTAAAACTGAAGTGTATGCACATGCTAATAATACATACAGCTCCTTCTACAGTATGTTCTTATGCCAACAACTGCACCAGGAGCCAACACAGTTAAGTTTCAATTAAAAAAAGTTCATGAGAAGGGTGAGTAGTACACACTCTGAAGATCGACATATCCCGGAACAAGATTCTGATGGTGGTTAGGAGTGGAAACATGAGATGAAGGAGAAAAAGAGACCTTGCAAAGTACTGTCTGTGTATTAGAACTCGACATTAGAGCCCCTTTCTTGGGACTTCTCACCTCTCATCCTCCGTGCTCCCAGCTTCTGACCCATTTGATTGGCCACTCCAGGCTGCTGTGAACTGATACCTCCCTCCATTCAAACTCTGGCTACTGGATCTCCCATGGCTTCCTGTCTCCCCGGATCCAGCAAGCATCTCACAAACTCTGTCCTAAGCCACATACCAGGTGAGGGAGCAAGGGAGCTGAGGCAGGAGCGGGGAGCTTTCTGGAGGAAGCAGTATTTGAGCTAGGACCTGGGCAGTTAGGAAGGTGCTACAGAGCGGAGGTTGGTAGCAGAGAATGAACGCGCAGCCCAGCAGAGATCCAGAAGTGAGGAGAGTGCAGAAGGGTCTGAGGCTCAGTGCTGTTGAGAGGTGAGTGAGGACTGTGTCACCCAAGCTTTTAAGCTGGGTCATTTGTATTCTGTCCTGAGGGCAATGGGGAGCCTCTGAGGAGTCTCTAGGGGGAGATCTATAGGATTTGAAGACTGCTGGGTGTGGCACTGCCCGCTCCCAGCTCACTGAATTCAGAACTGATATCCACGGCTCTACTGTGCCCCGACAGCCTCTGTGACTGCCTTGGTGGCCACAGCACGACCTTTATTTACCTATTTTGATGATGCTGTAGGGGCAGCTCTCTCGCGCTTGGTCTCCCACGAGGTCATCTTCCTCCTGTTCTAGAATCATGGGGTGTACCTTGTCTCTTGCGGGCTCTGCTGGGTTGGGATCTGAAGCAGCCCGTGGTCTCCGCACCACATCCAGGTCCCCATCCTCGTCCAGGGGAACACTCAACCCTTCCTGGATGGTGTTGTCATCCTCAGCCTGGAGGGACAAATCCTCATGACTGTGGCCACTTCCCGACCCAGCAGGAGGCGTCTCCTCTGTGGAGACGGCTCTGGGACCATTGTCCTCAGCCCCTGAGTCTGTCCAAGAGTCCTGACTCCACAGGAGCTTGAACTGGGACAGGAAGACTGTAAGCGAGAAACACAGAGTGAGCAACACCAAGGCTGTCTGTCGTCCCCACCTCTGCTTTGAGAAGTCTGGGTGCCGACTAGGGATACTTTAGTTTTTCTTTGGAGAAAGGGTCCGTGTAGCCTAAGCTAGCCCCAAACTCATTATGTAGCCCAGGGTGACCTTCCGATCCTGATCTTGATTTTACAACCCAGTGTTTGGGTCATACACAAGCACCATGACACCCACTTTCATGTGTTGCTGGTGTTAAAAGTCAGGGCTGTGTGTGCTAAGCAAGCCCTCTACTAACTGAGCCACACACCCAGCTCAACTGGAGAGACTTGGAGAGGCCAGGTGGGGGCGAGCAGGCTAAGCAGCAGAGGCTGCTGCACTGAGCAGTGACCATCTGGGCAGCAGAAGCCACCAGAGCAGCAGCTCCTGATGGAGCAGCCTCTGCTGAGTGAGCACTCGTGTAGGCATCGGGCCTGAGTCACGTGACTAACTGCAGAGTTACTGTGAGGAGAGCACACCGGTTATCTCATAGACATGGACACTGAGGCTCAGGGTGAGTGAGCTTGCTAAGTGGCCAAGGCAGGATATGAATCCCATCTGCCTGGTGCTTCGTGTGCTTCTTAAGGATGCTAGGTCAAAAAACCCGAACCAGCCAGCCAACCAACCAACCAACCAACCAACCAACCAACCAGACAACCAAACAAACACTTGGACTATCCCTCACCTCCAGGTGGCCAGAGAGTCAGAGGCAGGCTTCAGTATGAGTGCATGTACCAGGGGAGGTATGTCAGAAACAAAAGGAGCGAGGGGTTCAGCGTGGTATCAGGAGGCTGGGTCAGGCATCTGTCCACTCTGAGCTTCCACACTTGCATCCCAAGATTAAGGAATAATCTACCCCAGGCCAGCCAAGGCCAAGGCCAGTGTACAGAGGTGGCTCAGAGTCCCAGTCCTCTCTACCTCTGTTCCCTCTCCTGACTGTACGTCAGGCACAGCTCACTGCCATTGCCTTCTCACACTGAAAACATCACTGAGGAGCAGGGAACACGGGACGACCTGGTGACAGCCCTTGCTGTTGTGTGCAGCCATTTCCTGTTCCTGGGATGCTTTCCCTAGCTCTTTACACAGAGCCTTTCTAGCTGTCAGTGCCCAGTCAAGCGGCTCTGCTTCTGTATCACACCCAGTATCAGGTTGTCATCCACCCACCCACACGCCTACTCATCCACCCATGCATCTTACTTCTCCATCTACTCAGTCATCTACCCACGTATCCATTTATCTACTCTATTATCTATCATCTACTCACTTTCCCAACTACCCAGCATCTATTGCTCTATCTGCCCATCCATTCAGTCATCTTGCCCATTCATCTACTACTGCATCCAGCTACTTACCACCCATCTGTGTATCTGTCCATCTACCCATCCTGTCCATTCATTCATTTCATCCATCCATCCATCCATCCATCCGTCTGTCCACCCATCTACTTACCCACCACCCATTCATGTATCAATTCGTCTATCTGCCCTGTCCATTCATTCATCTCATCCATTCATCTGTCCATCATCATCCACTCATCTACCCTCTTTTCATTGACCCATTTATCTATTCATTCATCTGACCCACCACCACCCACTAATCCATTCATCTATCCACCCACCCACCTGCTCAACAAACATGCACTGACCATCAACGGTGCTGGGGATACAAACCAGAATGTAGCATCTTAGGGACTTATATCTAGGGATTGTAGTGGCCAAACATTGAAGTAAACATGGTAATTACAGACTGTGAGGCCCCTGTCACTGACACAATAACACTTTATTTTGTATGGCATACAGTGGCACCATATAAGGGCCAGCCAATCTTTTCTTCAGCAGGTTAAGGAACAAGTATCGTAAGCTCTTTGGGCCATAGGATTTCTGCTGCAACTGCCTAACTGTCTGCGGTCATAAAGCACACAAACAAGCAGGCCCAGGTTTTGCCACACAGGCTGTAGTTTGTCAATGCCTGATATGATGTGTCATCTAACTGGGACAGTTATTGAAGGGGGTCGCAGAGATCATGGAGGAAGGATTATAGGCTGGGCACACTGGCTAGGAGAGGCCCAGGAGACGGCCACATGTTCCCTAGAACCATGGGGAACTGGTGGGGGATCCCTGTCAGGGCAGTGCTATGGTTGGGTTTGTATTTTCAAAAGCTATGCTTGGCTGCAAGATGCAGGAAGAGGAGTTAGGAAGCCTGTGCAGAAGAAAAGACAGGAAGCTGAGGGAGGAGGAACAGAGCCAGCCTGAGGCCTGGCACAGAGCTCTGGCCTCATTCCTGCAGGAACTGTGGGCTCTCTCACTTTTGCATGTCTGTACTAGTCAGGAGGTGACACTCAGCAGGTGCTCAGGAAAGCACAGGCACGTGCTCAGTGAAGGAAGGACTTAAGTGCCATGCTGAATGAAGGACACCTGATTCTCTAAAGAACACAAAACGTTGCTGCTGTTCTAGTTCCAACTGGATCGTGGAATTTTGTTTGTATGGTTTTGGTTTTTTGATGGAGGATAAAGAAAACATTTAATAGCGAAATCATAAAACCCAGTGTGAGATTCCACAGTTTCAGAATGGCTACTCTGTACAGACGTATATAAAATGGCTAACTGTATAGAGGTTGACTGAGACATATAGGCTTTTGGGTCTCATTAAATTTTGTAGGTGAATTTTGTTTTCTTTGTCCATTTTTTTTCAATAAAGCTTCAGTTTAAAAAGGTGGGGAGGGGTATAAGAATGACAGATAAACAACCCAGTCTTTCCCCAAAAGACATATGTGAAAAAGAGAAGGCAGCAAGCTGCTCCACGCAGCCTGGATCTTACCTGGCTGCCCCATGCCATTCAGCCGCACCATGAGGTGCCTCTGGTTGGGGGTGTACAGGTGGACATCTGACAGCACAGTGTCGCTTTTGAAGGTGACCTCATCCATGGCTGGACCCATGTTATTTCTGGGATGCACCTAAGACAGAAGAGCAAGTCCAGGTGTCCAAGGGAACCCTGGAAGATCTTCCTGGATGACACCTTTCATACACACACACACACACACACACACACCCCAACACCTCTTCTGTGACTGAGGATTGTTCCAAGACTTTGCACCGGCTTGGCAAGCTCCCCATCGCTAAGCTGCACCTCCAGCCCTGTTTTTATTGTGAGATAGACTGGCCTTGACTGATTCTGTATTTCAGACAAGCTTGAGCTTGTGGTCTTAGTGGGATAACAGGCCTGTACTGCCTGCACTTTTCAAACAGCCAAGGAAGCTGGGGGAACAGCACAATAAGCAATCATACTGGATTGATGGTCATGTGCAGTTACAGTACCTATCTAATAATATATAGCACCCACTTAATAACAGGGAACATCTACCTATGAGTAATATAAATATCGAACCCAATACTATCTACTCAACAGTAGAGACCATCTACCTGGTAATGAGACCATCTATCTAACAGCAGAGATTGTCTGTTTAACAATAGAGGCCCAGCTAGGTGGTGGCGGCAGCACTCAGGCTGAGGCAGAGCTCTGTGATTTGGAGGCCAGCATAGTCTACAGAGTGAGTTCAGGACAGTCAGGGATACACAGAGAAACCGTGTCTCAAAACAAAACAAAAAAAACAAACAAACAAAAAAATAGAGACCAAAATATAACATCTGTCTAATAACAGACCATATTCCTAATAATATCTATCAAATAATATATACCCATCAATCTAATAGAGACCATCTACCTAAGAGACCATTTATCTAATAGCGTATTATCTAGCAATCATCTATCAATACATATTATCTAGCTTATCTAGTAAAGCATATTACCTACTATCTATCCTATCTATCATCCTATCTGCCATCTATCTATCATCTATCAATCATCTATCATCTATCTATTATCTATCTATCTATCTATTATCTATTTATCTATCATCTATCTATTATCAATCTATTATCTATCTATCTATCATCTATCTATTATCTATCTATCATCTATCTATCTATTATCTATTTATCTATCTATCATCTATCTATTATCTATCTATCATCTATCTATCTTTCTATATCTATCTATTATCTATCTATCTATCTATCTCTATCTATCATCTATCTATCAATCATCTATCTATATCTATCATCTATCTATTATCTATCATCTATCAGTCATCTATCTATCTATCTATCTATCTATCTATCTATCTATCTATCTATCCAGGTTTCCTCCCTTGAACCCTCTAAGAATGAACTGCAGACAACTTGTCATTTTACTACTGAATTACTTCACTACCTGTCTCTGAGGAATACTTTCCTATACAACCACAATTAGAAAGCCATATCCAAGTCAGGATGGTTGCAAACAGGAAGGATTTCCTTCCAACAAGCTGTTCTACCTCATCACACAGCACTAATCAGTGGAAGTCTGAAGGCCTTGAGGCTGGGCAACTGGGTGTAAATTCTGGCCCCCACCGCTCAGCTATGGACCTTGGGGGTTAAATCACTTTCCCCTCTGAACCTGTTCTGCCCACCTTGCAGGAGTATGGGAGTGGGGAGAGGTGTGGGTAAAGCTCTGAGCAGAGTCCTTCAATCACAACAGGTGTAAACTGGCAGGTGACTTTGCCATGAGGAGGTTGGTTTCAAGTGTTTGACCCAAACCTGCCCTTATCCTCTGCCTACAGGGACAATTCCTACCTGGTTGGTGTGCTTACTAACTGTGTGTCATCCAACTCTTAGGGACCGCCATTGGTTTTCCAACTGGAAGATGGAAACATCTTAATTTTACTATCGTAATTCAGATGTCTTCATGCTCCAACTACCCCCAGCTGGAGCTCCTGTACATAAATGAGTGCCAGGGAATGGCAATGATACCAACCCAGAAAGTTCTGCTCCAAGCTTGCTTTATTTCCTTCATAAAATGATAAGCCAGCAAAAAAAATGCAAGCAGGTGTGAACTGGGGCTGGGAATCAAACCGATGCAAGATTTCATGTGAATGAAGTCAAGGAAGTACTCAGCCATCGGCAAAACCACTGGCAACAAAAACCAGACATGATTTAGGCAGAGGAAACAGCTTACCCCTAACCATCAAATGGTTCGAGGTAGACTGGCTCCCCTAGTTCTGAACGGAAGACAAGACTCCTGCCTATAGTGTTCTGGCTTTGTTTTTGGTCCAAAAATCTTCTCTGCCATTTTTGGGAGCATGAATAAGAGGACAGAATGTATTGTTATGGTGCGCACCTCAGAGAATGCATGCACACTGCTTTCTGTAAGTGGGAATTATATAAAGACCAAACTGTCTTATATATAGATGGAAAAAAAATTCACTACCAATTTCTAGTCGATTTCTTCCACTTAAAAATACCAGCTAAGCGGGTTTCCCAAAAAAATGTGGCCTGAGAGAGAAGACCACAAGCGGGTCATGAGTATCTCCTCTAAGAGTTTCACCTGGAAATCAGAATTCTGAAAAAAGGGCGGCATTCCTGCCTCTTTTGGGGCCTGTAAGGATTAAACAAGACCATCGTCCCTTTCAGGGATCAGTAGTAAACAGTAAGTGACTGTAAGATCGTGTTTATAGAAGTGTGCTGGGATGGTGGATAAAGACCTTGAGCCAGTTTCTCTACTTAGAGATAGCAGAGGCAGTTTCCACCAGAAAATGTCAGCTATGGAGAGGTGTCCAATTCTTCCTGGATACTGCTGAAAAGCAGACGCAGGTTACAGGCTGCAAATTCATTCCTGCGAGGGAGCTGGCAGGTCGTCTAGGCAACTCCAAGACGCTGGAGTTGGATTCCCACGAATTCTTTAAGGGCCCACAGCCACTATTATTCCCAAAACCAGTCTTCCGGGATCATGGGTTGAAAGAACTCCCCTCCTCCCTGGCAAGTGAGACGCACTCCCATTGGACAATCACAAATTAGGAGCTGGGAAAGGGAACGCTAGAAAGCTGGAGAATTCAGGGCCCAGAGGTGCAGGAAAAGGCTGACATGCGCGCAGGGCGGCGTCAGGGGCTTCAGGGATCTCCTCTCTTCTTGGGCAGTCGCTCTGATTTGTGGGCTAGCCACTGCACTCTGAAGAAACCAGTCACTGACCCGGCCTCTCCTTCCCCTCCGAATTCCACACCGAGTGGGGCTGCCTCACCCAGTACGGAATCCGACAAGTCCCAAACAGAGGGGGAACTGAGACTGAGGGAGGAATTGGGGTTCAGGCATCAAAGCCAAGATGCTCCCTGGCTTCGGCCCGGTCCCGCACCCTCTCCCGGGCGCTTACCAGCCATGACCCTGGTCTGAAGTCCCACGCGGAACCCTCGCCGTAGGGCTCAGGAAGCCGCCATGACGGACTGTCTGCGCAGGCGTGGCCCAAGTACTGGCTTGAATCACGCATGCGCTGCCGCGGCCGCTAGCTAACACCTGCTGCTTTCGCTCACAAGAGGCACAGCTGTCACCTCCTTGGATTGCTCATTTGGCCAGCCAGAGTGGGGACAGCTCTGCGCTTTGGTGTCAGGAATCCCTCCTGTAAAGAATTTAAATATGGCTAAGGATCTCAGTGGTGTAGAGAGCCCAGCACAGAAAAAAAAGTTAATTTGTTAGCAGAGTCATTAAAGGTCAGAGCCCCCAATAAGCCAGGTTTGAGCACTGTTCCTAAGTATGCCAAGGAAACTATTAATAGGCAAAAGCAGAAGACAAAGACATACAATGACCCACCCAAGTACGTCTTCTGGGCTCTGATTGGACATTTATGTTTAAGTAGAGAGCCACAGTTATGCATAGCTAAGCAGTCCTGGCCAAGGTGTGGTCCCGCCCATCATTGCGTTTTCTCTCTCTCTCTCTCTCTCTCTCTCTCTCTCTCTCTCTCTCTCTCTCTCTCTCTC
Organism: Rattus norvegicus; assembly: GCF_021556685.1. NCBI lineage: Eukaryota > Metazoa > Chordata > Mammalia > Rodentia > Muridae > Rattus > Rattus norvegicus. The sequence continues at coordinate 13,092,642 of NC_141543.1, forward strand.
TCTCTCTCTCTCTCTCAAATTTCATTATTGGGGCCGATCTCTCCTGCAAGGCGTTTTGAAAAGTTGTAAATCTCTTTCTGAAAGACAGTGACCCCTATGTTTGGTCCCCGGCACTAGCCTTTATTTCCTCCCAGCTTGAGATTGTTGGGGGAATTCAAAAGTTTGAGGTTAACCGTTTGAATAATCCGATAGCCAATGGGAGGAGCACAGGTGTGTCAGATCGAATATCCTCATTCCATCAAGGCAGGCAGGCAGGAGGTCACTCAGCCACTAAGTGGTGAGGATTCAAATGGGAGGTTGAGGGCTCCAGAACCTGTGTGTTAGCCGGCCTGCTCCCTGCTTCTTCTCACTGTGATGTACACCCTGCATGGGCAGGTACTAACGGGCCCAGCCATCAAGTCTCCAGTCACAGGGTGACTCCAGCTCATGGTTTCAGAGGTCCGACATTATTAGCTCCATTGCTTTGGATCTGGGTGAGGCAGAACATAGGTAATAGGAGGTGGGGAACAGGCCAAGAGCCAGACCCCAGAGACATAATGGTGTATCTCCCCACCTTCAGAAGGCTCCACCAATTGGATTATAAATCAATCAGTGATGAATCAATTCATGCAGGCATCTGATCCCTGTGATCCCACACAGGGACTAGCACTCAGTCTCACACTGAAATCCCACCTCTGAACACCACTTGCATAGGGGACCAGGCTTTGAATACATGCTCGTTTCTGGGGACACGGAGATCTAAACTGTAGCTGAGGTAAATGTGAATCTCACCCCCGATTATCAGTGCTTCTGAACACCAGGGCTCAAAGAGGAAAGAAATGTGGGCAATTGCAGAAGAAGACAAGGCAGAGAGAGCCCACGGACACCTCAGGCCTGGGTGAATGCTCATCTCTTTTCCCTAGAAGCAGAGCAGTGCTGGCACAGGATGAAGTGACCACCAAGGCCACATCTTCCTGGTAAACAAAGCATCTAATTTCTGGGCTATCCCAAACTTCCTCGACCAACTTTGCAGAAGTCACTGCTTTCCGTTGCTATTTTGCTGATGTCTGTAAAACCCTGAGCAGACACCGCCCCACACCAAGACACATGGATGTAGAGAGTCAGGTAGGCATAGCAACACATGTATATGAGCACACATGTATATTCTTCTGCCTGGATAGAAGCCCACTAGTGTGATCGTGGGAGACATTTATTCTAAGCAAATATCCATCAAAGGCAAGGTGGGTATCAGGATGTCTCCTAGGTGTGGGGCACGAGGGAAGAGATTACAACAGACAAGTCCCTGCTCTCATGATACTTTGGTTCTCTTGGGGAAAGGCCAGGGAGGAGGCAGATATGTTTTTAAATGTAAAATACTGGATAGAGAGTTGGGGAATGGAGAGTGGTCGGGTGGCCTGGGAAGTGTATGTCAGGAGGAGCAGAGACTGAAGGAAGCAAGGAATGAGAGAGCTGGGCAAAGTGTTTAGCAGAGACAATTCTGATTGTTGTTGTGTTTGAGATAGAGTTTTCCTGTGTAGGCCGGGATTTTCCTGGAACTCATGATGTAGCCCAGGCTGGCCTCAAAGTCACGATCTTCCTGTCTCAGCCTGCCAGATGCCTGCTTTGGTGGAAACATTTTATAGAGAAGGAAAACCCGGGCCAAGGGGCTGGAGCAGGACTGTGCTAAGTGTACCTGTGCCAGCATGGAAGTCAGTCTGGCTGGAATGGTATGAGCCTGATGAGGAGGTGTGAAAAATACAGATACAAGGGGGCCAGGGTCAGAGCTTTTGGTCTGTTGGTCTATTGTGAGAACTTTCTCGGTTGTTTCTCTGAGTATAATGGGGAACCTTTGAGAATTTAGTTTGCAACAACAACAACAACAACAACAACACACACACAGAGAGAGAGAGAGAGAGAGAGAGAGAGAGAGAGAGGAGAGAGAGATAGATAGAGAGAGAGAGAGAGAGAGAGAGAGAGAGAGAGAGAGCTGGACCCACCCATAGACCATAGGTCAATGAACACATGAATACACAGACATACATACCCATACAGGACCACGTGTAAAATGCACGCTCCTGTCTGAGCGTGCACATGCACACACAGGAGCTATGTGCACACGTGAGCACCCCCCTGCTCTTCCTCAGCCTATCTAAACTAAGATGTGTTCTTTCAGAGCAGAAGTGGGTCAACATCAATTTCATGGCTCCTGATGATAAAACGTGAGAGTTGAGAGGTGAGCCAGCGACACAAGCAGGAAAGAAGAAAACTGACCACGCTTTATGGAATATCCCAATGTGGCAGGCCAGCTGTGTGACTTGGGATCAGATTCCCGCCCTGCTTCTCTCTGAAAGATCCTTTATTTTATTTTTAGTCATTAGTGACACGGTCACATTTTAGGTTTAGCTCAGGCTGGTCTCCAACTCACTATATAGCCGAGGTTGCTCTTGAACTCATGGTCCTCATGCCTCCACCTCCCAAGTGCTGGGATTATAGTGTACATCACTGTCCTAGGCTGGAGTGAGTCTTAACTCTAACTCTAACAACTCTAACTCTAACTCTAACTCTAACTCTAACAACTAACTCTAACTCTAACTCTAACTCTAACTCTAACTCTAACTCTAACTCTAACTCTAACAACTAACTCTAACTCTAACTCTAACTCTAACTCTAACTCTAACTAACTCTAACTCTAGCTATAACTGACTCCCTCCCAACTCACCTACTCTTCCTGCTGCAGCAACACTGCACTTGTTGCCTGTCCTATCCTGGCCACGGCCTCCTCTGTTTCCTTTGCATTGGCTGAGGAACTGCATCCCTTGACACCCACTGGCTTTGCTTGGTCCTCCACCTTCTCCAGGCCTTGCTTTAGCACCGAGACCTCCCCTGACCACCATACTTGGAGCTACATTCCTACCTAGGTGTTCATTCCCCACCCCCTTTATTATTTTCCATAGCACATCTACCCTGGCAGGACAAGTATCTACCAGCTGTGGTGGTCTGAATGAAGGTAGCTCCCATAGGCCCACAGGGAGTGGTACTATTTGGAAGTATGGCTCAGTTGAAGTAGGTGTGGCCTTGTCAGAGGAATTGTGTTCTCTCTCTTTTCCTGCTGCCTTGGATCTGGACATAGGTCTCTCAGCTGCCCTTCAGCACCATGTCTGCTTGCTTGCCGCCATACTTCTACTATGACAATAATGGACTAAACCTTTGAACTGTAAGCCATCCTCAACAAAATGTTTTTCTTCATAAGAGTTACTGTGGTCATGGTGTCTCTTCACAGCAATAAAACCCTAAATAAGACATCTGCTTACGTGCTGTGGTCTGTTTGGCCTATCAGAATGTAGGGTCTACCAAGAAGGGGGTCTTGGACATCATTTACTGGTCCATCGGCAGTGCCTGGGTTGGTGCCTGGGTCCTCTGCAAAGATTTATGGAAGGAAGGAGGGAAGGAGGAAGGAAGGAAGGAAGGTAGGAAGGTAGGAAGGAAGGCAAGCATGTTCACAGGTGTGCAGAAACTGTGGAGAGCAGACTTGGCTTTGATAGTTATATCTGGGCTGCCCATGTGTGTTAAGTAGTTGAGCAGAGAAACTTTGGTGGTTTGGGCAGCATGCTAGTATGACCTTGAGGTGTCTAATACCTTTACAGCTTCCTGTCATTTTCAGATTAGCCCCAACCTCTCCCCCCATCCCCCATCCCTGTTGACCATTCCAGCTTTACTCCTTTTTGTTCCCAAGGCATGACCAAGGTCTGTTTCCTTTTCCTTCCGTAACTGTGTAAGACCTCCCCAGAGTTTAAAACTACATTTCCCTGCCCCGCCCCTTGCAACTAACACGGCCTATAGCTCATGGGGATAACGGGAAGCAAGAGAATGTGCCATGGAATAGTTCTCAGGAATTTTCCCTCAGGAGGAGAAGGGGATGGCTGAGATTAAAGCCTGGCGAAGAGCACTTGCCGAGCATACATGGGGCTCTGGGTTCCCTCCTCATCACTGAGAGCTGGGGAAAGGGTGGAGGCTAGGAGGGAGGAATTGACTTAATGTTTGCTTCCCCCCTCCCTCTGTCCTTTCTTCCGGTAACGGCGTTTGATCCGGTCTCATGCATGTCAGGCACATGCTTTACTGGTATGCCCCAGCTTCCTTCCACTTTATTTCCAGACAAGGTCTTGTGTCTTGAGCTTGTGGCTCTCCTCCCACAGCCTCTCAAGTAACTGGGATTAGAAACTCAGACCAGCTGAGAACTCTCTTTTCTTTTCTCTCTGTCTGTCTCTGTCTCTCTGTCTATCTCTGTCTCTGTCTCTCTGTCTCTCTGTCTTTGTCTCTCTGTCTCTCTGTCTGTCTATCTCTGTCTCTGTCTCTCTGTCTCTGTCTCTCTGTCTCTCTGTCTCTCTCTGTCTCTCTGTCTCGGTCTCTCTGTCTCTCTGTCTATCTCTGTCTCGGTCTCTCTGTCTCTCTGTCTCTGTCTCTCTGTCTCTCTGTCTCTGTCTCTCTGTCTCTCTGTCTGTCTATCTCTGTCTCGGTCTCTCTGTCTCTCTGTCTCTCTCTGTCTCTCTGTCTCTCTCTGTCTCTCTGGTCTCTCTGTCTGTCTATCTCTGTCTCTGTCTCTCTGTCTCTCTCTGTCTCTCTGTTTCTCTCTGTCTCTCTCTCTGTCTGACTCTCTCTCTCTCTCTCCCTCTCTCTCTCTCTCTCTCTCTCTCTTCCTCTCTCTCTCCCTCTCTCTCCCTCTCTCGGTTGTTTGTTAGATAGGGTCACATAATACTCTCTATTCTCAAACTCACTGTGTATACCAAGATGATCTTGCCTCTGGCTCCCTGTTGTTGAGATTAAAAGTGTGTGCCACTAGGCCCTGAAAGGTTTTGTTTTGTTTTTGTTTTTAAAAACAGGATCTTGTATAGCTTAGGTTGACTTTGAACTTGGTATGTAGCTGAGGATTACTTTGAACTCCTAATCCTCCTGCCTCTACATCCCAAGTGCTAAGAGTATGGCTGTTTGGTTTTAAGATTTTACTTTTAAACAATTCCTTCCACATGTCTTGTGTCTATTCTCATGTGTCTTAAAGACCCCACCCGAGGGATGGCATAGCAGGTCATCTGGGAGATTCCTGAGGACTTTACTCAGTCTCGACTCTGTATAGCTGTGCCTCTCACCCCTAGGCCTTTAAGCAAGGCGACAATAACTGCCCGTGTGTACAGAGCACAGCTAAAGCATTTCTATTGCTTTCTGTCACAGCCTCTGCAGACTCATTCCGCCATCTTCATGTGGGGAGTTCGACTAGCTCTTCTCACCCCTGGAAACCCAATTTATTGACCAAGCAGCTCTATGGTTGGTTAGCACCACTTAATCCAGTAATTGATTCCTCATTGGAAGTCCACTCTGTGGAGAACTCCATGCTACATCAGCAATACCATGCAGGTATGCCCATCCTTGTGGGACAACAGGGGAAGCAACTATGTCATAAGAATAGAATTTCTCTACCCCCTTATCCCCCTCCCCCTTTCCCTCTTACTTTCCCCTCCCCTTCCCCCTCTCCTCTCCTTCCTCCTCTTTTGCTTTCTGAGTTTCTCTGTCTAGCCCCTCCTGTTCTGGAACTTACTTTGAAGAGTAGGCTGGCCTCGAACTCATACAGCTTTGCCTGCCTTTGCCTTCTAAGTGCTGGGACTAAAGGTGTGTGCCACCCCACTCATCAAGAGTAGAGTTTCAACTGAGCTGACAAAAGACAAGTCCTGTGTGATGTTTACCACGTGCCAGACACCATTTAGTTCAATGAGCTTCATGCCTGCAAATTCATTTAATACTCGGGAAACCAATCAGGCTTATAAACCCATGCTAACATCTTTACTCTAATATCTGGAAGCACAACAAGTCTTAGTAACTTCCCCAAAGGCCTGCTTCCCTGGCTGCATCTCACAAAGGACACCTCTCCTTCCCATTATGTGAGCATACTCACCCCTGACTTGCAGGAGCCATTTGTGAGGAGGAAGTGGACATCCTCAGAGAGATGCAGTCCAGTAAGGTGGCTGCAAGCCATAGGTGGCCAGAATATCTCAACTTGAAGGATCAAAATGTAGTGAAACAAAGAACTCAGTTCCATTGTCAACGAACTAGTCTCCTGTCATGGACTCAGTGGCCACATATGGGCTGATGGCTGCCACATGTCACAGCTCCTCTTTAGGGCATTTCCATCAGCACAGAAAGATAGCCCTGTTATTCATATCCTATGGTTTCTTGAGGCATTTACTGGAAAGTCAGCTGCAAGCATTCATCTCTCAAAGACATCTTCCAACTCCAACTTAAAAAGTAAGAGGCCCATAGGGCTGGAGAGATGGCTCAGCGGTTAAGAGCACCCGACTGCTCTTCCAGAGGTCCTGAGTTCAATTCCCAGCAACCACATGGTGGCTCACAACCATCTGTAAGGAGACCCGATGCCCTCTTCTGATGTGTCTGAAGATAGCTACAGTGTACTTATATATAATAAATGAATAAATAAATCTTTAAAAAAAAAAAGAGGCCCACAAGATCTATGATCTTAATTCCTAGCCCTTCCTTCCCAATTTCCAATTTCCGTGTGTGTGTGTGTGTGTGTGTGTGTGTGTGTGTGTGTGTAGGTCAGAGGACAACATTTGGAGTTCTCTTTTCCGCCGTGTTGGGGCAGCGTCGATGCTGTTTCTGCTACTGCTTTGCTCGCTCCAGGATCAGCTGGCCTAGGGAATATCTAGCCAACTCTCCTGCCTCAGCCTCCCATCTCCCTGTGGGTGTTCTGGAATCCCAGATGGGAATCACTGTGTCCAGGGTTTCACATGGCTTCTGGGGACAGATGTCAGGACATCTGGCTTGGCAGTAAGCATTTTTACCCCCTGAGCCATCTCAGCGCCCCCAAGTTATTCTGCCCTCAAACTTCTGAAACACAGCGTGGTGGTGTCTTGCTCAATCCCCACTAGCAAGGAGCAGAGCTGGGTTGTGGACACGAGGCTCCAACATGACCAGGCATGACTAGTTTTGGAGCTCTAGGTCCTCTGTCTGCCATAGGCACATCTTGCAGCTTCCTCAGGCTTGGCAAGGCAAGAGTTAAAACACACACTCAAGGCTGAACTGCCCCTCACTCCCACCATCTGGACGGATTTTTGCTGTAGCCTGTACAGGGCGGGGGAAGGAGGCATAGACAAAAGGGCAGACGTGAAGCGAAAACCGGCTTTCGGGAAATTGTTATCAGGTGACTGGTATTAGCTTTGTTATTCCATGGTGACCTTTCTGAAAAGCCCTTCACTTCCTGTCAGCCCAGGGAGTCTGTGCCTCCCGGAGAACAAGCTTGTCCCCAGAACTGCTGAAGGCAGGTGGTTGTAATTCTACACGCTGGCTGCTTCCTGTAGCTGCTTTAAATGTGCAGTAATTGTTACCTTGGCCCCTCATTGCACATGGAGAAGTGAGGAGCTGTAGGTTCACTTTAGATGCACAGACATGGGTTCAAATCCCCTACTCGGCCACCCATGAACTCTATCCATTGCTTCAAAACCTGATTATCGAGATCTTTTCACATGCAGACACTCGGATCATTACTTCAAGTCTTCTTGAAACTTGTCTTCTGGTTTCTTGGGAGCAACTATCTTGATATAAGTCAGAGAGTAAATAGCACAGACATGCATGGATCACAGACAGTGCAATTTGTTGTAGTAACCTCTCCAACCCGAATATCCCTGTGCAAAGAAAACACAACTCCATTAATATGAGTACAAGCTCACGCCTAGATTGGGCAGATCTACCACTACACTACCCTATTTCCCAGCTCTGAAATCCCTCGTCACTTGCGGTTTTTCCATGCCATGTTTTCAGCTCCCTCTTCCTCCTTCTCCTCCGACCCCTTCTCTCTCCTCCTCCCCTCCAACTTCCCCTCCTGTCTTCACTGCACAGGGTGTGACCTACAGAACCTTCTCTCACTTCCCTGAGTCATGCTGGTCTACCAAGAAAGCAAGTTACGGTACCATACAGTTAAAAAATTGTTATAGATATACATGTGTGTGTAGTTTAGTTGGAAAAGTGCTTGCTAGGGCATGCATGAGTCCCAGGGTCCTATCCCCAGCACTGCTTAAACCAGGACGTGGCTCTGGGCAGACTGAGGAAGGAGGATCAGGAGTTCGTCATTCTCAGCTAAATAGTGATTTTGAGGCTAGCCTGGGCTACATGAAACCCCGTCTCAACAGACAAAACACAACAAGAACAACAACAAAGAATCTATATGGACAGTGTGTGGACAAATGCTTGCACACAAACCTTGGTACTCATACTATTCTACTCTCCTGAGTGGAAGCAACTCAAATGCCCACCAACTGACGAAGGCTGGATAATCAGTGGTCCTCACTGTGTGAGCTAGTCAGTTTTTGTGTCAACTTGACCCAAACCAGAGTCACCTGGAAAGAAGGAACCTTAATTGAGATGCCTTTATGTGACTGGCTTGTAGGCAAGTCTGGGGGACATTTCTTGATAAATAATTGATGTGGGAGAGTTCTGCTCACTAAGGGTTGTGGCACCTCTGGTCAGGTAACCCCAAGCTGTATCAAAAAGTAGGCTGAAGAGCTGGATAGATTTGCTTGGTTAAGAACAGAGGCTGCTCTTGCTGAGGACCCAAGATAAGTTCCTAGCACCTACCTGGGGGCAACTCCAGTTCTAGGGGTATCTGATGCCCTCTTCTGGCTTCTGTGGGTACTGCATGCTTTTATGCACATACATATATGCAAGCAAAACATCCATACGTCTATACATCTATCTATATATCTATATTTACCTATCATCTATCATCTAATATGTATGTATGGTCTGTCTGTCTGTCTGTCATTTACCTATCATCTATCATCTAATATGTATGTATGGTCTGTCTGTCTGTCTGTCTGTCTGTCATTTACCTATCAATCATGAAAGCAAGCTGAGCAAGCCAAGGAGAACAAGCCGGCAAGCAGCTCTTTCTTCATGGTCTCTGCTTCAATTTCTGCCCCCAGATTCCTGCCCTGAGTTCCTGTTTTGGATTTCCTCAATGATGAACTATAAGCTATAAGACAAATAAACACTTTCCTCATCCGAGTTGGTTTTCGTCGGTGTTTTGTCACAGCAATAGATCAAAGTAAGATCAAATGGTGTGTGTATGTGTATGTGCATGTGCATGTGTATGTGCATGTGCATGTGTATGTGTATGTGTATGTGTATGTGTATGGAGGAATGGAACCTCAATTCACATCACCACAACCTTGAAAAGAATATGCTGACTGAAAGAGATCAGGCCCAGTAGGTCACGTCGTGTAGGGTGCCATTTGCAGGGCGTGTACAGGAGAAGCAGAACTCCATAGAGCTAATAAGCAGACTAGTGGTTATAGAGGGGTAGGGGAAAGAAAAAGAGTGGGTGACTGCTTATTGGAGGCCGAGTATCTCGGGGAGATGAAGGCAGAAGGGATGGCTGTTTTGTGGTGTGAACGTGATCAATGGCACACAATTCCCACTGTCCAGTGCTGATGGCTATGCTGTGCAAGCCTTTGCTCAGTTAGAAGACAGAGCATGAGTTCTAGGGAACACGATACTGAAAAGGAGCCTTTTGAAAACGGAAGGGAAGACTCAGTGAGTAGTTAGAAGAATGAGCAGAGACAGCGTCTATGGGATGATGACAGGGGCTGGGGAGATGCTCAACGGTGAAGTGCGTGCACGAAGATCCTAGTTCCACCCCTAGCACCAATATTAAGAGTCCGGCATGCCATTGTGCCTGTGAGTCCACTCCTCGGGTGTTCACTGGCCAGCCAGGATAGCCAAGTGGGTGAATTCCAGGTTCAGATCTCAAAAAGTAAGGCGAAGGAGCTGGAGAGATGGCTCAGCACTGAAGAGCACTGGCTGCTCTTCCAGGGGCCAGAGTTCAGTTTCCAGCGTCCATGTTTGTCTACTTACAGTTGCCTGTAACTCCAGCTCCAGAGGATCTGGTAGCTTCTCCTGGCCTCTACATGCACCTCCACTCACATGTCTATACCACATGCACACGTACAATATATATAATATATCTTTATTTATGTATATGTTATTTATATACTCTCGTTCTATTTATCTATATAGATATATTGAAGAGTGATGAAGAGGACACGTGATGTCGGCCTGTGGCCTCCACATGCACATGCGCACTGGTGCTGTTCCTCTGACTGGTGCTGCAATCTAAGTACCAGGGTTTGCAGAATGAAACAGACCTTGGAGATACCACCACATACCACTGGGGGCGCTGCTGCCTTGGAGACCTCTAGACAGAGAGGGGCATCTTTTTTTTTTTTTTTTTTTTTTTTTTTTTGGTTCTTTTTTTTTTCCGGAGCTGGGGACCGAACCCAGGGCCTTGCGCTTCCTAGGTAAGCGCTCTACCACTGAGCTAAATCCCCAGCCCCAGAGAGGGGCATCTTGACCAGCTTAGTGGGAAGAAGTTTTAGCTACTTATTGACATCTCGATCAACGTGTTCCCCGGAGAAACAGGAAGAAGTCATCCTGTTCCTTCCCGAGCCTGGCTTTGGGAGAATAATATCCACTTCCAATTGTCACCAGCCAGCTCTGCGTTCTTTCCTGGGTTATTCCAGGTCCCAGGGGAGCTCACATGTACTGGTGGAACACTGTGAGTACCTTTGATCATTTTCAGTCATCTCCCGCTACCTTCCCCATCTCCTGTCAGATCTCTGCATAGTCTTGGGGGTCTCCAGAGCGGAGACACATCAGCGGTGGATGCAGAGGCAGGGAGGAGCATCGTGGTGGACTGGGGAATGCTTGACTCACATTCATTAACATTCACAATCTAACAGTCATTGACAGCTATCCCAGCAGTGATGCTCACACCAGCCTTGTTACAGGGAAGCTTCCTGACACGCTGCCATCTCTCAAATCCATGGTTTACATAAGGATGCTCTCTTGGTGATGTGCATCTTAGGGTTTGGTCCATGTGTGGTGGTACCTGTCTACCATTCTCACACAGAATACTGTCACTGCTCTGAACGTCGTCCTGACTCTGCCTAGTTCTCTCTGCCTCCCCATAACCTCTACATGATACCCTATAGAGGAACTGTGCACAATGCAACCTCTGAAGGATGGCTTCTTAAGAGGCTTAGGCACTTGTATTTGAGTTTCTTTTCATTTCTTTTCACGGTTTTGTAGCCCAACCCCTTTCCGTGCTGAGTATCTCCCCATTATTCGGAAAGCCACCATTCTATTAATTCTCCTCTGAAGGATACTTTGCTTTCTTTAAGGGTTTGGTGATTATGAAAAAAAAAGCTGTGATTATGAATTTTACTGTGCTAGCTTTTGTGTGGAAATAAATGTTCATTTGAGTAAAAACCAAGGGGCACAACTGTGGGATCATTGGGAAGAATATGCTCAATTTTGTAAACAATCAACTCATCTTCCAAAGTAGCTGTACCATTTCTCATTTCCCCGTAGCGATGATCAGCGATTCCCACTATCTCTCACCCTTGCTAGCACATGATGTCACCAATATTCTGGGGTTTGGCCATTCTAAAGGTAGGTTGTGCTATTTCATGGATGACTTAATTTGCAGTTGCCCAGTGACACTCTGGACATGTGTCTACTGTGAAAGATCGAAATGACCTGTGAGTTCCGGGCCAGCCTAGACTACACAGCAAATGTTAGGCCAGCCTGGGCTATACAACAAGATTCTATCTTTGAAAAGCACAACCCAAATATAATAAAGTGTTACAGAGTGCGCCCGTGTATGGTAGTTGCAAAATAAACACCCCTGTAATTGAAAGTCCCTCTCAGAGCCCTCTGTTTATTCCTATGTCCTTTCTAAAAAGTCACCCAAGGTTCTCAGTTGCTGGCAGGTTTTCATACTATTGGTGTGCATGTGCACCTATGCATGTGCACCTATGCATGTGCCTCACAGCTTAGCATAGCTTTGCTTGTTTTAACTTTAAAAAGAATCACACATGCACATTTTCAGAGGGTTGGAGGTTTTTGGTCCATCTTTCTGAAATTATCCTACGTTGTGCCCTGAGTGGCATTCCTTTTCACGGCAGTATGGTGCTTCAGGGGGTGGCCATAATGCAATTATTTCCTAGAAACATATGTGTTGGGTGCTGGGCAGACTCATGTGAATTCTTATCTCCCCCGCCTTCCACTGTCTCAGGCTGTGTTGACCTCTTGAGGAGCCAAAAGTAATATAGATATAAATGATGTGTTCAAATCGCCTTAACTCCCTCCCTGTGGGCCCAGACCCAGCAACATTCTAAACACTATCCAGCTCGTTCCAGTGGAGTGGGAGCACGAAGCTGTCCCAGTTTAGACGTTCGAGAGAGTCCTGGGTCCAAGGTTGACATTATCAGATCAGGCAAGGAGGTTTATGGTCTTTGTGGTTTGGGCTGGTGCTGTGCTTGGGAAGCCTGTCTCCAGAAAGTCTGCTCTCACTCAGCAGCGTCGGAGATCTCCAACCCCTGGTGGTCCCAGCCGCTCAGGATCCACTGCTTATGACCGCTGGTGAAGTCTACAAACCTTGCCGGGAGAGGGACACTTAGAACATTTCACAGAACGGATCTAGTTACTATATAACTTACATAGCTGACAGTCATCCTCCTGCCTCTGGACCTTACCTTGCCTGCAACCCTCTTCTCCATTGAGGGTTCTTACACCTGCAAGTTTCTGAGAGGGATAGACCACCCCCTCCACCTATGTCACATGACAAAAATATTTATTTATTTTTATGTTTCCATGTATGCTATGCATATGTGAGTCTGTATGCTTCACATGTGTGTGGGTGCATGTATGTGAGTATGAAGAGACCTGAGGTTGATGCTGGTAATTCTCCACCGTCTTTCTACTTTGTGCCCTGAGGCGATGTCTCTTGATCAACCCCAGAGATTTTGGGGACATTTGGTCTCACTCCCCAGCTCGCTCGGGGATCCTCTGTCTTCTTTTGAGGTTGGACTTACAGGCAGGCCTCCATGCCCACCCATCGTTGATGTGGATCCTGGGGCTCTGAACTCTGGTCCTAACGCTCCGTTAGGACACTGTAGCTGCGGAGTCATCACCTCAGTAAAAGCCTTTTCAGCTTGGCCCACTAGCTTCCTAACCCATATGCCATCACCCGAGCCACATGCCCACCTTTAGTGGTCCCTTGAGACTCTGTGCAGCGGGATCCTGATACCCAGTTACCTGGCAGCACAGTGGATAACTGAGCATCTGTGGCCCCTGTGCGATGGTGGCAAGGGATCTCCTTGGAGAAGCTTTCTCGTTTTCCTCTTTTTTTTTTTTTCCGGATCTGGGGACCGAACCCAGGGCCTTGCGCTTGCTAGGCAAGAGCTCTACCACTGAGCTAAATCCCCAACCCTGGTTTTCCTCTTTTTATTTTATTTATTTTATTATTTGAGAATTTCATATGTGCATGCAGTGTGCTTCGCTCACATTTGTCTCCCATTCCCTCCCATCCAGTTCCTCTCCTATTCCTCCACAGCTCCCTCTCAGCGTCACATGTGCTCTCTTGCTCTGTCTCTCTCCCTCTGCCTCCCCCAAGCCTCCCGAGCTACTGAATTCACTTAGAACTGGCTGTATACATGGATTTAGGTCATCTACTGGAGCATGGGAAGCCTCTCAGGGGATGAATCCTTGAGGAAGCTGCAGTCCTGTCAGTTATCCAGCATACCACTGATTCTCTAGCTACATTGCGTCAGGAATAGGATGAGGTGTATGTGTGCGCATGTATGTATAAAATGAAGCAGAGTTCAGGACGGAGAAAGGACAAAAATATGGTCAGGATGACCCTGAGCAGCAGATCTGGCCTTGGGCCTGGAGTTAGCTTTACTCTTGCTGAGTGCCAGCTTCCCTAGGTGGGAGAGATGGACAGGCTAACACCAGGCTTTCACCCTGCACATCCCTTCCCCCACCTATACTATTCAGAGAGTGGGCGGGGAAGCTTTTGCTGAGCCTCATCCTGTTCTGTGGTCTTCTGTAATTTCCTCTTCTCTCTCCACCTCTCATTTTCTCTTGCTAGTCAGTGATAGGCTAGGAACTTCAGGTCACAAAGAAGCTTTGATTATCTGGCTCCCTGGCAGTTCCTTTCATCTTGGGAACATTTTGCAAGCCAAATCTAATCGAAGCAGGGTGGCAGGCTTGCCGGGGAGGGTCACATCTAGGGTTAGCTCCTAGAAGGGATCGGCTCTTACTTCCACCGGACACATAGGCTCTAAGCCCAAGACCCAGCCCCTGCTGTGTTCTAAGGAACGTCAACTCTGTTTCTCCCAGCTTCCTGAAGGGCTCCTTTCTGGGGCCCACTTGTTTATGGGTGGGGAAGGGGGGGTCGGTCAGCTCCAATCCCCAGATGCCCATCTCATGCCCCTCTGTCCCTAGCCAGGCCACGTCTGGCTCATGGTGCAAATTCAGTAAACACAGTACCGGGAGGTCAAGTTCCCAGCCTGATTTCCAAATGGCTTTGGATATTACAGCTCTGTGGGAGGATTTTAGCCATGGGTGAAAAAGGTGGCTTGTGCAAAAACAAAATTTTCGATTTCCTCTTTCTCAGTTGGGAAACTATGTTCCAGACTGCAGTACTGAGCTCCATGGGGAAAGCAGAGGAGCAGAGGAGGAGCTTAGAGCCCCCCCCCCCCGGAGGCTTTGCGCAGGGAGGCTGGCAAGGAGGACTCAGGCAACCAGGATTCACATCATAGCCTCACGGGAGGCTACATGGAGGAGGCTGGAATGATGGGTTGTATGGGTTTGGGGAACCAGGGGCCTGTAGGGAGCAGGCCTGGAGCAAGAGCAGGGTCCAGGCAGGTTCAAACTTCGGAAGTCTGATGGGCAGGCGGGAGTAGGATCACTCTCACCTCCTGCCCTGCCCTGCAGGTCCTGGCGCACTTAGCCCTGCGCCCCTCCCCCCTGCCACCTTTGCCTCACCGTTGGAGATGTCCTAGCTGGTATTCAGGGTAAACTTCCTGTTCCCTTATAAGGTCATGTCCAGTAGTACTTGTAATTCCTCCTCATGCAAATGAGGCAATCCCAGCACCCTGGCCTCAGCCAATGATGTACACTCACCCCCCACAGGTGTATATACCCTATGTTCCCCCTATTAAAATGAGTTGTCTCACAGAAGCCTGTCTCCAGAAAGTCTGCTGTAGTCTGCTCTCACTCAGCAGCGTCGGAGATCTCCAACCCCCAGTGGTCCCAGCCGCTCAGGATCCACTGCTTATGTTTGCTGGTGACCACACCACTTCAGCAGAGCCTGAACTGTAAGGTGATAAGGTTTCAGAGGACCTGAGGCACCTGGAATGGGCGCCTCATAGATTCAGGAGGGAGAGCATGGTGCCAGCACAATGTTTTCGGTTTTGGAGTCGGAGACTCCTAAATATACAAGCTATGCAGTTTGAGGCGGGGCTATGCAGTTTGGGGCGGGGCCAGCAACTAGAGTCTCAGAGCCTGTTTCCTCATCTACAATGGAGTCAGTCGAACAGCACCTGCCTGTCTGGGGCTCTTTAGGAACTAAGTGAAGTAGCAGCTTAGTGCCTCTCTTAGAACCTGGACCCTTTGGGTCCCAAACGTAATGGGGTGGTCAGGCCCAAGCCCCATCTTTGATGCCACAGGAGCAGGATTGGAAGGCAAGTACAGGCCCCTGCTGATGGGGTCTGAGGCTATGTGAATTGTAGTCATACCAGTTCACCCCATTCCTCTACTTGGTGTCACCCTAACTCAAAGCATTTGCATAGGTCATGTGTTAATTTGGGGCCATTTCTCCCTTAGGAACCTTTAAGATCAATTTTCTTTGTCTGGCCTGTTGTGAGCCATTTTGTTGCTTCTTTGAAGCAGAGAAAAGAGAGATGGGGGTGAGGGTGGGGATGGGGGAGGCTGCCTGCCAGGCAGAGTCAAGGCAGGTCAGGGTCTGTTGGCAGATTTCTCAGCCTGCCGAGGTATGGAAAATTAAGAGGAGGTGTACCTTAGGCTCAAGGCTAGGCGCTGAAGGTTCTATTGACTTTGGTGAAGGAACAGAAAGGTTCCTGGGATAGGATCACATGTCTTGTATACATTTTAGCAAAATTGTTTCTGTTATCTAGTGGCTTTGTTTCCTATGGTCCTGTAGTATAACATGGCTATGAGAAATACACTCACTGCTAGAGTGGTGATGACCTGCAGCCCTCCCATATCTGTCTCCTGCATCTTTTTTCTGTCTTTCCTATAATCATCCTCACTCCCCCCTCAGAGGAATGTTTGACTTCATAGTGGCTGGGCCAGTACACTATCTGGCTGGAGTCATTAAAGACGTTTTATCTAAATCCATTTCTGTATCTCTCTCAAACCTGTTATCTATCCCAAAGCCCCATCCCCTCTCAGCCCTCTACCTAACAATTTTGGTGTAGAAACTTAGGATGGAAACAGGGATCTTTAGATACCAAAGGTTATTTGCTCAACCAATGTATTTTCCCTGGAATTCTTAAGCAGAAGCTCTGGAAGAAGGCACAGTGCACAGAAAGTCAGAGTCCCTGGGCCATGCTGTTTGTGAGTAAGCATCTATCTCACGGTCTCTTTGGAGCTTGGTCAGCTTGCTCATTTCTAGTTTCCGTTAGTCACCTTTCCACTGCTGTGACAAAATACTAGAGAGAAATACTAGAAGAAAAGTTTATTTTAGCTCATGATTTTAGAGGTTTCGTTTAGCCCATTGCTAAGTGAAATAGGAGGATGCAGTGACAAAGCAGCTCCCACCTCTGTGGCCGGGAGGGAGGGAGGGATAGAAGGAGAGAGGGAGGGGAAGGGAGGGAGGGAGAGAGGGAGAGAGGGAAGGAGAAAGGAATGGAAGGAGGGGAGGGAGGGAGGAAGGAAGGTTATCAAAGGTCACCATCACTACTCTTACCTCTGTAAGAACACTTCTTTCACTCTGCTTGACCATTTCTTGGGGACCAAGCCTTCGAAACACAAGCCCCAGGGGGAGGTAACATCTCAGATTTCAGTATAGCAATGCTTTGGTGGCCAAAGTCAGTTGCTGGGACAGAGATGCTGGAAGATGTCGTATATCTACTGTCTGGTTCTTTAAGAAAAGTTGGCCAGGGGCTGGAGAGATGCTCTACATTTAGGAGCACATGCTGCTCCTTTAGAGGACCTAGGTTCAATATGCAGGACCCACTTGGCTGCTAACAGCTTCTGCAGCTCCAGTTTGTGGGGGTCTGGCACCCTCCTCTGGCCTTCACCGGCACTGCACACATGTAGCGCACAGATGCAAGCAAAAGGCCCATACTCATAAACTAAAAGTAAACACATCTTAAAAATTGGCGATTTCTTTCTTTTTTTTAAAGATTTATTTATTTATTATATATAAGTACACTGTAGCTGTCTTCAGATACACCAGAAGAGGGCATTGGATCTCTTTTACAGATGGTTGTGAGCCACCATGTGGTTGCTCGGAATTGAACTCATGACCTCTGGAAGAGCAGTCGGGTGCTCTTAACCGCTGAGCCATTATCTCCAGCCCCTGGCGATTTCTTTATATAAGATATATACTTTATTTGTGTGATGCATTATTGAAGACCCTGTCTCTAAGGCTCACAGGGCCTGCTATGTGGTCATGATGATGATTGGTTTGCTGGTGTGAACACTTTTGTAGATGCATAGTTTTCTCCCCCACCCCCACGCCCACTGTGCTGTAGGCAGACTCTGGGGTCCTGCACGTGCTAGGTAAGCACTGTGCCACAGAACTACCTCTTCAGTTCTCTATTTATTTATTCTGAGAGGGTTTCACTAAGTTCTAGCTTTGAACTTGTTTCCTGCCTCAGTTGCTGGGATTACAAACCCTGGTGCGCCATCAGACTGAGCAGGACTTATTTGTTTTGAAACGAGGTTTTCCATGTATGACAGAGATCTAGACACTGACTTATTCCCTTAGGAGCACTTGCTGAATGTATTCTATTTGCAGTGGAAACTACAGTTAAGCTGTCAAAATCACAGTTAATGTATCATCAAATATGACTGCCCAAGTTTGCCCATATATTTTTCTTGTGGCTGTGACAGAATTCACGTCAAGAAGCAACTTTAGGAAGAAAGGTTCGTCTTGACTCACTAACATGATGAATGGCACAAATTATGGTGATGAAGAAGTCCTGGGGGACAGGAGTCTGAGCAGACTGAGGCAGCTGGTCACGTTGCATTTGTAGCCAGGAAGAGGGGAGAGAGAGAGAGAGAGAGAGAGAGAGAGAGAGAGAGAGAGAGAGAGAGAGAGAAGCTTGCTACTCAGTTTGATTTCTTCCACTTATGCATTCCTAGACCTAAGCCTAGGGAATGGTGCTGCCCACTTTTAGTGTGGATCTTTTCCCTTTAATGAACCCAATCTAGATCATCCCTCACAGGCATGCCCAGAAGCATGTCTCCTAGATGATTCTAGATTTTGTCAAGTTGACAATCAGTATTAGCCATTACAGCGGGGGCACTATGGAATCCTAGTGTTTAGGAGGCTGGAGGAGAGGATCATAGGTTCAAAGTTAGCCTGGGTTACATATCCAGAGTCTGTTTCAAAACCCCCTCATGAACAGATAGGTAGGTAGATAGATAGATAGCTAGATAGGTTGACAGATAGATAGATAGATAGCCCTCTGAGGGCTAATATCTATCGTTATGCACCACACATGATTTATACAGTCTGCTCCCGATACTCCTGCATCCCACTCCCCAGACACAGAGCCTAGTTACTTTTATAATTTTTTTGTTTAAATCATACTTTGTTAAAGTGATTTTTAGACAGAACTTTATATGCTGTTATTGATATGAAAAACCACCCTTTCTTCCCATGGAGCTATCTATGAAAGTGAGCGTCGAGGAGACAGAGACACCGGATTCTAGCACGGGGTGATCTGTTTCGAGTCAGAACCCAGGCACACTCTCACTGTGAAAGGGCAAGTTCTGGTGTTACACACTGGATGGTTCTTTTTGGCCCTCAACTTGATGGGATTTAGAATCACCATGGAAACGTGCTTCTGGGAGGGTCTGTGAGGATATGCCCAGAAAGGACTGACTGGAGGTGGGAAGAATGTGGGCAGTGCTGTCCTATGGGCTGGAGGAGTCCTGGTTTGAGAAAGGAGACAGTGGGCTGAGCGTTTGACTCGCTCTGCCTCCTTACTGTGTGGCGTGACTGGCTGGCTGCCTTATGCTCTTGCTGATTTTGCCACCAGAGGATGTGCACTCTGAGCACAGACCCCTCTGCTCCGAAGTTGCTTTATCAGGCATTTTGTCAAGTGGAACCTCCCCCCTTGAATGTGTTTCTTCTGGCCTCTAAGTGACACCTGCTCCTTGGGGGCAGTCGCAAGGATTCCATGATACATGGAGAGGCGGTGCTTGTCCCGCGGTGTGACCGGATGTCACCCCATCCCTTGAGGAGCACCATCAGTAAGTGCTCTTTCGTGCCAGCCTAGCCTGAGAGTGCACCTGCTCTAGTCACCTTCTCTCTGCAGTGATCACAAAGCCACCATGGAAGGACTTCAAACAGAGGGTTTGTTTGGTTTACAGCTGCTCCCCCTGCCCAGCATTCGGCCAGCCACGTGGCACTTTATAAGCAATACTAATTATTATATATATGGTGCATCATATGTGCCAAGCACTGCTTTCCAGAGTAGCTTATTCAATACCCCTTCGTAATCAATCTGTGGAATGAATTTGGAGCAACAGTGCCTGTCAGCCAAGGCATGTGGTTCTAATGAGACCATGCATGAAAGTTCCTGGTACCAGAAAGCAGTGGATACCAGAAGTAAATAGATCAGACTCATGAAGGCTAAACTGTGGTCAATTAATTGGATTAAAAAATGCCTCGAATACTTGTGAGTCACCCCTCTGGCAGGGTCCATGACTATTCCACAGAGGATTAGAACACAAGCAGTCTGGATGTGAGATCTTTCTGGTGGAGGCACATGTCACTCCTCCACAGGTCACCAGAGTTGATCACAGTCGGGCTACCTGGGCCCCTGTCCTCCCCTTCCTCTCTCACCTTGCTGTGTGCTCTGTCAAGAGGATGGCCATCCTTGACAGAGGAGGACTAGTCTTTCTCAAGGGTACACTTCTCTTGCTGGAAACTCCAAATTAGATTTCCAAGGTCAGTTCTGTAACAGGAGGGAGGGAGTCAGGCTTGCAAGACTCCAGATACACCAGGTGAGGCACTGCATGTGACTGTCTGCTTTTTCTTTTTAAAAAAGTAAGGAAAGGAAGGAAGGAAGGAAGGAAGGAAGGAGGAGAGAGAAAAGGAGGAGAAAGAAGGCTCAGTCCCAGTCAATGGGCTCATTTCTTGCTGTCTTTGTAATATGATGCATTATTGGGAGGGAGCCAGAGGTAGGTGAGGCCTAGTCAGAGGAAGTAGATTATTAGGAGCATGTCCTTGGGACCTGTATCTTGCCCGTGTCCTCTGTTTCCTGTCTGCTATGATGCAAACTGCCCTGCCTGTCCTCATCACTGTGAACCGACAGGTCTGAAACCCTCAGCTGAAACAAACCTTTCCTCCCTCTTTAAGTTGTTTGTCACTCTGTCACAGCAACATAAAAGTAACTCAGAGACTATACAACAGGTGTTGTAGACACGCTTTCTGTGTCACATGCACCCCCACCCCACGGATTTCAAGGCTAGCACGGTCTTCACAGGGCTAATGGCAGCAGCATGGCTGAAGAACAGGGGGATAGCCTGGCAGGCAGCACTCATTACTATTATTTGACTAATCCTCCCACTGCATGGGGGCTGGGAAAGAAGGTGACACCCTCTGCCACAACAGCAGCCTCCAGTTCTCAAGCCCCAGTGCCTGAAGAGACAAGGAAGACACAGTCTTGACAGGTTTATGGGGGTTCTTTTGGTCGTGGGACACTAGCTTTAATTTCCCCTCTCTCCTAAGCTTAAAGAATGGCATCCTGTTTTTTAAACGTACTTGTCTGCCTGTTCTCAGCCCAGCGACCCAGGAGTCTCTCTGCTAGTCCTCTGGGGATTCTGTGCAGACCTGGAGTCTCTGCAGAGGATGGATGAGGCAGGCTCGTCTGGCCTGTGTCTAGACGCTTTACTGCCCCTGCTTGCCGTAGAAATTCTGAGAAAGTGTTTCTGAGCAAAATTTCAGGCTCTGGGGGATGGACACGGGTCAAGAAGGAGGGCTTACCAGTATAACCACTGAAGCCCTCTGATAGGAGATGTGGATGGTGGGAGAGGCTACACATGGTGGTACAGGGGTATATAGGAAATCTGGTGCTGCCCTCCGTGTTCTATGACCCTGAGGCATTATAATGGCAGTCTAATAAAATATCCTAATAAAGACCAAGACAACAGACATTCCAGGGCCTTGGAGAAGCAGGGAGGTAAACTGGGGAGAGGGTAGCTCACTGACACCAGTGGTCATCTGTTTTACCCATTTGTCAGTGGGGAGACTGGGGTTCACAGTGCCCTTCACATGTGACATTCACATGACTGAGCTGGAGGGAAGTGGCCTCCTTCTTGGAGCTTTGAAGATGGGTGACTGTATGTGGAGTGGAATGGGAATACTGACTGGCTACTTGGGCTCCTTCCCTGACTTTGGTACAAAGAAGGGGCGGGTATCCTGCAGCCGAGCCCACATGCCTGAACTGTCTTGCACACTTTGTCCTTCCTTAAAGCCTTCTTGTGGTGGCCTGTCTTTTGATTTCTCTGTCCTTGTGTTAGCATAGTGTTAGGATTTCTCTAGAGGGACAGAACCCACCGAACAAACATACTTTCCCAAGGGTGTTTATTTGATTGGCTTATACGGTATTAACCAAGTAGTCCATCAATGCCATCTGCGCATAGGAGAGGCTGCGAACCCAGTAACAGCCAAGAGGATGCATGTCCCAGCAAGCCTAGTCTGGAACTGAAGGCCTGGAGGGTTCCTGGAGACACTCAGAAGCAGAGGAACCTGCTTGCACGATGTGAAGGCAGACAGGCAAAAAGTCAAACTTGTTCTCTTTGATCTTCTTATGTATGGGCTGCCAGTGGAAGATGTCACTCATATTCAGGAAGGCCCACCCATTTAGATTAACCTGATCAAGAAAATCCCTCACAAGTGTGTTCAGAGGTGTGTCTCTTAGATGATTCCTGGAGATCAGCCTACATAGTTGACTATCAGATGACTATGGGTTAGAATCTCTGCCCTGCTTCTGAGATCTGATCTGGTGCTATCCTTGCACCTTCAATGTTCTTACCCCCACTCCCCACACCCTGTAAATCACCTAGGATTGACAGATGAATGCAGCTCTGCCCAGGAAATCCCTGCTGTTTTTACCTGAGTCACTCATTTCATTGAGGCTGACTAACATTACAAAGTAAAGCCATTTATTGACCTAGGGGGTCTGGAGCCTGCAGGAGATTGGTCCTGGAGAGGGCCCTTGGCTGCACTGTCATGGTGGGCAGTGGTGACTGGAGTCCTTGGGAAGGAAGCAGCCTCCTTTCCAACAGGAGTCTAGAGTGGGGAGCATTCCTGAGCTTGTTCTTGCTGTGAAGATTCCTCTCAGAATGCTGGGTCTGTGACTTAATGCTGAATCACAGTGCTGAAACTCTTCCCTAGCTTTTATGGGATTCTGGGTTCCATTTTTATCACCACAAAAACAGAAGCATCAAAGCACACTGTTTCCTTTGAGAACACACTCTTGGGGACCTGAGACTTCCAACCCCTTAAAAGTCCACTACCTGAACATTACCACATTGGGGAGCAAAATTCCAACCCAGTAACCCGTCAGGATACACTGCATCCCACACCCTAGCACTGCCGGAAGCGCCTTTCATCTCTGACTCGAGAGTCTCTGTGAGTTCATATACACACAGTTAGGGGTCCATGAAGGACAGGACCGCGACACACAGAAGATGTCCATAGCTCAACTCTAAAAATTGTGAGGACATTATCTGATAAAGTAAAGAGGATTTTGCAGGTAAAGCTAAATGAAGGCTTTTGAGATGGAGAGACTTATTGGGTGCTATAGGGGGCTGAGTGTGGTCCCAGGAATGTTCGAGTAAGGCAAGGGGATCAGACCGATGTAGGGAATGGGCCAATGTTAGAGAGGGAATTTCACAGTGAGGATGACCTGCAGCACTGAGTGAGGCTGGAACAGAGGTCAGGTAGGAGATGGTGCATGGGGCTTGTCCAGAGGTCAGAGATGACATAAAGCTTGGGTATAACGAATGGGTCAAGAGAGATGCAGAGTAGTGGAGGTGATCTGGAGGTCAGGGAGGAGAAGATGCTGGGCTAGCTTTCTCTAGCCTTTTCTCCAACTTCTTAGAGCTTTTCCATAGGAAGAAGGGACAAATCTATTTCTTGTCATCTATCCTTGCAGAGTCTGTCTGGGGAAGGCTTGCAGTGTCCCTGGAGGCTGACTGTGTCAGGGCAACAGGACCCAGCTGGGTTCTGATTCCGGTCCTCCGCCCGCCATGCTAGCTGCCAGCAGAATCTTGATCAGTGAATTTCTGGCATGGCCTCCTTTGCCCTTGCCTAAGAGGGCCTTGGGGAGCTGGCAGGAGGCAGCGCTGGGCACTGATGTGGCACTTCTGGCATTAGAGATTCATAGAGACATAGGTCTCCTCTAGAATTATAAATGCTCTCAGGCGGACATGGTGCTGACTGGCTGCTGTCCAAGGTTCTGGCAGGAGCCGATGTCAGACCTAATCGCTCAGATTAATACCTGGGTACCTGCAATGGCTTTGGGCTCTGAGCCAGGCTTGGATTTGAATGCCAGCTCATATTTTCGTAGCTGTGTGAACTTGTAAGGTCACACTCCAAGCTCATAACTGGATTTAATCATTCACTATCTGTTCCCATAGGCCACCTGGAGCTCAGCTCTTCACTAGTCTTCCCAGGTCATGGCCTTGCAGTCCTGTGGTCAGGATCACCTTCATATTGATGGAGGAACTGAGGCTCCACGAGGCTTGCTGGAAACCAAGGCTATGGAGGAGGGCAGTTCCCATGTGCGTCAGCCACCTGCATCCTGGTGAGTGCAGAGACTACAGACTCTCTAACAGCAACCACAGCTGCCTCAACAAACAACCGAAGTAGCAGTGGGCATCTGAGATAAAACAGGCATCTTCTTTTGTATCCTTCCTCCCATCCTCTCCCCTCTTCTGTTCTCCTCTCCCCTTACCCCTCTCCCATCTCTCATTATTTCTTTCTCTCAACAGGGTCACATGTAGCCCAGATTGTCATCCAATTCTATAGCTGTGGATGACCTTGAGCCTCTGATCCTCCTGTCTCCACCTCCAAGTGCCGAGATCACAGGTGTGTGTCACCATACCTGGTTTATGTGATTCGGGGGATGGAAGTTAGGCTTCGTGCATGCTGAACAAGTACTGTAGCCATGGAGTCAGCATCAGCAACCTGGCATTCGTTGGATGGCAGATGCTGCACTCATCTCGGTCATGGTTGTTTTAGCCGCCATCATCTCCTCATCCTCAGCATCACTGTTACTCCAGAGCTTCTCACCACCTTCCCCATGCAGGCCCAGGTAAGGCAGACACCGGCTTTTGAATGCGTATGTATCCCAATGATTCGATGACTTAGTGTCCTTAGGACTGTAATTTGTATAGAAAGCATTCGTGTCGTGTCCCAGACCACCTTCAAGTCTGTGTCCTTATGCAGCTGTTCATTAGTCTGTCTCTTCCAGGTCTTTAGAAAAAGTCCTTTATTTTAATGTGTGTGTGCGTGCGTGTGTGTGTGTGTGTGTGTGTGTGTGTGTGTGTGTGTGTTTGTCTGCATGTATGTCTGGGCACCATGTACATGTCTAGTGCCTGTGGAAGTCAGAAGAGGGCATTGGATATGCTGGGACTGGAGCTGTGGATAGTTGTAAGAGACCATGTGGGTGCTGGGAATGAAATCTCTGCAAGAGCAGCAATGACTGTAACCACGGAGTCGTCTCTCCGGGTCTGTAATGTCTTTTGACATTGTCTTCTTGCACTTGGAGTGATAGTGCTGTCATTCACCCATGCTGTCTGTGTGGCAGCACTTTTCCTAGTTGTGTGACATCCCATTGCATGGGCAGATCACAGTTTCCTTATCCATCTCTCGGCTTTTAGGTTGCTTTTATGCCCCCCAAGTATCATATCTGTCCACTTACTGAAGAAGAAGCATGATGATCATAGAGTGAAATGATTGCCTAGTGCCATCCAGCTAATACGTGGTGGAGGTGACATCTGAAGTGAGGGAGGTTCTCTACTATTCTTTAAGTCATCCCAACTTATGTCCTGTATTAAACTAATGCCGTAGGTGCACAGTAAATGAACTCATGTGTGCATTATGCCTCCTTTACTTGAAAGCTGTGTGATGTTCATCCACTTGTCAACCTCTCTACACTAGTGTTCTCATCTGTATGTATTTGCATTAGTACCCTTCTTTTGTAAGATTGACATAAGGATTCAAAAGGGAGATTCCCTGGAGGCACCTGCCACATTGTAACGCTGCCACATTGTAACACTGCCACATTGTAACACTCCAGCACCTTGATTGGCTGTTATGTAGCTAGGGAGATGCTTAATAGATAGTTCTTTAGTGCACAGATGAAAGCACCAGAGTTCAAATTCCACAGAGTCCAGAGTGAGCCTGACACAGTAAGACTGTAATTCCAGCGTACCGGGGGGCGGAGATAAGAATCTCAGAAGCTCTGGGGCCAGCTTGTGTGGCCTCTGTAATGATGGATGCAAGAGATCCTGTCTCAAACAAGGTGGGCTGATATTTGAGGTTGCCCTATGCCCTCCTCACATGTGCTTGTACTTATTGCGAATACACACACACACACACACACACACACACACACACACACACACACACACACACACAGAGAGAGAGAGAGAGAGAGAGAGAGAGAGAGAGAGAGAGAGAGAGAGAGAGAGAGAGAGAGAGATGTTGCTGGCACGAATTTCCAGGAGAGGGCTTTTCTTATCTCTTCTTACAGATAGGAAAACTGAGGCTCAAAGAGGCAACTGATTGTCTTAGCTCCTAGTTTAAGCTCTATCCCGTCTACGTCGAGTCACCTGCTAGCATCTTCTCTCTGGAAGTCCAAATTGGGAAAGCACGTGGGATGGAGATAAAGTAGCCTCAGCCTTCATCTTCTAGCATCATGACCGGCAAGTTGTGGGAAAATGGGATGTAGGTGTGTGATCCCTTTCTATTCCGAGCTGATTACATCATACAGGCTGTGAAGAATGTCTTCTCTGGAGGCATCTAATGAACAGAGCAGGCTCAAGCTGAAACGATTATGTGTGGGTCAGAACTTTGGAGTCCAACTGACTGGTAGAGCAGCATGTCCTCAGGCTAACAGAGTGTGGTAGCCTTAGTAACTGTACAGATACCCTGGCTGTAACTCATTACAACCCTCAGTTGGCTTCTGATGGGTTTGCCTTACAAAGTAGGTTCTGTGCTTGGAATAAGAGACTTTGTGAGGGCAGAGTTCATTTATTCATTCATGAAGTCAACAGATCCTTATCACACACCTACAGTGTGTTGTGGACATACCCAAAAGTCAATGATCTGAGCTGGATCAGATTAATGCCATCCCTGTCTGATCAATTCACAGTGTGTCCAGTTGTAAGTACCAGACACCCCTGAGATAAGAGGCTTATTTTTTTTTTAAATGCTTTAATGCAATTTCAGAGTGGACAGTTCAGGGATGCGGTACATAACTTTACTTTTTTCAAAGTCTACTTTTAATGATGATTCTTAAATGCTCTAGCCTCCCTTTTAGCCCATCACCCAGCAGAGTTAGTGGGAAAGAAGGGATACTGGGGTGGAGGGCAGGGAAGTGGACCTGTTTAGAAAGATTCTTTGGAGCAGCTCCCATCTGTGTTGTCTGGAAATCAGCAGTTCATTTCACAGGACTCAGCAGCTTGAACCACTGGCAAACACTCACAAATACAGCAGCAGTCCAGTTTGGTAGAATCAAGATAGCAAACACGGGTCAGCAGCAGTGGCACCACCTAGCAGAGACAGCCAGGCCTTAGCCTCAGCTCCATTTAGCAGAAGGGACCAGGAAAAATGGCAGAAGTTCTCAGCTGTGCCTCTCTCAGGGAAGCAAAGATCAAACCCACAAGCATTGCACAGCTAGCTCTATCTGCAAGCCACACTCAGCCTTCGTCACTGTCTGTAGACTTCTATTTATACTCCCTCAAAACATCATGTGTCTCCTCCACGGGTCTTGCCTCAGCATGTGCGTCTGTCTCAGCTGACATCACTGCCAATCAGCCTGAGTTCTCCGGAGCAGCAGGAAACTGCAGCACACCACCAAAAGGTTTTTTGGTGAGATTCTCTCTATGGAGTCTGGACAAGTGGAGCTCAACTACGCAATGTAAGGCAGACCAATATATGCATGTTGTTAGCAAAGAATCCTTCGTCACGTGTCCTTTCACTGTGCTTGCTCTAGCAGAACATGTGTCTCCTGTGTCTTCTTCAGTGCAACATTCCTTCACGAGTCTGCCTTAGCCTTTCACCTGTGTCTGCTTCAGGAAAACACTTCTTCACATGTTTGACCCAACACAACTGACTTTCCAAAGAACCCTTAAGTTTCCACTTCAGGGGTAGCTCTTCAATGGTGCTGTCAGAGAGGCTCTTTTTGTCCCGTGGCATTCTGTTTTGCCAATCACATGATGTTTTATTTTAATGGTTGCAAAATGGCCACCATATCTCTTGAAATTACATTCATACTCCAGATAGACAAAATTTTCTCTTTTCCCTGTGTGTCCAGTCTCCCTTGTGGAATTTCTTTCCAGAAGGCTCCATTTCAACTCAATTGGTCAAAATTATGGCCTATGGCCACTGTTGGGCAAAAAAAAAAATGTTTAGAAATGTGAGGGTGGAAGAAAAAAAGGAGGAGGGAGGGGGAGAGGAGGAAGAGGAAGAGGAGGAGAGGGAGGGACAGGAGCAGTGAGTCCTAGGGTTCTGCAGGGTCTATTATATTCCTTCATGAAGTTTGCAGGTTGGAGGAACAGATTCAAAGTAGCAATAAGCTCGTTATTAAGCCTCGGTCACACTGCAGGGCTCAGTGAGGGGTCTGTGAGGGGAGACAGCATCTATCTTAGGGTTAATTGGAGTGGAATCCAGGCTTCCTTGTATAGGCTAAGCCAGCACTCTGCCGCTGAGCCACATGCCCTGCCCTGGTTGAGTGTTTTGTTTTTGTCTTTTTTGTTACTATTCTCTTTTGTTTTTGAGACAGGATCTCATCATGTGGCCCGGACTGGGCTGGAATTGGCTTTGCAGACCAGGCTGGCCTTGAACTCACAGATGTCCCTGCTTCTGTCTCATTAGTGCTGAGACTAAAGGTGTGTGCCACCATGCTTGGCCCCTTTGCTTGTTTTGAGATGGAATTGTGTGCTGTCACACCTGGCTCCTACAGGGAACATGTAAGCCGCTGTGAAAGAGGGACACTCCATTCACCCTGATCCTTGGCTTGTGAGTTATCCTTACCATTTTGTTTTCTCTTACGTGTACTTTTAAAATATTAAAATACATTGTATTATATATATTTAAAATAGTTAAATTCTGATAATCTACCATGGCTGTTCAGCCTTCCTGCCAGCCTTCCTTCCTTCCTTCCTTCCTTCCTTCCTTCCTTCCTCCCTCCCTCCCTCCCTCCCTCCCTCCCTCCCTCCCTTCCTTCCTTCCTTCCCAGACCTTACCACACAAGTACCCTGCCACTGAGCTATATCTCGACACATTTTTTTTTACTTTAAAATGTCTTCTTCCTTTTCTTTCTATTGCTGTGGTAAACCCCACGACTAAAAGCAGCATGGGAGAGGGGAAGATCAGTTTACATTTCCACCCTACACTTCCTCACTAAGGGAAGGTGGGGCAGGACCTCAGGGCAGGAACCTAGAGGCAAGAACTGAAGCAGAGACCATGGATGAGTGCTGCTTACTGGCTTGCTCCCATGCCTTCCTCAGCCTGCTTTCTTAAACCTCCAGCATGATCTGACAAGGAGTGGTACCACCCCTGGTGAGCTGTGCTCACCAGCACCAATCATTATACAAGAAAACGCATTATAGACCTACCTATAGGCTAATCTTATGGAGGCATAATCCAAAATAAGAATCTCTCTTCCAAAATGACTATAGCTTGTGTGAAACTGACAAGTCTCTGGCTCTTTCTTACTTTCCATGATCAGACAGTCGCACCGAGTCTCCCAGGTTAGCCTTGATCTCTCTTGCATCAGCCTCCTTAGCCGCTGTGATGACAGCCCACACCATCAGCCAGGCTCTTGTGGTGTTCAGTGCTGAACGGGTTCCTGCTGCACACTGGGGACTCTCTTGGCTCCTCTGGAAGTTGGAGTGGATCATGCCTCACCATCCCCCTGAGAGGCTATGGCGATGCTTACTCTCCAAAGCACTCAGGTGAGGCTGGGAGCTGCTCCTGGGGTTGTAACTGCATTGCTCTTTGGCCTCCCACCTCAGCAGGGAGGGACCACAGTGAGTCCCAGCATGCTTCAGGGGACCAGGTGGGAGTCAACCCCATCACAACTAGCCTTGGTGAGGTCAGTATCCCAGGTTGATAATTTCTAATTGATTGATTCATTGATTATGTTTTTTGAGGCTGGAGCTCATGAAAACCAGGCTGAGCTCAAGATCACTGTAGCTGAGGATGACCTTGAACTCCTAATCCAACCAACTAAACAAACAAATCCTTCCCCCTCTGTCGGGAGCAGGAAGTAGTCTAACCTTAACACTGCCCCCCCTTCCCCTCTATCCTTTTCCTCTCCTATCTAGGGTTAGGGTGTTGAAAGGGTGGAAAAGGGTGGCAAAGAGTGGAAGAAAGAAGTAAGTAGAAAAGACCTGCTACCCACTCATGTTCCCCCAGCATCCTCTTTTCCTGTTCTTTGGGGAAAGCACTTTTCCTTACTTCTTTCCTCCTCCAGGGAAAAGCAGCTGGTCCCATCGTCCGTCTGTCCATCTGTCATCTGGAGAAAGATGCCAAAGATGCCTTTGTTTCCTAAGAATGAACCGAAAAATCAGCTGTCCCTGGTTAAACAACAACAACAGCAACACAAGACTCACAGGCTTTTAATTGGTTTATTTTATTTTGGTTTCTTGATACAGGGCTTCTCTGTGTACCTCTGGTTGTCCTGGAACTCATTCTGTAGATGAGACTGGCTTCAAATAGAGATCCGGCAGGTTTTTTTTTTTTTTTTTTTTTTTTTTTTTTTTTTTTTCGGAGCTGGGGACTGAACCCAGGGCCTTGCGCTTGCTAGGCAAGCGCTCTACCACTGAGCTAAATCCCCAACCCCAGGTTTTTTAATTAATGACTTTTGTCTTCCTTTTCCCCTTTTCCCTTATTTTATCTTTTGTTTTTGCGGTGTTAGTGATTGACCTGGGATTCCACACAAGCCAGGTTAATGTTTACTCCCCAGTTTCATCCACTTATAAAAAAAATTGACATAGTCTCTGCTCAGGCAGGCCTTGAATTTACCACCCTCTTGTCTCAGCCTCCAGCACAGCTGGATGACAGACCCGTACCACCAGATGGCTTTAAGTTACTTTTCTTTATAGAGTCAGGACCTTGCACGCAAAGCAGCCCACATGTCAGAAGAGCAGACCACTCTGACAGGCTTTTGCATGTGCCCATCTGATCTACGCTGGTCCCTGATGCCTGTCAGACCCTTACAGCTGCAAACCCAGGGCAAGGTATCTTAGTGCTGTTCTCTCTCTCTCTCTCTCTCTCTCTCTCTCTCTCTCTCTCTCTCTGTGTGTGTGTGTGTGTGTGTGTGTGGGTGCGCGCTTACATGTGTGGGTGTGCACGCATGCGAGCAGGCATGTGAGTAGGTGCATGTGCACTTATGTATAGATATGTATAGAGAGAGGATAGAGGACAGCCTTGGGTGTCATTTCTCGGGCACTGTGTTTGCTTTTGACAGGGTCTCTCATTGCCCTGGAGCTGGTAGAATAGGCCAGGGAGTCAGAGGAATCCACTTACCTCTGCCTCCTTGGTTGTAGGATTACAAGCATACGCCTCCATGTTTGCTTTATTGCCTTCTGGTTCCAGAGGATTGGATTCAGGTCTTCATGCTTGCAAGACAAGAGCTTGGCCAACCAAACTATATCTCCAGCTTTTTCATTTTGTGTTTAAGGCAGAGCCTTAGGTAGTCTCCAACTTGTTATATAGCTGAGGAAAACCTTGAACTCGTGATACTTGGGCTTCTACCTCTTTTTTTTTTTTTTTTTTTTTTTTTTTTTGTTGTTGTTGTTGTTGTTTTTTTTTTTTCGGAGCTGGGGACTGAACCCAGGGCCTTGAGCTTGCTAGGCAAGCGCTCAACCACTGAGCTAAATCCCCAACCCCCCCTTTTTTTTTTTTAACAAGAGCACAGATCTACTTTTATTTATTTACTCTCCATTAGTTTACTCTCCATTAGTTTAAATCCGGGATGGGTACAGCATCACAAGGATTCTGTGTCCGATGGCCTTTGCAGGAAGGCTGCTTCGGAATTTGGCACGAACCATGCCACTGTTTCCATGGGCCTGAGTTACTTTTCCCCAGATCACTTTGGTTTTGTTTGGTTTGCCTCCAGGAGTCACTGCATTGTTTTTTGCTTTGTACACATAAGCACACCCCTTGCCTAAGTAGAACTCAGTTTCATCTCGGGCATAAACACCTTCAATTTTAAGAAGAGCCGTGTGCTCTCTTTGGTTCCGGAGGCCTTGCCTGTAGCCAGCAAAAATGGCCTTGCACCACAGCCTTTAACGCTGGGGCTGCAGGCAGGTATGGCCATGCCTGGCTGTCAGATGCACGCGGAGCTGCATCTTCTTGCTTGCTGGCTTGCTGCCAGATCCCCTCCCCCCATCATGCCACCTCCGGAATGTTCTTCTCCACCAGGTAAAGGAACAGGTGGGCATTTCAAGAACACTGCAGTCTAAGGAGCCTGCAGTTTAAAGGTTTATAGGTGAGAAAAATTTCATATGTCCAGGGAACTTAAAGACTGGCTACGTGAGGCTGAGAGAAGCAAGCCAACATCTGCAGCTGCCCAGGTGTGCTGGTAGCCCCAGGTGGGGCTAGGAGGCAGCATTGGGTGGGCTAACCTTGTCATCAAGTGTAAGAGTTTGGGCGTGACTACGTTCATCTCCATAATAACAGATGGGCTTTCCAGATGGAGGAGACCTGGAGGGACCTTCTTATTTGGATGAGGGAGTCATCAAGCTGTAGACTGCCTCGTAGGATGGGCGTAAGGCACAGCCATTTCTGCCTCAGCAACTCCTTAGATTCAGAGAGGAAGAAAGGGGTGGTGATAGCTGCAGCTGGCCTGAGTCCCCACAGAGCAGGTATGACATCTGTGTGTCATTGACTAGTGTTCTCTCCCAAATACACAGACTTCAGGACCTTAGGGTATGACCTTCCCCAAAAACAACCCTTTAATGAGGTCATAAAGATCAGGGTGGCCAGGGACTATTATCCTCACACAAAGACTGCACACTGGGAAGATGACCCTGTGGTTGGAAGGACATCGCCAACCAGAACTTTATAGATAGGTAAACTGAGGCTACAGAAAAAAGTGGCTACCCAAGTTCACATCCTGGTAAGCAAGAGAGACGAGAGCCAGACTAAGTCCTGCTGACTTCTCGGGCATGCTCCAGGCTCCACGGTGAAAGACGAACTCCACTGTGGTGTTTGGATTCTTTCGAGAGATGAGCCGACAGAGTGAATATGTATTACACACGGAGGTTTATCAAATTATCTCACATGCTATGGGCTGGAAGGTCAAAGATTCCGTCTGCATACCAGAGAGGCTACGAGGCCCAGCCCACAGAGCTGTAGCCCACAAAGCTGGGCTCTCTCTACAGTCCCAGACTAGCACGGAGGGCCTGCGAGAGTCCTGGAGGCCATGTTAGAAGACTGGAGAAGCCAGATTCTGGGTCAGTGAATGATGGTGATGGCACTGGGGTGGCAGCAACAGGAGGGCAGGCTTCAGCAGGAAACCAAGCCAGGCAGGCAACCAGGCAGGCAAGGTTTTGCTCAGATCTCTTTTCCTCTGCTCAAACAGCTGGAAGGCACTCCCCATGCCCCCCAGAGCCCCATCCTACCCCAATCCCATCCCTAGCTAATCCTTCCTTTAAAAACCTCGAAGACCCATTCAGAATGCCTGCTTCACAGCAGATTCCAGATCTAACCAAGTTGATAGACAACTGCCCATTGCCATTGCCTGTCCTCACACTTCCCTCCCTCCCTCCTCTTCTCCCCTCTCCAGTGTTTGTGGTACATTCCACACCCTCTAATGACTTGGCCTGAAGCTCCACACAGGACTCCAGTCCACAGCCGGGGTCGGTGAGGAAATCAAGGCTCAGGCAGCCTGCTGGATGCTGCTTTAAGACTCAGACCTAGCCTCTGGGGCTGCTCTCTGTCTCTGTCTCTGGAAGCCGAGTGCCTGGTAACACTTCCACTGTCAGAGCCCTGGTGCTTGGCTCCTACATCAGGACCCATCATGGTTGACCAGGGCTCTGTGGTTGACATCTGAGTCATGATGCTATACAGTATTTGATGTGATCTTCCCCCACTTAGCATTATTAAGAAGCATCACTCAAATATCATCCTTTCAGAGTGGCTGGGCACAGTTCAGCTAGATTATTCCTTAGTCATCTCTACATAGAAACCTCTAAGGATGTCCTCTACTGGTGAGAAGGCCACTAGGGGACATGCTCATGCTAGATATAATGGTATCTAGTGGCTTTACTGTGATCGTCCACAAGGTCGGCTCTGGTATGTTGGGAAGAGCAGAGACTGAAGGAACGGCCATTCAGAGTCTGCCCCACCAAAACTAGATAAGATTGATGAAGCTAAGAAGTGCAGGCTGACAGGAACCAGATATAGATGTCTCTTGAGAGACACAACCAGAGCATGTCAAATACAGAGGCGAATGCTAGCAGCAAACCACTGAACTGAGAACAGGACCCACATTGGAGGAATTAGAGAAAGGATTTAAAGAGCTGAAGGGGCTTGCAACCCCATAAGAACAACAATGCCAACCAACCAGAGCTCCCAGGGACTAAACCACTACCCAAAGACTATACGTGGACAGACCCTGGGCTCCAACTGCATATGTAGCAGAGAATAGCCTTGTTGGGGTACCAGTGGAAGGGGAAGCCCTTGGTCCTGCTAAGGTTGGACCCCCAGTACAGGGGAATGTTGGGAGGTGGCCAGGGGAACATCTTATTGGGGAAAGGGAATAACATTTGAAATGTAAATAAAGAAATATTTCCAATTAAAAAAAAAAGAAACAAGAAAGGTCACAGTCCACCTGAGCTCAATGTAAAGTGGAGGGCTCCCTTTCCAGAGGGGTTTTCTCTCCTCTGCCTGACCTTATCTGGGAGCCTGACCCCCACTTCCTCTACCTGAGAAATGTCACATAATCCTTGGCAAAATTATA
This sequence comes from Rattus norvegicus, assembly GCF_021556685.1. Lineage (NCBI taxonomy): Eukaryota > Metazoa > Chordata > Mammalia > Rodentia > Muridae > Rattus > Rattus norvegicus. The sequence continues at coordinate 13,126,934 of NC_141543.1, forward strand.
GGTTTAATTTCCTTTCTCCCAATAAAAACCTGGTAAGCACCTGGAGTGCCTCTCCATGCCAAGGAGGCCTTTCCAGTACCCTAGGCCTCGGCCACTGTAAGTTCACCTTAAAAGCCTAGTCCCACTCTCCAAGGTTTATACAACCCTTGTTCACCCCAAATAAAACATATGCACAAGCGGTGTCATTGAATATTGTCTAAGAGAACTGTTTCCTTCACAGTTGGTGCAAGAGCGGTGCCAGGACATTCTGAGGAGGGGAGCGGAATGTGGAGCCACACTGGTATATGTATCTTGGTTTTCCTTCCTGGAGAGCCGAATGGGTTCACCATGTAGTTAAACTTGAACTTCAGACAAACACATCACACAATTTTTAAAAGTATATCTCATATCCTTTTGTGAGTAATGAGGGTGTTTCATATAACCTAGGCCAGCCTTGGACTCTTTATATGTTGGGAGCTGACCTTGAACTCCTGATCTTTTGCCTCAGTCTCCCAAGTGCTAGGATTTTATATATATACTGCCATGTCTGGTTTTGGAGATCTTTATGTGAAAGACTTTGAAACATGAATCTGAAGTTCCAATTTAATTGTGCGTCTCATGTTCTTATTGTCTATTCTTGCAACCACTATCCCTCAACTCACACGGTTATGGTGGCACTCTGCGTAGGTGACCCAGGTGTGGCCAACCTGCCCATCGTCATCTTCAGAACCACAGGGATGATTCATGTAACCAGAATAGACGATTCAGCCGAAAATGGGCCAATGAGCTTCCTATTTCTCAAAGTTTGGTTGGCACCACTGAGGAAGAGAGTCGTCCTGCTAGGCTGTGAGAAGGACTGTCTCCAGTGCCACAAGTGGGAGTCCAACTGGAGAATGAAGTCTGATCTCAAGTGAAAGGAGGAGTAGGAGGGGGAGGGGGGAGGGGGGAAGGGAGAAGAGAGAAGGAGGGGGAGAGAGCAAGAGCTAGAGCAAGCAATAGAGAGAGAGAGAGAGAGAGAGAGAGAGAGAGAAGGAATAATAATAAGAAGAAGAAGAAGAAAAGAGAAGAAGAGAGAGAAGAGGAGAGGAGAGGAACAAATCTGTTAGATGTAATTAGGCCTGGGTGCAGTCAAATTTCACCTTTGTAGGTTGTTGGTGTGAACCTTTTTTGGTGGTGTTTCAAATGAAAATGATGATAAAGCACAGCAGAGTTTAGAAGCAAAGGGACTGGTGGGAAAATGGGTCAGTGTGTACAGTGTGTACAGTGATTGTTAAGTAGGTTCAGGACCTTCTCATCAGTTCCTTTTACACCCATGTAAAAGCTGAGCACGGCAGAGCCCACCTGTAGCTGCAGTGCTCGGAGAGGGACAGAGACAGGTGGATCTCTGGGACGCAGGTCAGGCAGTCAGGCTGCAAGTAGTGACGTTCAGATTCACTGAGAGGCCCTGTCTCAACGAAGAAGGTACAACAGGCTCGAGGAAGACACTCAAAGTTGGCCTCTGGCTTCCACATGTGCATGCTCAGGTGAGCAAATTTACACATGCGCTCACGCGCACACACACATATACCATCAGGGGAGAGACAGATGGTCTGCAAGATGGTGGATGACGATGGTGCAGCAGAAAGTTGTGCAGAATGAGATGCCATTTTGCAGTTGATAGCTCTGTGAACTGGCAACTGTGAGACTTGAATCCAAGTGCATGGCTCCCCACTAGAAAGGCCACTGTTGCAAGGATAAAGATGCTAGGAGGTGGGAGTTATCATCAGCACCAACTAAGACCATCTTCCTTGGGGGTTCCCAGCATGAGGCTTATGTAGGGAGTCCTGCGGAGGCCTTTCTGAAAGGCAGGCAGTGGTCAAATTACAAATCACGAGGTGCTTACAAATTTCAGGGGGGCTACTCTGATTCGTGGGCTACCATTGTTTACAAGTTGTGTTCTGGGTTCTGTAAATCCAGAGAAAAGTAACCAATTTAAAGGTCCCATGTCTTATAGCCTCCCAAGGATAGTTTGTTCGTTCTGCTGTGATAACTTGGGATACAAAAGGTGTCTTTTATTCAGGCGACAGGGAAAGATAGAAAGAAGTTACTGTCCTTGGAGGATCAGGGATTGCAGAGCAAAGACACTTGCCTCCGAGGACTGGGAGAGGTAACGAGAGGTAAGGTTTGTGGAGGAAGAGTGTTTAACTCATTAGGTTGCTTCAGCCAGAGGTGTCATTTACAGCAAAGCCGTAGGAGACCATTGCCTGGCTGTGCGACTTCCACAATTAGTGACTTTAGAAAGCTGAGAGCAAGTGAAACCCGGGGTCTCCTTAGGGTTTCCTGGGTAACGAGCATGCTGCCGCCGCCGAGAACGAAGGTGAGGGTGAGGATGGAGATAGAGATGGAAAACACTGGCGGCACAATTCTCTACATTAATATACTGCTGTCCTTATCGAGTCTAGCCTCGATTTAAAGCACTACATACCCGTCCTTCCCTGCTCGCCATGCTACTAGCCTAGCCGGAGCCGTCAGGACCCCTTGCTTTTCTTCTGCTATATCTCCTCAGCCAACACCTGTTAAAACTGTTTTTGTGTTGTGTGTGTACGGGATTGTGTGTGCACAGTCTCACGTGTGCCATGGACTGGGGGTGGGGTGATTCCGGTCTACATCGCTTGCTGTTTACAGACGGGCTTTTTCATTGAATCGGAGCTAGGCTGTCAATCGGCAAGCCCTGGCAATCCTCCTGTCTTTGCCCTTTCCACTCGGAGCTGGGGTTACAGTGCCCTGTCTATTTTCTTATGTGCACTCTGGGGTTTTGTACTTATATCATCCTTGTATAGTAAAGGCTCTTACCTGTTGAGCCATCGTTCCAGCTCCGTCACCTCAAACGTTCTTGCTTCTTGCCATTTGGTGGTACACAGTAATATTGCAGATATTGGGGATTTTGTCCCCCTCACCATGGAGAACATTTCAGTCTCCTACTTAGACTTTCCAAAGATTTAAACTGCCATTCCATGAGCTCTGAAATCCCAAGTCCCGCTCAGGAGTCTGCACACCTGTATACCATTGCCTTCTACCTTTTTGTCTCTTTCTTTTAAGTCCTGTTTCCTCACCAGATTCTTGAAACTTCTGTGGATGTACCAAACTTTCACCCTCCTGCAGGCAGGGTAGGCTGCTGTCTCAGCCACGTCTCAGGATCAATGTTGCTTCCTCAAAGACTGACTGAGACAACCCCACACCCCCCCCCCCCCCCCCCCCCCGTCACTCGTCCCTATTCACTCTCGGACTTTAGCATGACAGTTCTGTAAGACTGTATCACAGCAGCGTCAAGGGTTTGAGCTCTCAGCCAAGAAGGCAGGAATGAGGGGCCCATTGAGAGCTGCAGCCCCCAAGGTAGGCCATCTCTGCCTCTTAGGATCTGCTTCTTTCACTCCCACAGCCATACACACAGGAGTGTTTTCTCGGGGTGTCTTGCTTTAGGACTTGAAAGTCTGGGTTGTGTTTGGGCTGCCCGTGCCCTTTCTTCTTCGCGTGGGTCCGAGCGCCAGACGTGCTGGCTTCTGAAGTGTTTCCTAAGGAGTGAGAGGGTCTGTGCTGACGAAGGGGATGGCACCGTTGATAACACCGACCGAGGTAAGGAAAAGAATGGTAATGGGAGTTTGTGTGGCTGCTGGGAACAGTGGTGACGAGGTTGGTGATGGTGATGGAGAGGGTGTGGATGGTTATTACTGTTGGCGTGGCCGTGGTGACGTGGGGTGAGGGTGGGATGGTGGTTGATGTTGGTCGTGGTGATGGGGGTGAGGGTGAGGTGGTTGTTGTTGGTGCTGATGGTGGGGTGTGGGCCACGGTAGAGATGGTGAGGCTGATGGTGGTGGTGGTAGTGGTGATGCAGATGGTGGGGTGGCGGTTAGGGTAGTGGTGTTAGTGAAGTGGTGGCTGTGATGATGGAGATTTTGGTGACAAAGAAAATAGAGTCCGGAACCTAACGTTCCCTGTTACTTCAAAGACTTTTTGTGCCAAAAAACAAAATAAAACAAAATCCGACCTTTTTCATTTGTAGCCAGTCCAGGAAAATTACTTGAAGGATTTTGGAATCAAAAGCGCCCCGGGAGGAGGTTTTGCAGGAGATTCTGCAACCCCAGACTAGAGAAAGTCACCCTCCTCTGACTCCCTAGTGTCTGAAGTCCGCCTTCTCCTCAGCACCGCCCCCTTGGCACCTCCCTCAGTCCAGCCTGCCTGTCTCGGGAGCCCAGTCTTCCTGAGGTTTCAGGGCGCTCGCCCTGAACCGGAGCTGTGAGAAGCGAAGGTAGACGGGGGCTGAACTGGGGGCGCCGAGGTAGAGGTGTGGGGAGAACGAGGAGGACTGAGGCGGACAGGGGCGGGGAGCGGCTGGAGGCGTTCGTGGAGGCTGAGGCAGGGAAGTGGAGGCAGTAGTCGGATGTCTGGGGGGCCTGAGTAGGAGAGTGGAGAGCCAGAAGGAAGGAGCACTCTGGAACTGAGCGCCGGGCACAGGTTGTAGCTGCGTGAGGAGGTGGCGCGGGTGCTGGTGTCGGACCCGGGCTCCGAGGAGGGTCGGAAGGCACCAGGGTGGAGGTCTGCGGGGGACAGGGATCCCTGAGGTCTCCGGTCTGGGCCAGAGCACGTGCAAGTGGAATCGCTTAGGTGAGAGCGGTGGAGCCAGAGTTTGAGCCGGATTCCAGATCCACGCTGGAGAATCTGGAGTGCAGTGAACAGACGAAGAGCGTGGGCAGGAGCGGGCGCCCGGGGGCCCTACGTTGGGAGATGCGGGTGCGCCTGGGCGCTCTGGCGGGCGCGGCGGCGCTGAGCGGAGCTCTGAGCTTCGTGCTGCTGGCAGCGGCCATCGGCACCGACTTCTGGTACATCATCGACACCGAGAGGCTGGAAAAGAGCAGCCCGAGGATGCGGGACCAGGGCCCCGTTAACCGCAGCCAGTCCGAGCCTCTGAGCTCCCACTCGGGACTCTGGAGGACTTGCCGGGGTAAGGGTCATCCAGGGGTCCGCGCTCTCACCTGGGTGCCATACCTGGGACCTGTTGCTTGCCTCATATTCCTATCTCAACTTCAAGTGCTCACAGTACCGAGCACTTAGGGGTGCTGGGAGAGAGAGCGAGAGAGGCTGGCCTGCAAAAATGAGAGGTGCTCAGCTTACAAGGGCATAACACCCCCTTGCTTTCTTGGGTGTGAGATATCTAGGGAGGCTTTGGCGGGGGTTGGGGGGAATTCAGGGGTCTGTCCGTGAAACTTCTTCCTCCCATCAGTCCAGAGCACCTGCACGCCACTGATGAACCCTTTCTGGCAGGAGAATGTGACGGTCAGTGACTCCAGCAAACAGCTTCTCAGTAAGTCTGGGGACAATGGGTGGAGGGAACAATCCCTTTCCGCCTCTCAGTTTTGATGCTTTTCTCCAAACTTGGGTTCCTGAAATGCGGTGGTCATGGAGGCCTTGGGTGGTGGGGCTGTGCCTGGGGGCGGGGCCACTCTTTTTAACTCGAAGGCGGGCAGAATTCATCCAACCAACAGACAGCCCTGTGCACAAGCAGCTTGGTGACTGAGCGAGAACTAAAATCCAGGCAGTGCCCTCAAGATCCTCGTGGACTTGTGCGGAGAAAGGACATCACTACACGAGCAATTGCATTTGAGTGGCAACCCTCACGAAAGAAGGTGGGGGAGCCCATGATGGCTTCCGAACACTTTTGGATGGTGAGCGCTGAATGAAAGGTCTTGTCCGGTAGACAAAGGGCCAGCTAGCTTGTGCGTAGAAAGTGTGGCCTGATTTAAAGCAGGTACTTAGGAGGAGACGAACAGCCTGTTGCTTCAAGGACTGTCACATGTGCCTTGTTGGCAGCTGGTTTTCCCAGCTCCTCTTACAGGGTCTGAAACTCCTTAGAGAAGTGAAGCTCAATATAAAAGAGGGAAGAGGCTTGAATGGAACCTGTGGAAGGACGGAAAAAAGGGCATAATTTTGTTTATTGAAATTTAGGGCTATCCCACCCTGCTATAAGTTGGTACCTCCCACTTCTCCCCACCACTGCTTCAGTACTGGGTATTAAACTCAGGGCCGTGCTCATACGGGCAGACAGTCTACCACTGGACTCTATCCCCATCTCTCTTTTCTTCTTTTTTTTTCTGTTCTTTTCTGAACAGAGTGCCACTAAGTTTTCTAGTCTGACTTTGAACACACACTGCAGCTCTGTCAGGCCTTGGACTTGCTATCCTCCTGCCTCAGCCATGTGAGCGGCTGGACTTACATTCAGCACCAGGTCTGGATTATCATCTCTATTTTTGGCTTTCACTTGGCAACTGAGACCAGGAAGGGTCTCCTAGAGGGGATCTGAGTGTGAAATGAGGATGGACGTCCACAGACCTTGGATGTGGGTGGTCTTGGACGACCGCCTGCGGCTTAGGAAGTTACCCAAGCCAGCCTCTCTGTTTCTTCCCTACCTCTTCCCTCTGCTTCTCAGAGGACTTCCTCTTGCCATAGGACTTTGCATGTGCGGATTCCTCTTCCTGATGTCTCTTAGCTCCTACCTACCAGCTTAGCCTTGCTAATTCTGTCTCATTGAGCAGGGCTTTGGGCTTTTTGACTTTCTCATTAGACTGTAAATTCCATGAAGGCAGGGATTATCTCTACCCTGCCCATTGTTGGATTATCGATACTTAGCCCAGAACCTGGCAGACAGCAGATCTCAAAGCAAAAGTCTGCAGAACAAATATGAGAGTGAATGCAAGCTACATTATGGGTCAAAATTATACACATATGAATGTGAATGGACCGTGGGTGAGTTGATGGATGGATAGATAATGAATGGCTTGACAGATGGATGGTTAGTAGATGAATCGATGGATGAAGGAATGAATGGACGGATGGATGAATGGATGGATGAAAGAATGGATGACTGGATAGGTGGATGAGTGAGTGGATGAATGGATGGATGGATTAGTGAATGACTAGATGGTTTGAGGAGTGAGTGGATGGATGTACAAATAGATGACTGGAACCAAGCTGTTTCACTCAAGTCCAGTAGCATTCTGGGAAATATTTAATAGATAGCGCTCTTGAAAAAAAATTAAAGCCCTTTACTTATAATATTAGCCCTCTGTGCTGTATTTCCACTTTGACCAGTTTTAAATTGTCAGCATAGTATTACCTGCTCACAAAATCCCCCAAATCTTAACTGGCCCTTGTGAGCTCCAGCACAACTCTGTGTAAGTTTTCACTGCCAGAGTCTCCCCTGTGGCCATCCCCTATGCGGAGTTGAAGAGGGGTGTGGACATTCTGAACTGCCCTGTACTCCAGCTGCACTGAGAGATGCTTTGGCTGTTGTTTAAGTACTACCGCTTCAAGAATCATCTAGGATTCTGTGTTTGAAGTAGGGGAGAGAAGGGTCTAGTCCTAACTCAGCGCCTTCTCTGGCCTTCTTGATCCTGGGGTATGTTTCTTGGCCTTTGAAAACCTAATTTCCACACTGATCAAAACGAAATGTCAACTCCATTAAGGATGCCATCAAACCAGGAACGAAAAATATAAAACACTTAGGAGGCTGAGTCAGGAAGACCAAAAGTTTAAGGTCTGCTGAGCTCCAACGTGAGTTCAGCCTTGACCTGGGCAGCCTAAACTAAGCTAACAGTTGAAAAATGTTCTGGAGACACACCTCAGTGACTTGTCTAGGATGCACCAAGTCCCAGGTTTACCCCCCAGCACTGAGGGATAAAACAATACCAACAATGATAAAATAAGACATCGCACGATCAAACGAACACCATCAAGACTCCACTTTGCTTTTTGGTTGTTGCGTGTAGTGCCTCAAAGAAGGGCTTGGCAGACTCATGGCCTTCCTCACTAAACCCCTCTGGACTCCTTTTTTTTTACCTGTAGACACATTGGTTAACCATTGTCAAGGCTGGTGCTGTCATTCACCTTCGCCTTGCTTAGAGGTGATGAATCCCCTGGGATCCACATAGAGAGACTTGACACTGGGTGGGCTTTCCTCTCGACTTGCTGCTGCAACAGCACTCCTCCCTCCACCAGCTTGCTCCCCCCCACCCCGAGCTTGAGAAACAGACAGATTCTTAGCTTCACTCATCCAGCTCTTCACCTGGGATGTAAAGCAGCAGCTTTATGTGTGACCTTGGGCATTTCCTCCACCTGTCTGGCCTCAGCTCCCTCCCATTGAGAGCGGGAACCATCTTCTTTCTAATCTTTTTTTTTTTTTTTTTAAATCTTCCTGTTACACAGAGAGCTTTTTTTTTTTTTTAAAGATTTATTTATTTATTATATATAAGTACACTGTAGCTGTCTTCAGATACACCAGAAGAGGGCATCGGATCTCTTTACAGATGGTTGTGAGCCACCTTGTGGTTGCTGGGAATTGAACTCATGACCTCTGAAAGAGCAGTCGGGTGCTCTTAACCGCTGAGCCATCTCTCCAGCCCACACAGAGAGCTTTTAAAATTATGTTTACTATTATTGTGTGTGATGTCCGTGTGTAGATCAAAGGACAACTTCATGTGCTGGTTCTCCCGACCTTCATCTGGGGATGCACTCAGGCCGTGAGACAGGCACGGCAAGCACTTTACTCGAGGAACCATCTTGATGGCCTCCTTCCAATCTTGTGGTGAGGGAGGAATTTGGGAGTTGCCTTTAATAAGTCTGGGTGGCGGGTGATTGGCTCCATGTTCAGCCCGGAGCTGGGCTGCTGTTATCTTCTTTGTATTAGCCAGGAATGAGGGCATGCTGCCCCTTCGGACTGCACACTCATTGAAATCACCCCCAGAGAGAGCTTTTTCTCAGAATTGGTTTTTCCCCATAAGTGAATTTTGTGTTTGGCCCAAGCTCTTTATGGTATAAAGATGTTCCAGCCATTTAAAGATCCGCTACATTGGCCAGAGAGACAGGTTGACAACAGTGTTCTGAGTCAACTCCCTAAGCTGGTCCTGGTAAGCATGGATGGGCAGAAAACCCACGCCTGCCAAGGGACCACTTGCATGCGTTCTGACCCCCGCAGGCAGAGTGGCTGGGCCAACCCCATCACCACTGCTTGTTGATTCCATTTGGCCATCTGGGAGGAGGCAAGTGAGCAGACTTGCAAAGTTCAGGAGCAGATGGCCCAACTCCTTACCTCTTCCAGTCAGGGGACAGAGAAAGCCATCTGCTCCAGAGGGAGCTCTGTTACTGTGACAAAACACCCTGACAAAAGCAATTTAGGCAAGAAAGGACTTATTTGATTTACAATTCCCATTTACGGTCTACTGTTCTGAGGAAGTCAAGGCAGGAACGTAATTGCAGCCATGGTCAACAGCAAAGAGGGGTGGATGGATTTCTGCTTCCTTGCTCGTACTTTCTCTGCATGCTGGCTTTCTCTACTTTGTCGTCCAGGGCCCCATGGGTGAAATAAGGCCTCTACATTCAGAGTGGATCTTCCTACCTCAACCAACAACCAAGACAACCCCCACAAACATGCTCAGAGGCCAACCAGATCTAGATAATTCTACATTATTGGCTCTTCCTGAATGAAAACCATCCAGTTCAGCACCCAGGGGCCATGTCCCTTAGTAGCAGAATCTCTCTCTTTTTTTTTAACATGACACTTTGAAATTTTCTTTTTTTTTTTAAAGTTTTATTCATTTATTTCGTGTATGTGGGTACACTGTTACTGTCTTCAGACACACCAGAAGAGGGCATCAGATCCTATTACAGATGGTTGTGAGCCCCATGTGGTTGCTGGGAATTGAACTCCGGACCTCTGGAAGAGCAGTCAGTGCTCCTAACCGCTGAGCCATCTCTCCGGCCTAGTAGCAGAGTCTTGATAACCCTGGCTTGAGAGTATTTATTTGGTTTTCAGATTCACTCTAGCAAATGCTTTTGGGGGCAAGGAGGTTCTCACTCAGCTTTCTAAATGCAGTCAGTAGACTAGGGGTGTCTGTTAGGAATCTCTCTGTAGCAAATCACAGAAATGCTGATCATGCCAACTGAAAGAGGAAAAATGGCTGGCCCACGATTTTGAGGCAGTCCAGTGTGTTGGGATCCCTGGGGCTCCCTCTCTTTCCCCCTCTGTGAGACCGCCTTGGAAGGGGGTCTGTGTGACCTTGAGTCCTGCAACCCAGTAGGGAGGGGCCTCTGTGCTGCTGAGACTTCCAGTCAGGTATCTCCTTGAGCCAGATCAGGTCATGTGCCTGTGTGTTGAGACAATTGCGTGAAGCTAAAAATATGCTGTATGCTGATTGGCCAGGCTGACACCATCTATCTATCTATCTATCTATCTATCTATCTATCTATCTATCTATCTATCTATCTATCTATCCCTCCCAGACAAGATTGGTGTGCGACACTACACACCAGGCCTTGTGATCTCTTTATAAAGGCACAGAAATGGCGTCGGCCCCTTAAAGACAAGGGATAGGAAGTGGGAACTCTTGACTGCAACTTACCACCTGTGTGTATTCTTAGCAGTCACCCATGTCTGCAGGTGGGTTCTTCTGGGAGGAAATGGGATTCTATATGAAAAGATCCAGGGATAGAATCTGTATACAGTAGGAGCTCAATTAATGCTTAAATGTTTAATGTAAAATGGAACTAGTAATTGGAGATGTGTTTACAGATTTCTGGAAGCTGGTAGGATGGCTCAGTGGGTAAAGTGCTTGCTGGGCAAGCCCATAGGTTTGAGTTTTGTCCCCAGAACCCATGGAAACATGGTAAGAGAGAACTGACTCCACAAAGGGGTCCTCTGAACCCTACATGCATGATGTGACACACATGATCAGATCAGATATGATAGAGACATGATCTCTCTAATACATATGCACGCATGCACAACACAATAATAAAGTTTTTTTTAAAAAAGGAATGTTTTTCGTGTGTGCATGTGTGTGGTGTGTGTGTAGTGTGTGTGTGTGTGTGTGTGTGTGTGTGTGTGTGTGTGTGTGTGTGTGTTTGTGTCCATGAACATGTTAGTCATAAACTTGTGGAGGCCAAAGGTTGATGTTGGGTTTCTTCCTCTATAACCCTGTACCTTGTTTTTTTTTTTTGAGACAGAGTCTGTCCTGTACCTGGAGCTCCGTTTCCGTTAGACAGCTGGCAGTGAGCCCCTGTGACCCGATTTCCCCCTGCCCAACCTATGGGGTTACAAGTGGGCGCTGCCAACCTGCTGTTAGTGTGGATGCTGGGGTTTTGAATTCTGGCCCTCTCGGTTGCGTTTCAAGCATTTCACCCCCTGAGCCATTTCCCCATCCTGACCCACTGATTCATTTAGTATGCATTTATTTTACACTAGCCTTGGGCTACCTGTCTGGCATTGGCTTCTCTGGGCCAAGCGCTTATCTCTTCACACATAGCAACACATATCAACTGATTTAATCTCCACCACAGCCAGTCTATATCAATATCACACCTGTTATTATTATACTCAACGTTGTAGGTGAGAAAACATGGTACACTCGGGGGTGGGGTGGGGTAGGCAAGTTACATTTGCATAATAGCTGGCAGGTTTGGGACTTGAACCCTGGCAGTCTACTTTCTGTCTGTTGGATGATGCTGTGCAATTTTAGTGCAATGCATGAACAAGACCGTAGGCATGGGGAGCTGACCTGACGTGAAAGCAAGGGGACTCAAGCTTGATAACCAGAACCTACAAAATCCAGTCCAAACAACAGCCAAAACCAAACCAACCCAAAACTGAAAGCCCTCTGGAAAACAAAACCCACCAGCTATGGCCCGTGCTTGTTGCCCTAGTACCAGTAGGTGGATGGTCAAGAGACAGAGTCTGGCTTGCACGCATGCATACACACACACATGTGCACGTACCCCCCACCCCTAGAATTTCGGGCTATTCTGCCTCAGGCAAGAAATTTTGAGGAGGATGAGCAAACAGAGACAGGAGATAGGAAGGAGATAGGATTGGGTCAGTATGTTCCAGAAACAGCCAGAAGCCTCACAGTTCTGGAGGGTGAGCTAGAATGTGCTTCTCAGAGGCACGCCTGGTTTTTCAGATCCACATCTTCAGCTGTGTCTCTTCCGAGCAGGTGATCATGATCAAGCTGGTCAGATGAGGACTCAGAAAGTCAAATGCTTTCCCTAGCAAAACAGGCAGGCAATAGAGGCTGACCAAGGCTGGGGGCCTGGCCTGGCCTGGCTATCTCTGAGATGAGGAGGTTAGGGGGAAAAAATCACCAGACTGGGTTTCCTGGGATTCGGGATGTACGGGCGGGCACTGCAGTCGTGTGGAAAATTAAAACTGAGCTGGGTATGAAATGAGAATGGAAGCACGTGGGCGGAACCAGAGAGGGGGACATAAAACACGCAATGTCACGAAGCTCTGGGCAGAGGAGGGAAATAATGTGTGATTTCCTCCGAGTGCTGCAGCCAAGGTGGGGTGCAGAGAGCAAGCGAGGCCGGAACTCGGCAATCGGTCCTGCTTTGGATATGGAATCTTCTCTCACAGTCTTGGTCTGTGGAGAGGTCGCCCCAGAGAGTGGTGAGGGCAGAGAGAGAGGTCACCGGATGCCAGGAGCAGGGAGGTCACTGAGTGGTACTGGCTGTATCCATGGCTGAATCTGTGGATGAGTTTGAGCTGACGAGCTTTAGGAGGAGCGGGCTGGCAGAAGAGTCTGAGGAGTGCTGCGTCCTCCCTGCCCCCCACTCCTCCCCCGCCCCGCCCCCACCCCCTAACCCTCCACTCCCTCCCCAGGCCGCCATCTCTTCCTGGATGGCTAGAGGTGAGTAGCTCTCTTCTGTTGTGGCATTTCTGCCCTGTAACCAGTCTGAGAGCCAGGAAGCCTGGTGAGCACAGCCTTGCAAACTCTTGAGCCCAAAAACTTTTCTTTTTTGTATTTTTCTCTCGCTCAGAAGTTTTGCCACAGCAAATGGGGAGCTGACTAATGCGGGGCCTCAATTCCTTGGGAGTGTGAAGGCTTGGGTATGAAGGCAGCCTTTCTGGGTGTCTGAGGGAAGTCAGTCCCATGTTTAAAAATCTTAAGACGTTGATTCTACCTGTAGGAGCTCTGTGACGTTTCTAGGACAAGGTACACCGTGCTCGTTTGAAGCAGTGCGGGGGTCGGGGGGGAGCCTCCGTGGGTTGGATGGAGGATGACTAGATGTTTACGTGTATACACGATGTTAAGGAAAATTATGTAGCCTGTAAGAAGAGAAGGTTAATGTGCCTAGAACATTAAGTCGCACCGAGGAACGGGCATTCCAGTTACACAGTGTTACAGGCCACGCACGGCCGCTTGCTGCCATTCCTCAGCTGGGTTAGTTAGTGTTGCCTTATTAGGACGCACGGCAAGATCGACTCAGGAGCACAGAAGGTTTGTTTGGGCTCGTGGATTCAAAGGTCACACTGTGCCACTCTCAGTTGGGCCCATCACTTTGGGGCTGCGGTGACACGACGTGGTGGGAACACTCAGCTGAGCGAGACTGCTCCTTTCCCAGCCAGGATGTAGGAAGGAGAAGACACCGGGCTCCCACGGTGTCCTTGGAAGTCACACCTTACCCCAGGCCCCAGATCCTGCCCTTCTCATCACTTCCTGATCGAGCCAAACTGGGGACCAAGCGTTGGAGATGCTTGTCCTCACCGTAGCCGGTGTAACACTCAGATCGATAGCGATACCATCCAGCCATCTAGAACATAATGGTACCATGTCACCGTAGCTACCGTCTATTGAGCATCTACTCTTGGCATATATGATTCGCCGACTGTCTCTCATCCAAGGTACGTGGCAGTTGTGGTAAATGACGCCACTAACACACACACCTGGATCCAAGAGATGGCTCAGTAGGCAGGAGCACTTGCCCCACACGGCTTGTGACCTGACTCTAGGACCCAAGCCCCTTAGGGGTCCCTACCCATGACAAAGGCAACTTAATGGAGAAAGGGCTTATTTGGCTCACAGTTCCAGAGGAATAGAGCTCATCATGGTATGAAAGGCATGGCAGCCAGCAGGAAGGCATGGTGGCCAGCAGGAAGGCATGGCGGCAGGAGCGGGAGGCTGGCTGGTCACATTGCATCTACACCAAGGAAGCAAAAACTGAGTGGAATATGGGGTCAGGCCATAAAGCCTCAAAGCCGGCTGGACCTCTGTGATGTACGGTTTCTGGCCGGGGTCCTCTTCCAAAGGTTCCACAACCTTCCACACACTGCCTCCAGCTCGGGACAAAGTGTTCAGAAACACGGGGAACAGTTCAAACCACAACACCACGTAAAGGTGGAAGGAGAGACCTGGCCCCATACAGCTGCCCTCCGATGTCCACACACGTGCCTTGGCATGTCGCCCTACATTAAACAAACACATTTAAGAAAAATATGCCCATGCCCTCAGTTCCAGGATCGGTAAGTGACTGACGTTATTTGGGAAGAGCGTTGAGTTTCTCAACTTGGGTTAATGTAATGGGCAGTAAGACCCGTGATGAGTGGGTGTCCTTACAAGAGGAAAAGCACAGAGAAGAGACAGAGGCAGAGGGAGAGCCTAGAGTGGAGCTGCCTAAGCCAATGCTGCTGACTGCTGCCCCAAAGTGGCTGCTGTGAGGCAGGGTCACCTCCTGCAGTGGGAACAAGGACTCTGATTTCAAATACCTTGACTCTAAAGCTTAGCAAATAAATTCCTGGTGCTTTTTGGTTTGTCAGGGTCTCAAGTTGCCCAAGCACGCACTGTGTAGCTGAGGGTGACTTTGGATTGTTGATCCTTCTGCCTCTACCTCCTAACTACTGGGATTTTAGGCATGCACCACAGTGCCTGGTTTAAACGGTTTGTTATTTATTATTATTATTATTATTATTATTATTATTATTATTATTATTTATTATATGGGAATGTGTCATGTGCACTCCCTGTGTGTGGTGCCCATGAAGGCCAGAAGAGGATGTTGGGCCCCCTTAGAGCTGGAGTTACAATGGTTGTTAATTGTTACTTGGGTGCTTGGAATCAAATCCGGCTCCTCTGGTAGGGCTTCTGATGCTCTTAACTGCCGAGTCACCTCTTCAGTGTGCCACACACACCCCCTTATGCCTGCTTGTACTTGGTTTGGAGCACAGGGCTTCCTGAACGATTGGTGAGCAGTGTGCAGGGAGGGCCACACCCCAGAACTGAATCTCAGCGCTCAGGAAGCAGAGGCAGTGAAACGTCTGAGTTCCAGAACAGTCTGGTCTACAGAGCGAGTTCCAGGACAGTCAGGGCTACACAGAGAAACCCCGTCTTGAGAATCAAAGCAAACAAAAGAGAAGCCATCTTTCCACACCCCTAGTACAGGTGCTGCGGTTGCACCCCACTTTCCAAGTGCTAAGGTTTCAAACTCAGGTCCCCATGTTTGTACAACAGGTGCTTAACGGACAGAACCATCTCCCCAGCGTCCCCATGACTGTTTTTTTTTTTCCTTTCATGTATTGAGTCCTCAACTCACAGGCTCAGATGGGCTCAGATTGGCTGTCCATTTGACAGATGAGAAAACTGAGGTTTGCGAAGCTACCCTCAGCTAGGAGGAAACGATTTTCCAGGAGCCCTAGTGGCATTTCTCTCATAGACTTATTTGTTGATTTCGTAGTCATTAGAATAGTGGGCTCTTGAGTCTGCACTGAGAGAAGTAAATGATACAACACTGCCCTCTAGGGGCTACAGACAGTAACTGCAAAGATGCTCACAGTTCAGACCATGCGTTCAGGAGTCTCTGATGTTCTTAACTACTATTTGAAGTAGTTGTGTAGTTGTACTATTGTGGGTACGTGGTAATCATATGTGAATGATTGGATGCTTGATATTGGTGACCCCATGTGCCTCTTCCCCTCCTCTCCTTAGCTATGCACGGGACTTTTGTGATCTTGTTGCCACTCAGTCTGATCGTGATGGTGTTTGGGGGGATGACCGGGTTCCTGAGCTTCCTCCTCCGAGCTCACCTTCTCCTGCTGCTCACAGGGACCCTCTTTCTCTTCGGAGGTAGGTGTACACCTGCCCGGATCCTAGGCTCTATAGTTGTAATGATGGCGAGTACGGTGCTCTAATCCTCTTTAGGGCAGGTCTCAGCCTATCTAAGGGCTTCACCCCACCCCCCATTGTGACAGTAGCTGGAAGGGGCAGGGGTTTTCAGCCTCAAGCTCCCCAGATCTCTGGTTCCGGGGAAGGAAGAGAAGGAGGGGGCGGGGCGCAGTCTTGGGAGTTATCCCCAGCGTCTTGCCGCAAAGTCGTATCTACCGCCTAGGTCCGGTCTCCCAGTGATGGCTTTGGTTTCCGGTTTAGAGCTGTGGGTTGACAAGAGACCCTGGTACCCACTGCTTTTGCTCCCTTCTGCTGAGTAGCAGTTCTGATGTGGGAAATCAGACTGACCAGGCACGGAAGGACACATTGCACATGGCTTCACTTGGCTGCAGGTTCTCAGTAAACAGAGCTCGTGGGGAGGCAGAACAGAACCATGAGTGGAAGCTGCAGATGGGTCTGAGGTCTGGTTGAATGGCCCCCGACTTCATTTAGCAGGTGTAATGAGTTCAGGGCCCTACTGACCATTCTTGTGATCACAGTGAGCGCCCATAGACCGTGTGGCCAATGCCCTGCACCTGGACGTGGCTGAGAGGCTAATTTTATGTTTCACCATTAAAAGAAGCCGTGTGAGATGACCCATGTATTAAACTGCTTCTTAAGCTACTCCATACACACACGTCACAGCCGTGTGTATCACCCTGTGAAAAAACCCAAGGTTTACTGTGAGAAGGTGACACACATCAGAACATGGTGGTACACACTATTATCCCAACACACAGGAGGGCGAGTGTTGATCTCAAGCCGAAATCCAGATAGTACCATACAGTGTAGCGCTTACAAACAGAAAACAATACCATATCAAACCATATCTTTCAAATCCAAACCACATCCTCCAAAAACCCAAACCAACCAAACCAAACTAAATCAACCACATCAAACCAAAAGCCAGGCAGGCGGACACTGGCTGAGGTAGTTCTGTTTACAAAGCTGGCCATAGGCTTTGGGAAAGTGAGACCCACGTCCTCCATGGTTGCTTCCTGACTCCCAGAATTAAAACAAGAGAAAGAAAGACAGAGGCCTAGGAGATAGCTCAGTGTGTAAAAGCATTTGGTACACAAGCAAGAGAACCCAGGTTCAGGTCCCCCAACCATGGAACAATCCAGGCATGATTGCAAGAGTACATATATTCCCAGCATTCAAGAGTGGAGACAGTGGGGGCTGACTGCCGGTTTGGCTACAAGTTCAGTGACAGATCCTGTCTCAAGAGGATTAGGTGGTGAGTGACAGACAGGTTGTCCTCTTGACACATGTACACATCACACATGCCCGCCCATGTGAGCACACACGCACATGCACACATGAATGTATGCACGAACACATGCATACACATGCACACGTGCACATACATACATGCATGCACACATACACACATGCATGCACACACACGCATGCACACACACACACACATGGGCACTCACATATGAGAAAGATGATTTCTTGGGAACTTTAGAGGAGGAAAATCAAGGAAGGTACAGCTAATGCGAAGCACCATCTTCCCATGGTTATTCATGGCCTTAGCTGTGGTAATTCACTCAGCAGCTAATTCTCACATCAGTACCCTCAGGTAAGACTGATGGTGGCCCTATCTGATCTGGAGGCACAACCAGCTTGTGTGGCTGGCACCATCAAAGGACCGAGTTATTCGTTTAAGATACTTCAAGTGAAAGGCCACATAAGGGGCTGGAAGACAGAAGCCCAGTAAGAGCATCTGCTTAGCATGTGCAAGGCCCTACACTACAAAATCGAAACAAAATAACAAAACAGAGGTGTGTCCAGTTGCCACCATCCTGGACCATGTAGTGATGAATCAATATCTTATGGAGACCTACTGTGTGCCAGCACAGTAGGTGCCAGGGGAAAGAGGCTTGGAGATCACCCTCCAGGACTCACAGCCTGAAGAGAGACCCAACGGGAAAGCTGCAACTGTGACCTTGGCTGTGGTGGGCTGAGTAGCTGTGAATTCACAGGGGTGTGTCCTACTCAAGCTCATACAGAACTAGCTAGGACTAGGAAATGCTCCCTCTGATAGGAGGGGGGGGGGCTGCAACAGGCAGGGATCTGGCTCAGCAAAGACCTACAGACATTCTACAGACCGGGAGAGTAATGGGAGACCCGTGGCTGGGAAGAGGAATAGGTAAGGGGAAAGGGGATAGGGAGAAAGGAAGAGAGGGGGAGGAAAAGGTGTGTGTGTGTGTGTGTGTGTGTGTGTGTGTGTGTAGAATGGGAAGGAGGAAGGGGAGGAGACAGGTAGGTGTTGCTAAAATTTCCCCCTAGAAAAGGTATAAACCACATCTTTTCCACCTTCTTGGGTCCAATAAGGTATGATTCAACAGAAGTTCACTGGGGGAACTTATGAGTTTATGAGGCTTACAGAGCAGTAGGTGAAGGGTTACAGGCAGGGGCATAGATGACCTTAAAGCAGCCACCCTGGAAGGTCTGTGCCCACCCAGCATGTGTGAGGACACCCTGTGTTGATGAAGCCCCCCCTTTCCTTCTCCTCTCCAGATTTCCTCTAGCCCTTCCCCCATATCCACAAAAAGTTAGGGTAGAAATGCATGTAGCTGTGGTGGCTGGACACTCAGGTGAGGGTCCTAAGGCCCGTCCCACCCCCTCCAGCCCAGCAGAACTCCTGATGTTGGCAGCAGTTTGGCTGGAAGGACAGTCTTGCACAACAGAGGAAGGGGGTAGAGGAGAAAAGAAAGGAGAGAGGGAGGAGGAAGTAAGGGAGACAGAGGAGGGAGAGGAAGGTAGGGGAGGAAGATGAGGGAGGAGAAAGAGAAGGAGAAGGAGGTGTATGGGAAAAAAAAACCTATCTCTTATGTCAAAAGAATAGACGTTTATTTTTCTTTCTTTCCTGGAGCTGAATACTAGTGACCAGAATATTAGTGGCCATGGCCTGGAAACATAGATTCAGGTCTCCCGTCTATACAAATATCATGTTCCAATGAAGTAGACATTCATGGCATGCTTATAGCAATGAATAAAGAAAGCTGTAAATGAAGACACTTTTCAAATACATTGGTGGGCACATCTGGGTAGCTGAGTTGGGGTAAGACGAGGAGAGGGCTGCTCTAGGGCTTGTTTGCTCTCTGACTGCCCTCTAAGCCCCTTGATCGGACAACCCTCTACAACATTGAAGTCTTAATCAGTCAGCCTTTGCAGACAAAGCTTCCTTCTAGGACTTCTCATTCACAGAGGTGCTAGGAGAAGGCAGGGGAGGAGGGAGAAGGAGTTGAGAGGAAGAGGAGTCGAAAGAAGAGGGAGGGAGGAAGGAAGCTGAGGGGGTGAAGGAGGGAGGAGAGAGAAGGGAGGGGAGAGGAGAGAGGAGGGAGGGGAGAGGAGAGAGGAGGGAGAAGGGAGGAGGAGGGAAGAGGAAGGGGGAGAAGGGAGGGGGAGGAGGGACAGGCCAGGAGTTCTGAATGGTTGTCCTGGTCTTTCCCTGCAGCCATGGTGACCCTCACTGGAATCAGCATCTACATTGCGTACTCCGCAGTCGCCTTCCGAGAGGCAATGTGCCTCTTGGAGGAGAGGGCCCTGCTGGATCAGGTGGACATACGCTTTGGCTGGTCCCTGGCCCTCGGCTGGATTAGCTTTGTATCTGAGCTGCTCACTGGGGTGGTCTTCCTGGCAGCCGCGCGCGTGACCAACCTGAGCCAGAGGCAAGAGCAAGCCATCTGAGTTTGGCCAACCCAGGAGGCGCAGGGCCTGAGACCCATCTCAGTGGATGGCGACCGTTTCTTCCCCAAATAGAGGCCAGAGGGCCAGTGGTGACCCGCTGAGGATGAGCGCCCTCTGGCTGCTGTCTTTGTGCTATCTGGGCTGCCCATTCTGCTGTGCTGTGTGCCTTTGGTGGACGCAAAGAGGAGAGGGAGTGTGGAACCCATATCACCTGAAATAAATGCCAATCCTAGTCACCCGGGAGTTTTGCAGCTCTGCTTCACTCTGCGCCTCTTCTGGCTTCATTTTGTCCTCGGCTCTGCCCTTCGGGTCAGCTTCTCTTTGGGAGGAGATGCTGAGTGGACCCGCGAGGTCAGTTAATTTGTGCAAAGGTGCACAGAGACGCTGGCATGCTCGACTCTTCAGGAGTCATCCTGCTTGCCCGTCCAGCATCTCTGGGTAGTGTGGGGTTTTCTACCTCAGACGCTGCCTTGAGCTTCACACAACCTGGACACAGACAGGAGGACACTGGGTAGCACCAGGGAGATGTCAGAGCTCTGGGGTCCCAGCACCAAGGAGGGAAGGTTCCCAGAGTGAGTCTCAGCCAGCATGTGTGGATAGAGCGGGTAGGGGAGAGAGAAGAGTGGAGGGAGGGGGTAAAGGAGGAAAGTGGAGAGGGTTAGGGAGGGGTGTGGGGAGGGTGAAGGTTGAGGGTGTGAAGGAGGAAGTGGATAGGGTGAAGGAAGGAAGTAGGGAGTGACAGAGTGGGTGGAGAAGAGGGAAGTGAGGGGAGTTGGGGTGGAGGAGGGAAGTGGAGGACTTGGGAGGGTCCTGCCTAATTCTTTATAGGAAAGGTTTTCTGGTTCAGTGAATTTGGAAATGTTAGCAGATGCATCCCAGAGGCTAGAGACCCCCTGGACCACTCAGCTGGGCAGTGTTGGTCCGCTGTACTTCTCCAGGGTTGTCAGGAGACCCTCAGAGGAAGAGGGGAGGGGGCAGTCACAACTTATAAAGAACAGTCTTGGAAACCACAGTCTACTCCTCAGATGGCAGATGGTCACCTCTGTGTCTGTGTCCAGCTTGAAGGCCAGGTGTCAGCCCTCGCCCAGCCTGAGAGGAGGGTGCTCTCTCTGTGGGTGGAGCTTGGTACAGCAGGAGACGCTGGGAACTGCAGCCCAGAGATGGGATCCTTGGGCTGAAGGAGCTGCAGGAGTTGCCAGTGGGTCAGTGGGTTTCACAGCCATCGGTGGGTGTTATTAGAGGACAACGCTGTTCTTAGCATTATGACACCGTATCTTCACAATGTCACCATGCTCGAATGACATTGTCATCAAGTGACACCATCAAGTGACAGTCCTTAGGATGTTGATTCAGTGACATCAACATCCTAAGGACTGTCTTACTTTTCTATTGATGTGACCAAACACCATGACCATGTTAAAGCTGGGACTCACAGGTTCAGAGGGTTAGAGCGTGTGATTGTCTTGGCAGGGAGCATGGAGCAGACAGACAGACATAGCACTGGGGTGGTAGATGAGGGCTTACATCTTTACCTAAAAGTAGGAGACAGAGAGCTCACAGGAAATAGATGGGCTTTTGAAACCTCAAAGTCCAACCCTAGTAACACACCTCCTCCAACATGGCCACACCTCCTAATCCTTCCCAAACAGTCCCACCAGCTGAGGGTCAAATACTCAAACCTGTAAGTATGGTGGCCATTCTCATTCAGACAACCCTGACGACACTTCATGACATCAATGCCACTCTCAGAATGACGTCCACTTTATCAGAGCGCTATAATCTTCAGCCACGACACCATCATCCTCAGCACGACATTCAGCCAGTCAGTCAGTCATCAGTCATCAGTCAGTCAGTCAATGAACACTGGAAAGAGTGAGGAGCACCAACTGTTGGACCAGCCTTGATCACTGAGCTGACACGTTGAGGAGAGAGGCATGGGAAACATGTAGTATTGTGGGGATAGATCCATCAGGATATAAATGAGGAAACTGAGGCACAGGCAGCCTGTGATAAGGAGGAGCAGGAGGGAAAGGGTTGCAATGGGAATTCCAAAACCAGTCAATGCTTTCCTGCCAACACCTGCACCACCCACTTCTCTGTCCCTGGACCTAGGACTTGGGACATCTTCTGTTTACTCAGGAGAAGTGTAAACACAGAGTCTAGGCAGGCCCCACCGGCCAACAAACCCTGCTAGAGACTGACAGGAGTCCAGCATGAGGAAACTTTTGCAGAGGCTGTTACCAGAAGGACGGTCTTTGCTGCCATCTGCTGGTCACATCAAAGAACTGCGCCAGAGGAACAACTAAAGGGGCTAAGGAAAGCTGTTAAAACCTCCAGGTTTCCAGGACAGAGCAGGACAGTTTTGGAGACAGTTTTGGTCCTCACGACTGAAGTCCCAACTGGAGGTTGAAGGTAGAGGCTGAAGATAATATATTCCGGGACTACGGGTTAATAAATACATTTGAGGTGGAGGAGACTCCTGAGTGAAGCAGTGCACAGCCAAGAGCGTCGAAGAGGAGAAATTCACTTGTTCATTGTTTCTGGACATCTGATGTGGGGGTCAATCCTGGGGACACATTGGTGGGTGGTGGTTCTGTCAACTTGACCCAACGTGGAAAACCTGGGAAGAGTGTCTCAGTGAGGGATTCTGTGACTGATTGTCTCCAACCCTTTGTTAATGTGGGAAGACCCAGCGGACTGTATTCGAGTAGAGACATTGAGCTGAGCCCAAACCTGCACGAATCCATCGCTTTCTGTTCTCGACCCATTATAGCACAACTAGCTGCTTCCGGTTCCCACCTTGATTTCCCCACAGCGATGGATAGCAACTTGGAATTGCTTTTTCTCCAGCTATGTTGTCACAGACCTGGAAAGACAACAAAAAGATGGTGGAAGGGCCCTTACCCTGTCACAGGGAAACAGGCAACAAGTACGGTCCAGGGATGTGCAGCAGTCAGGCTGTGCTTAAAGTCAGATGATGAAAGGCAGTGACGAGGTGACCCGCTGGATGGGAGAGACGTCTCTTCAGCTGGTGACTGCGTAAGGAAGCAGCAGACCACGCAGGCGGCGGCAGGAGAGAGAAAAGGTGCTGCTGTGGGGACAAGGTGACATGTTTGAGGCAATGAAGGGGAGTGGACGGAGAGATGTGGTGTGAGAGAGAAGGGCTGGCTGCAGGCCGTGCTCCTGACCAGAGGAAAAGGCGTACAATGGGGCAGGATTCTGCTGATAGTCCATTCTGCTCTATTCTGTCCTATTCTAATTCCTTCTGGATCTGAGAGCCTGTGGAGGTTTGTGGCAGACAGGCCCTGGGTCTGTCCTTAGACTCTCTCCACTGCTGTCATCTAACATTGTCACAGAAAAGCACCCAACTCGTAATGTTTGGGCTTCATTGGTACCTGGTGGAATAAAGTTGTAAAACAAAGATTTCAGCTTTTTATTGGTTCTTTGTACTTTTACACCAGCCCCCCAATCCCACTCATCTCCTGCTCCCCTCATGCCCACCCTCTACCCTTGCAACCTCCCCACCAACAGAGAAAAAAAAATCTCATTGTGGAAGCTGTATCGTGTCACAGTGTGTCCCACAGTTTATATACCCTTTTGTTCACACTTGTTCATTGCAGTGACACACTGGTCCGGTATGAGGGCTCTGGCTTCCATTATTCTATCAGTACCGGATCCTCACTGGACTCCTCTCAGATAACCTATTGTTGACCTGTCATGGAGATTCTGTAGTTTTGGATCTGTGGGAGTGGCCCCTTCATGCACTCCTGCCGTTCATCTATAGGGAAGGTGTTGGGGTGGGCCGATTCAAAGCCCTGGATCTGGGCCCTAGAGGTATCAGCTCTCCTGCTTTGGGGGCTGGTTCATTTGTAGCCCCAGCAACCAGGGACAGCTCTACCCTGTTACTCAGACGAGATACAGGGCCTGTTCTCCTGAGTGTTACAGCTAGTGAGGGACAGAGACCAGTCTCCTAATGTCATGACACCAGGGCCAGCTCTCCTGCTGCAATAGGAGATGAGGGATGAGGGAAGGGATGGGGCATCTCTCCCCGAATAGCACTACCTCCCAGTAGACAAGAGGCAGGGAGGGCTCTCCTGCACTCACACTCAGAGCCAGAGCCCTCACAACCAGATCCAGCTCTACCGTGCTGCCCAGTGAGGCACAGGGCCTGCTGTCCTGAGTGCTGTAGCAGGTGAGGGGCAGGGCCAGCCCTCCTGCTCTTATGATCCCATCAGGGCA
Organism: Rattus norvegicus; assembly: GCF_021556685.1. Classification (NCBI taxonomy): domain Eukaryota; kingdom Metazoa; phylum Chordata; class Mammalia; order Rodentia; family Muridae; genus Rattus; species Rattus norvegicus. The sequence continues at coordinate 13,150,849 of NC_141543.1, forward strand.
AGGTCTCCCACCTGCTGCAGGTGGTGAGGGGCAACGGGGGGAGGAGGGCATCTCACCCTCATTCATGGTCATGACACGGCTCAGGAGTTGAATGGCTGGGCCAACTCACCCACACTCATACTCTTGGCTGGCTTACCTGCAGCTCCTGCAGTGTGTGACCGCTCACCTTAAGTACTGAGACTGGTTCTGAAAGGGGTCAGTTCTCCTGCTCCCAGGGTCAGGTCTCCCACAATGTCCAGGTGAGGGGTGGGTCAGTTCTGCACAGCCCTCAGACATTAATAAGTCTCCTGGTGGCAGACCAGACCAGAGGCATCTGCCTGGCCTTCGGTGGTAACAGACCCCTGCTTCTGCTGGGCCACAGAACCAGATGTGGCCCCCAGTGGCAGCACAGGCCAGAATCCCACCATGGTGGCATCTCCGGCTACTCCCATCATGCTGTTCCTCACTACCCTCGAGTCTCCAGTTCTGCCTCTTTTCATGTGCCCACACCCTTCTGTTTAACTTTTTCTTCCATCTCCCTCACTTACTTGCTCCTCTTGATGGTTCCTGGGATTTCTGAGTGTCTGGGGTCATCTCAGGAGTGCTATGCCCCACTTGTGTATTACGGCCCTGGGGAGGGTCATCTCAGGCTGCCCCCTCAGGCCTGCATGGTGCCTGATGCTGGGGTAGAAATCCTGGCTCGAGTCCCGACAAAACACAACAGGCCAACATGGTTCCACGTGGAAAGGTTTAATGAGAGAAGAGGAGAGGAGAGGAAAGGCCGGCTATGAGCACATGGAGGGAAGTGGGTAGGGTGGGGAGAGAAGGGGTAAAGGGGAAGAGGACAAGAGCAAGAGAGCAGAGAAGAGAAGAGCAAAGAGAACGAGGAGGGGGCAAGCAGCCCCCTTTAGAATGCCAGGCACAGCTGGCTGTTGCCAGGTAACTATGGGGCGGAGCACACCTGGCTGTTGCCAGGTAACTGTGGGGGTGGAGCTTAGACAGAATTCCAACACCGGACTTGTGGTAGGTAGTCTCAGGCTAGCTCCCAGTCAGGACCCCATGGCTCCGGTCTGGAGGTCATTTTGGGTACTTCTCACCCAGGCCTACTTGAATGACACTATGTGACAGTTGTCTGTCTTGGGCTCACTCTCACCTGGGGCCTGCTGTCCCAAGTGAGGTTCTTGTAGTCTCCAGCTCGCTTCCTGCCCTGGGAGCCCATCCTGGCCTAGTCAGGGCTGGTCTGGTGGTCGTCTCAGGCTAGCTCCCTGTCTGGGCCCTCATGTACAAGACTGGTGGTTGTCTCGGGCTCACTTTTTTGGGGGAGTATTAGGTTATTAATCATTCAGATGTCCATGGGTCAGAACACTGAGTGAAGACATAGCCTGACTCTTCTCTGCCACCTATCGACACATGTGTGACACAGCAGCCACACCTGCAACACCTCTAGGGACAATTTAAAATAAAAATTAGATTAAATCATCATCATCACCATCATCATCATCATCATCACCACCACCACCACCATCATCAGCATCATCATATGTTACAAATGGCTGTGAGCCTCCATATGGGAGTTGGGAATTGAACCCACATCATCTGAAAGAGCAGCCAGTGCTCATAACTGCCAAGTAGTCTCTCCAGCTCTGTGAAAAGAAAGCTCTGTGAATGGGCCCAGCTGTGGCCGTCCCCTTTTGGTTCCTAGCAGGGGAGCATGGTGATTTTAAGGTTCCTTGGTCTGCCCTGTAGAGAGTGAATGGCGGGGAGGAGTGGGTGCAGGAGATCCATGGAGAGATCAGAGAGGGGCCCCTGGGAAGTGTACTGGGACCAGGTGTTCTCTGCAGCCAGAGAAGCGGTTTCTAGGGATCGAAGGAGAAGGGGGAGAGGGAGAAGCCAGTGGGAGCCACTTCTCTGGTTGGAGGGTCAGAGCCTTGGCATGGATGCACCACAGGACAAGCCAGTCAGTCACCTCGCCTGAGCGCGGAGGCTCGGTGTGGCTGCGAGGACTTAATTAATCCCTCACTAGTTCATTTATTGAATGCTCGTTCACTGGCGTACAGTGGGGCTTACTTATAGAGCATCTGTGAGGGGTTCTCGACAGGAGCAGGGGTGACCCTAAAACAACTGCACTGGAAAGTCTTCACCCAGCATGGACGACGATTTTGCTTTTGACAACTAGGGCAGAATTATACATAAACGGCTTGGAGGAGTGGTTAGAATTCCGGTAAAAATCCAGTGACCCTAGATTGTCAGCAGTCAGCAAGCAGGATCCAAAAAGACTCTTGCAAGTTGGCACGGCAGATCTCCTGAAGAATGGTGGCCATTTTGCTGGGAGATCTGTGCTCTATAACACAATGGTCTCTGCCACTGGGAAGGGGAGCGAGCCTCCTTGGAACAGTGGTCTGAAATGGATAAATGCCTTACCTGGGTTTGGTGTTGCTGTTGACTTCTTCATAAGAGGCAAAACTCAGGTACAATGAGGGGCCCTGCGTCTTCTCACATGGGGTGGTGGCATTCCTTTGCTCAGGGGCCTAAGGCTGTGGTGCTGCTTTGGGAAGCTCTTCAGTGGTGACAGGGCCCTTCACCCTCTAGGGGTGAAAGGGTCTAGCACCACCCACACAGATTCCCACTCCCAGGGCCAACAGCCTGGGTTTGGGGGGTGTAATGTGTAATGGGGGGTGATCTACAGTCATTGCTGGTCTCTGGTGATTTTCATTTATTGTTTCCTAGACATCTAACATCCAACATCTGGGACAGGATGTTCAGCCTCTGTGGATATCAGAGCAGAGTCACCATTCTTCCCAGCCTTGTTCTAACAACAGCGTGAGCCTTTCCAAATATTTACAAGTGAGGATCCCTTGGGAACATGTGGAGGGTTTGTGAGGAGAGGAGAGAGGGAGAATGAGAGATGGGGATACACACAAGAAAACAGGAGAGGCACAAAGACCTGGAGAAGCACAGCCATGCACTGCCTTGGACAGGGGCACTTACTGAGGACTGTGTTTCCAGAGGTTAAACATGTAAAGTTTACATGTTTAAACATCAGAGTGCATTCGTGCTAGCCCGGGTCAAGAACCCTTGGCAGGTCAGATTCAGTGGCCTATACAAATTCTCCCAGATCCAGTAGTGCAGGAAAGGGAAGGGTGTGGCTGTGGGCTGCTGGGCAAGGTCTATGAGGGAGTTTCTAGATTGGGTTGATTGACTGGGGAGACCCACCCTGAGTAGTGGGTTATACCTTCTCCTTGCCTCAAACAAAGGCTCACAATACATGGGCAGATTTCTATTAGACTTCTACAGGCAGGGAGCTAGGAAAATGTCTTGGTAAAATGACTGCTACACAACCTGAGGCCCTGAATTCAGATTGGGCCTGGTAGTATGCACGTGACTGTAACCCCAGCCTAGAGTGGGACGCACACAGGTAAATTCTGAAGGTCATTGACCAACCAGTAAGTCAATGTACTTCAGGCCTAATGAGAGAGCCTGTCTCAAATAATAGAGGTAGAATGATTGAGGAAAGTCACATGACTCTAGCCTCCACAGACAACACACACACACACACACACACACACCCCACATACACACCACACACCACACATACACATGCATGCACATACACACACACCACAAACATGCCACACACAAGCATGGCCACACACAAACACACACATGCATGGACATACACACATACACCACATACACACCACACAAACATATGCATGCACATACATACACACACCACAAACACACCACACATACATGCATGACTACACACAAACACACACCATGCATTCACATATACACACAACAGACATACCACATACAGACACAAACACACACACATTACCATATACACACCATACACAAACACATCTACCACACACATGACACACACACACATACACATTGTCACACACACTATGCATTGGGGAACAAAAACTAGGAAAAGTACGTTTGAAGGTTGCTATGAGCTGGCTGTGTGAAGGATGAGGTTTAAAGAAAGACAAGATCCCTAGTCCTACTTTTGGTGGTTCCTGTCCCCTTCTATTCAAATACACCCCATTGTCCCAGAGAGCCATAGTCTTCTTCTTCTGTCCTCCCTGTGAACTCTGAAGTCACCGTGTAATAGCCAGTCGCCATCACAGCCATTTCCTTAGCACGATAGACTTCTATCCCATGGCTGAACTCACGTTTGCAGCTGAGCACCTACCCTTAGTTGTGGGGCTCCGGATGTCCATCGTGCCTTTGAGCGGACTGTGGCTAGCTCTTCGAACCTCCAGCATCTGAATTTGTTAGGGCTGTGGAAGTGAACCAGTCTGGGTATCAGAGAACCATGCATGGGTCAAGACATTTGTTCAGAGCATTTGGTCACAAGGTGTCAATTTCCCGAGGAAGTGCACCTTGCATCCGCAGACAGAAATAAGACAGAGAGGAAAGCCTGGTGAGGCTTGTAACTGTGGATGGCTGACCAATCATGTACCTTAGTTGCCTGCAGAGGGTGTCATTCCAGAAAGGGTGTAAGGGAGCACCTGTTTCTCAGGGTTCTTGTGCACACCAAGCCCTAAGAGTTATCATATATACCTCTGAGGCCTGGTGACACTTCTCATTGATCTTCATTGACACTGCTGTTACCAGTGTCACATGTTTAGAATCACCATGTAAATACACTACTGGTGTCTATGAAGATGTTTCCAGAGAGCTTTGCTTGAGGAAGGAATTCCACTCTGGATGTGAGCCACACAGTTCTGTGAACTGCGATTGCACACGGAAGGAAAAGGGAAAAGGAGGACCTCAGCCGAGGACTGGTATCCATATCTCTCTACTTCCTTTTTTTTTTCTCCATCTTTATTAACTTGGGTATTTCTTATTTACATTTCGATTGTTATTACCTTTCCCGGTTTCCAGGCCAATATCCCCCTAGCCCCTCCCGGTCCCCTTCTATATGGGTGTTCCCCTCCCCATCCTCTCCCCATTACCGCCCTCCCCCAACAATCCTGTTCACTGAGGGTTCAGTCTTGGCAGGACCAAGAGCTTCCCCTTCCACTGGTGCCCTTACTAGGCTATTCATTGCTACCTATGAGGTTGGAGCCCAGGGTCAGTCCATTGGGTAGTGGCTTAGTCCCTGGAAGCTCTGGTTGCTTGGCATTGTTGTTCATATGGGGTCTTAAGTCCCTTATCTCTCTACTTCCTAACTGCAGATCCCGCATGGCCCGCTGCCTCATGCTTCTGCTGTCAGGAGGAGGGCTATGTCCTCCCAACCCATGGCCCTCACACCAGCCCCTCCCCCAGCAAGCTGCTATTGGCTGGTGTTTTGTCTCAGCAATGATAAAATTAACTAATACAATTTTTATTGTTTGCTGAGTCAAGGCCAGTAGTTCCCAAGGGCCAGCCATATGGGTCCATGATTTTCTAAAGAAAGTATGGTGGTGCATGCCTACAATCCCAGTACCTGGGAGGTAGAGGCCAGAGGACCAAGAGCTCAAGGTCATCCTTGGCTACATAGTGAGTTTGATGTCAGCCTGGACTATATTACTAAAATCCAAAACAAAGCAAATTCTAAGGAGGGAGAAACTCTACCGGAAGCCCAGGAAGCCATTGACATAGTGACATAAAGCAGGATTGAGTTGAATGCAGGGTGGTTGGTATAAAAATGTGGTCCCTGGATAAGAAGCTTCATTGTGACAAGGGGCCCCACATTAGAAAGATCTACTGAATTAGACACTTCACTAGACGTTCTAAGGAACCCGTGCCTCAGCTGACACTCCAGGTGGTCCAGCAAAGCCCGAGGACCATCAAACTAGAAGACCATGCCCAGACGGAACTGGACCACAGTGGGTTATCAGGGGAGGACACTGACAAGGAAAAGGCGAAAAGAGGACTTAATAGGCTACATTTCCATGCTGAACAGCACAGGAGAAGATGCTGGGGGGTTGGGGGGGGGAGAGAGAGAGAGAGAGAGAGAGAGAGAGAGAGAGAGAGAGAGAGAGAGAGAGAACCCAAACCCTGAGATGCGGGGGACCAGAGTAACGGCTCAGGAGAGACAAAGTCATATTTTATTCACATCTCGGAGAAGAACAGTGGATGTTTCCAGGGGAAGTTATTTTTCAAATGTCTGTAGACTTGATTGGGTTGAAAAAAAGTACAAATTAATTTAAACGCATCGTTGAACTTCCCATAACTTTTGCTGTGATGTTTTCTCAGTCAGTTGGCACTGAACCAGCTGCCACGGAACTTCTGCGAGTTGGAAAGAGGTCCCCTTATGTAAGAGGAAATGGACCGTGTGGCCTGGTGGGGGAAAATCCACCCCGGTGCATCTTGGGATTGGCCCTTGTCTCAGCATGACAGTCATCCACTGACCTACTAGTCACACCTCTCCTTTAGAAAGAGTAGATCACTCAGCGTCTTTGAAGGTCAGCATTTTTATTATTATTATTATTTTTTTTAACGTGAGCTCGTACATATCCATGAAGACCCCACTCAAATATTCATCGTCATGACTTTTCTTATCCCTGTGTCATGAAACTCGGAAAAACAACTTAAGGGAGAAAGTTTATCTTCATGGTTTCATGGCGTGAAACTCACTGTGCTGGAGTAGTAAGAGTAGCAGCAGGAGCTTGAGGTAGCTCCCATCCTGCCGGCCAGGAAGCTCAGAGGACTGAGGGTGGGGCAGGGCCCCCAGAGACTTACTTCCCTCAGTAAGACCCCACCTCTTAAAGGGCCCACAACCTCTACAAACACCACTATCTGTTGGAGGTGTCTTATTCAAACACAAGAGCCTATGGAAGACCCCGCCCCTCCCACTTCCCCAGGAAGTCTAATGTTCTACGTTTCCGGCTCTCAAGATACCCTGGGGCACTTGAACTATGGCGGGTGTGTGCTCTGTGTTGTAATCACGCCCTGATGGACACTGAGGGAACCCCAGCGAAGGAACAGAGCCTTTTCTTCTCACTGTAACGCCAGGCTCACAGGTGACACGCAACAGATATTTTCTCAGGCCTCGCTGTGGCTCATACTGGCTATTTATCCGACTGCTGTGCTCGCGGTGGTAAAACATGCCCTTGTACGGAAAGTAGCTTGAACAGTGAGTGTGGATAAAGCAGAGAGGATCGGGAAAATTGGAACTAGAAAACCTCGACAACAAATAAATCGAGGAAAAAAGACAATCACTAACAAGGACAACCCCCAGGCTAATAATTTTTACAAAATTTTGGCAACATGAGATTTTAGCTTTAAACTGCCTGGCAGTCTAGGCTAAAAGGGGAAACTGTTGCTTTATGCACGGCACTTTGACTGAAGGATTAGAGTGATTCACTAAGGAAGATAAAGGATTTAAAGTAAGAAGTTTACAATATAGGCTCCTATACAATTGGCATCAACAAGGTGTCAGATTTGTATCTGTGTAGTGCATTCTAGGGCACATCCTTTATTGTGGACACACTGTAGACCCTGGGCTACAGTTACCAACAAGATGCCTTTGCACCAGAGGGAAAGAATCCACACCTGCATGCAATAGTCAGGTTAGCTCTGAGATAGAGGAGAAGGGACGGAGCTCAGAGGGCCCAAGACCTTCTCTGTAATGAGTGGGGGAAAACTTTGGAGAGGAGCTGGCAGTCCGTAAAATAACATTTAAAGAGTGCTGTCATCTGAGTGGGTGGAGGTTGGAGGGGAAGGGTCAGGAAGGATGATTGGCAGCTTCGCATATGAATATATATATATTTTTTGGAAGAATAGTGCATTGGGAAAATAGCTGGAAATCCATTACATCTGGTGCAGGGTGGAGGAGAGACAACAGGTGAGATGGTAAGGTGTGGCTTGAATGCAAGATGTCCAGGGGTCCATATATTGAACATTTGGTCCCTGACGGTGTTGCTGTTCTGGAAACTTGTGCAACCTCTAGGAGATGGAGTCTCCCTGGAAGAAGAGTGTCACTGAGGGCAGACCTGGAGGTTTTATAGTTTTATGGACTGCAGATACAGTGTGATCAGTTCTCTCATGCCTTCCCTGCTGTGATGGACTGTATCAAACTGAGTCAAAATAAATCCTCCCTTCCCTCTGTCAGAGAGTTGGTTACACCAACATGACAGTTAACTAATACGCAAGGCAAACCAGCCCTTGCATGGGTCTAATTACACCAAAAGGTCCCAGGGTTTGAGTTCCCTAGGGCAGGCGATGGGGAACCATGGGAGAATTTTAAATGGCTAAGTGACACAGCCTAAGCTATATGTTTAACGATGCAAAACACTCTGTTGCCCCTTCCTTACCCCTGACCAGGGCCTTGCTTTCTCTGTAGGTAGCCCATGCTGGTCTGAAATGTCTTTGCAACAAGGCTAAGGGATCCGGAGACACTGAAGTTTGAGCTGACACCAATTATGCTGCAAGGGTGAAAATTAATTAAAAGTTTTCAAAGGGCTGTGTTCACCATTCTTCTCTCTCTTGTGTTATCAGCGATGCCGCTTTCTCTCCTGGCCGGGAGTTATTGCGGTACAACGTTTTCATGTTGCCTGTGGGGTAATTATGTCAACTATAGGAGCGAGGATAAGCGGCAGTTTGTTTTATTCTGTGATTAATCTCCACACACTCTGGCGTTCCAATCTGCCCTCAGAAGACAAAGCTTGTGATTTTCTGGTGCAGAGGGAGGACTCAGGGAAGAGCCACAAAGGGCCGAGGGGTTGAAACCGACGTGATTCCAGATTGAGGCTTCTCAGGGCCCTCAAAGCATCCGCAAACTTCCGGCTCAGTTTCCCCATGTCCCCCTCCCCCATCCAAGACCCTGGTGCTTTTGAGAGACCATCTAACATGCACAGAGTGCACTTCGAACCCTGTCCTTTCCTTACTGTCTAAACGATGTGCCCAAACACCTGGCAAGAAGCCATTGAAAAGGGAGTGAGTTTCTGTGGCTTACAGTTGGAGGGGATACTGGCCACCGCAGCAGGGACCGCAGCAGGAGTGAGGCAGCGGGTAAGTTGTACCCACAGTCAGGAAGCAGAGAACAGCAAATGCTGGTGTTCAGTTTACCGAGATCCTGTGCCAGGGAGCTATGCTGCCAGTGTTTATGGGGAGTCTTCTCACTCCAATCACCATTTGAGGCAAACCTTCATAGATGTGCGCAGAGGTTTGTCTCCTGGGGCATGCATTCTAGATCCAGTTACATTGACACCAATATTAACCACCACATCCCGATGCCCCGCTCAGAACCAGCCTAAGAAGACTCGGAAGAACGAATATCCATCTTCCACGCTGTGCCCCCGAGGAATTCTTTCATATTGAGCGTTTTTGCACATTAGCTCACGGGGAGTGAACCCAGCCCTTTGTGAATCCCAGACTGAAGATGGGCATTTTCCAAGATGATGTTAGAAGAGCAGACGAGGTTTACAACCACCTCAGATGATAATGTTTTACAGCGCAGAGGGGCGAGGATAGTTGAGGATTTGTCATATAGATTCTATAAGCGACTGGAAGGCAGGAGTCTGATTCTTTTAGTAAATAAAGAGAAATAAGATGCTACTGACTCCAGTTTGATCATTTACACTGTGTGCTTCAACCCAGTGCATTCACACTACAACCCATAAACGTGTATAATTATTATGAAATATGTAAAAATAAAATAAAAACATTGCCTGGTGGTTTAAGTCTCTTACTCCTCTCCCCATTTCTTCTTATTTATTCGATACAGGGTAGCTCAATTTCTTGGTCTATTCAAGGTCTGGGGCATAGAGTGAATTTGTGAGAAGTCTGGGCAACTTAGCAAGACCATGTCCCAAAATAAATAGTAAAGAGAAGGGTTAGAAATGGCACCAGAGGACAAATCTCATGCCTGGCTCATGAGGCTAAAATCCCAGTACTCTCCCTGTCACTTTGCCATGGGTCACCAAGGGATACATAGCTTTCTTAGATTTCTTTGTTGTTGTTGTTTGTTTGTTTGTTTTTTGAGACATGAGAGTCTGATATAGCCCAGGCTGGTCTCCAACTGTCTACATAGATGAAGATGACCCCGAGCTTCTGATCCTGCTGCAGCCATTTCTGTAGGGCCAGGGTTGCAGGTACCATCTACCATGACCTGCTTGTGTAATTCGGAAGACTGAATACTGGGCTTTGTGTGTGCCGGTCAGGCTTTCTACCTCCTAGGTCACACCTCCAGCCCTTGGAGTTTTCTTTTGAGATGGGGCTTGCTATATGGTCCAGGTTTATGATCCCAGGGTCTGTGATTACAGGTGTGTATCAAAATACCCATCTTCTCGAGTTCTGTACCAAACTGACAAAAATTGATTTATTTCTACCCAGGGGATGGGTGAAGTGTCTCTTGCAAATGCCCAAAAAGAAAGCAACAAAGTGGACTCCACAGTGGTCCATCCCACTGCAGACCAAGTCTGGTTCCTCGAGTCCTGCAGACTCCCATCCCCTGTGTTAGACCATCTTCCTGCACAGGCAGGAAAAGGATCCTGTGGCCCACACAGGGCTCTCTCTGATCCATGATCCAAGGGAAAATCTCGTTAAAACAGACTGCTGTTTCTCACTTGTTTGTCACATTTTAAATTTATATTTTAAGACATTACCAGAGCCAACACCATTAATTACTTCCTGAAATGTCAAATGCATTTAAGATGTGGGATGCAAGGCTATGGCTTTCTGTCGTAACAGAGGGAGGAACTGTTTTGAAAGGTCATTTCCAGGCTATTGTGAGGCCTCTTCTTCACCTGAAACTCACTCACTGACAGCCACACTGTCTCTCATCTCCTCCCATCCCTCTTTTCTCCTCCTTCTTTTCCTTCTTTCTTCTCCTCTCCCTATTCCCTTTTCTGCCTTCTCCGTTTCTCCCCTTTCTTATTTATTTGAGGTAGGCTCTAACATAATAGGCTGGATTTGAACTTGCTATGGCAAGGTGGTCTTAAATGCTTAGTCATCCTTCTGTCCTGACTGTTGGGATGATGGATGTGTGTGAGCACATCTGGCTTCTCTGGAGATGTACCTGGTCATTCCCATCTTCTCTTTACATGATATTCATAACCACCGTATGGGGTTTTATTTGAGGGCTGTAGTCTTAGCCCCATGTGTAGAGTCCACGCTCATCTTTAGCTCTCCCATTCTACAACCCCAAATGGGTCTTGCTGCCACTGGGAGACGGAGGTGATGGCCCACACAAGATCTGCTGACCATGTCCTTAGAGCATCTTCTATCTCAACCTGGTCACACTTGGTGGAGCATCTGTCCAGGGTCTCTGGCTTCTTACTGGATTTGCATCTGCCTCTCCTTCAACCCTGCCATTCCACAGCTCCATCCAGAGGGGATGTCTTTAGTCCTATGTCTGGAAGATCTGCCCTGGAATAGTGGTTCAAATGGGTGAAGGGGCTTGAATGGAGTATTCTGGTGATAGTTGATTTTGATTGAGAACTAGATTGAATCTGGAGTCAATTAATAATAAGACCTCTGGGCATGTCTGAGGGGGCTTTCCCAGAGAAGACTGAGGGAAGAAGACCCTTCCTTAGGCAGTGCTGCACCTTCTTTGGCCCAGATATAAAGAAATCCTAGTTTGAAAAACAATGGTGTTTGCCCGCCTACTTTCCCCTTTTATTGGTGAGTGCATCTACTCTGCTGCTGCTGCTATTGACATCCTTGCTGATGAACTCCAGCTTCTTCAGCCTTCCAATGTGGACTGCAGGCCAGCAGCTCTCCAGGAATCCTCCAGGCCTTCTGCCTCATGGACTGAGCTAGGCTGCCCAGCCTTTATTACACAAGCCATTCGAATTGATCCCCCTGTACTATAAGTTTGTTCTACGTGTTCTGTTCCTCCAGAGAACCCCCTCTAATACAGTCTCCAAAGAATTGCAAACGTCTCTTTGCCACCATGCACATGGACTATGATGAGCTCCTGTGATATTTAGATTGTAGCAGAAAACCTAGATTGGAAAAACAAAGGAAGAGGCCATGAAAAATGCAACTCATGAATACAACATTATAGCAAAAGAATCTGTTTATTAATCCAATCATCAGGTTATTTGATAAATGTTTACAAAGCTCTTCTTCAGACACCAGATATTAAGCTGGGAACAGGGGACACACGATGAGCTAATTTTAAAGAGATAAATGATGGAATTCAAATGTAACCTCAGTTCCTGCATTTCAATAAAACCACACACACACACACACACACACACACACACACACACACACACCATGAATCTTGCAAAAAGAATGCAATACGTACACACTAATATTTTTTGAGATGGTCTCTTGTAACTCAGGGTGCCCTCAAACTTAGTACAGAACCAATGGTGACCTTGAAATCCTGACACCCCTCCCCCACACCTCCTCAGTGCTAATGTTGCAAGCATGTTCTACAGAGTCCAGTTTATGAGGTGGTGGATCAAACCAAGGGCTTCAGGCAGCAGCCTAACCTGGCACCTGCGTGAGTACCTGTGCATATACGTATATTTTGCTTATGTTAATTCAATTGTGTGGCTCAAATGTCCTCAGGTACAGTGGCACACATAGTGAAGCTTCTCTTTCCAGCTGGCGATCTTTGCTCACTGAATTTTCCTTAAGAGTCACACATCAGTTCTTTGGGTTTCCCTTCTGTGATGACTAATCTTGGTTGTCAACTTGACAGCACCAGGGAAGAGGAGTGGTGCCAAGAAACCTCAGTGGAAGAATTACTCTGATAAGCCTGACCTGCCCGCATACCTGTGGGGTAAGGCTGATGACTTGGGAGGGCCCCGGGAGGGCCCCGGCCACTGTGGGCGGTGCCACCCTTAGGCAGGTCCTGGGCTTTCAAGACTGCAGGCTGAGGAAGAGCGAGCACCAGAGCGAGAAGAATTCCTCTATGGGTTCTGACTCAGCTCCTGCCTTTAGGTTCCTGCTTGAGTCCCCACCCTGGCTTTCCTGGAGACGAATTCTACCTGTAATCTCAAATAAACCCTCTCCTAAGTTGTTTTTGGCCGTAGTATTTGTCACAGCAGAACTAGAACATTTGCAAGCAGCTATGTTACACATCCTGCGATCTTGCTGGCACTTCGTTTTGCTTTTCTTTCCCCTTCCCTTCCTTCTTTCCTTTCTCTCTCTCCTCCTCCGTCTCTCTCTTTCTTACTCCCAACCTCCATCAGAAGCAGGAGTGATATACGGCACCCTAACTCTTCCTTTTACTTTCAGCCTGTCTTGGCGCCTGCGTCATATCAGTACACGGGAATCTTCCTTTTCCTTTTCGTAGTTGCTTTGGCATCTGTGGTGAATGACTAACAGGAAATCAACCCAACAGAAGCATTCTGTAAGGCTCTGCAGTCCTTAAAAGAACCTCCTAATGTCGAATAACACAAAGGAGACCAGAGTACAGTCTGTTGGGCATGGTATCAGCTTCGATGTCAGATAGAGGCTCCCCTGTGTGGGTTCTGTGTCTGAATGGGAAGGTGCTTATAAAAACATCGGCCCTGGTTACATCCAGGCGCTGGTCATTATGATGCTGATTTTATATTTGGAGGAAAATGAAAACCCCCGGAGCTCACCATTTCTGCTCTTAACTACCAGCTGGAGCTGGTGTCGCAGACCGTGGACAGTGATGATGTCCACACCCCGGCTCTCCTCCACATCCTCCTCCCTCCTCCCTTCCTTAGTGGAGTGCTGAGAACATCCCGTGTGCTTAAGATGTGGCATCAGGGAGGAAGAAGAGTGCACGAAGGTAAAGGAGAAGGAGAAGCTTTGCAGTGAGAATCAGGGCTCACGTGACTGTGACACACTGACACACTCCAGACTTCTGTCCTATCACTGATCTTACTACTATTATCTTCCCTCACTGCATGCATGGCCTCCTGAGGTTGAGATATGAAAACCAAGGACCTTCATTTAGATCAGTGTTCCCTGAGCAGAGAACAGGACTGGGTAAGTCTCTCTATCTCCTCCCTCCCCCTCTTTTTCACACACACACACACACACACACACACACACACACACACACACACACACACACACAGATACATAGATTCCGTGAAGTCCTTTCAGAACATATGGTCCCTAAGGAATAAAGTAATAACATGGATAAAGGCTTAGGATCCTCTTCAATCTCCTCCACACTCTTCTCATCTTTTTGCACCTCATTTATTCCTTCTATTTACTTTTTTTTTCCCGGAGTTGGGGATCAAACCCAGGGCCTTGCGCCTGCTAGGCAAGCGCTCTACCGCTGAGCTAAATCCCCAACCCCCTTCTATTTACTTTTGAGAGATGGTCATATGGTCATACATTATAGCCCAGGCTGGCCTTGAACTCATAATCCCCTTATGTAGGCCTCTCCAGTGGTTTTGTTACAGGTGTGCCATCACATAACATCTGTCTCTCATTTTTAGGTGAGGACAAAGAAGGCTTAAAACAGAAGGGTCTTGAGCAAAGAGCCTGGGACCTTTATTAGAAGTCTCTCCAGATCTGGAACTTGGCCCTTGGCAAATCTTTTCCACTTTCCTCTCTATCTGGTTGTATGAGAATTATGTGAGACCCAAACTTCCAGGTGTCTGCCTTGCTGAAGGATTCAGAGCGATGCTGTGTTCATCACCGGGCTCATAAACGCAGGGCCTACTGTTTGGAAATCCTTTTTCCTTGACAGATGATGTATTTCATTTATTCACCATGATCTTCTTGCATTATTTCAATATTATTAATACTTGGCAAATATATTAAAAAAGTAATAAACTGGCAATTATGATTGTGCTATGGACCCTAAACTGCAGTTATTCATTACATTTCAATTATTAACTTCACTTCAAATGTCTTTCAGCAAAGATTGCAAAAAGGAGAGAGAGAGAGAGAGAGAGAGAGAGAGAGAGAGAGAGAGAGAGAGAGAGAACCCAACAAATCTCTGTACCCTGGTTTCTGGAGGCTCATGTTTCACTCCGACTTGACATTTTTCTGATTTATAAACTATCTCAGGGCTAGATGAGTCATAGTGATAATAATATATATTCCGTCTCACTTAATAAACAATAATGATCTATACTTTGTATTTACATAGTACTTTTTTACTCTTCCTGGTGTGTTAGTTTCCATGACTACACTCAATTTCAGCACCACACTAATGAAATGCCCTCTGTCTATCTCCCAATTTATTGATAGGAGACTCAGGGACTGGGCAGAGCCAACACCCAACTCATGATACTACCATCTACATCCCCTCCAACAGTGAATGCCCAGAGCGTCTTGGTACCAGCCTTACTTTTATTTTTTTTCTTTTTCTTTTTTTTTTTTGGTTCTTTTTTTCGGAGCTGGGGACCGAACCCAGGGCCTTGCGCTTCCTAGGTAAGCGCTCTACCACTGAGCTAAATCCCCAGCCCCCTTACTTTTATTTCTATTCTTTTTTTTCTTTTTTTTCGGAGCTGGGGACCAACCAGCCTTACTGTTAAGATGAACTTTGACCTACACATAGAGTCAATCCTTGAGCCCGGTGAAGATGATGACCACAAAGGGAGCAGCTGTCTGATGACCTTAACCATGGCTGTAAGTACTGAGCACATGTTATTTGGTCAAATTTTCTTAAGAACCCAATGGGGGAAGACACACAACAGTACAGTAATCCTACTTTATGCAAAGCCTCATCTCCTACCCCAATCCCAAAGCACAGTAGCTGGGAGTACACTCATAACCATAGCAACAATAACAGTGATGGAGATAATGATAAAGTCTGTAGCAACATAAATCCAAGGCTGACCATGGGATGACTGATTCATGGATTTCGTAAATGGATTCTGAAGACTGTATGAACTGCTTCAAGTTAGAAGTAGCAGCCATCTTGCCCATCATCACCTCTTCATCCAGCACCCACACAAAGCACTGGTGCATGCCCCCCCCATTTTCTACCCCCAAGGAAGCATAGTGAATGGAAGCAAGGCAGATGCAGGTGCTTCAGGGAGCCCCACCTTTGGGAGTGTGGCACAAGATTCACCCTCTAAGCAAACCTGTATCCTCCACACTGTGACCTCTCCCATCTCCCCTGAAGAAGCGAGATGAACGATGGCTGTGAAGAACATGAGAAATTATGTTTCCTTAAAATAAGCAAATTGTGTTAAATTTTAATGGTGGTCATTATGGGCTGGTTTGTCTGTGGTCTGAGGCAAGTCCTCTAGTCCCCTTTGAAGAGTCCCATTTGCACAGATTAATTGCCTGCAATTTTGTCTGGCAAATCCTCATCTTAGTCATTGGCACTGTGAAACCTTGTCCCCATCTGGGCAGAGCTCGATGATGTAGCACTTTGGCCTTTAAAATATGCACAATAAATATTTTAGATTTGCTGATGAATGACTTGCTCTCACCGCAAGGCTGCCGAGTTTGCAGGGACAGAAGGAGGAAGACATTGAACAAATTTTAAATGAGAGTCACCTTCAGGCTTCATAGAGGCGCTGAGTAGGAGGCCTGTGTGGTGGCTTTTCTCTTGGCACCCCACGGTGCAGGGCTACAATGGAGATGTTATCCCTTTCTTCCCAGGCTGACTCCTTTCCCAGGAACACTTAGTAGGTAACTTTTAGTTCAGTTACGAACTTGGTTCCATGAAGTACCCAGCGAGAATCTTAAAGTTACATACAGACTAGAACATAACTCTTATGTATTGAGATAGTTACTATTAATTATCAACTTGATAGAATCTAGAGTCACCTGGAGACAGCACCTGGGGAAGGCATATCTTGATTACATTAGTTGATTGGGGAGTGCCCATCTTGATAGCAGGTGGGACCGTTCCTGCTCCTGAATTGTATAAAACAGAGCAAGAGAGCTCAGCACTGCCACACAGTCTCTTGTTTCCTGATTGTGGATGGCAGGTAGCCAGTGAATGGTGTGCAGTCAGTGGATGGCATGTAGTCAGCGGAGTGTGTATCCATCAGATGCCATGTATCCATGGCTTTAAGTTCCTCTCACCTTGATTTCCTCCAGCATGGATGAGACTTGAACCATGAGCTAAAATATGCAGCCTTTCCCTTAGGCTCCTATAGTCAGGATATTTTATCACAGCAAGGAGAAAGTAACTAAGACACCTGCTTAAAATATTCCATTGTTTCCTGAAAATGTGGTGTAAGGCCTTCTAGGGTGCTTCCCTGTGTCCTCTCACCACCTCACCCACTCGTCTTCCCTCACTCAGAACACATCCACCCACACAGGCTTTCTGTTAGCTTTTATAAATGCGCCCGATACTTGTCTGCCTCAGGACATCGGCATTTGCTTCTCTCTTCTCTCCCTGATGCACTTCATCTTGGGATGTATGTTTGTGCACCAGGCATGTGCAGTGCTGGTGGAGGCCAGAAGAAGACAGCAGATGGCCGTGGAATTGGAGTTACAGACAGCTGCAAGCCACTGTGCGGGTGCTAGCATTTGGGCTCTGGTTCTTCGGAAGAGTAACCAGTGCTCGTCAACACTGAGGTGTCCCTCCAGTCCTGAGAAGGGAAATCCTTAGCTCATCAAATGTCCTTCATCTCAGCTAGCAGTTGAGAATGTAGTAATTCTAACCACCATGCTAACTTCCGTTTTGTTCATCTTTGTGTGACTTCCGTGTTTGTCAATGACCCTGTTCAGTCTGACGGGGCTCCATTAGAGATTCTACTTACATCGCTCAGTGCTGGAACCCTGCTGCCTGTTTGGAGGTCACCATTTTCAGTGCTCAGAAAACTCCTGTTGAATGAACAACTCGTGATTTGCTGGAAGCTGTGAACTCCACACCAGATTCGACACAGTCTAATAGGGTATGTGCTTCTTGACTTTCCAGAAACTTGGATTCTAGTCTGGGATCTAGACAGAGCCAGTTGTGACCAGTTTCCAATTTTGGCCACAATGTTGGGGTCAGATCTTGAGGACTTAGAGCTTTTACTTCTAAAATTTATTTCATTATTTATCTTTCTTTTAAAAAGTTGAGACAGGGTTTCACAATGAAGCTCAGGTTATCCCAGATCTTGGTACATAACTCAGACTGGCCTTAGACTTATTTTTAAGTTATTAGTTTTTTATTTTTGAGAATTTCAGGTACATGTGCAGTACAATGCATCATGTCAATACCCTCAATTTATGCCTTTCAACATCTCCTATGTCCTATCCAACATGTGCCCCTTCTCACTTCCTCCTCTCCTCTTCTTTTTCATATGAGTTCAGTCAGCACTGTCAATAAGCACATGGATGTGGGACCACCTTCTGGAGCATAGGAAACCTACCAGTGGTCACGTCTTTAAAAAAAAAGAAAAGAAAAGAAAAGAAAGATCCTCCTTCCAATGACTCCTCAGTGAGAGGTGGGGCTGAAGAGCCTCTCCCCCTTCTATAACCCTGGGATCTTTAGCCTCCTAAGTGCTGGCATTGCAAGTGTGAACCAGTGAGTGCAACTTGAGAGTTTCTAGGGATCGAAACATCCAAACTCCCATCTTTTCAAGTCCCAAAGCAATGTGGCACCTTGAACAATTCACAGAAAAGATAGAAGTAAAAATGAAACTGCAAACTATCCGCTCCAGGTCTCGTGTTCCTTCAAGTTCAGTGTCTCACCTTTAGATCTGAGTCCTTGATCTAGAGGCCCATCCTCCATTTCAAAACAAAAGACTGAGCTGAGCATCCTGGTACACATGACATCTCAGGATTTAAACATCTGGGGCAAGAGGACCAAGGCTAGTCTAAGCTGTATAATGAGACCTTGTTTCAAAATTAAAATTCCAAAAGTAAAATAAAAAAATAAAAGAGAACAAAAATAACAACAAAAGATCTATGCTAGCATGGGCTAAGATACTCTGTGAATTCAATATATTTGTGTTGTGGCTGAACCCCAGGTATTGCCACAAAGGATCCACTCTTAAGAGGCATTTGAGCCAGTAAGTATTCCCATAAAATCCACTTTTGTGTTATTTTGTTTAACAAATCCTTTAGTGTCCATTTCTATGTGGAACAAAACTAGCTTGGGTTTCTGCTTCTTGATCCACACAGGCATGAGTAGGCAGCCCTGGGTCCATGTCATCCCAACTGAAAGTCACTTCTGCCACTTTGCCTGCCCCAACCATGATGGCCTGCACCCTAAATCATGAGCCAAGATAACACTGTCTCCCTTCCATCACTTCTTGTCAGATATTTGGTTACTGCAATGAGAAAAGTAACATATAGAAAATTGGTACTGAGAAGTGGGGTTGCTGTAATAGGGACAGGAGGCTCACAGAGTTCTGCACTGTTTGCAGGAGGAATGTGGGAGCGTTTGTGACTGTGCTTAGAGAAGTCCTAGAATGTCGGGAGCACAGCCTAATGGACTGTTCTGATAGCAGTGGGGAAGAACAGGATATAAACGGAAAAGCTGAGAGGAAGGACTGCTCACAAGATTACACAAGAAAGCAGACTCCACTAGACTAGAGACCATTTATGCTACATTCTTACAAAGAACTTGTCTGCCTTCTGAGTGTCCCGAACATTTTAATGAGGCTGAGTAGAGTAGAATGGGTTGCTTTGTTTGGCAGAGGAAAGTTTAAGCACAGTGTTCATGCTGTGGCATGGTTACTGCTCGTTACATTTGTCCAGATTTACAGCGAGAGAGCATAAGTGTGAAAAATGTTCAGTTTGGTAAAGAAAGGAGCATGGACTTGGATCTGTGGTTAAAGTTGAGTGCAGGGATGTAGCGAACTCAAAGCTGAGCTCCATTATTGAGAAACGGGAACAATAGGAAAGGGTGAGACCCCACATACCCAGAACCCTAGATTGTAACAATGCAAGGAGAGCGTCTCTGTCAGGGATGCCTAGGAAGTGTTTTTCCAGTCTCATTCATGGTGGCACAAAGGGGACCCTGCAGCTGTGGAGCCAGCAGCAAAAGTTAATGTCCTCTATATGGTGCTGATTTTGCAGGCATGCAAATGCATGAGGGAAATTGCTATGGCAGCTTGTGCCAAGGTTCCAGAAGGCTGCTGGGGCTAACCAGTGTGTAACAGAGCTGGAGTCCCTGAGTGGAGTTCCTGACCAGGTTGTGGGTAAACCTAAATTTCAGTGGAGATGCCAGGAGATTGTTGTTGCTGGAAATGTAGGATATTAATTGAAGAAATGTGCAGGTATGGGGTAGACCTAGTTCAATGGAGAGGTGAGAAGTGCTTCAGCGAACGAGGCTAGAGAGGCAAAGCTATTCAAGCCCACTCAGAGCTCAGATAGTGATACTGTGTGCCTCAGACATTTGGATGCATGGCTTCAGTGTTTACCCGGCTGGGGGTTGGTCTTGCTTTGATCTGATCTTTCCTGGCTACCTTTCTGTTTCTCCATTTTGGAATGGGGATGTTTCTTCTGTGCCATTGTATGTTGGAAGTGTGTAAGTTGTTTCAATGCTGCAGAGGTTCACAGTTAATGGCTTGAGTCCTAGAGGAGACTTTGGCGTTTTCTCTGGTGTTGAAAAGGTAAAGCTATGGAGATATTGCAAGTGGGACTGGGTATATTTTACATTATGAGATAACCATAAGCCTATAGGAGGGAGCCAGGGAGCAATGTGAAATGCCTTCCACAGATTTGAATGTTTGAAGACTTGGCTCCCAGCTGGTGGCGCTGTTTGGGAGGCTGTGGAACCTTTACAAGTCATCTCATTGGAGAGCGTGGTCCACTGGGGGCGGGTCTAGAGGCAGGTGCTCCCTCTTTTGTTTTTTTCTTCTGCTTCCTGATTGGTTATAAGTGAGTAAGCAGGCTTCCATTCCTGCCAGCACAAGTAGTCCCGGTCCCGCTGCCTTCTTTGCCACAATGAACTCACTAAGTAATGTGAGCCAAAATAGGCTCTTCTTTTGCAAGGAAAAGTAGCTAGAGATGTTCAACTTGGTCTCTCATATATGTGAAGCAGGTTTCCTACTTGCCAACAGGGCATCTGCTAAGATTTTTTCTTTCTTCTCTGTAGTTCACAGAGTATTCTACACCCTTTTGGATAAGGTGTTGTGGTTTGCCTTGAAGCTATCTGTATTTTGATGCTAATTCCATTGCCCCAAGGACAGCTGCCTAGTCAAGTACTCAGGAATCTGTTGAGTTCACCAGAACCTTTTCCCCATTGAATTTGTAAAGTACTGGTGAGGGGCAGGTACACGATAGAAGGAGACCTGTCATTGGAGGAGAAGGAAGGATGGGCGGGAGAGAAGTTTGAAGGAGGAGGAGACTAGAACAGGGAGGAGGAGACAGGGCAGAGGAGAGGGAGAGGGTGAAAAGCCATGGCTGGTGACGTTAAGATTCTGCTCTGTGTATTTACAGGTTGTTATCAATGTTCCTAAGGGATGGATAGTACCGGGCTTTGTATGTTTAAGTGGGCAATTATATCTTACCAATTGGGTCAAAGATTAGTGTGTTGTGTGTTCTTTTATGTGAGGGTTTGAGTGTAGGAAAGTGTGGGGCTGGGCTGTGTTTCCGCCAAGATATCTAGCAGATATCTTGGGGCACCGTGGTGCGGACCTAGAGGATAAAAGACAACTTACTCATTTTTATTTTTATATTTTTACAACAACAATAAGGTATCTGATTTCTGGGTTATTCCAGTTTCCTCGGTTGCCGTGATAAATACTCTCTGACCAAAAGCAACTGGAGGAGGAAATGGCTCGCTTAGCTTACTCATCCAAATCACAGTCCTTCATTAGGGTAGTCGGGGCAGAAGCTTGAAGCAGAAACCATGGAGGAAACCATAAGCGAGCAGAAACGATGCTGTCTGTGGACTCACTCCCGGGCTCACATTCACTGACTCATGTCCAGCTAGTTCTCTTATACAGCCCGATTGTATACAGACGGTGTTGCCCACAGTGGACTGGCTCTCCTCCATCAATTATTAATCAAGACAATCCTTTCCAGGTATACCCACAGGCTAATATGATCAAGGCAATTCTTTAATCAAAGTTGCCATCCCTTCAGGTGACTCTAGGCTGTGTCAAATTGACAATTAAAACTAACTAAGCCGTGAGTGTCCCACAGGGTACTCAACTAATCATCCTATGGCCTATTCAACTGTTTTGTTCATCCCTTCACTGACTTCTATACTGTTTTGCTTACTGAGTGCTATATACTCTGTTCAGCGGTGTGACTCACAGACTATATAGTTATTATACCAAACATGATGCTGGCTATTTGACTGACTCTTCCATTGTGCTTCTGGAAAATGAACGTCTCTTTCTGTAGGATATTTTCTCTCAGATGGGGTTTCTGAGATCAGGAAGGTTAAGTCAGCTTCTGCATTGCTTTGTGAGGTCTCTGGGCTCTGCAGTGGTATCCTTCGTTAGTGACTTCTGAGGAAGCACAGCATGACTTCTGGTGATGACTGTCTGTGCAGTTCCAAACACGGCCATAAAAAGCGGCACTCGATTTCCCAGCTGCAACACTTCTTTTTCCAGTGTCCTAAGAAGGGAGTTGGAATGGGATAAGTTATGTGTTGTGGTTTTAGGCATTAATGAATATGAGAAACTAAATTATTGAATTTTGCAATGCAAATTATATTTTGAACACAAATTCTTCATTTCTGAATGCTAAGGACTCATAAAGAATGTCAATGGTTTATGAATTAGGCCATTAGCATGCAATTTGTGATTCAAACAGCACACCAGCGCCGTGTAATAAGTAACTATATAAAGAGTAGTGTTGTTGTCTAGATTTTCAAAATATTTTGCTTGGTGCATTAGAAAGTTTTAAAAAGCCTTTAAGATCTCTTCCTCCATTTTTCTGCTTTCCCCCCTTCTAAACAACCTTTCTTCTTCCTCCTCCTCCCTCCTTCCCTCCCTCTCTCTTTCTTCCCTCCCCTCTTTCTTTCCTCCCTCCCTCTTGCTTCCCTTCCTCTCTTTTTTCCTCCCCACCTTCCTTACCTCCATCCCTCCCTTCCTCATTCTTCCTTTCTCCCTCCCTCTCCCTTCCCCCTCTCTCCCTCTCTTCCTTCCTTTCCTCTTTCTTTCTTTTCCCCTCCCATCCTTCCATCCCCATCCCTCTTTCCCTCCTTCCTCTCCTCCATTCTTTCCCTTATTCCCATTCATTTTCTCCTCCTCACTCTTTCTACCTTTATTCTTTTTCTTCTCCCTTCTTCCCTCTTTCCTTCCTTCCATTCTTTCCCCATACTCTTTTTCCTCTTCTTGTTCTCTCCTTCTATTATCTCATTTTCAGTCATTTCCTAGGTTAGGCTGAGAGATCTAGAGAAGTCTTAAGTATGGACACTCCCAGTAATTTGGGATGCAGACAGTGAGACCAGAGAGTGAAGGCACTTGTCTGAGGTCCTACAAGGGTACGGCCAAGAGGAGCTAGGTCCCTGCATCCAATACCCACCTCTCCAGCTGACTCATTTGTGCTACTGCGTCATTGACTACTCTTGGACCCCTTCCTTATAGCAGGTTTTCATGATGTGAGGGAGGTTACAGCATGGCTTCCTAATGGGGTGAGAGAGTGGAGATGAGAAAGGATGTAGCTGGGTCAGACTTTGCAGATTCTGTCAGCTCTAACGATCTGATTGATCTGCAGACGTTCTGATGACCAGCAAAAGAGTGTGGAAGGAAATCTCAGTGCAGTGGGAGGTGTAGGTTTCACAGCCTGTATGAGCTATTTTGAAAAGGTAAAGTTATGGAGATATTGCAAGTGGGACTAGGTATATTTTACATTATGAGATGACCATAAGCCTATGGGAGGGAGCCAGGGAGCAATGTGAAATGCCTTCCACAGACTTGAATGTTTGAAGACTTGGCTCCCAGCTGGTGGCGCTGTTTAGGAGGCTGTGGAACCTTTACAAGTCATCTCATTGGAGAGCGTGGTCCACTGGGGGCGGGTCTAGAGGCGGGTGCTCCCTCTTTTGTTTTTTTCTTCTGCTTCCTGATTGGTTATAAGTGAGTAAGCAGGCTTCCATTCCTGCCAGCACAAGTAGTCCCGGTCCCGCTGCCTTCTTTGCCACAATGAACTCACTAAGTAATGTGAGCCAGAGAGGAGTGCAAATTCAAGTTCTCAGACATCTAGGGACCCCGCGTTCCTGTACCTTCATTGTGGTCAGGCACAGATGCACTTGAGAATCATCTGCGGATATTTGTATGCTTAGTCCCCAGTTGATAAGCTGTCAGGGAAGGAATAGGTGTGGCCTTGTTGGAGGAGGTACATTACTAGAGACCAGCTTTAGGGCTTCAAAACCTCACACCAGGCCCCGTGTCTTTCCTTGTCTCTGTGCTGCCTGCAGTTGAGGATGTAGCTCTCAGCTCTTTCTCCAGCACCACATCTGCCTGCATGCTGCCATGCTCCCTGTCATGATGACAAACAGTAAGCAAACCCCAAATTAATGCTTCCTTTTATAAGAGTTGCCTTGGTCATAGTGCCTCTTCACAGCAATAGACCAATGATTAAGGCAAGAGTTCTAAGACACCACAATCTGAATCTCCAGGACTAGGATCTTTGTATAGCAGTGTTTTAAAAAATTCTCTTTAAGAATTTCACTGTTGAATCAGGATTTTGAACTCCCATGGCAGTCCTGTGTTTCTATTCTCTTGCACTTAGAAACCACCAAAGAAGCTAACCACCCTGATGCTTTCTGGCTTCTTCTTCCTCCATATTCCAACTCAGTTCATTTGGAGGGGACTGGTGGACCAGTGTTTAACCACCCGAAGGTGCTGCTGCTGTAAGGACCTCGGCTTAGAAACAACTGTTTCACTTGCGCGGGATATTTCACTCTCTTCAGCAAATGACCCCAGTTGTCCACAAACCACTTTACTTCTTGTGGTGCTAGGAGACAGCTCCACTGACAGGTTCAGTGGCAGAGCTATGAAGCAAGGGGATGTCCTCAGATGACTTTGTGAGTCCCAAGCAGGTCCATTTTACCACAGCACCATCCACAAGTTAGTTCGTTTAGGGATGTACACATGAGACCATGTGACCCAGTGGAAGGCTTGACCTCTTAGAGAGGATGAGAAAAAGTGAAACACAGCCAGACAGTGACAGAAGACAAAGTATTATAATCTGCAGCAGACAAGCTGAGCGATGGGGCTATTCAGAAAACAATGTTCTCTCCGAATTAGGGGAGTATGAGCACTTTTAGTGGGGAATATATGCATATTTATATAGGGAGGCACATGTCGGGGCAGGCACATTTGTGAGCATCCTCACTGTAAGCTGTTTTAGTTTATACATCACAGGATTTTGAAAAAGAAAGGTGGCAGGTTCTAGCATTTCTGGGCATGCTCAGACTGGAATGGCTCAGGGTTAATAAGAGAAAGGGTTGAGGAGAGTTTCAACCCCAGATACCTCATATAAGGACAGAAGGCATTGGCTCCCTTCCCCTCTCCCAACTTGGTGCCTTACTAACAACCTAGAAAGACTTCTACCCTGGCAGTTATCAGGCCTCACTCTTTGTTTGACTTTTCAAGGATTTTCTTTCCTCAGACCCCCTAGCCCCTGAGTATGCAGATGAAGTATCTTTTAACACATCATCCTGGCCTATTGTACATGGACACATAAACCTTGCAGAGACCCTGCCCACCTCCCCAAGGACATAAAGCCGCCCCCCACCCCCAAATAGACTGAATCAGTTCTCCAAATCTGTTTCCAGGTGTGTGTATTCTTTGCCTGGATATTCACTGCTGACCAAGGCCCTGCATTGCACCAACTCGCCTGGGCTAAGCTTCCCCATCCTCCAGCCAAGTCTGTGGCAGAGTGGGCTGGCTACCCCTTGGGAGAAAAGCAGGTACCAGGCAGCCCAGTTTAGTATTATAATGAGCTAATTTCACTCTAGGTCATCTAACTGGATGAAACGGATTGGTTTGATAATCTTGACTGGTTCGACTTAAGTTTCTCCAAAGAGTTTTAGCTGAAACAAAAAGAGTAATTTAAAAAATGCGTTAGCATCTCTTAAAGTGGTGGGGATGGGGCAGCCTTTTCCCAAGTAGCTTGTACTTTCCGATCAGGCTCCTTTCAATGGCTGGTAATCCTGGCTGTGCAGTAGGAAGCTTTTGCAAAGAAAAACCTTGCGAGCCTAGCATTTTCTTTCTTCCCAGATTTAAAAAAAAATTTAGCGTGTTTGTGAATGTATGTCATGTGTGTGCATGCCCAGGAGACTGGAAGAAGGTGGCAGATGCCCGGAGTTGTGGTTACAGGCACTTGTGAGCTGCCTGGGAACTGAATTTGCTCCTCTGGAGAAGCAGCATGCGCTGATTGGAAAAGGTCACTACCCACTCCTTTTTTAGGTAGTGATGATGCTGGGGCTTTTGGTATGTTCTGCAAAGCAAAGGACCACGAAAACGCTCTAGGAGAGTACCTTCCTCATCTTGCAAGAGAAGCTTTCAAAGTCAAGGGGCTTTTGTTCAGTTCTAATGAAGAACTAGAATTTTCCTGGGACACCTGCAGGAGTCATTGCCCACAAAGATGGTGAACCAGAGTGCTCGAATGTCTAAAGGCAAAACCAACTTTTCTGAGGGCCCTTGCACATTGGATAGTGGAGGGTCTGGGCACCGTATCAGGGAGTGTGCCACTTGAGTGATTGGCCATGGGGCAAAGAGCTCACCTTGGGTGATAAAATATTTAGAATTTAACTTCACACCCTTTTGTTTTACAAAGAAGAAGGCTCATGCATTTTTAAATTATTTTGTAAATCACATTGAAGGCTGACAATGCAGATTTACCACTGTGGCTGCAATTTAAATACCAGGTTATCCCCTCATTATGTTAACGGAGCGGAAAAAGCTGGAGAGTTCTTCCCTCTGATCTGTCAGGAGCCCGTGGAGTTTCTCCTGATGAAAGCACCATGGCCCTGCTCTAGATTCTAGAGATGCTCCCCCATGGTGCGATGGGTGGAAAGGGCTGTGATTGGATACTCCGGGAAGAGGCAGTGTGCTTGGAGGATCGAGGCAGAGGTGAGGGAAGGGAGAGGATGCCTATTAACTAGACCAGTGAACTACACAAGCTCGGCATGGCCTCAACAGTGGAGGGGCAAAGTGCATGTGTTTTTCCCTATCAGAACTTAAAGATTTCTCAAAAGTGTATGTGTGTGTGTGTGTGTGTGTGTGTGTGTGTGTGTGTGTGTGTGTGCGCGCGCGCGCGCACATGTGAGTGAACATATTCATATAGAAATTGTCATAAAATTAGGTTTCCATTCTAGTGATGGCAAGGGGGAAATAACAGCTTGAAGAACATGTAGATCTCTCCTGAGAGACACAGCCAGAATACGGCAAATACATAGGCGAATGCCAGCAGCAAACCACTGAACTGAGAATAGGACCCCCGTTGAAGGATTCAGAGAAAGGACTGAAAGAGCTTGAAGGGGCTCGAGACTCCATATGAACAACAATGCCAACCAACCAGAGCTTCCAGGGACTAAGCCACTACCCAAAGACTATACATGGACTGACCCTGGACTCTGACCTCATAGGTAGCAATGAATATCCTAGTAAGAGCACCAGTGGAAGGGGAAGCCCTGGGTCCTGCTAAGACTGAACCCCCAGTGAATGGGATTGTTGTGGGAAGGGCGGTAATGGTGGTGAAGATGGGGAAGGGAACACCCATACAGAAGGGGAGGGGCTAGGGGGATGTTGGCCTGGAAACCAGGAAAGGGAATAACAATCGAAATGTGAATAAGAAATACCCAATTTAATAAAGATGGAGGAAAAAAAAACTGGATAAACTAAAAAAAAAAAATTCAAAAAAACCCTGAATCTTCCTTTGTGCATGTACACACCTTAATAGTATTACAATGGACATATCAATGCCTACCTGTTGTTTAAAGTAATCTAATCTCACATCTCTAAATGTGAAGGCACCACAGGAAACCAAAGATAGCTCATGGAAATCATATGTAACTTGCGGAGTCAGGTTATGTATAAATGGTGGGGACCCAGGCAATGCTGAGGTAACGATTGTATCATTTGCAAGTAGAAATAAAATTATTTATTCCTTTCCTTTGTAAAAAAAAAGAACATAGCTCCCAGACCCCTTACATCTTAGGAGAGCTTATGGTTTCCGTCTTGAATGGTCCTACAGACTTGTTTTGGTTTTGGTTTTCTTTTGAATTATTTGCTTATTTTTATTGGAATTAATTTTATATAATATGTTTTGTCCATACTTTCCCCTCCTCCCAGATCTCCACCCCCCCACCCAACGCTACTGAAACCAAACCAACAAACAAGAAACCACATACCCACACTCTCCCCAACACACCCCTCACAAAACTAAAAAATGAAGATTAAAAATAAACAAGCAAAAGATCGGTAAGATAAAATATTCCCAAACAAAGCAAAACGAGAAAAACATCCACAAAAATACCATTAAGCTTGTTTTGTGTTGTTCAATCACTGTTGGGTGCAGGCATGCCCCGAAATGAGAGCCCACTGGGGAAAAGTGATTTTTTTCTTTGCTAATGGTTTCAATTGTAGAGAGCGTCTTGCTTAGGGGAGGAGCCCATATTCCTTTCCCCCTCACATCTGGCTTGAAGCTATGCAGGCCTTGCTCATACTGCCACAGTCTCTCTGAGTTTGCGTACACATCAGTCCAGTTGAGTCTGGAAGACACCTTTAGATCATACAGTCTTTCTGTTTCCTCTTCTGCCTAGGTCCCTGAGCACTGAGTGTAGGACGTTGACGAAGATGTCCCATTTAAGACTGAGTGCTCAAATTCTCTCATTCTCTGCCCATTATCCACTTGTAGGTCTCTGAGTTAGTTCTTACCGACTGTAGAAAGAGGCCTTTCTGTTAGGTGAGCCAGGCACTGATCTACAGGAATAGAAGTATATCTTTAGGAGTCATTTTATCGTCATGTTTCTTTAGCGGAACAATAGTGGTATTATGAGAGCCAGGTTTGATCAGGCCTTAGTTTTTTGGTCAATTTAACAGTGCTAGCTGTGGGTTCTAGCTCATGAAGTGGGCTTTAAATTCAAGCAGAATGTGGTTAGTTATTTTTATAACATTGGTGCCACTATTGCATGAGCACATGTGTCTTATAGGCAGGGCACAGTTCCAGGTTCCAGGGTTTGCGCTAGGAGACACTGACGATCACCTTTCTCTTCCAGCAGGCTGCAGACCATGTTCAGTACCATGAACACTGGTCAGCAGGAGTGAAGCTTCTAGTTAGGCACCAACTTGACTTCTCTGTGTCTGATGACACGTGTACGTGTTGTCTTCAGCAGTAAAGCCTTACCATCAGGTTTCAACAAATAACCAACAGCCTTGACAATAGTGTGTGATTTTTGGGAGTTTCTATGAGGCTCCTTGGGCCAACAACTTGATAACCATGTGTCTTAGTCAGTGTGTTAGTGCTATGAAGAGACACCATGACCATGGAAAGTCTTATAGAGGAAAATATTTAATTGGAGCTTTCCCACGATTTCAGAGGTTTAGTCCACTGTCATCTTGGTGGGGAGCCTGGTTCATGAGGCAGACATGGTGTTGGAGAGGTAGATGAGAATTCTACATCTGGATCTGCAGGCAGCAGGAAGAGAGACACGCACTGAGGTTGGCGTGGGCTTTTGGAACCCCAAAGCCCACCCCCATTGACATACTTCCTCCAATAAGGTCACACCTACTCCGTTATGGCCATACCTCCTGATCCCTCTTAAGTAGTACCACTCATTAATGACCAAACATTCAAATGTATGAGCCCACGGGAGCCATTCTCATCCAAACCATCACACCGTGTCTGGCATTGGAGGCTTTACTTCTTTAGGAGGCATCTACAGTCCCAGGTTTCCCGTATGGCTTTTCAAATGGCCTTGAGTTAGTTGTCGCTCCCCAGCTTCCCTTCTCTATCCTTGTCTTCTACCCTCTTCTCCATTTAATCTTCTCTTCATCTCTCCATAACAATATTCCCCCTTTCTTGAGCACTTACCCCAAGTCCCTTACTAGGTTCCTAATCTCTGTCATTATTCAGGTTGTAGCACACACATGGAAGGCTCAGAAACTAACACCCATATGTGAGAAAAAAATACAATATTTGTCTTTTTATGTCTGCATTACTTCACTCAGGATAATTCTAGATCTACCCATTTACCTGAAAATTCAATAATTTCATTTCTCCTAGCAGCAGAATAATATTGCACTGTATAAGTGCACAACATTTTATTACCTTTCATTTATTACCTATGTAATTCTTTTTGCAAAAATGCTTTAATTTACTTTTATTTGTATGCATGCTTTGCCTGCATGCATGTCTGTGCACTGTATGCATTCCTGATGCCCATGGAGGCCAGAGAAAGATTCAGACTCCTTGGAATGTAGTTATAGACATAGTCAACATATAGGTGTTGGGAATTGAACCAACAAGTGCTCTTAATCACAGAACTATCTCTCCAGTACCTAATTTTGAATTATATATGTATGTGTGTGGTGTGTTATGTATGGTATGTGTGTTTGGTGTGTATTTGTGTGTGCACATGTGTTTGTATGTGGTGTGTATTTGTGTGTGTACATGTGTGTTTGTGTGTATGTGTGGTGTGCTGGGTGGGATCAGAGGTGTCAGAATTCCTGGAGCTGTATTTTCAGATGGTTGTGAAGGCTTATGTTTTGATATTCTGGATTGCACTATTTTTGGCCTGCGTGTTTGCACAGCTGTGGAGTATATGTGTGTATGTCACTTGCATGTGCATTTACACACTTGGAGGCTAGAGACCAGGCTCAAGTCTCATCCCTTTGGAGCTCTGCTTTTTGAAACAGGGTCTTCCATTGGCCTGGAACCTTCCAACTAGGCTGACTGTACAGTGAACTCCGGGAATCCACCTCCTCCACCTTCCTCCTTAGTGTTCCAGTGCATAGCACCATGGTTTTCTTTTTAAATGGGTTCTGGGGATCAAACTCAGGCCCTTGTGTTTGTGAGGCAAACACTTATTAATCTCCCCAGCCAAGGAGTTTGTTCCATTCATGGGTCTCTCCACCCACTGGCCCGTCCATCTGATAATGCTTTCCCTCACCTTCTGGGCGCCTCTCCTAGGAGGCAAGACCAGGTCTTGAACACAGGCCATTTAATTATGAACTCCACGGTCTTGGCCACCTTCCTAAGCATCTCTCATAGGAGCTCATGCCAAGTCTAAGAACTACCTCCATTCCATTCCCCTCCACGTCCTCACCATTGCCTAAATCTGCCTTTATCTAATCTTCCTCACCTCTCCAGAGAGACTTCTATACCCTGAACAGCAATTGCTCACGTCGTCCTAAACCCTAGCTCCTGGCAGTCAGTCATCCTCTCCCGTGTTTATAAATTTGCCTTCACTGGCGTTCAGCGAGGATAGGGCCAGACAATATGTTGCCTTTTTGTCCGTTGTTTTTTTTTTTTTTTTCTTCTGTTTGCTGTGTTCCCATATCTATTAAACTTCTAGGTTCTGGCGATACCCGGAGGATGCTTGAGAGTTTCTGTGTGTGATGAGAAGTTTTTAATTGTTAGCTCACTTGGGAAGAAAGCCTTAACTGAGACATTGATGAGATCAGCTTAGCCTGTTGGCCTGTAGACAGTAAGTTAGACTGTCTTGATTGTTAATCGGTGTCAGATCCCAGCCTGTTATGGGATTCTGTGGGCTGGGCCAGGGCCTGTATAAGAATGTAGAAATCTAGACGAGTAGCATGCAAGCAGGCAGAAAGCAAGAGTGTGCTTTCACTCTCTACAGTCTTGACTGTGGATGTGATTTTACCAGCACCTTGAGTTCCTTCCAGCCTTGAAATCCTCAAGATGACTGAGTGCAACTTGGAACCATAAGCTGAAACCCCTTCCCTCTCACATGTTTTTGTCACAGTGATTAGTTTTGCAACAGGATGAAGGGAGCACAGCTGGGAAAGCACTGACGTGTATTTATAACTTTTCTTGTGTTCCGGGCAGGAAGGGCATTGTTTAGCATGGGTGGATGGCAGTGGGAAGGGGACACTGCAGCGACAGGGAGGTCGTAGCCCATGTGCGAAGGCCATTTGCACACATGCTGATAGGCATCCATCTTCTCAGTCCTTCCTTTGGCTTCTGTTCCTTGCCTAGAGGTACCCAATCTTCTCTTTATGAAGGATGCATTGGGCTGGAGGGGAACACATTCACTTTTTAATGCCAGTCATGCAACTCTCCTGAAAGTGAGGCTGCCTAGACAGTCAAGGTAACGGTTTCCTGTATTTTCAGCTCTGTATCAAGTTAGGTTGGTTTTGGCTGCAGCCACCATGATTGTTCCTGCTCCCAGTGCGATTGGAGGAGGACAGTCCCAATCCTGTGTTAGGCCTTCGGTTTGGAGAGTGTCACTGAGCACCCACTATGTACTCACGCTGTGCTCTTCTTGTGTGTTCTTGT
The DNA here is from genome assembly GCF_021556685.1 of Rattus norvegicus. Classification (NCBI taxonomy): domain Eukaryota; kingdom Metazoa; phylum Chordata; class Mammalia; order Rodentia; family Muridae; genus Rattus; species Rattus norvegicus. The sequence continues at coordinate 13,182,985 of NC_141543.1, forward strand.
GTGTATGTATGTATGCTCATGTGGACAGGTGTCAGAGGGCAGCATCGGGTGTCTTTCTTCTATTCCTTGCTCTTGTTTTTGAGACAGGGTCTCTCTTTGAACCTGAAATTCACTGATTTGTCTTTGCTGGATGGCCAGAGAGCTCCGAGGATCCTTCTGCTTCTGCCTCCTCAGTTCTGGGGTTACAGTCTTTTGCCATCAGTCTCAGCATTTATGTGGGTGCTGGCGGTTGACTTTGGGTCCCTATGCTTGTGCAACAGGCCCTGAGCCAACTTCCTGTCTTCATACTGTGATTAGGAATATTGTCTGATACACTTTCCAAAATGTTTCCAAAAGGCATTCAGCTTTCTCTCCATTGTACAGGCAAGAAGTCAAGGCCCAGAGACAGGAGGTAGTTCACTCTAATAAACTCTCATGTCTGGGTCAATATTCAGATCTGGGTCCTATTTCTAATCCCACACTCTTCACCCTGCATGGGAAAGGCAAAGGTCTGTGGTGGGGTCGGATCCTGTCACTCAGTGCTACTGGATTGCTTTGACAACCTTGGGGTTCCTGTATTTAAATTATGTGGCTTGTGAGCACAGGAAGGGACTGTGGGGAGTTACAATAAAAAGGGAGACATTTAAGGAAATCTCAGGATTATGTAGCAGGTATAGGAAAATCTAGAATCAATAAAGACGGGGCTAGAGAGATGGCCTAGCAGTTAAGAGTAAGTCCAAGTGGATCAAGAACCTCCACATCAAACCAGATACACTCACACTAATAAGAAAAAGCAGGGAAGAATCTCAAACACATGGGCACTGGAGAAAATTTCCTGAACAAAACACCAATGGCTTATGCTCTAAGATCAAGTATCGACAAATGGGATCTCATAAAACTATGAAGCTTCTGTAAGGCAAAGGACACTGTTGTTAGGACAAAACTACAACCAACAGATTGGGAAAAGATCTTTACCAATCCTACAACTGATAGAGGGCTTATATCCAAAATATACAAAGAACTCAAGAAGTTAGACCTCAGGGAGACAAATAACCCTATTAAAAATGGGGTTCAGAGCTAAACAAAGAATTCACAGCTGAGGAATGCCGAATGGCTGAGAAGCAACTAAAGAAATGTTCAACATATTTAGTCTTAAGGGAAATGCAAATCAAAACGACCCTGAGATTCCACCTCACACCAGTCAGAATGGCTAAGATCAAAAACTCCGGCGACAGCAGATGTTGGTGAGGATGTGGAGAAAGAGGAACATTCCTCCATTGTTGGTGGGATTGCAGACTGGTACAACCATTCTGGAAATCAGTCTGGAGGTTCCTCAGAATATTGGACATTGAACTATCTGAGGACCCAGCTATACCTCTTTTGGGGATATACCCAAAAGATGCCCCAACATATAACAAAGACACATGCTCCCCTATGTTCATAGCAGCCTTATTTATAATAGCCAGAAGCTGGAAAGAACCCAGATGCCCTTCAACAGAGGAATGGATACAGAAAATGTGGTACATCTACACAATGGAATACTTACTATTCAGCTATCAAAAACAATGACCTTATGAAATTCATAGGCAAATGGATGGAACTGGAAAATATCATCTTGAGTGAGGTAACCCAATCACAGAAAAACACACATGGTATGCACTCATTGATAAGTGGATATTAGCCCAAATGCTCGAATTACCCTAGATGCGCAGAACACATGAAACTCAAGAAGGATGACCAAAATGCGAATGCTTCACTCCTTCTTTTTTTTTTGTTTATTTCTATATTTTTTTTATTAACTTGAGTATTTCTTATATACATTTCAAGTGTTATTCCCTTTCCCGGTATCCGGGCAAACATCTCCCTCCCCCCTCCCCTTCCTTATGGGTGTTCCCCTCCCAACCCTCCCCCCATTGCCGCCCTCCCCCCACCAGTCTAGTTCACTGGGGGTTCAGTCTTAGCAGGACCCAGGGCTTCCCCTTCCACTGGTGCTCTTACTAGGATATTCATTGCTACCTATGAGGTCAGAGTCCAGGGTCAGTCCATGTATAGTCTTTGGGTAGGGGCTTAGTCCCTGGAAGCTCTGGTTGCTTGGCATTGTTGTACATATGGGGTCTCGAGCCCCTTCAAGCTTTCCAGTTCTTTCTCTGATTCCTTCAACGGGTGTCCTGTTCTCAGTTCAGTGGTTTGCTGCTGGCATTCGCCTCTGTATTTGCTGTATTCTGGCTGTGTCTCTTAGGAGCGATCTACATCCGGCTCCTGTCGGTCTGCACTTCTTTGCTTCATCCATCTTGTCTAATTGGGTGGCTATATATGTATGGGCCACATGTGGGGCAGACTCTGAATGGGTGTTCCTTCAGTCTCTGTTTTAATCTTTGACTCTCTCTTCCCTGCCAAGGGTATTCTTGTTCCCCTTTTAAAGAAGGAGTGAAGCATTCACATTTTGATCATCCGTCTTGAGTTTCATTTGCTCTAGGCATCTAGGGTAATTCAAGCATTTGGGCTAATAGCCACTTATCAATGAGTGCATACCATGTATGTCTTTCTGTGATTGGGTTAGCTCACTCAGGATGATGTTTTCCAGTTCCAACCATTTGCCTACGAATTTCATAAACTCGTTGTTTTTGATAGCTGAGTAATATTCCATTGTGTAGATGTACCACATTTTCTGTATCCATTCCTCTGTTGAAGGGCATCTGGGTTCTTTCCATTTTCTGGCTATTATAAATAAGGCTGCAATGAACATAGTGGAGCACGTGTCTTTTTTATATGTTGGGGCATCTTTTGGGTATATGCCCAAGAGAGGTATAGCTGGATCCTCAGGCAGTTCAATGTCCAATTTTCTGAGGATTCTCCAGACTGATTTCCAGAATGGTTGTACCAGTTTGCAATCCCACCAACAATGGAGGAGTGTTCCTCTTCCTCCACATCCTCGCCAGCATCTGTTGTCCCCTGAGTTTTTGATCTTAGCCATTCTCACTGGTGTGAGGTGAAATCTCAGGGTTGTTTTGATTTGCATTTCCCTTATGACTAAAGATGTTGAACATTTCTTTAGGTGTTTCTCAGCCATTCGGCATTCCTCAGCTGTGAATTCTTTGTTTAGCTCTGAACCCCATTTTTTAATAGGGTTATTTGTTTCCCTGCGGTCTAACTTCTTGAGTTCTTTGTATATTTTGGATATAAGGCGTCTATCTGTTGTAGGATTGGTAAAGATCTTTTCCCAATCTGTTGGTTGCCGTTTTGTCCTAACCACCGTGTCCTTTGCCTTACAGAAGCTTTGTAGTTTTATGAGATCCCATTTGTCGATTCTTGATCTTAGAGCGTAAGCCATTGGTGTTTTGTTTAGGAAATTTTTTCCAGTGCCCATGTGTTCCAGATGCTTCCCTAGTTTTTCTTCTATTAGTTTGAGTGTGTCTGGTTTGATGTGGAGGTCCTTGATCCACTTGGACTTAAGCTTTGTACAGGGTGATAAGCATGGATCGATCTGCATTCTTCTACATGTTGACCTCCAGTTGAACCAGCACCATTTGCTGAAAATGCTATCTTTTTTCCATTGGATGGTTTTGGCTCCTTTGTCAAAAATCAAGTGACCATAGGTGTGTGGGTTCATTTCTGGGTCTTCAATTCTATTCCATTGGTCTATCTGTCTGTCTCTGTACCAATACCATGCAGTTTTTATCACTATTGCTCTGTAATACTGCTTGAGTTCAGGGATAGTGATTCCCCCTGAAGTCCTTTTATTGTTGAGGATAGCTTTAGCTATCCTGGGTTTTTTGTTATTCCAGATGAATTTGCAAATTGTTCTGTCTAACTCTTTGAAGAATTGGATTGGTATTTTGATGGAGATTGCATTGAATCTGTAGATTGCTTTTGGCAAAATGGCCATTTTTACTATATTAATCCTGCCAATCCATGAGCATGGGAGATCTTTCCATCTTCTGAGGTCTTCTTCAATTTCCTTCTTCAGTGTCTTGTAGTTCTTATTGTACAGATCTTTTACTTGCTTGGTTAAAGTCACACCGAGGTACTTTATATTATTTGGGTCTATTATGAAGGGTGTCGTTTCCCTAATTTCTTTCTCGGCTTGTTTCTCTTTTGTATAGAGGAAGGCAACTGATTTAGTTGAGTTAATTTTATACCCAGCCACTTTGCTGAAGTTGTTTATCAGCTTTAGTAGTTCTCTGGTGGAACTTTTGGGATCACTTAAATATACTATCATGTCATCTGCAAATAGTGATATTTTGACCTCTTCTTTTCCGATCTGTATCCCCTTGATCTCCTTTTGTTGTCTGATTGCTCTGGCTAGAACTTCAAGAACTATATTGAATAAGTAGGGAGAGAGTGGGCAGCCTTGTCTAGTCCCTGATTTTAGTGGGATTGCTTCAAGTTTCTCTCCATTTAGTTTAATGTTAGCAACTGGTTTGCTGTATATGGCTTTTACTATGTTTAGGTATGGGCCTTGAATTCCTATTCTTTCCAGGACTTTTATCATGAAGGGGTGTTGAATTTTGTCAAATGCTTTCTCAGCATCTAATGAAATGATCATGTGGTTCTGTTCTTTCAGTTTGTTTATATAATGGATCACGTTGATGGTTTTCCGTATATTAAACCATCCCTGCATGCATGGGATGAAGCCTACTTGATCATGGTGGATGATTGTTTTGATGTGCTCTTGAATTCGGTTTGCCAGAATTTTATTGAGTATTTTTGCGTCGATATTCATAAGGGAAATTGGTCTGAAGTTCTCTTTCTTTGTTGTGTCTTTGTGTGGTTTAGGTATAAGAGTAATTGTGGCTTCGTAGAAGGAATTCGTTAGGGCTCCATCTGTTTCAATTTTGTGGAATAGTTTGGATAATATTGGTATGAGGTCTTCTATGAATGTTTGATAGAATTCTGCACTAAACCCGTCTGGACCTGGGCTCTTTTTGGTTGGGAGACCTTTAATGACTGCTTCTATTTCCTTAGGAGTTATGGGGTTGTTTAACTGGTTTATCTGTTCCTGATTTAACTTCGATACCTGGTATCTGTCTAGGAAATTGTCCATTTCCTGAAGATTTTCAAATTTTGTTGAATATAGGTTTTTATAGTAAGATCTGATGATTTTTTGAATTTCCTCTGAATCTGTAGTTATGTCTCCCTTTTCATTTCTGATTTTGTTAATTTGGACACACTCTCTGTGTCCTCTCGTTAGTCTGGCTAAGGGTTTATCTATCTTGTTGATTTTCTCAAAGAACCAACTTTTGGTTCTGTTGATTCTTTCTATGGTCCTTTTTGTTTCTACTTGGTTGATTTCAGCTCTGAGTTTGATTATTTCCTGCCTTCTACTCCTCCTGGGTGTATTTGCTTCTTTTTGTTCTAGAGCTTTTAGGTGTGCTGTCAAGCTGCTGACATATGCTCTTTCCTGTTTCTTTCTGCAGGCACTCAGCGCTATGAGTTTTCCTCTTAGCACAGCTTTCATTGTGTCCCATAAGTTTGAGTATGTTGTATCTTCATTTTCATTAAATTCTAAAAAGTTTTTAATTTCTTTCTTTATTTCTTCCTTGACCAGGTTATCATTGAGTAGAGCATTGTTCAATTTCCACGTATATGTGGGCATTCTTCCCTTATTGTTATTGAAGACCAGTTTTAGGCCGTGGTGGTCCGATAGCACGCATGGGATTATTTCTATCTTTCTGTACCTGTTGAGGCCCGTTTTTTGACCAATTATATGGTCAATTTTGGAGAAAGTACCATGAGGAGCTGAGAAGAAGGTATATCCTTTTGCTTTAGGATAGAATGTTCTATAAATATCCGTTAAGTCCATTTGGCTCATGACTTCTCTTAGTCTGTCTACATCTCTGTTCAATTTCTGTTTCCATGATCTGTCCATTGATGAGAGTGGGGTGTTGAAATCTCCCACTATTATTGTGTGAGGTGCAATGTGTGTTTTGAGCTTTAGTAAGGTTTCTTTTATGTATGTAGGTGCCCTTGTATTTGGGGCATAGATATTTAGGATTGAGAGTTCATCTTGGTGGATTTTTCCTTTGATGAATATGAAGTGTCCTTCCTTATCTTTTTTGATGACTTTTAATTGAAAATTGATTTTATTTGATATTAGAATGGCTACTCCAGCTTGCTTCTTCTGACCATTTGCTTGGAAAATTGTTTTCCAGCCTTTCACTCTGAGGTAATGTCTGTCTTTGTCTCTGAGGTGTGTTTCCTGTAGGCAGCAGAATGCAGGGTCCTCGTTGCGTATCCAGCTTGTTAATCTATGTCTTTTTATTGGGGAGTTGAGGCCATTGATATTGAGAGATATTAAGGAATAGTGATTATCGCTTCCCGTTATATTCATATTTGGATGTGAGGTTATGTTTGTGTGCTTTCATTCTCTTTGTTTTGTTGCCAAGACGATTAGTTTCTTGCTTCTTCTAGGTTATAGCTTGCCTCCTTATGTTGGGCTTTACCATTTATTATCCTTTGTAGTGCTGGATTTGTAGAAAGATATTGTGTAAATTTGGTTTTGTCATGGAATATCTTGGTTTCTCCATCTATGTTAATTGAGAGTTTTGCAGGATACAGTAACCTGGGCTGGCACTTGTGTTCTCTTAGGGTCTGTATGACATCAGTCCAGGATCTTCTGGCCTTCATAGTTTCTGGCGAGAAGTTTGGTGTGATTCTGATAGGTCTGCCTTTATATGTTACTTGACCTTTTTCCCTTACTGCTTTTAATATTCTTTCTTTATTTTGTGCGTTTGGTGTTTTGACTATTACTGACGGGAGGTGTTTCTTTTCTGGTCCAATCTATTTGGAGTTCTGTAGGCTTCTTGTATGCCTATGAGTATCTCTTTTTTTAGATTAGGGAAGTTTTCTTCTATGATTTTGTTGAAGATATTTACTGGTCCTTTGAGCTGGGAGTCTTCACTCTCTTCTATACCTATTATCCTTAGGTTTGATCTTCTCATTGAGTCCTGGATTTCCTGTATGTTTTGGACCAGTAGCTTTTTCCGCTTTACATTATCTTTGACAGTTGAGTCAATGATTTCTATGGAATCTTCTGCTCCTGATATTCTCTCTTCCATCTCTTGTATTCTGTTGGTGAAGCTTGTATCTACAGCTCCTTGTCTCTTCTTTTGGTTTTCTATATCCAGGGTTGTTTCCATGTGTTCTTTCTTGATTGCTTCTATTTCCATTTTTAATTCCTTCAACTGTTTGATTGTGTTTTCCTGGAATTCTTTCAGGGATTTTTGCGATTCCTCTCTGTAGGCTTCTACTTGTTTATTAATGTTTTCCTGTGTTTCCCTAAGGGAGTTCTTCACATCTTTCTTGAAGTCCTCCAGCATCATGATCAAATATGATTTTGAAACTAGATCTTGCTTTTCTGGTGTGTTTGGATATTCCATGTTTGTTTTGGTGGGAGAATTGGGCTCCGATGATGCCAAGTAGTCTTGGTTTCTGTTGCTTGGGTTCCTGCGCTTGCCTCTCGCCATCAGATTATCTCTAGTGTTACTTTGTTCTGCTATTTCTGACAGTGGCTAGACTGTCCTATAAGCCTGTGTGTCAGGAGTGCTGTAGACCTGTTTTCCTGTTTTCTTTCAGCCTGTTATGGCGACAGAGTGTTCTGCTTTTGGGCGTGTAGTTTTTCCTCTCTACAGGTCTTCAGCTGTTCCTGTGGGCCTGTGTCTTGAGTTCACCAGGCAGCTTTCTTGCAGCAGAAAAGTTGGTCTTACCTGTGGTCCCGGGGCTCAAGTTCGCTCGTGGGGTGCTGTCCACGGGCTCTCTGCAGCGGCAGCAACCAGGAAGACCTGTGCCGCCTCTTCCGGGAGCTTCAGTGCACCAGGGTTCCAGATGGCCTTTGGTGTTTTCCTCTGGCGTCCGAGATGTATGTACAGAGATCAGTGTCTTCTGGTTTCCCAGGCTTGTCTGCCTCTCTGAAGGTTTAGCTCTCCCTCCCACGGGATTTGGGTGCAGAGAACTGTTTATCCGGTCTGTTTCCTTCAGGGTCCGGCGGTGTCTCTGGCAGGGGTCCTGCCGCTCCTGTGCCCTCCCCCACGGGAGCCCAGAGGCCTTATACAGTTTCCTCTTGGGCCAGGGATGTGGGCAGGGGTGAGCAGTGTTGGTGGTCTCTTCCGCTCTGCAGCCTCAGGAGTGCCCACCTGACCAGGCGGTTGGGTCTCTCTCTCACCGGGTCTGGGAGCAGAGAGCTGCTGCGGGCCGGGATCCGCGGGTGTGGGACTTCCGGTAAACACAGAACGTGCCCGGTCCTAGAGGAATTCTGCTTCCGTGTGTCCCAAGCTCACCAGGCAGCTTTCTTGCAGCAGAAAAGTTGGTCTTACCTGTGGTCCCGAGGCTCAAGTTCGCTCGTGGGGTGCTGCCCACGGGCTCTCTGCAGCAGCAGCAACCAGGAAGACCTGTGCTGCCCCTTCCGGGAGCTTCAGTGCACCAGGGTTCCAGATGGTCTTTGGCTATTTCCTCTGGCGTCTGAGATGTGTGTGCAGAGAGCAGTCTCTTCTGGTTTCCCAGGCTTGTCTGCCTCGCTGAAGGTTTAGCTCTCCCTCCCACGGGATTTGGGTGCAGAGAACTGTTTATCCGGTCTGTTTCCTTCAGGGTCCGGCGGTGTCTCTGGCAGGGGTCCTGCCGCTCCTGGGCCCTCCCCCACGGGAGCCCAGAGGCCTTATACAGTTTCCTCTTGGGCCAGGGATGTGGGCAGGGGGCTTCACTCCTTCTTTAAAAGGGGAACAAGAATTCCCTTGGGAGGGGATAGGGAGGCAAAGTTTAGAACAGAGGCAGAAGGAACACCCATTCAGAGCCTGCCCCACATGTGGCTCACACATATACAGCCACCAAACTAGATAAGATGGATGAAGAAAAGAAGTGCAGGCTGACAGGAACCGGATGTAGATCTCTCCTGAGAGACACAGCCAGAATATGGCAAATACATAGGCGAATGCCAGCAGCATACTACTGAACTGAGAATGGGACCCCCCGTTGAAGGAATCAGAGAAAGGACTGAAAGAGCTTGAAGGGTCTTGAGACCCCATATGAACAACAATGCCAAGCAACCAGAGCTTCCAGGGACTAAGCCACTACCTAAAGAGTATACATGGACTGACCCTTGACTCTGACCTCATAGGTAGCAATGAATATCCTAGTAAGAGCACCAGTGGAAGGGGAAGCCCTGGGTCCTGCCAAGACTGAACCCCCAGTGAACTGGATTGTTGGGGGAAGGGCGGTAATGGGGGGGACGATGGGGAGGGGAACACTCATATAGTAGTGGAGGGGGAGGGACTAGGGGGATGTTGGCCTGGAAACCGGGAAAGGGAATAACAATCATAATGTAAATAAGAAATACCCAATCTAATAAAGATGGAGAAAAATGAAAAAAAAAAAAAGAGTATATACTGCTCTTGCAGAAGGCTTGCATTTGGATCCCAGCACCCATAGTGGGCAGCTCAGAACTGCCTACAAGTCCAGTGCCAGGGAATCTGACACCCGTGTGGCCTCTGAAGGCACCCATACTCTGATTCTCCCACCCAACAAACAGAATTAAAATGGAAAATCTTGGGCTGAGAGATGACTACTTAATATCATCCAGAGGACCAGTTCTCAGAACCCACATCAGGTGGCTCAGAACTCGCTGCGACTCCAGGTCCAGGGGACACACGACCTCTGCTTCCATAAAAGTCTGCACTCACATCCACACAGCTGCACACAGAGAAGCACTCATACACAGAGTTGAAAGTAATAAAGATAAATCTTAAGAAAAGCACCAATAATGACGAGAACCAGGTGTGCTCCAGGGACATGACCTGTGGCCCTGCGGTGCTCAGTGGTGGAGCACTGTGACTTTGCTCCAGGAACACAGATTCTAAATCCCCATCTTTCAAATGTCAAAGGCCCAAGGGGGAATCTGACTTTTCCAGCTTCAATAAACTGCTCCTGGTTGGTATCCAGCTGCGGCTGGATGAAAGAGGGGAGCCCTACAGATGTACTACAGGTCTTGGGGTACTAATTCTGGAATGATTTTGCTACCACTTGTTTTCTGTTCCTCACAAGGACAACTTTGAGTAAATGTTTTGCTTTGAGACAAATCAAGACAGGAGTGCAGAAGCCTGAAGAAAGACTCCATTGGGAGGCTGACTTTAAAGGTATAGTGGTCCAGCCCTCTCTAATAAGCTTCATTCAGATAGTGGATACAGGACTGGAGAAATGGCTCAGTGAATACAGTACCTGCCATGCAAGTATAAGGACCTGAGTTCAATACCCAGTAGGCACACAAAAGCTCGGCTTGTTATCTATAATCGGATCACTGGGGTGGCACTGTTTGCTGGTGAGCCAGTCTATTCAAACCAGTTAGCTCCAGGTTCAGGGAGAGATCCCCCACCTCAAAAATAATGTGGATAGTGATTGAGGAAGATGTCTGATTCCTCTAGATACCATGCATGCACACACTGTGTATACACACACTACATTCAAACATCACATGCGTATGTGTACACACACACACACACACACACACACACAGGAGACACACACACACACACACACACACACACACACACACACAGGATCGACAGAAGTGGGAGCAAAGAATAGGATATGAGAAAAGGTAAGAACAGTGCAAACCTTTCCCACACTGGGAACCTAGATCTCCCCTGTTCTGACTGTGGGACCCCACAGTGTCCAAGGGAAGCCATGGGAAGTTCATCTGGAGAGCGCAAGCTCTCTTCTTGATTGTGTTACAACACAGATGGATGCTAGGTCTGCAAGAACAATCGGGGCGCCTTGTTCCTGTCCATCACAGCATGGAAACATCAGCCTCGGTGTCGATTTGTCAGAGGGCGACATCAGCGACAACTGAAGCAGAGTGTCATTAGCGGACAAGATGATTCCATCAAACTGAATTTCACAAACAATACATTGCTGTTTGTCATCTAGACACTCAGTCCACCAGGGGCTGCTCCCCAAACTCCCATAATCAATTTCTGCTAATTTACCAATTCTGAAACTCTGCAAGGGTGCTGGTAATTTCATATTTTACACACCCACAGAGGTTACGGTAATTGATTCAGTTCTGGAAAGTGTTGTAATGACTTTGAATGAACTTGAAAGATTTTGCATTTGTTTTCGGAGACTGTTAGAGAAAGTGATTCAAAGTCTGCCACACGGGCACAATTTGTAAAGGTTGGACAGGAAGACGACAGATTAGCTTTCCTAGCAGACAGCCATCTTCTCGTTATAACCGCCCTGCTCGCGAGGCAGGCTCGGCTCACACGCAAACACCGACTTCCTTTTTATCTGTGTCTTCGTGGTGGTGGAAATCACCTCCGAACATCTGAAGGGGAAAAAAGGCAATTATTGAAAAAGAATCCTTATAGGATGGCTCGGCTTTCTGAATTCTAGTTTTTTATTTTTTTAAATAAGTACTCTAAAAGTAAGTTAGCAAAGATAAGAGATAGTAGAAAATTTCTTCTTGATTTTGGTAACTTCTGAGCTTCTAAACTGTAATACACATATGCATGTGTGTGTGTGTGTGTGTGTGTGTGTGTGTGTGTGTGTGAGAGAGAGAGAGAGAGAGAGAGAGAGAGAGAGAGAGAGAGAGAGAGAGAGAGGGGAAAGATATTTTCCCCCTATTTTTCTCTGCTCCCATTCTAGGATGTGTCCTGTCCCTGCCTCTTTCAAGCTGATCAAGTGTGAATTAGACCCAAGATAATCAGGAAAAGAGCCATTCAGTTCCTTACAATGACATCTGAAGTGGCTATTGTTTTCTATTTCTGGGACCTGACACTTTGTTGAATATGTTTTTGATGAATAGGCTTCATTAATTATTTTTAGATGGTATTTTACCTATTCTTTGAAAATGTCATACATTCATTTGGCGGGTGATGTATTTTGTACTCATGCTCACATCACTCCCTCCTCTACCACCCCTATACTCCCGTACTCTGACTCCCCACACCATGCCCTCTTTTAAAAATTATTATTAATAACCCTGAGTCAATTGGTCTCCCTATAGGCACATGGGTGTGGGGTCATAGACAACCTACCAATAGCGACATCCGCTGGCAGCTGACAATTGGCAATAGCTCCTTGGTGGGGGGTGTGTGGCCTCAGCAGGGGGCGGGGCCTCAACAGTGGTGTGGCCTTGGTCTTCCCTTTCCATGGAACTTTTAAGACTTGACCTTATGCAAGGTGACCACAGCTGCTGGCCATGCTGCCTCCCGAAGTTAGCATTTCACAACTATCTTTCCCATCCGCAGGCTCTTTTGTTGAACATTTTCTCTTAAACTATAAGAACATTTTATCTGGAAGAATCACTTGGAGGTGACTCAATATGGATTATGCACCGAGGCTCAGTGAGGTACCACAGCGAGCCCAAGCTTCCTTGCTCAGGTATTTCATTCATAAATACTCTACCACCCACCAGTCCTCCAGTGGTGCACTGGCAAGTGCTCAATGGCCAGATTTCTCTAGTTTTAAATAGTCCATATGTTTACTTTTTCGATTTCAGATGAGTAAAGATGATGACCTTATTATATTTGTATAACACTCAGATTGTCCCTTCTCACCCCTCCACCCCCGTTTGCTCCCCTCACATGAGGCCCATGCACGTCTCCCGTGTTCTTCCTCTGAACTATCACTCAGTCTTGGACTTTTATCACACACACACACACATACACACACACACACGTGCACGTGTGCGTGCATGCATGTGTAGAGGTATACACACAGATACACATATACAAACACAAATATACACAAACACACATAGACACACAACATACAAACACATAGATGCACACACAAAAACACACAGATAAACGATACACACATACATACAAACACACACAAACACACAAGCGCACACACAAACAGATATATATATACACACAACACACACACAAACACAAATGCATGCAGATACACACAGAGATATACACACACAGATACACACACAGATACACACACATACATACAAAAACACACCCAAACAGACACATAACACACAAACACACAGAAACACACACAGACACACACAGAGACATGCAAACACACACAGATACACTCACACATATATACAAATAAATACAAACACACATACACCAACACACACACACACACACACACACAGGTTCTTCGTGTCATTTGTTTTTTGGACTTTTGCTTACTTCATGTAAGATGATGTGATCTCCATTTTCATACATTGATCTACAAATGGCAGTTTCATCCTTTTTGTGGTTTAGTAAAACTCCATTTGTATTTGAAATAGTGGGTTTCATTAGAGTTTGTGTGTGTGTGTGCGTGTGTGTGCGCGTGTGTGTGTGTGTGCAAATGTATATACTACCCCCGAATCTTTACCCTTTTGCTTTCACGTCACGCTACAACATTTAAAATTCATGCACCCTTAATTATGTATTTCCTGTATTTAGCTATGTCTTCCCTGCATGTGTAGACCTTGCACACCGTATGCTTGTAGTGCCTGTAGGAAACAGAAGAGGGCTTCTGATCCCTTGGGACGAGAGTTACGGATGACGGTGAGCTATCCACGTGGGTGCTGAGGATTGCGCCTGGATCCTCTGGAAGAACAACCAGTGGCCCTCTCTGAGGTCATCTCTAGCCTGCATCGAGTATGGTTTGATGGACATCTAGGCCAGCAACCCATTTCAAGCAAGCACTGCACAATGCTCTGATTGAGTGTTTGCCCCTGACTATGGTGCAAATAATTTGCCGTAGCTAATTTCACGGACATGAAATGATAGAGCAGAAGGCATATGTGTGGTGGGCTCCGATGCTGGTGTAATACCACCCCGGTGACCCAGTCCCATTTTCTAATTTATTCCTCATACACCGAGCTCAGACTGCTTCCCTCTGTAATCTCACTTTGCTCTCTGACTCCTCTCACATTGGCTTTGCCTTTTGATTTCCACTAAACTTCATACTCAGATCCTTAGCCGACATCTTACCTCTCCTCTGGTACCCAGTGCAACCGTCTCCATACTGAAACATGGCTGGATTCTTACAGAAGCCACTTCAGAAACAGCACAGTGTTGTAGCCTGTCACAGAGCTGGAGAATGGAGACACTTGCTCTCTGTTTGGGGTATTTTCAACCCCTGAGTGCTCTGGTTAGCAGTGAGCTGTAAAAGCCATTCATGCACACACAGCCCGTACTGAGCACCCACAGATGGACTCGGAGAAAACAAAGGGCTCTTCAGTGAGAGAGAAGCAGTTTGGAGGAGATGGTTGCCTTCTGGGACGGAGAAGGGGTTGGTGAGGAGCTGCTGTCTATCATGAGAAAGCGAGGGAGGGCTGAGACACCCTACACAGTCCCCTGAAGCACAATTAGGCCATATTGAAAACATTCTAATCTTTGTCTTGGCAGGGCCTCTGAGACTGCTCCTGGGAGAGGGTGGCAGAGCTAATTTATAGGGAGAAAATGAGCCAGTGGGAAAGCAGAAACCTGGATCTTCAGGGAGCCATGAGGTAGTTAGGAGGCAGAAGGTGGTTAGGTGTGGGTGAAGCCTGCAGATGATGGAGAAGGATGGAGGAGACTATTGGGAGGAGGGACCCATTAAAGAGGAAACAGAGGAGATGCGGGGGTGACGGTTAATCTTCTGTTCCCATTGTGGAATGCGAGGCAGGAAGTTGTGGATGGAGAGAGAGAGAGATGCCCAAAGTTGACTGAGTAGCCTGCTGCAGTCTGGCCACTCTACTCACAAAGCCTCATGGCTATGGCAGTGGACACTTGTCACTGGACTCTGGGGTGGTTAGGAATCAAAGCTAGGTCTTTCTGGTCCATTTCATCACTGATGCACCATACAGAAGGCTGCACTTGTCTAGGTCTTTCTGTTTCTCCATGATTGGGTTCTTTTATCTCTACTGGGGCTTCCTGACTTTTAAGGCACCATGTCTTGGGTTCTCACTGATTTGGAACATGGATAAATTCTTTATACTCAGTACTTCCTCCAATATTCATAGCAGTGTAGTGTGTGTGTGTGTGTGTGTGTGTGTGTGTGTGTGCATTTGTGTGTATGTGTGTATTGTATATCTGTGTGCTTTGTGTTGTATGTGTGTGTTTGTGCTTATATATTTGTGTGTGTGTTCTATGTTGTACATCTGTGTGTGCTGTGCTGTGTTGTGTGTGTGTGTGCTGTGTTGTATGTGTGTGCACTGTGTGTGTGCTGTGTTGTATGTGTGTGTGTTGTGTTGTATGTGTGTGTGTTGTGTTGTATGTGTGTGTTGTGTTGTCTCTGTGTGTGCTGTGTTGTGTGTGTGTGTTGTGTTGTATGTGTGTGTTGTGTTGTCTCTGTGTGTGCTGTGTTGTGTGTGTGTGGTGTGTTGTATGTGTGTGTGTTGTGTTGTATATGTGTGTGTTGTGTTGTATATGTGTGTGTTGTGTTGTATATGTGTGTGTTGTGTTGTCTGTGTGTGTGTTGTGTTGTGTTGTTTATGTGTGTGTTGTGTTGTCTGTGTGTGTGTTGTGTTGTTTATGTGTGTGTTGTGTTGTCTGTGTGTGTGCTGTGTTGTATATGTGTGTGCTGTGTTGTATATGTGTGTGCTGTGTTGTGTGTGTGTGCTGTGTTGTCTGTGTGTGTGTTGTGTTGTATATGTATGTGTTGTGTTGTATATGTGTGTGTTGTGTTGTATATGTGTGTGCTGTATTGTATATGTGTGTGTTGTGTTGTATATGTGTGTGTTGTATTGTATATGTGTGTGTTGTGTTGTATATGTGTGTGCTGTGTTGTGTGTGTGTGTGCTGTGTTGTCTGTGTGTGTGTTGTGTTGTCTGTGTGTGTGTTGTGTTGTATATGTGTGTGTTGTGTTGTATGTGTATGTGTTGTGTGTGTGTGTTATGTTGTGTGTGTGTGTGCTGTGTTGTCTGTGTGTGTGTTGTGTTGTATATGTGTGTGCTGTGTTGTGTGTGTGTGCTGTGTTGTATATGTGTGTGTTGTGTTGTATATGTGTGTGTTGTGTTGTATATGTGTGTGTTGTGTTGTGTATGTGTGTGCTGTGTTGTGTGTGTGTGTGCTGTGTTGTGTGTGTGTGTGCTGTGTTGTCTGTGTGTGTTGTGTTGTCTGTGTGTGTGTTGTGTTGTATATGTGTGTGTTGTGTTGTATGTGTATGTGTTGTGTTGTATGTGTGCTGTGTTGTGTGTGTGTGTTGTGTTGTCTGTGTGTGTGTTGTCTTGTATATGTGTGTGCTGTGTTGTGTGTGTATGTGCTGTGTTGTGTGTGTGCTGTGTTGTATGTGTGTGTGTTGTGTTGTCTGTGTGTGTATTGTGTTGTATATGTGTTGCTGTGTTGTATATGTGTGTGCTGTGTTGTGTGTGTGTGTGTGTGCTGTGTTGTGTGTGTGCTGTGTTGTATGTGTGTGTGTTGTGTTGTATGTGTGTGTGCTGTGTTGTGTGTGTGTGTTACTTTTGCTACTATTTTTTCAAAGGAGGATGCTCATCCTCAGATTGTTTAAGGTCACACTGTGAACCCAAGTTTGAGCCCCAGTCAATCCCTGGTGGTCAGCCAGGCTGTGTTCTCAACGACTGCAATAGTTTGCCTTTTCCTCTTCTGATGTACTCAGGACCAACACCTCTCAAGGTCTTGGCTAGGCAAAAGCGTTCATGACAGAGATCCAAATGGAGTTTTGACTGACAGCTCAGAAAGCTCCTTTGTTCCCTCCTGGATTTTTAGCACTGACCTGGGAAGGGTATCTTCATTTCACCCTTCAGAAAAATCATCAGGAGTGTTTGGAGAAGACAGTTGTTAATTCTTCTAATCTAATCCCAAGGGTGACTATTTAACTTCATAATCAGGAACAAATCTGTAATGGCTGTGGGGATGGCTCTATTGGTAAAGGGCTTGCCTTGGAAGCATGAGGACCCCTGGAACCACATGCAAAGCACGACATGGTGGCAAGGTAGAAGTAAGCAGCTCTGCCTGGTGTCCTTGGTGGGCTGGTGTCTCAAATGGAAGGTAGACTGTGCCTCAGAAATGACACCAGAAGTTGTTTACTGATTTACCTACACAGGCACAAGGGCACTTTTGAACACAAATTATGCTTACATACGAACATATGGACATGTGCATGTGCACACACATGTGTGCACCCACACACAGTAGAGGAGAACAGGAATGAAAAAGAGTGAGCATGAGGGTGAACATGGGGAAGGGAAAGAGGAGGGAAGGGGAGGGGAGAGAAGGGGAAAGGGAAAGAGGAGAGAGGGGAAGGGGGAGGGGGAAGGGAGAGAGGGGAGGAAGAGGGGGAGGGCGAGCAAGAGGGGGGAGAGGGGGGGAAGATGTTCCATTGCTGTACCCTGTCTTATCTCTTACCTCTTGTAAAGCTACATTTATGTTGTACTTGTTGTTTACATCCCTCGGTATTGGGTAAGTTGAGTTTTACTGTCAGACCTTGAAAAATAATTTTTTTTTTACACGTGAAATGGGCATGGCAGATAGAAGAAAATTTATTATTTTCTGGGTTATTCCGAACTTTGAATGAGGAAATAAGAAAGGAAGAAGTGCAGAACATAGGGTGGGGAGATGGCATTATATAAGCACAACATGGTGGTTAGATTAAGTATACTGTGTTAGCCTAGGAGAGGGAAGCCCGGCCCTGCCCAGCCATTTATTCACTGGCATCTTCAGGAGGTGTTTGCGTTCTTCTTCTTTTTTTTAAAATAATTTTTTAAAGATTTATTTATTATTTAATGTATATGCGTACACTGTAGCTATCTTCATACACAACAGAAGAGGCCATCAGTCCCATTATAGATGGTTGTGAGCCACCATGTGGTTGCTGGGAATTGAACTCAAGTCCTCTGGAAGAGCAGTCAGTGCTCTTAACCTCTGAGCCATCTCTCCAGCCCCTGTTTGCGTTCTTCTGAGCCTCGGTTTGTCTATTTGTAAATGAGGACACTCAGAAGACTTGCGCTGTGGGTAGATAAGATGATGACATGGGAGAGTGGGTAGAAAATGCTCCCACAATGTCTGGTGCACGGCAGACATCTAACAAACATTAGCTACTATATCATTGAGGCAGGATCTTCATAGTCACCCATCGATGGCTTCCTAGAATCGGGAGGCAAGAGGGAGGTTGGAAGATGGAGCAGGTAGCTCAGGTCTGGCTGCAGGAATCCAGGAACGGTCTGGGGTACTGAGTAGGTATGAAAACATGAGACCGCTCAGGAACGATCCCACTGTAAGGGATGTGGGAGGCAAGGGCTCACTGCAGCAGGGGCTTGTGGAGCAAGCACAGCACAAGCTGCTCATTGGTACCCTGCCCTAACCCTCCTATGAGTGTCTTCTGATTTTAAAGTAAAAGCCCAAACCTCTGTCACGGGTTCTACCCTACAGTGCAAAAACCGAAACGGAACCACCACTAACAACAGAACGAAAACGAAAGAAAAACAAACAATACTAGCAGGAAAACCAGAGACAAAGGTGAGTGCAGCACAGAGAAACCTTATTTACTGGGCTTTTACTGGGCATCTGTCATATTCCAGGGACCCTAGGAAATATTTACTAAAAACTTTTTTTTTTACTATTTATTTGCTGTGTAAGGTATAAGCGTATGTATCCACGTGACTCTGTATGTGTATGGATGCCCATATGTGTGTGCGCAAATGTGTACGCATGTATGTGGAGGCTTATTCCCAAGGTTGATGTTGGGAATCATTCTTGATCACTTTTATACCTTATTAATGGAGGCAGCGTTTTCCAGGCAAACCCAGAGCTTAGGAATGTGGCTAATTTTCGTATCCGGCCTTCCAGATCCCCCAGTCTCTGCTTTCTGAAGCTAGAATCACATCCAGGCTGCAATGCTTGACGGATGTGTACTCGGGTTTCTGGGGATCTGAACTCTGGTCCTCATGCTTGGGTAGCATTAACCACTGAGCAGTCTTCCCAGTCCTGCGGGACACTTCGGTGCACAAAACTTCTCTGGGTCTGGAGCAGAACCCTCAAGAAAGCATTGGTAACTCCACTTTACAGAGAAATGGAGGGTCGTGGAGCGAACTGGGTTATCTGAGTGAAGCATTAAACTCTCTTTCAGGGCATCTCTAAGGCGGGCTTTTGTCTAAAGGACCCAGACAGGATATCGGGTGTAGCTTCTAGACAAGTGCCCAAATCTCCTTCTCCCCCTACCTCCGAGACACCCATGCAACCCACAACCCCGGCAGAGTCTGTTTCTGATGACCGCCACATCCCCTGCCTGGCTCATTCCATCTCTCTGCATGCCTCAGCCTGCAAAATGCCAGCAGACCTAGCTAATGTTCCTGAACGGCCCCTTCTGAGAGACTCGGACAACAGCCTAGTTATCTCCGACCAATAGCAGGCCAGCTCCCCGCTTGGGCACCTCATCTAGATGCATTTCAGTTTTTCAGGAGTGTCAACCAGGCCTCCGAGAGCTGCTGTGAAGGTAATTAGGAAATTTGGCCATGGAGACCCTGCTCTCCTACTCCGTGGGAGTGAAAGAGGGGTGACGCAGGGCTCACAGGTACCACTCTCCGCCCCCAGCAGCTGGCCGAATCATGCAGCTGGGAGAAAAATCACAGCCCCAGGTGAGAAGGGAGGGGACAGGGACGGAAGGGAAGGCGCTGCCATAGAACTCTGGACTGTGTAGTTAATTTCCTATCTGTCTTTAAAAGAAGCTAGAGGCTGGGTGAGGTTGCCTTCTCTCCTTTCCTCCAGTCACAGCCCTTTCCTGTTTGCCTCTTTCGTTTCCAGACTCTCCCACAATCGGTGAACACAGATATATTAAGATGCCATTATGGCTCCTCTATCCACCAAACCCAGAGCCCATCTTTGCTGCCTCCCTTTTCTTTTTGTTAATTTGTTAAATGTCACGTGCTGTATCTATGTATCCTGTTTGCCATTGGTTGTTGGCTCTTCCCTGAGGCCACTGTATGGCCAGGGTTTGCCTCCATGTCTGACATCCTCTTTCCAGGAAGGTCTTTTCTGAACGCCTCTCTGTATCTACGTGACAACCTCTCACATCCAGTAGAACACACCCCCTCAACACTCTCCAAGCATTTATCTTGGTGTGCCATTCCTTTGCTGCTTGATATTTTATGGGGTGTCTTCTAACACTGGAAGAGGAGCCAGGCAAGCCTAGAGACTTTTCTTGTCTGCCCATCACGGGGTTCCCATCACCAGGACAGGGGTGAAAACGTCACCTGTTAAATGCGTGAACAAATGCTGGGTGTGAAGCTGATTGATTTATAAATCATCTCTTGTTGCTCCTCTCCACATGTACTGTTCAGCGTTCTTTCACCCTCAGTTTATTGGAGAGCAGCCTGAGAGACCAACTGTTTACACAGACCACTCTGTCTCCCACTGCCAGGACTCAATCAACAAGCAACTCCTCCAAGAAATAAGTTTACTCCGGCTTCTGGCTCAGGACCAACTGGAGACTCTCAAGTGTGCATTTGCCACGGATCAGGCAGGATGCTCATCGAGAGGAGCCTCTGCCAGCATCTGTTGCTGAACCCCAGTCGGGGCATGCCTAACGTCGTCTTGGTCTTCTGCTGTAAGCCTCTTCCATCCCTCTGCCTTCCTCTGCATCTGGTTAGATTCAAGCGTTGCGACTGACCCCGTCGTTATAGAAAACCTTGAGCAAATGGCTTTTATTTGTTCATATTTGGGTGGTCTTTGCGTGTTTACCCTAAGTGGTGGTTTGAATGAGAATGGCCCACACAGGCTCAAGTGTTTGAATGTTTGGTGGAACTGTTCGGGAAAGATTAGGAGGTGTGGCCTTGGGGGAGAGGTGTGTCAGTGGGGTTGAGGTTTGAGAGAGCTTCCGTTCCCAGTTAGCTCTCTGCCTCATGCTTGTGGATCAGGATGTAAGCTCTCAGGTACTGCTCCAGCACTGCGCCTGCCTGCCTGCTGCCTGCTGCCATGTTGTTCACCATGACAGGATGGATTTTAAGCCTCCGAAACTCTAAACCCCCAATAAACTCTTCCTTTTAGAAGTTTCCGTGGTCATGGTGTCTAATAACAGCAATAGAAAAGTAACTATGACACCCCAAATGCTGGCAGCTCTGGGCAACTGATAGTATCTCGAGTTCCTACAATTAAGGAAGAGAAGCAGCAGGCTTCAGTTGTGGTTGCATATTTGGTTTTATGGGAAAGAAGCTATTGTTCTCTCACCACGCTATGCTTTATTTCACGAGGTTTCTCCTTTTCTCTGCTCCCCACCGAGGAACGAATGGCATGGCCACTGAAAGGAGAGAATGGGGAAGAGGGGAGATTGTACAGTGGAGAAGAATAGCGAAGCAGAGAGCCCAGGCCAGTGGCAGGGAGATCAACGTGGATGACTCAGTTATGAACGAGTGCTAAATGGGAGCATCAGTCATCGTCTCTATGTTGTTATTTGTCTAAAGAGAAGTACAACTATGGAGAGATTTGAGTGAGAGGAGCAATTAGTATTCCCATCCATCTCAATGAGAGATAATAATAATATTAATTAATAGCCATGCCAGGGTGCAGGGGAAAAATTTAAAGTCTACAGGCAGGAGACCTTGAGAGACCACATTTTTTCCTGAGGGCTTTCCTGACAGGTGCCCATCTGTTATGGGAACAAGCAGAGGTTCTCTGCCTTCCGTCATCTGCAGCCAGTCCTCACTTCGTCATCCTGTCGTGGCAGATGTGGGGATATTTCAGGGATAGGTTTGAAGTCCCAGGAAGCTGGTGGGCCAGGGCTGGGGATGAGGCGTGATATTATCAACTCATAATCCCCTAGAGTAGTGGTGGTACCTAGGGAGGGGTTGAGGGGTAGGAGATCTCCAGAAAGTACTCTCACGGGGGTTCCTCAGCGTTAGCACCCATCTTCCGATGACGACACAGGTTTTTCTCTGGGGCTCTGTCACTTGTCTCGCTGCTGCAACAAAATCCCAGACAAAAACAGCTCGAGGAAGGGAGAGTTATTTTGGCTCACAGTCTGAGGGTGACATCGATTCTGATGGGGAAGGCAGAGCAGCAGGAACTTGAGGCAGATGCTTGCATGGCATCCGAAGTCAGAACGCAGAGAGCGGTGAGTGTTGGTGGCTAGTTTATTTTCTGCTCTTCATTCAGCTCAGGACCCCAGCAGGTATAGCACACATCCAAGGTGGGTCTTACTGCAGTTAACCCAGTCTAAAAACTTCTTCATAGACATGCCCAGAGATCTGTTTCCATGGTGATCTAGACCCTTTCTAGTTTACCGTCAATATCGGCCACCAAAAGGAACTACCTGCACCTGGCTGTCAGTCTATGGTTGGGGTAGAACTGGCCCAGCCTTCTCTTCTCATCCCCAGGGATAACGCATGGATTAGACTTGGTGAACCAGCAGACTTCCCTTTTGTGATCACTGTGGCCCAGGGATGGCTAAGAGGAAGGGTGGAGGTTGCTTAGTTAAGGATTTGGAACAGGTAGACAAAGAGAAGCCGTAAAAGCCCGTGGGTAATTAGTACACCATGGGAAGTTTCCCTCTCTTGCATCTCACCGGACATGTCCTCTATCAGGTACTGTTGGAGCAGCCTCTACGACGACAACTGGCATTGCTGCTCTAACTGGCAGATCATTCCACCTTGTCCTCAGCTGGATTCCTAGGGTTTATTTGCATGATGCCGTAATGATGTATGAAAAAAGCCCCTCAGCAGATCCTATTTAAATGAGTAGATGGGCGTCTGGGTTCCCCTCAGTGTGACTTGCCAGTAGATTCGGTCGTTCTCCCTCCGTGGCTGCTGTTCGCTGAGAGCACTGGAGTCTGTTCCAGGTTTATAACCTCAGTGGTTAAAATAGCCCAGGTGTAGACAATTAGGTAGAAAGTGGCAACATCTGCAGAAATTTCATAATTATGCTATTTATAGGAAAACAAGCTACACAATGACAATATTTAACAGTAATTGCTTGGGACTAAGTACAGAGTAGATTGGATGTGAAGTAAAAGATTGCAGCGCCATCTAAGGAAACTTTATACTTGGTTGCACATTGTAGCACTCCTTTTAAAGCCAAAGGTTTGTTTCCCTCAACCTTAGGCAGAGATCCTCATAGACTAGGGTTTAAAATTTACCTAGACTGCATAGGTTCTAGAATGACGTTTCTGATCTATATTGGACAAGTAGTCTGCATTTCTGAGTAGGTCTGAGTGTATTTAAAAAAGAGATTTATCTATTTTATATATATGAGTACACTGTAGCTGTCTTCAGACACACCAGAAGAGGGCATCAGATTTCATTACAGATGGTTGTGAGCCACCATGTGGTTGCTGGGAATTGAACTCAGGACCTCTGGAAGAGCAGTCAGTGCTCTTAACCACTGAGCCATCTCTCCAGGCCCCCAGAACTCACATTTTAAAAGTCATTTTTCACATCGTTTATTTATATGTCTTTCTGTGTGCTCACACATGCCGCTATGTGTGGAGGCCTGAGGAGAGGACTTGATTCTTTCCTTCCAACACACAGGATCCATGGATCAAACTCAGGTTGTCAGGTTGGTGGAAGTGCCTTTGTCCACGAGCCAACTCAGTGTTCTAAGAACCTACATTAAAAAAAAACCAAAAAACCAAAAAACAAAAAACCCAGGTGAGCTTATGTCTGCTGAGGCCTGCTGTCAGATATTCTGGATGCTTGGGGACAATGAGGAAATGTTTGATGTGGATCGTGTGCGCTGGGCTCAGTGTGACTCTGCAATATCGAGATGAAGCAGCGGAGGAGAAAGACAGACACGCCGCAGCAGGAGCAAGGTGAACGGAGGTGAGCTGCTGTGGTAAGGCGCCGAAGGAAAACTGAGGGAGCGAGGGACACGGCCCCAGTGGGATCCAGTCGGAATTAGAGAAGAAAGGTGAGATCTGCAGGATGTCACAGTAAGACCTGGGCCCCAAGGCTGGAGAAGAACCGAGTGTTCGTAGGACCTGAGTGAAAAGGCATATCTGGGGTGAAAAAGAGCTAGGGTGAGGGGGAAAGCATGAAAGACAGCAGGGCCAAGCTGGACAGGAACAATGCAGAACTTGAATACCACACCGATGATGGAAAAGTCATGTGCACCTTAGAGATGGTTTGTTTTACACGAGCGATTTTAAAGGTAGATTTTATTTTTGAAAATTTCATACACACATGCATGCACACATGCATGCATACATGCATGCATACATACATGCATACATACATGCATACATACATGCATCAATCTATGCATGCATACATATAAACATACATACATAAAATTTATATTTTGGCCACATGCACCTCCTTCCTTCCTCCAATTCTCCACAGCCCCCACAGCATGACTCCCTCCCAACTTCCTGTCGCCTCCACCATGTGAATCCTCCACCTAGTCCAATTAGTGTCATCCATCTGCACACAATTATGGGGCTAACCACTGGGGATTTCATAACCTATCAATGACCACGCTCCCAAAGAAAAGTGACTGTGTCTCCTTTAGTAGCTGTAACAGTGCCTCGGCAGGGGTGGAGCACCTCAGCCAGGGGTGGAGCACCTCAGCCAGGGGTGGGGACTCATGAGCCCCTTTTCCACCCATACTGGACTTTCAGCTAGCTTGATCTCGTACAAGTCTCTCTTTTTTTTTCTCTCTTGGTTTTTTGAGATAGGGTTTCTTTATGTAACCCCTGGCTGTCCTGGGACTTGCTCTGTTGACCAGGCTGACCTTGAGCTCACAGTGCTCCACCTGCCTCTGCCTCAAGCTGTGAACATCATCACCCACTTGCTTGATTGTGTACAAGTTTTCTGCATGTAACCTAGCTGCTATCAGATTATGTGTGCAGCTGCCCTGTCAGAGGACCCCTCCAATCCTCTGACTCTTACATTCCCTTCTGCCTTTCCTTTCTGGGATGTTTTCTTGGCCAAAGCACAATTCAGTGATTTTAAAATACAATTAAAAGCCAATGCCATCACCACCCAAAACCAGAACTTTCACTTAGAAATGTTCTATTTTCTTAGCATCTAGACTCTGAAAGCATGTATTTTTCTGTCTGCTCAGAGACCTTATTTAAGTGAATTATACTATTTGTCATTTGTGTGCAGTTTATTTCACTTAGCATTTAAGTTTCCTTCACGCTATAGCAGATGCCAGATTTTTTTCCCTTTTAAAGGCTAAACAATACTCCATTGCATATACCTATTACTCGGGATTATTCATTCATCAACCGATGGGCGTTTGGTTTCTTGGTAACTTTCAATGAGAGATTATTATGAAGAGATCTGTATTTAAAATAAAGAGAAGCACTGCAGGTTTTTCTTTGTGTCTGGATGAGGATTCTGGAACCTGGACAGTCAGGGCAGACAACCGTCATGGAGTGAGCACATACTTGGCTGCTGCACTGAAGAGTGGGGGAAAAAGAGTTCTGTGATTGATTGGCTTTGTCTGCTGTGCTCATGGGATGCTGTCTGGAACTGGGAGAGTTTCACAGCCTGAAGAACAAGGAGCTGGCATCCTTGGCAGGGTCTGAAGGGTCATTTCCAGCTTCAGACGCTGCCTCCGGTTTAAGAGGTTTGTGTTGTCGAGCCTCTGCCCACGGCTGTATCTCAAACAGAAAGATCAATAGTGTTTTACTTGCTTTTCTCTGCTCTCTGCTCAGTCATCAGTGGTGAGGGCAGGATAGCTCTGGAGTTCCCGGTATAGGAATCACATGAATGCTTATTCCAGAAGAGAAGCATCTGTCCGCTAACTGAAAACTTGTATCAACAGATTCGTAGGGAAGTGAGCACTTTTGACAAGCTGGAGTCTGCGCTTGTGCCCATGAGCCTGGACATTGTGCCCATGCTTCTTCACTCAGTCTGTGGGGTTGCGGTCCCGTGTTTTGCCTGATTTATTCTTTCCTGTTCCTCAAGCGACTGTCCTTGTTTCTCCTGTTCCCCGGGGCAAGCTCCTCTCCTGTTCTCCATGATCTTGGTGGGGAGGAATTTCAATCAGGTGAAGCTTTGACTAGCTTCACCTTCCAGCAGAGGGATGCCCACAAGGTGAAGGCAGACTTATTAGAGTTTCCCAAGATCCAGGGAATGGTTTATGGAGAGCCAAGTCCCTGACCATTGAGACTTTACACCTTTTCCCCATCTTATCTTCATTTCTATTGCTGTGAAGAGACAACAAGACCAAGGCAGTGTATAAAAGAGAAAGCATTTATTACAGTTTCAGAGGGTGCACCCATGACCATCATGGTGGCGGGCATGGCAGCAGACAGACAGGCGTGATGCTGGACTAATGAGTAGCTGAGAGCTTACAACCACAAGAGCTGAGACACACAAACAGGAGTCAGAGTCCGGAGTCACAGAGAGCCGGCTGGGAAGGGGGTGGGTTTCTGAAACTCCAAAGTCTGTCCCCACACCTCCTCCAATAAGGCCACACTTTCTAATCCTTCTCCAAATAGTTCTAGGAGCTAAGGACCATGAATTCAAGTATGAGATCCTACATGGGGCCAATTCAAACCACCATTCTCACAAGACACACGCAGAACCTGCTGGAGATAAGGCTCAGCAAGCATCCTTTGTGATAGTCCCAGTGGTGATTATCACGGAGAATTCTTTCTTCCTTTGTTTCTTCCTTTTTTCTTTGTTTTTTCTTTTTTCTTCCTTTTTATCTTCCTCCCTTCCTTCCTTCCTTCCTTCTTTCTTTCCTCCTTGCCTCCCTCTTTCTATCCTTCCCTTCTTCCTTCCTTCCCTCCCTCTCTCCTTTCTTTCTTTCTTTCTTTCTTTCTTTCTTTCTTTCTTTCTTTCTTTCTTTCTTTCTTTCTTTCTTTCCTATGGCCATTGAAGCTTCAGAGTTCTGTCTTTGCTTTGCAAAAGTTGCCATCCACTACATACCATGAGTAGATGTGGCTGAGCTCCAGTGAAACTTTATTTACAGCGTAGGCGGTGGGTCGGAGTCAGCTTGTCCAGTCCTTGGGTTGAGTTGAAGCTGCTGGAATCTAGTACTGTAGGACTCTGCTTCTGAAGCGAGCGATCGTGTTTATAGCTAACACGATGTTCTAGATGAGGAAGCCAATGAGGAAAGGCCAGGGTACCTGTCGCCAGGAAGTGTTACAAGTCAACTTGGAAGCAGAGTCGTGGAAGAAGCTGTGATATGGGGACAGGTTCCTCAATGTGGCCATGACTTCAGGCATGGACATGTCAGCCATGCCAATCAATGATTGGTGTTTGTTAGGATTTCGTCTAGGCTCCACCCCACAGTTACCTGGCAAAAGCCAGGTATGCCTGACTCACTCTAAAAGGAGCTGCTTGACCCTTTGCTCTCTCTTGCTCTTGCCTTCATGCTCTCCCTCTGTTCTGTAGCCCTTTCCCCATCTCTCCCCATTCCCCTCCCCCTCTCTCCACGTACTTATGGTCGGCCTCTGCTCTTCTTTTTTTTTTTTTTTTTTTTTTGGTTCTTTTTTTTCGGAGCTGGGGACCGAACCCAGGGCCTTGCGCTTCCTAGGTAAGCGCTCTACCACTGAGCTAAATCCCCAGCCCCGGCCTCTGCTCTTCTATTCCTCTACTTTCTCCCTCCCCCTGCCTTTCTCTGTCTCTACTACACTCTTAACTCCCCTCTCCATTCCCGAAATAAACTCTATTCTACACTATACTGTCTATCCTCATGTTGTTTGCCTGGTCCCTCAGGGGGAAGGGATGCTTCAGCATGGGCCCAAGGCATCTCCTACCCCTATACCTGACTACACATCCACCAAACATATTCCTTCTCTCTTTATCTTTTTATAAAACACAACAGTGTTTAAGGTAACTTAAGATGAGGTTTTGTTGTCAAAGAGTCCTAACTCCTATGGACTTTCTACAGTGCTCTGCTCTTAGAGTCCTAAAAGTGCAAAATGTGCAAAATGGGGCTGGAAAGGCCTTTTGATATCTAGGAGGCAGGGAGAAAGAAGGAATATTTCAAAGTCATAGCTGGGATTGTCTATGAAGGCTGATCTCAGAAGTACGGAGGAGGTTCACCCATAACTTATGCAAGACTCCAGTACTCTTTACCCATTTTATGAGCACCAAATGCTTGCCAACCTCTGAGTTGAATGACAACTAAACCAGGACACACTGTCTTACAGAGAACATGTCTCTTGTATGTATTGGACTTACCTCATTCAATGTTCCAATCTGTCCTTATATCAGCCTGAGAGACAGGCTGCCGTTTCTACCTACAATGGAAGAAACCAGAAGTGGGTCTCAGAAGGGTTTAGTTATTGGCCTAAAGTAACCCAGAGAGCAAATGAAGAGCTAGATGTGACCCCAGCTAGGGAAGGTTCCAGAATGGAGTCTCTCTTCCTGCCTCTTCTGAAAATACCCCAATGCCTTCCCAGAAAAGAAGCCACAAGAGGGGTGTTCATCAAAGAGCCGGCACTTCTATAAGCCTACATGCTACATAGACAAGGAAGCAAATGAAGAAAAGCCAGGGTACCTGTCACCAGGTACGCTGGGAGTGTTACAAGCCAATCTGGGCTTGTTGGCTATAAACAGACTCCAGCAATTCTTTCAAGTAAATTGGTTGGTGCTATAGCTGAAAAATTCTCTCTGCAAAATGCTAACAATGCAGTGGTGGTTAAATTTTATATGTGCAGGATTATGACTTGGAACATAAAACGGAAGAAAAAATGTGCAACTGCCAAGAGCTGGGCACATAATTATTTCCTTTCTCTCTTTCTCTCTCCAAACCCGCTTCTCAGCCCTGGAACGTCAGAGTTTCCTCATGGAGAAAGTAAACAGTGAAAAGTGCTGACCGTGAATGGGGACAGCTTTCTATGGGGACACTGAGCAGTTCTTTCTCCTTTGTCTGGAGAAGAATCAGACTGTCCCAGGGAGAACTGCAGCCTGTTTAAAAGCCTTGGCTGTTCCCACCCAATGCTCTTGTGCTTTGGACCCTAAGGGGAGGCTGTGCTTCTTGTCTGGGCTGGCTGACTGGGATGCTATAGAGGTGTGGGCAGAGCTTGGCACTTGAGCTCAGGGCCAGGACTGATGGGTAAAATGAAGAGAGGGAGAGTGGAACATATCCCCCTCCTCTGCCTCTGTCTTTCCTGCTCTCTCCCCTCTCATCCTACAGAGAAATGAGAGGAGCATCAAAGAGAAATACAGGCTGAAGTGACAGAGGAGGAGAGGCGGTGAGGGAGGAAACAAACCAAGGGAAAAATAAGATCCAAAGTCAGAGCTTTGAAGACAGTTAAGAGGCACAGAGAAGAAAACAAAAAGTAGATGCAAGCACACAGAAACAAGTCCCACATACCATGTGCACACACAGCATACACAATACACACAATGTATATGCACAAACACAACTCTCTCTCTCTCTCTCTCTCTCTCTCTCTCTCTCTCTCTCTCACACACACACACACACACAGTTTTGTCGACTTGACACAAACTATCTAGGACGAAGAAGTCTCAGTTGAGGGACTGTCTCTGTTAGATTGCCTTTAGGCATATGTGAAGTGCATTTTCTTGATTAATTCTTGATGTGAGAAGACCAGCCCACTGTGGGTGGTGCCACCAGTGGGTAGTTGCTCATGAGTTGTATAAGAAAGAGCAAACTGAGCAAGCTAGGAAAAGCAAGACAGTAAGCAGCATTCCTCCATAGTTTCTGCTTCAATTCTTGTCTCCAGGTTTCTATTTTTAGTTCCTGTCCTGACTTCCCTCAGTGATGGACTGTACACTGTAAGTGAAATAGACCCTTTCCTCTCCACGTTATTTTTGGTCACTGTTTTTATCATAGAAGTAGAACATATATGAACAACAACACAACAACAACACACACACACAAACAACACACAAAGACATGGACACACACATGCATACACATACAAATAACACATGCATAACACGCACACATAATACACACATAACACACACACATATGCAAACATTGAGAGTGAGACAAGATACAGAGACACAGGGGGACAGATCCAGAGACAGAAAGAGACAGAGGGACAGAGACAGGAACACAGGGGAACAGATCCAGAGACAGAGAAAGAGGGACAGAGACACAGGAGAGACCAGTAGAGAAAACAGAGATGGGGAGACAAAGAAAATCAGAAAGGCAAAGAAAGAAATAGGTAGGGACAGAGCAGGTGGAAGGTCAGAGTTAGAGACAGATAGGAGACAAAAACAGAGGGGTGGGGGAAATGACCAGGAGAGAGAGAGAGAGAGAGAGAGAGAGAGAGAGAGAGAGAGAGAGAGAGAGAGAGAGGAGAGGAGAGGAGAGAGAAGAGAGAAGAGAGAAGAGAGAAGGGGTGATGAATGCAGGAGAGGCAGAGGGAGGCAAGGCATAGAAGGAACCAGAAGGGGGTCTTCCCCAGCAACAGCACTGACCCTGGAAAGAAAGACCAATGTTTGCAACTTGGAGCCTTTAAAACTCACATGTTTAGAACTTAGACTGCATCAGAGGACCCTTGAGCCACCCACAACCCTCAAACTACCTGTCCCTAGATGTCAGGGTGTCTGCATTGGTGTCTTAGTCTTGCTTCAAGGATCTAAATCCAGTGTTCTGGCCGGTAGTCAGCTAGCCATGGACAGAGAGCCAAGGACTCTATCAAGTCCTACCAAGGACTGATAGTCCAAGGGCCTAAAGTGAGCGTGTGCTAATCTACCTGCGGCACTGCTGCCCCACATTGCATAACCACCTTCAGACTGGCGACCCTGACAGGACAGCGAAATCTTCTTTGAAGCAACATCCTGGCAATCTAGGACCTGTGTCAGCACCATGACCACACAGTTGCACAGGAAGACATCCTGGGTGTAAACAAGTATGTGTCATTCCCTAGGAGAGATTGTGGTGATCGTATGTGTGCAAGAAGGTCTCATTGTCTGTTTATGAAGGAGGGGCCGTCTTGGAGAGTCCCCAGCTTTTGTTACCAGACATCACTGTGCACACCTCTAATCTCATCGCAGAACAATGAGAGCTTGAGGTCAGCCTGGACTCAAGCACATATGTGAGTGTGAACAGTGCTTTAGCAGACATCC
Organism: Rattus norvegicus; assembly: GCF_021556685.1. Taxonomy (NCBI): domain Eukaryota; kingdom Metazoa; phylum Chordata; class Mammalia; order Rodentia; family Muridae; genus Rattus; species Rattus norvegicus. The sequence continues at coordinate 13,213,853 of NC_141543.1, forward strand.
ACGCAAACATTGTTTTCTTGGGGTGGGGTGGTGAGAGACAAGTTTCTGAGTCACTTGTCAAGTCCTCTCCCTGACCTTGGAAAAAGGAAGCCACACACCCAGTGTATTAGTGAAGATTTCATGAGCATGCCTTTAATTCTTTTGGAGGCTGAGGCAGGAGGGCCACAAGTTGGAGGCTAGCCTGGGCTACCTTTTGAGGTGCTATCTCAACAGTAACAACATACAAATACACAGAATGGAGAATTTTGCCAAAGCTTGTATAATAGGCAGTAGAATAATGATCAAAATGGATGTTCACATCCTGATTCTGGGAACCTATGACTATGTTAGTTTGTTTCACAGAGGGGAATAAAGGCAGTAGGTGGTTTTCTGACTGGTCATCCTGGAGAGTTGAGGTAAGTGTATTGTAATCATTGGCTTTCCCCAGAGTAGAAAAGGGAGACAGAAGAAAGAGCAGAACACAGAGCTGATAGAATGAGAGTAACTTGGCTTGAAGGAAGGGGCTAAGGGCCAAAGACTGCTGGTGACCCCCAGAAGCTGAAGAGGACAATGAAATGAATTCTTCCCTGGAGCCAATTCCAGACTCCAGGGTTGTAGATTGATTAATATGTATGGTTCTAAGCCTCTAGGTTTATAGTAATTTGTTGCATCCATGGTAGGAATGGAATATACCCCCTATCTAAAAAGTCCCCTCCTCCCTTCAGTCTCCTGCAGAGAGGAATCTATTTTGGATGATGGTTTTATGGAAGCCAGAGGGTGGGAGGCTGATAGAGGGTACTCCAGCTACCAGGGGTTGTTCACACTTGCTGCCAAGAGACTCACACTTTAACCTCACATGTGAACCATGCTAGCATCCCACGTTAACTGTTACTGAAGCCACTTCTCTCCCCAAAGAAGAAGTTCCTCGAAAATATGCCAAAATAAGTGACTTGTTTGCAATCCCAGGCATAAGGCAAGGGTTTTATGGGGACCCAGGGGCTCTTCTCAGGCCACATCCACTGCAGGGCCTGAAACAGGAAGAGTTCTGGATTGCTTTGTGAGTGAAGAATTCTTGCATCCAAGGTCACCCTGGCCAAGTCCCCATTTTCAGGAGCAATCTCAAGTGCCTTGTCTTATCAGGAACCCAGCAGGGGATGAGCAATGATGATATTGGTTTTGCTCTTGACTGCTGCTTCACAAACCCCACTTTATCTCACCTTGCCCTTCTCTCTCCTTGTCTTTCTGCCTTCCCTTCATTTCTGTACATCCAGACTCTCTTGCTCTCAAAATTAAAAGGGACTAGCAAATGCCCAGGCAACCTTGACACGCTCTCCCGGCATCAAACGCTCTGGCCTGTCTGGGGCTGCTTCTGCCAGGGGCAATCGCCCTGGAAGTTGGGAACAGTTGTATAACAGGAAGTGTCAGCCCTTGGCATCTGTGGGCTGGAGCACTACCAGTGAGAATAACATCAGGCTGCGTGGATCATCTTCAGATACAGTGTAAAAAGAAAAACACAATAAAGATATTTCCATTCGTAGAAATAAAAAGGGATCAGCTCAGGACTTGTGCACTGGTGCAGCGGCTGAGAAAATCCAAAGGGCAGATTTTGTCTGGAAGTAAGGGAGAGACCGATGAAGAAGGGTAGCTGGGTCTCAGGCTCTGACACTCTAAATCTTCCCACACCTGGGAAGGGGGATACCCAGTTTCCGCACCATTCCCTGCAAGGCAGCACAGAAGCTGTTTTCCTTTTATATCTCTAAGGTGTATGACCTTTGAGAAATCACCTTACTATTTCTGTGCCTCAGTTTCCTTAGATATGAAATGGGCATATCCTTGGTAACACCTTCATAGTTCTATAGATTTAGGAACTCAGTGAAATGAGTCATGTGGGTGCCTGTCTGCAGAGTTTGCTTAGGAAGTGTTAGCTATTGAGATGAAGCCACAATAATAAAGCTGAGCCCAAGGAATATCAGTCATATGATTAAGCCACTTGTAGGACACTTTAGCCCCTACCTGCTTATGATAGGAATCTATCTTGACTAAACTCATGGGAGGTGAAAGCTGCGATCGTTTATGGACTAGTAGACAATAGGAGTCTTGTCGGAGACAGTAATCTTTCTCTCCTTCCATATCTCAGTTTTCCAGGCCTGCTACCCCCACTCACCACTTTTGTGTCTTCCTGGGGATGGCTTTCACCCCCCCCCACCATGGCCATTGATAGATAGAAGTTGTATTTTTCTAGATCTTGGAGGACACAACTTTATTTCTAGCTCTAGGCAGAAAAATCCTGGAGAAAAATTGTGATTGGCTTGGCTTCCGTCTACTGCTACCCTTGAACCAGTCCCATGTCAATGTGGTGAGGTCCTACAAATGGTTTAACCTCAGTCATATGACTGATATTCCTTGGGTTCAGCTATCCTATTGGACTATTTGAGGCCTGTGGTTGGTGTGGCAGTAATCAAATGACCAATGTCTTGCAATGACTGTGGTCCTGTGCTTGGCTTAGCCCCAACCACGCCATTGTTGGAGGGTCTGCAATAGGCTCATCTTTAGTCAAAAAGATTTGATATATGTTTGGCACGAGAGGAATATTTTATCAAAGAATGTAGACAGAAAGAATAGATGTCTGATAACGATTAAAAACCGAGAGCACAGTATATTTTCTGACACACAACAGATCCTCAGCAAACAGATCTTAATCCAGTAGTCTTAACTTTAATGAGTGGCTCAGTTTGAGTCATACACCGAGGTCTGGCAGTTGCTCAGCTTCTATTCCTATGGTTTTCCCAACAGGGACCTCAATGGGGACAGTAAGCACAGGATAGCATAGGTTAGCCTCCAGGGCGCAGGGGCCTGGCAGGTGCCTTGGATGGCCTTTGCCTTGGTCTTTCAGGGCTACAAGAGCAGAAGATTACCATGTCAATATCTCCAGGCTTCCAGAGCCATCCACTTGAGCCCTGCCTCCCTCCAGGACCCTGTCACTTGACAGGGATGCTCCTGCTACTTAGTAATTAGGCCGTGATTGTTGTTTATTTGTGCGCTGTACTGTAACTCCCTCTGCCCGAGGCTGGAACTGGAGCTCAGAAAACACAATTTCCTCCGAACTAATTTAGTTTTAAGAGGAAAATGAAAGTTTAAAGTAGTTTAATGTTTTGGTGAAGCCATAATGGCTGGGGAAGATTGGGTGATGTGAACCAATAAAGCACCCTAATTCTGATAATAATTCAAGCCTTAACTCTTCCCCTGCATCAATCCCATGCCAGTGCTGACACACGGCCTAGGACAGCATCAGCGAGTCAACAATTGGGCAATCATTCTTTTCAATTTATTTTAATTCATTACCAAAAAAAAAAAAAAGGTAAACAGTCCTGCCTTAGACTTGAGCAGAGCAGTTGGGACAAGACTGCTATGGTCACCAAGTCCACCCTCAAGTTTCACCCCAGATTCATGTTTCCATTCCCAAGATTCCCTTAGACCTCAGGATAACAGCCACGCCATTGGGAAGCTGGAGTTAGAGCCTTAGCTTAGAAGGGGAAGGCTTTTGAGAGCCTCAGCTTTTGACAAAATGGAGCCGATGAACAGAATGTGGCAGAATCACAAGAGAGTTAGGTGGCATAGCTCTGTGGGGTCCTGGAGGATGAGAGCAAAGGGGTGTGTGTGTGTGGGGTGAGTAATTTCGAGGAATATGGCATTCCTTCATTGGCTGTACTTGAGTACCTACTGTGCAGCATGTTACAGCGGGATCTGAAAAGCCGCTGGGATGTGCTCAAGGCTCAGGGTGTTCCTCCTGCTGTCAGGAGACGATTGAGCAGAGGTCTCCATCTTTTTGTTCCCTACCACAGGAATGACCTCATAATGCAGTTGGTGAGGAATCCAACATGGAAAGCACTTGGAAGACTCAGCACAGAGTAAGCATACGGTATGGTATTTGCTGGCTTTTAAGACAGACAGGTCTAATGTAAATACTCCACATGTTCAAGGCTAACTTCCTGAGAGCCTCAGATTCGTGGTCTGCTGGGATTCAGCCTTCAGAATGCCTTTTTATTCATGTTTGAGTTGATGCAGATTTGAGGGCCTGGGAATCCATGTGTCTGAATTTGCATGACTCTGAAAATGGCCCTGAGCTCCATCTTGTGACAGAGAAATGTGGAGCTTGCTGATGACACGTGTACTTTGCTCAGACACCTGAGTGAATCTTGGCTGTTACTTCTTAGTCATGTGACTTTCGTCATGTTACATGAACCACGTGGATGCTCAGTTGTTTTCATCCAAGCAATGGCCCGTACGGTGCTGCTGTATAGATCAGGAGCTCATAGACATTATCTCTTGGGCAGCTACTCTTCCTAGGCTGCCCTTTATACCCTTATGATTAATTGCAGCCTGCAGGGTTCACAGTCACCAATGCAATTCGGACTCACCTCTTTTCTTCTTTTCTGCAGTTTAAGAGAGGGTCTTAAAAGTGCTATGTAGCTAAGGATAACCTTAAGCTTCTGATCCTCCGGCCTCTACTCCACAAGTACTAGAAGGACAGGGGTAGTTTTGGTTTATGTGGCCTCAGGGGATCAAACTCAGGGCTTGGCGCATGCTAGGCAAAGTATGCTCCCCAAAGAGCTACATTTCTTCACTGCTGCATTCAAGTCAAAGCCCTTCATTGTCTGCCTCCTGCCCAACTCTCCCACCAGATGTCGATTTTGCAGCTCTTCTCCCTTCCCGCCATGTGCTAGGTCTGTGGACCTTCCATCTGCCGCCCAAAGCTTCCAGTTTCTTCCTACTTCACGGTGGTGCTTCCCCATGGGGTCTTTGTTCCTTACATCCTTGCGGGATTGGCTTCCTAACAGCCATTCTCTCCCCTGCGACACCTGCACACCTCAAACACCACGTTTTGCCTGTCTGGCTAAAGTTGTTCCCTTTCTTCCTGTTCCCCCCATGCCCTCCTTTTTCTGATTATTCAATTGTATTTGTTTATGGTGATTGCTGTTAACAGATACATCTGCCTGTGGGATTTCCGGGTCCCCAGCTATTACTCGTGTTGCAGAAGGAGAGAAGTCTTACTTCTGTATCTTTAATACATAGTGTGTCTGGCACGTAACTGATGCTCTATCGAAATCTGTGAAATATGTAAGCCAAGAAATGGTACTTTCAAGGTGATGGGTAGAAAAACAAACCACTGTGGCCCCTGCTTCCGGTTCTGTGGGTTAGCTCTTCCTTCCCTGCTCCTTTTCCCTCCCTGCTTCCCTCTCTCCTCCACCCCACCTCTGTAATTCTGTGTGCACGTGTGTCCGCATGGGTGTGGCATTTGAAGGTTGTTCCAGTGCTGGTGTGGGGATGGGGAAGGGTGGAGGAACTTAGCGTGTAGTCTCCCAGTTTGTTAGATGTGTGATTCATGTGTGGCAAGACAGTATATATGGCAGAATGGCCACTGCCTTGACTTGCGTGTGGCCAGGTGAGTGTACAGCGGCTAGGTATTCATACCTGTCTGGCTTTGCTTCCTTATGCTTTACCTGACATGTGGTGTACTCTAGCAGGGAGGGGTGAGCACCCTACCCCTACGCTAAGTGCCTGTGACTCTCTGTTGAACAAGATGTGACATTCAAACTGAGACATTCGAACACAGACTGGCCTACAGGGAGACAAAGATTTCATGTGGGAGCACCCTAAGTCTTTTGTTTAGTCATTTAAAATTTTAATAAAAATATAATTACATCATTTTCTCCTCCCCTTTCCTTGTTCCAACTCCTCCAATGTCTCACCCTGGAAGTCTTAAAATTTTGAGAAACAGCATGTCTGAGGGGCTCGGACATAGTAAAGTAGAGTCATGGAAAGTGCATGTGCAGGCACGTGTGTGTGTGTGTGTGTGTGTGTGTGTGTGTGTGTGTGTAACCAAATTCCAGGAAACATAGTTCTCTAGTATGCCTGTTTGCACTCAACTCTGTCTGGTTTATTTTCTCCTTCTTTCACTTGGAAAATTCCTGTTCATTCGGTAGGAGCAGACTCGCTGTCTTCTGCTCAGATAGGCACACTTCCTTGCTCCTGTTACTGCCCTGCCACAGCACTACACTTTGTATTCAACCACACTATTGGTTTTAGGAAGCCAAAAGCCAAAGGTTTTCCTACAGCATGGACTGAAATGACCGTCTTCCTGGGTCTGTCTGTTAGTGCACAGAGATCCTTGTATTAGATGTGAAGGAAGGAATTCTCACAATCTCTTTGGCATAAACTAAAGCCAGCATATGCAGAGGTGATTACCATAGCTCTTGGGAAGGAGAACTCATGCTGTGTGCTCAGTGAATGATTGCTACAGGAATGAGAAACCCGTGCCCTTTGTGCCTCAGCTGTCCATGCTCTGCCCACAGCAGACATCACTAATTGATGGCGTATATTCAGACCTTGCCTCAGCCTAGAGCTTCAACAGACATGCTCAACTGTGTAGAGTTCGTTTGAGACTGGAGAACTATTTGCTGTGCCCAAATCTTTACTTGGTGCTTCCCAAGTCTCTTCCTCAAACGCTTGCTTCAAGGACATTGTGAAACTCTGGGGATAGTATCCAGGAGCCTGACTTTTAAAATAAGAACTTGAGGTGATTTGGGGACATGCTAAATACTGACACAAGCTAATCTAGCTGTCACTGTCTCGAGCTGCTCAAATGAGTAGATGCATAACTTAGCAACGCATGCAGGAGAAGGAAGACTGTTCTGACAACGCCCTTCTTCCCAGGCTCCTCAGCCTGAGATGGAATATTCTAGATTTCAGAAGAAACTCATCCCACTTTCTAGAACTATGCCCTGAGAATTTCTTCATTATTTAAAAAACTCGGAATGCTTCACAGACGTGAGTGCCCTCCTGTGTAAGGGCTATGCTAATCATCTCTGTACCATTCCAATTTTAGTTATGCGTGTTGAAGCAAACACGACACTGCCTTCATTTTTATCCCCCTGTCTCATATCAAATGTGGCAATGTCTTTCAACGATAATGATGAAAAAATTTGAAATCCCCAAATTTCTTTGATATTCCCAGCTCTAGTCAATGAAGATGTTTATTTTAATAGAGCCAAGAAGAAGTTAGCTTTGGAGGGCAGCCAAACATGGGGAGATTCTGTGGTAAGCAAGTACCTATTATCTGGAAGAGTGAACCTAAAGAAAAGTCTGTTTGCTTCCTTTCTGTTCTTCAGTGGCTTTGGGGTTTTTCCACACAGAGCCTGAGCTTCAATCCCCTCAAATTCTCATCCCTGGCACATTCTCTCTCCTCTCACCGTTGGCTGTACACCATCCTGTTTACTGTTCAGGTCCTCTTTCGCCTATGACCCTTATCCCAGCCTCTAACTGTAATCTCTTAGCCCAATTATCCCCAAAGGCAAAGTGTTCCCGACCGGATTTGGAAGATTTTGAATGGATGATGGGGACATACTTCAGGTAGGCTATGTGACATGACTAGTCGAGTGACAGGAAGAAGGGGTGGGTGAGAGAGAAAACAGAGCCTGAGGCAGGAGAAATAGCTCAGACAGTAGAGCACTTGATGCATGGGCGGGCATGAATTTGTGGCCCCAGTATAGAGGATGGGGTAGAGACAGGCAGATCCTGTGGTATCATTAACCACCCCGTCAATCTGAAAATGTTAGCTGTAGGTTCAATGAGAGATCTTGTCTTAAAATAAGAAGGTGGAGAGCAACTAAAAAAAAAAAAACCACCATGGTTCTTCCCCATTCCCCCCTCCACCACCAACAACATGGAAAGAAAGAAAATAGAATCTTATTGTTGGCTTGTTGAAATGGCTCACTTGTCACACAGACCTATCAACCTCAGTTCAATCCTTGAAACTCATGGAGAAAGGAAAGAACTGACTCCTGAAAGTTGTCTTCTGATGTTTACACTGTGCCTGAAAGGACTCTCTCTCTCTCTCTCTCTCTCTCTCTCTCTCTCTCTCTCTCTCTCTCTCTCTCTCAGTGTCTTTTGCTTGATCACTCTCGTGTTCTCCCTCCCTCCCTCCCTCCCTCCCTCCCTCCCTCCCTCCTTTTCTTCCTCCCTCCCTATCTCTTTCTCTCATTTTTAGACAGAAATACCCACAATAGCGAGTGCGTGGCCAGAGACCAAGGTTTGATCTCCAGCACCTTAAAATAATAGTAAAATAATATAAATGCAATCTTAATGAAAAGCAATTCTAGAATAGTCAAATTCACAGAGACAGAGAACATTAGCACTGCTGGGGTGGAGAGGAAGAGGGTATAGGGGCGTGTGATGCAGACATAGAGATGAGATAGTCTGTAGATCATTGATCATAGTTGTAGACTTTATAAACACACCCAAACTCACCAAATGTAAACTTGGAAAAGGTGAGTTTTCTGGCATGTAATGTATCTCAAAAATGATTTCAATAAATAAACATGATCTGATTTTGTGGTCAAAATAGCTGAGGTCTGAGTCATTTCAGCTACACATGAAATCCCAGTTTAGACTTAAGTCCTTTGACTCGCTCATACATATGTTCTGGCCTTTTTTTACCCCTCTTTACCCCTCACAGACTTCGGTGGTGCCCCTTCTTCTCCCTAAGGAGCCCCTCTTGCTCTCACATCTCCTGTTGTTTTGGATGGGAGTTACTGTATCATAGGCTATATCACCAAAGAAAAGGACTTTTCCTATCACCAGCAACCATTAACTATCATCAGCTCCTCAACTGGGAGTCACGGTCTCATGAGCTACTTCCCAGCTTATGCTGGAATATTGACTGGATTCAACGTTATGCAAATCTTATGAGTTTTTGAGTGGGACAGACATGTATGCACCCCAGAAGATGCAGCTTTATGGAGCTCACACTTGTTTTGGAGCATGGTCCTCTCTCCCTCTAATTTTTCGGTATCTGTGTCCTTCCTCCATTGCTGACTGTCCAAATTGTTCTGACACATCACGGCGGAAGGCAGACTTCCTACAGGGGATTCTTTAACATTCCCTATATTTATTTCCAGAAAAAATAAACCACCCTTGTATGCATGTTTCCATAATAGCAGTCATGCTCATATAATATTCTGTATTAGATACAATTTGCCTTACTGGACTGTGTGCTCCTTAAGGACTGATTATCCACCAAAGACATTTTCCGTTGACAATAGAAAGTCAGTTTCAGTTTTCTCAGAAGACAGATAAAGGGTCCAGGGCCCAGGCCCCCATCAGATGTGTTTTTCCCTGGGCTCAGCTCTCTTTGGCTGATTTACCTTTGTTTTCTTGCAGCTTCTACTGTAAGGGCGAGTGCAGCCGCCTTCTCTTCTGGTGAACTTAGCTCAGTTCCAAGGTTTACCTTGGAATGTTGATTCCCTGGAACCATCTTAGTGGGTAGGAAGAAGAGATACTTTGAACACCCCCAACCCTGGCATGAAGGGTGATCTGAGTGGACCCCAGGGACTTGAACAGCTCAGGAGCAAGAAAATGGGTGGAAATTGGAGAGACATTACTTAATGCCATAGGAATTCACTCTGGCTCAAACCCTCAACACTTAGCACATAGGTATTTAGTAGACAAGAGTTGGACAAACTTGCAATACAAACACCGGCTTTCTATTGGCTATTCAGAGGCAGGAGTGCAATACTCTAGATGGTGGACAGGGCAGGGAAGATGTATGACACTAAGCCTTATAGTGTTTGGAATGGATATATGAAAGGTAGGCTATGGATGAAGCCCTGGCAGTTTTTCCTAGCAGGTGCAAGGCTCAGGATGAATCTCCAGCACCCCAAAAGCCAAATACCACCACCATCAAAGGGTGCACGGCTGTTTTGGCAATCTCTTTTACATCAGGGAAAATGATCCAGATATTTGGAAAGTTACAAAAAGATCTCAACCCTTTCATTCATAAATGTTGCTGTGGCCCCTCTTCAGAGCCTGTGGAAGGGACAGACAGACTCTCAGGGCCGTTGGCACTGTGCCCATATTTCTCATAGCACTTTGGCACTTCTTGGGTCCGCAGGATCTCCGTCTTGTACAGCTTTGTCCAAACTGCACAGTGGGCTTTGTGTGTTTCACATCCTTCCTTGTTTTCAAATTTTTCCTCCTGGAACTACCCTGACTCAAGGCTAGAGGGCATTGTGTGACCACAGTGAAACTGTATCCACCAGAAGTCCCAGGCTGTTCACACAAAAAGGCTTGCTCACTGCTCAGTTAACTAGTGAGTTCTTCCCACTCTCAGGAGGGAATGAAGTCAGCCCCCTGTGAAGAAAAGGATGGGGACAGGGGGAGAAGAGCCACCTAAGTGTTTCCCTCATTTGTATGTTGATGAAATGTCTGCATTTCCCCTAGAGCTTGAGCGACCGGTTTGGATTGATTTCCCAGCAAGGATCTTGGTGTGTTGGGATATGCTGCAGATGAGGCTCAGGGTCCCTGCCCTGCCTCTGGCTTCCTGTGGGAAGAGAGGCCCCTTCTCTTGACTGAGTCTGAGTCTTAGTGCTCTGATCTGTAAATCTAGGCACTGGATTAGGTGCTCCCATGCTAGATGTGGTGCATGAGGCTTCTCTGGATTGACTATTTCAGTAGTGGAGGGGAGTGAGGAGGAAGGTTGCAACCCAGAAGACTGTGGCTAGACTTCAAATGCATCAGGAAATCACATCAGGGTATGGGCAAGACAAACACAGCCAGTGGACTTGAGAACGGGAGAAGGCCCTTTCAGAAGACTGAGTGGTGTGTGTAATAGTGCAGTCTGCTTAATCTGCAAGGAAAGCAGCTGTGGGTAAAGAGCCTTTAACCCAGTCTCAGGGATCAGCAGCTCTTGGTGTAATTCTCTTCTCCAAAGGGTAGACTCAGTGTAGTGACTCATTTCTGACCAGCAGCAAGAAACAGAGACCCTTGGTCCAACAGACCACTAAGAAATAAATCCTGTCAAGAGATTCCCCCACCCTGAGTGAGGTTAGGAACGAATCTTTGTTAAACCTTTGGATTAGACTTCAGACCTCTTTGACAGCTTGATCATAGACCCTGAGGGAACCTGTGGCACCTACTAAGCCACGCCTGGATTCCTGACCCACTAAGTCAGGGCATTGTGTTACATAGCAATCGATAATTAACATGCTAAAACAGCGGCTTTCAAATTACTCCTTCTCTCTGTGTGTACGTGTATGAACACACACATGTGCACATGTGTGTTTCAGTGTGTGTGTGTGTGTGTGTGTGTGTGTGTTTCTGAAACAGAGGACAGCCTCTATTATCATTCCTCAGTGTACCATCCACCTTCTGATTTTTGAGTCAGGGTTCTCACAGACCTGAGACTTTCCAAGAAAGCTAGGCTAGCCAGTGAGCCCCGGGGATACCCCTGTCTCCATCTCTTAGTGTTGATATTACACTGTCATGTCCAACTTTTCATGTGGGCTCTGAGAATTGAATCAGGTTTTTATGCTTGTGTAGTGAATACTTTTCTGACTGAGCAATTTCATGGCCCTTCAGACTATTCTCTCTCTTAGTAGTGTGAATTAGGGGGATCTTATTATCTTATTTTATCTTTGTTTTATTTACTTAGTTATGTATTTATTTATCATGTGTCTCTGTCTTTGTCTGCTGTCTGCTGTCTCTGTCTCTGTCCCTGTCTCTCTCTCTGTCTCTGTCTCTGTCTGTCTCTGTCTCTCTGTCTCTGTCTCTGTCTCTGTCTCTCTCTCTCTCTCTCTCTGTGTAAAACAGAGGACAGCTTCTATGTGCATGCATGTTGGGAGGTCAGAGGACAACTTACAGGAGTCAGTTCTCTCCCCCACCATGGATGGAATTAGGTGGTCAGGCTTGGTGTCTTCACCTGCTCAGTCATTAGGTTTATTTAAAAACTGCCTCCAAGCCTTGGTTCTGTTATTTGCAAGGGATGATAGTGTTGTCTAAGTGATGTCAAGTGTGAAAACTATGTGAGGCAATGTCTGGAGCAGAAGCATGAAATGACTGCAGCTGTCGCCATCACTGATGATACTGCTTATCTTGGTACTCTGTTCTGCGATCTGTGACAGTTTTGCTTCTCTCTTCCTATCTTCTTCCTCCTCCTCTTCCTCCTCCTCCTTTGTCTCTCCTCTTCCTCTCCCTCCTTTCTTCATCATTACCACTGCTGTCGCCATCCTTGGAATCCAATAGATAGAAACTAGTAGTATTTTTCTAAAATAATCTGTCCTGAGATCTTTCCTACATTCTTACAGTTATGACAATCACAAGCAAATGACTGGCCATCCAGTGAGCCCTATCCTCCGGCACCATCTGGTTCGGGTGGCAGTAGGTCTTGGGTGAAAAGGACTGAGTTGAACAAAGCTTTTCTGAGCTTTGTGCAGTTGCTCCCAGAGAGAGGCTGTGACTCACTTTCCAGTTTCTTTATCTGGAGAGAGAAATCTTTCAATCTTTTCTCTAGACTGGAGGCCAGCATTCATTTCCAGCAAAGCCTTTGATATTTATTTTATTTCCAGCAGAGTTAAATTGTAGTAATTAATCCAGCCTAAAAATGTCCCTTAAGAAACGAACACCACAGAAAAGAAACTTAGAGCCCCATTTAAAGTATTTATAAGTAATTCCTCATGGTTAATTGGCCCTCTCAGGCAAAAATCTTATTGTTTCAACAAACAATGGTCATTCCAACATCAGTGAATGGTCAAAGAATGTTACCTATAAGCACCGGAACCTGAAACTGCTCACCTACTCAGCCAGGAGTGAGCAGGTAGGAAGACATGCTCAAGTGAAGACTTCCATAAACCGTGTGGCATTTCTGACTTAAGGCAACAATATCTCCTTTTAGGTGGTCAGGACAGGTGATTTCCACAAACAATGACTAAAGATGGGTGTGGTGGTTCAGGTCTGTAATCTCAGTACTTGGGAGCAGAGACAAGAGGACTGATGCAAGTTCAAGGCCAGCCTGGGATGCATAGAAAATTCTAGACCATCTAGGATTATACAGTGAAAGTCTGCCAAACAACCCAAGCCAAACCAAAACCAAACCAAACTAGAAACTCACCCTATTATAGGATAGCCTCATGTACATCTATTTCACAGAAATCAAAATAGGATAATTTGATTCCCGAATTGTTTAACTGGAAAACTAGTTGTTTAACTTTGGAATGCTGAACTTAAATTACGTACGGTTCATCTGGATGTCAAGTAACAATTGGTTATATGAGTCTACAGTTCAAAGGGATGAATATATTTGGGGGTTATATATAAGTGGAAGGCATACAAAGCTGTTCGATGGGTGGGGTGACAGAGACAGGCGAACTAAACTCCCTTTGGTAATAGTGTCTCTTTCCTTTATTATCTCCGGACTTACCATGTGGACTCTTTCATTGAGTTACTTGGGCAGTCACCTCAGTTTCTCAATTCCTTTGTGCTTTTGTCTCTTTGAGCTCTCCACAGGACAGGGGGTACAGAGAGGTGACAGGTGCCTCACGGGTGCACACGGACATGCAGTGTGGTCCTTGATAATGCCTCACTCATATTTTGCCTCACCCTGTCTCCATGCTGCTATGGCTTCCACATGTTCATGAGTCTGGCAATCTTTTTATTTTCATACTTTTAGGAAAAGAAACTTGTGGAAGCTTTTGCCTGATTGGAACCATTGGAAATCGTGCATGTTACAGCTGTTTATATCCAGAACCTCTTTTTTTCTGGAGTCACGTATAACCTCAGGTCCCTTATTGGATCATTTGGGTTTCATGTCCAACTTGTGAGCCAATCAGCTTTCTCCTTGGGTGAGTGCCATCCAAATGACTGTGTCTCTATTGTATTCTGCAATTTCCTGTACAATCTTCTCTCTGTGTGACTGCTGCTCTCTAGTTGTTTCATATATGTCATCATATGATGGTTGTTCTTTGTGGGTCTTAGTTCCTCCCTGTTCTGTTCTGTGAGGCTGTTCTCCTCTCCTCTTCCTTTTTCTCCTTCTTCTTGTCCTGTCTCTTCTATCTCCAACTCCCCGTCCTCTCTCTCCAATTCCTCTCCTCCTTCCTATACTCCTCCTGCATTTCTTCCTATTGCTCTTTCTCCTCCTCTTTTTCTTCCTCCTCCTTTTCCTCCCTCTTCTCCTCTAGATCCTTCTCTATTTCTCCTGCCTCTGAAGGTGTCATGTGTGTCCCAGTAAGGACAGAAACTGTTTTTCTCACTCCTATATCCCCTAATGTATGGTATCCAGTAGACATTCAATATTGTGTATCTCAGTAGATGGGAAGATCAACTTTGACCTAAAGACCTACAGGCAAAGGGAATCAGTTACTTCTGGAAGAAAATAGGTAAAAGTCACTTACTCTCATATTATTTTAGGAAAAGGGAGAAGCCCCTGTCATCATGGTCTTTGCAAAGCTCATCTTGATATGAAGGGAGAGGATATCTCTTTTAGCTGAAGGAAGGGTATTGTTGCATATATGATTTCCTTCCTCACTGAAGTCTCTTAGGAAGTCTTGTCTAGGCTTTAGCTGCAATTTGAGCTTCAACAGAGAATGTCTAGTTATTATCAAGCTGTGAAATAGTAACTTCACCATGACTCCACTTCTTTTTTTCCTGAAAGAAATTTGTGCGTGAGAGTAGTTTTCTGGAAAAATTCACCGTAGAAGGTAAGATTTCTGGGTAATAGTACTGAAATGGTCTTGCTTTGAAAACTGGGTTAAGCTAATCTCTCTTCCTGGACCTCAGTCCTCCGCTTTCACAAAGATAAGCCAAGCCAAGTCATTCCCATTGACTTCTCATGGGGAGACTCTTTAGTTTTCAATCTAGTAGGGTTAAAAACTAACATTGCAGTGTGGAATTTCACATCCAAGGACAAGATCTAACCAGTTATGGGAAATACCATGTGGCCCTGATTTTTAGGAATTTTGTAGATTAGCATCCCCATGTGAACCTGCTGCACCTAGGAGGCTTTGAATACTGTCATCCTCTGTCACCTGCCTTCATGTTGGGTTATTAGAATGCATTTGCCATGAATGATGGATAAAGAGAAGGAACAATGTTTAAACATTTGCTACATCGATTTCATCAGAAAACCTTATATCTGACTACAAAATGTAATGTATAGGCTTCTGGGAGAGGTTGTTGATAAAAGATCCCATCTTGGAGAAGGGATGCCACCCTCTGTTGAGCTTTTCTGTTTCACAGAGGGAAGAAAGGCGTGCTCGTTATCTCTCCATGAAACAGCATTCAACAAATACTATGTCTTGAGAAATATCTTCATGATACATAACTTCTCAGACAAGAACATCATTCAGGGGGTTAAGAACATCAAGCAGGTTAAGCCCCCCAATCCAGCTTTGCCACTTGGTTACTGGATGAATTTGGGGAACCTTCTTAAACTTTCTGAGCCCGTGTGTAGAACTGTTGTTGCTATTACTACCACATCCCAGGCTATTGTCTGCTCTGTTCTTTAGAGATGCCCTGGCCACTGTCATCTTGAAACTATAGAAGCCATGAGTACTGTGTGAGGTACTCACAAGACTGGCTCAGTAATATCCCCTTGTGCAAGTGGGGAAAGGCCATGAGTTCTTGAGGTCCCTTAATGCCTTGAGGATACCTAAGAGGTTAACAATTACTAGGTGGTGGAAGTCTCTTCTTGATGTATAGCTGCTCTGTAAGCTGTATAAGTAACTGCTCATCCGTGCTCCTGTTAGTCTCCCTAGTGTATTTGTTGGTTCACTAAGTCGATTTGGGTGGAAAATTTTCTTTGGTTTTATTGACTGTTCTATCTGGGGTGAACGGAAATAGACTCTCCAGGAGAAGTCACATAACTCAGGCAAGATATTCGGGCACTTGTGTATGCTATATGATATATATATTGCGCCTACCTGACCCTGCACTGTTCTTTGGGAGCTTCTTAAGAAAGTATTCTTTTCTAAAGTCATTGCAGTTCCTAATACTTGGTCACAGCAGTTTACGGATACCACATTCACCATGGTATATAGCATCTCTAAGTTTGTTTCTACCCACTTTAGCATAGATTATTTATATAACATAATACCCTTAAATGGCAGGTGCCACGATCACATCCATGATGCAGATGAGGGAAAGAAGGTGTTCAAGGGTTCTGTGGTCTCATCTTCACTGTTGTCTCTATCACATCTTATCTTTGGAATACCTCTGCCAAGGTGGCATTTTCTCTTCATAACCTGGGAAGCTGAAGCCTGGCGACACTAGACAAATTTCCTCAAGTTTCAAAGTATGTAAAAGACAGCTTAGAAGTATACATTTATACAATTTCCAGACCCAAAGTCTTCCCCCTACATAATGTTCCAGACAGAATCCACCTGGATGCAGACATCCTATTTTCTACTCTATGAAAAATATCATCTGCTTTAAACTCTAGCACCTTTCTGCCTTCTCAATGGGTTGTCCTTGATTAATTTTCTAACTCTTAATAGTCACCCCTTTTCTTCAGGTTTTATGTGCATTTGTGTTTTTTATCTCTATCTCTTTATCAAAATGTAAACTCTTTGAAATCAGAGGTTCTGCCCTCCATTTTATCCACTGTTCTCTTCCCCCACGGGAGATGCCTAGCTCAAGGTAGGCATGTATACACATTTTCAGTCTACCAATAACCTCAGTCCTACCATTCTGTCACTCCTTCTGATGATTTGCTTTAGTGAATTCTCTACTGTCTTTGCACCTCAGTTTTCTCACTAGCAAAACAAGAAGATTGTAACACCCACCTTGTGGAGTAGAATCAAGGACTAGGGATGTTAATGTAACTAAGGGGCCTCAGACAAGGTCAAGTAAACTTTAGGAACACAAACAACTTAAACTATGTTTACATAAGCCATTGTTCATTCTTTAAGCATTTCAACTATCTCTATGACTTTGCCAATATTTGTTTTTACATATATTAGCTGGCTGACTTTGTTATCTTCATCCTCACTTTATAGATGAGGAAGGGTAGGGATTAAAAGACAATGTATTTTTTTTAATGACTTTAATCAGTGTCTGGGAGAGGCATTTATCTCTTGGACCCATCAAAGTCATCCTATCCTCTTCTATTGTCTTTCTGCGGAAGCTGGCCCAATATCACAGTGTCAGCCCATACTTCCATTCATTAAACGCAGAAGCTTTATACCATCCGTGTTGGTCTGCAAAGTGTGTCACTGACATGCCCCTTTAATTAATGCCAGTCTCAATGTAAAGCTGAATTAATAGGACTATTGTGTATCATGGCCCAAGGCAATACAATGTCCAGGACCATCTATTTATATCTAAAGCATTTAAAACAATTCCCCTTCCTCCATTCTACCACACACACAAAAATCAATTTATACTAAATGTTGTTACAAAACCATATTTATCACCCAAGGGATTAAGAAAAGCAAAGGGCCAATTTAATGACAGGATGTAGTTCATTATTTATTTCTAGCATGTAAATTATAGATTGTCATAAATTTTTTATTCTTTGGGTGGCCACTACTTTATTCTAGGGGAAAAATGGAGAAGCTTGCATCGCAAAGAGCAAATGTCTCATCTCTGGGCATAAGAGCCACCTCTTTTGCCTTCTGACAGACAATAATCTGTCAGAATGAAAAATTAATGGCCCTCCCTTAATTTATCATCTCATCATCTGTTCTAGCAATGCCTTCTTTCTCAGTCTCTCCCCACCCCTACTTCCCTTTCTCTTTATTCTTCCTCTGCTCACCCACTCTGAGGCTCTGTGCACCAGCAGTGAGTTGCAAACAGAGAAGTGGAGCAGTGGCGAGGAGGAGAAGAGACTGATTGAGTTGTGTTCTCATACAGTGTCTGAGGAGAGGGGCTTTACTCATTAAATGCATCACAATTGGTGGTATAGATGCCAACAGTGTGTGTGCTATCAGTGGAGTTGGATCTTCTTTCACGACTCAAGATTGGCAGAGGGGATCTTAAGTAGCACGATGTTTCAACATGAGATTTGTCAGGGCACTGACAAACCATCAGACCATAAGAAAGAGCCTTTGAGAGGAGATCATGAAATGGGTGAAGTTGATACCACTACCAATACCGGCCGTTGAGCATCAGTAGGGCATCAAGACTACTTGCCAATCCTTTTATTTATCTCAAATTATTTCCACTCCCATGTCTCTTGAAGACCCTTGAATTCACGGCCCACTTCTCTGGCTCTGTGGGAAGTAGACCTACAATTTTATTGTAGTAAATACCTGTACCTTTTACCAAGTGTTTCTACATATAGTCCTTCTAGACAAACATCAGTCTTTAAGTAGTGGCCCTGAGGCTTGTTTTGGCCATGGGCAGGTGAGAGCACTGACACAGTCTCTTGTAGCTCAAGTCAGTCTCAAGTTCACTAAGTGGCTGAGAATGACCATGAGCTTCTGAACCTCCTACCTCCACCTCCTGAGTGCTGAGATTATAGGTGTAGGTTAGCACTGTGTGTGTGTGTGTGCGTGTGTGCGTGTGTGTGTGTGTGTGTGTGAGTATGTGTGTGTGTGTGTGTGAGTATGTGTGTGTGTGTGTGTATGTGTGTGTGTGTGTGTGTGTGTGTGTGATGCTGAACATCAAACCCAAGGCATTCATGAGCGCTAGGCAAGACCTCTACCAACTGAGCAACATTCCCAGCTCCATGAGAGCAGCTTCAAGCACACATGTGTGATATGCCACATGTTTTCTTGCCATAAAACCATCATGCAAGTGTGATGGAATGATATTACCATCATTTGGATTCTTTGGTGACTACAGCAAGGCATACAGCTCCGAAGACCTGTTAGCCCTTCAAGGTATGAAAGGAAGCCTTATAAGGCTAAGCCTCTGAGACACTGGTACAGTTGCATCAGACACACCGTTCTCTTGCTTCCTGGAGGCTGAGTAGAGTTGTCCTTCCTTTTCCGTAAGATATACCACTATCTTGTAGAGTCTCAATCCTTCCATCATCTCCTCGAAAGTTTCGTTTGTTCTTCCCTTCTTTTACTTTATGTTTTTGAAAAGCTTGTATGCTCTTATTTTATTCCATTTCTTGCTTTTATTTCCTTTTTACTGATTATAAGATTTTTCTTCCAATGCCCCAGTGACGTTCTTTGAGATATTCAATGCCTTTGGCTTTGTTGGGTCTAGTTCATTTATTACACTAGATTCCATTAATGTGTTTGATGCCATTGATTAGTCTTTTACTTGAAATGCCATGGCACTTGAATTTTATTATATTTGAGTCCCCTGAATCTTGGTGTGGCCTTTGTCTCATTTTTGGAACAGTGTCCAACTTCAGTTTCTGCACCTGTTATTGTTGGTTCTCAGAATTCTAGAAGACCTGTGAGATTTTTCCTATTACCCATTTCCCCCCTCGTATAGCTTTAACTCTTTTAACTCCAAGGCCACATACCCAGTCTCATGTGTTTCCAAAGACTTAGGCACAGCACAGCCAATACTGAGTGTCATCCTCAGAGGCTACATGGAGATTTAACATAAAAAACATGTCCAAAATGGTGCTCACCCATCATCATCTTTCTCTATAACACATTTCCTTCTTTTTCTTTCTTAGATAATAGCTTTTGTGATGATGATGATGATGATGATGATTGTTATTATTATTACTACTACTAAGGATTATAAAATCCTCATTGAAGGAAGGGCTCATGGTTTCAGAGGGCTCCAGTCCATGGGTGTTGAGGGCATGGCAGAATGAGGGTATGAGGCATTGGCCTGCCACAAATAGGAGGTGGAGCCAGTAGGCTTAAACAGTAAACATATTTACTGGTCTACCACTATTGACTTATTTTCTTTCATTGGGCCCCATCTCTTAAAAGTTCCACAGTTTTCAAAATGGAGCCACAGTTGGGGACTGAGGAGTTAGAGTACAAGTCTGTGGGAGTATTTGAGAGCCATGCCACACTTGTCTTCATTTTTAGTAAGTTCTCTCAAACTTGACCTCTGGTGCTGTATTTCACCCTCTAGCTATGTATGCAGTATACTGTGATTCTAGTAGCATACAGGATTTGGGACACTCCCCTACCTCTCCCTCCCCCAGGTTGCTTGTCTACCTCACTGAAGCTTCAGATAGATTGAACTGCTCACCTTAAGACAGCAGAAGCAATCTGCAGCCCCACTTCTGCCCAGCCATGAACTGCACAGTCTAAGGCATGAGCACTCAGAGGTTAATTCATTTCCTATTTCCTGTCTCTGTTGTGACCTTGGGGACAGGGCTCAGAACATCAGGTCAAGTTCATGCTACGTCTTCCTCCAGATCATTGTATTTTGTCAGTGAGCTTCCTTTCCCACTTTAATAAAACAACATCCAAAATAGATTGGCTTGACTTCCCAACAAATTGCCGTTGCATAAGTGCTGGCTGCTTTGCATCGCTCGAATATTCAGAGGTAACTAGTGATATTGTTGAGTGGCTACTGTGAAGATTTATGTGCAGAGCTGAGAAGGCTTGCTTCCTTTTTCTATTTTTTCTCCTCTTAAAGTAATAATAAAGATTACAAAAGAGAAATAAGCAAGGGAAGTTAATTTGAAATGAATCTTTAATCAGGTTTCATCTGTTCGAAGCAAACGTCTCCTTTGTTTGAGCATGGCCACAGAGGCGGAGCCTGGAGACACCATTCTGTAGATGTATCCTCAAAGTCAAAGCCATTCTGACAGAAATCAAACGAGAAATAATTTCTCCCTGAAGGAATTCTGTTTCAGCTTAATGACGGCTCAAGTGTTCCTGTTCAAATGGCATAATGGGGCTTTTTAATTACGGTTCACACTGTCCAGTGTAATGGCAAGACTTTTACTTATTTATTTTTTTCCCTGAGCTCATTTGTTGAGTGTGTATTGCCAAATGCAGAGTTTACCCCAAGGTGAAAAAGCGAATTAACTTCTAAAGGTAGGTGTGTGTTCAAACTTCTCTTTTATGAGGGAGGAGAATAGAGCACAAGAGACTCAGGCTACGGTTGGAAATTTATTCCCCAAGACCACTGGAGGGGCATGGTCAGAGGCACAAGCTGAATCATAGAGTAGGGTGCCTGTGTTAGCGTCTTTTTTATTTTTGTGGTTGCATGATAGATAACTAACCAGACAAAAGCTGGGAACTCCAGGGACAAAGAGTTTATTTTGGCTCACAGTTCCAGAGAGGATATGGATGCAGTCCACTACGGTAGGAAGATGGGGAAGCAGGCAGGGAAGGCATGGCAGCAGGAGCATGAGGGAAGAGGGGGGGGGGAGAGAGAGAGAGAGAGAGAGAGAGAGAGAGAGAGAGAGAGAGAGAGGTGAGCTAGGGACCAAGTGTTCAAACATAACCTGAAATTTAATATACAAACCACAGTGCCCAGCATCAAAGCTGAAAAGTGAATCTGAGCCTCTCATAAGGAGGGTGGGTTAGGGCGGCTTGCCCATTGGACAATGAAGAATATACTCCTGGGATGCTCTGGGAGAAAACTCTCATTTTAGTATTTGTGCTCTGGCTCTGTAGCAGGCTCAATTGGCCTTGAACATTCATAGCAGAAATTTGCAGCAGCTGTAGTGATGTAGAGCCATGAGTTGGCATCCAGTCCTGTTTCTATCAGTTCTAGAATTTGCTCAAGCTCTCTGAGTATGCATGGTGACAGGAAGAGACATGGATGGAGAGAACTGGAGTCATACGGTGTTCTTGTACTACAGCAGAAGCTGCAGCAAACACACAGGTCTGAATGAATGAAGCTGTTCAAACCCAGCCCTGTTCCCCACTCTTTCTTTCTTTCTTTCTTTTTTTTTATTAACTTGAGTATTTCTTATATACATTTCGAGTGTTATTCCCTTTCCCGGTTTCCGGGCAAACGTCCCCCTCCCCCTCCCCTTCCTTATGGGTGTTCCCCTTCCAACCCTCCCCCCATTGCCGCCCTCCCCCCCCATAGTCTAGTTCACTGGGGGTTCAGTCTTAGCAGGATCCAGGGCTTCCCCTTCCACTGGTGCTCTTACTAGGATATTCATTGCTACCTATGGGGTCAGAGTCCAGGGTCAGTCCATGTATAGTCTTTAGGTAGTGGCTTAGTCCCTGGAAGCTCTGGTTGCTTGGCATTGTTGTACATATGGGGTCTCGAGCCCCTTCAAGCTCTTCCAGTTCTTTCTCTGATTCCTTCAACGGGGGTTCTATTCTCAGTTCAGTGGTTTGCTGCTGGTATTCGCCTCTGTATTTGCTGTATTCTGGCTGTGTCTCTCAGGAGCGATCTACATCCGGCTCCTGTCGGTCTGCACTTCTTTGCTTCATCCATCTTGTCTAATTGGGTGGCTGTATATGTATGGGCCACATGTGGGGCAGGCTCTGAATGGGTGTTCCTTCAGTCTCTGTTTTAATCTTTGCCTCTCCCTTCCCTGCCAAGGGTATTCTTTTTCCTCATTTAAAGAAGGAGTGAAGCATTCACATTTTGATCATCCGTCTTGAGTTTCATTTGTTCTAGGGATCTAGGGTAATTCAAGCATTTGGGCTAATAGCCACTTATCAATGAGTGCATACCATGTATGTCTTTCTGTGATTGGGTTAGCTCACTCAGGATGATATTTTCCAGTTCCAACCATTTGCCTACGAATTTCATAAACTCGTTGTTTTTGATAGCTGAGTAATATTCCATTGTGTAGATGTACCACATTTTCTGTATCCATTCCTCTGTTGAAGGGCATCTGGGTTCTTTCCATTTTCTGGCTATTATAAATAAGGCTGCGATGAACATAGTGGAGCATGTGTCTCTTTTATATGTTGAGGCATCTTTTGGGTATATGCCCAAGAGAGGTATAGCTGGATCCTCAGGCAGTTCAATGTCCAATTTTCTGAGGAACCTCCAGACTGATTTCCAGAATGGTTTTACCAGTCTGCAATCCCACCAACAATGGAGGAGTGTTCCTCTTTCTCCACATCCTCGCCAGCATCTGTTGTCCCCTGAGTTTTTGATCTTAGCCATTCTCACTGGTGTGAGGTGAAATCTCAGGGTTGTTTTGATTTGCATTTCCCTTATGACTAAAGATGTTGAACATTTCTTTAGGTGTTTCTCAGCCATTCGGCATTCCTCAGCTGTGAATTCTTTGTTTAGCTCTGAATCCCATTTTTTAATAGGGTTATTTGTTTAAAAATATGGAACGCTTCACGAATTTGCGTGTCATCCTTGCTCAGGGGCCATGCTAATCTTCTCTGTATCGTTCCAATTTTAGTATATGTGCTGCCGAAGCGAGCACTTCCCCACTCTTTCTTTAGTTACACATCTTGCTCTAGGGATCCCATCTCTGCCTCTCATAAGCTGGGATTATGGGTGGGCCATCATTTCCATCCAGCATTTTTTTTGAGTGTTAGAATGCTGAACTCTGGTCCTCATTCTTGCATGGCAAATCCTTTATCTGCTGAGCTATCTGCCCAGCCCAGAGCATCTTGGCATTAAATGATCAGACATCTTTATAATGACCTTTCTTTGTTTCCTTGCTGTCTAATTAATAGAATACTGGTACTCTTGTTACCTAACAGGCCCTCAACCCAGAAGCCCAGGTATAATACTTTTCTAGCAAGGCTTTAGGTAAAAAAATGGGGATACCTAACTTTTCTATTTTGCTTTAGAAAATGTAGAATTGAGAAGATTTCTAGCTCACATGAGTGTTTAAGAAACAAGAGCTCGAAGGAAAATAGGGGGAGGGACCAGCCGTGTTTTCACTGCTGCCGAGCCAAGGCTGCTTCCATTTCCCTACTGTGCAGTTCTAGATGGATGTAGGTCATTACTGGGGAGGGTGGGAAAGGATGCTGAATTAGTGTAGGAAATGACTGTAATTTTGGAGTTTGCAGAAGCTTCATGAAAACCTCCCTTTCTCTACCCAGCTTGTCTTAGACTATTATCTGTCTCAGGACACTTGTGAGCTGGTCAAGAGTGTCAGGGTATCACCGCCCATCTCCATCCCAGTCTCTCCTGACCCCCTCACAGCTACAGCAGAGTACATCCTAATACGCAGAGTGTTTGCAGAGGTGCATCACATCTGTGGACACGAATTTAGACACATGCGTTATGTTGACACTGTGTATTCTAGCTGCGTTCATTCCCTCCTTGGCTGCTTGAAGGTCTGGTTTGATTTTTGATCTGTGAAATTGATACTTAATTAAATAAATGTTGAGCAAAGGAAAAAAATCTATCACAAGAAAATGCAAGTCTGAGCAGCAAATAGGCATTCGATAGGTAGTTATTGAACAATGACTTTCTATCACTTTGGATGACTTGATTCTCCTCCATGAACTCTGTTTATACGATTTCATTCTTCTAGTATCCTATGAATTAATAAAAAGCTAATTAGAGTTCATAATTTTCTGTTTTATGACTCAGTCACTGTGATGGGTCATCTGAATCATCAGCTTGGTGAGATCTAGAATTACCTGAGGGAGGGGCCTCTGGGCATACCTGTGTGGGGTTATCTTGATTATGCTAATTGAGGTGGGAAGACTGCTCCGCTGTGTATGGCCCAGTCCCTCAGTTTGGACCCTAAACTCTATAAAAATGGGACAGAGAACTGAGCATAAACATCCCTCATTTCTTGACTATGAATGCAGTGTGAGCAGCTGTCTCATGTTCTCATCCCTGTGGCTTTCCCGTCTCTATAGACTATTAACTGCTCTGACTTCCCTCCCACAGTGGACTGTTTAAAACCTGGCACTCTGAGCTGAAACAAGCCCCTTTCTCCCTGAAGTTGCTTTTGTCCTGGAATTTTATTACAACAACAGGAACAATAGCTAAGACAGACACATTGCCCACTAGATATTTTGTGGAACAGGGCTGACTTAGGTTAAGGAAGGAGGAAGAGGACGTGATCACAGTCATTTTGCCACTGTGGTGGTGATCTCCAAGGAGAGCGGATTTTCTTTGACCACGATGATCACGCATGGCATGGAATGTCAATAAGACGGCTGCCGCCGTGGAGCCCCGAAACCCCCTGGTCTTGAGTCCATCACACACTTGGGGTCTCAGCCTTTTGATGTTTTTATCTTTCATCTCGGAAGCAGCTACTCATGTCACTTTTGCAAGAGCCTGACACTAGAAGCGAGTTCAGACAGCTGGATTGTCAGGCATTTATATCTGTGATCTGGATTGAAACAGTTCCTCCAAAACTCTTCAAAGCAACACAGAGACGGCCTCAAATCACTTTTCCCATTTGGTTTTAGTAGTGCATTCTAGAACGCACTTCGACCTCTGATTTACATAGCTTCAATGACATCACCCATGACCTTCACAAATATTGCCACATTCCTGTCTTTTCCTATCTGTGTAAAACAGAAATAACACAAATAGTTTGTTCTCTTATCTATGTGACAGGGAGACAACACATTGGTATATAGTTGATACCCCCTGATGCTAGTCTGAGTATTTGGTACCCGAGACAGCTCAACTCATATATTTAATAGTTCTCCTTAGTTCACTTCTCCTAAATCCATTACCCTTTTCCTCATGTGTCTGGGGCACCTCGGAAATGTAGACCCATGAGCCCACACTAGTACAGGAGTTCATGCGCCTGACTGATGCTTTTATCCTCTTCCTGTGATGTGACTGCTTGTCACTCAGTCCCTATTACTAAGATCTAATTCCATCATGTGTAAAATGGAGATCAGGATCCTTGTCTTTTCCACATCACTGGGTTTCTGGGAGAATTATATAAGCTGGTGGAAGCCAATTAAAAATTTTACAGTTCCATAACTATCTGAGAGATTATCGGGTATAGTTAAATACAATTGGTGCTACTCAGTAAATGAAGCTATCTCCGCAAAGCACCACAGCCTTCCTCTTCACACTACTTGAGATGACGAAGTTATATCCGCTTGATGATTTAATCCTTGTCTTCTCCCTCAGCCATGCTAAACTTCTGTGAGTCTGTGAGTGCATTGGCTGAACTCCCGGTGACGTAATCGTTGGAGGTCGGTGCTTTCTGGTTGCTCCAGTGGGGCAGTGCCCTCCACTTAGATTCTAAATGTCTGTGAGGGTGGGATGCACAAAGCATCCTAGGTAGCTGGGAGGAGAGCTATCAAGGGGCAGTTCTATGGTTTTCATTCTGACCTGCTTGAAGTTCTGGCAGCTGAGATGAAAAGTCTGTTAGAATGGCCAGTAACTGTTTCTCAGAGTGTCTTGAAGTGCAAAACCAAACCAAACCAAACCAAACCAAACCAAACCAAACCAAACCAAACCAAACCAAACAAACCAACCAAAATAACAACCAACCAACCAACCAACCAATAAAGTCGACTAAAACTAAAGACGATGCTGAAGTTCTGAAAGGGAGATTCACATTAGGAATGTGAGGAGGAAAATGAAAATACCCCAAACTCAGTCTCGGTGCATATGAAGTTGACAAAGATTAAAACAAAGAGTGAGAGGAAAATAGACTCCGAGAGGTCCACAGAAACCGACCCTCACTTAATAAATGGCCAAGCAGCCCATGTCTAAATGTCACCAGTAAGCAGAAGCCCAGGGCATAGGAAAGTCCTTTTGTTGTTAGCTCTAAATGGTGTGATATTGACCTCTGTCACCATGTAACCCTCGCTTTGTAGGAGCTTGCCTCGCTCTGCCAGGCATCCATTAGCACGCTTGAAGCCAGTCTACCACTGAGTTTCCTCCAGGAAAGCACTCCCAGCGTCCTCCATCATCTTGTACATAGCCTGAGTATCAGTCATTTATATCTGAGTGTGAAATTATCCCTCTAGGTCATTTATGCCATGGAAATAAGTTGGTGTGGCACACATATTGATCCAGAAACAGCTAGAATAGTATGTCAATTGGCCCTGCGAAATGAAATGACAGATAAATGTATGTGGACTTCCCACAGACCAAAAACCGGAGAATCAGATATGGTGGGAGTATAAGACCATTTTAGTGAGAGCTTGGTTTGGTTTGCTCAATGTAATATCCTTTATGCCTTAGATGAGATCACGTATGCTGTAAGTGATCAATTACTGCTCATTGAATCAATCATATGGGAAGAGTGAGCAGACTTTGCAGTATCCCCCCAGTCACAGGGTCTCTTCCCCAGGACAGAGGGCTCTCCACATTCCAGGCCCGTCAGTCCCTCTTTTCTGAGGTTTCCCTGTTGCTCTATGTGTAGCTTTAGTTGCTTGAGTTTTGATATTAGGATTACTCCTGTGATGCTTTGCTGTGAAGCATGGCTTCTGAGGGGCTGGACACGTCTTGTTGTGCTTGTCAGTGATTCTTTAGGGCCGTGCTCAGTGCATGATTGGTGCGGGCATCCAGGCGCAGTTTCTTTCTGCTGCTGAAGTCATGTTTTTAAGTACAGGAGGGTGTACTTCCCACAAAGATCATTCTCCATTAAGTCAGAGAAGCCAGTTCTCAGCATCTAGCTTTAATTTTTCTCCCTGAGATACTATCTGTAAGTATTTATTGAAGCTTTTAAAATATGAGTAGGTTATGCCTGATTTTGATGGGTTTTGCTGCTAGATTGCCTAACTTCTGGTGATTTTGGGTTACTTTCTTATCCCCAGACCTCAGTTTTGTCATCAGGACAATGGAATTGGAAGGTATATTCCAGTGGGCACCTTCTGATATCAGAAGTCACCACCTCCATGACTCTCTATAGTTTTATGTATGTGTGTGTGTGTGTGTGTGTGTGTGTGTGTACACACACAGACACACACACACACACACACACACACACACACACACACACACACATATATATATATATATATTAAAGACAAAGTGATGTTTTGACTGGGCTAGATAGATGGCCATCAAGCCCTCAGGATCATCTGTCTTTCCCCAGTGCTTCAGTTACGGGTACTCCTTACAACAGGCTTTTACATGGTTGCTGGGGATTTGAACTGAGATCCTTATGTTTGTACAGCAAATATTTTAGCCATTTTACCAGACCTCACATGATTTTACCCCTACAGGTGACTTCACATAGTAAAAAGTCCTACATTACAGGAGCTTCCCTTGGCTTCTAGAAAGCACTGACAAGAAGAGATCAAGAATCAGAGCCATTGGGGAGCAATCGTGACAGAGCAAAGAGACGAAGCAAACAAACCCAGCTGTGCTGTGGACAGCAAGAGACACACAGAGAGCTGTCTGACGCTGTGTGACAGGCCCTCGTGTCTGCTGTAACTGGCTGTGGCTGCTCATGGGCCAAGCAGGTCGAGGACAGGACAGAATCTAAGACTGGACTCCTGAGTACAGATTGCAGGAGGCAGGGGCAGGGCAGGAAGACACACTCACTGAGGCACCCGGTGGCCAGGCCACTTATTGATGTGGGTTCATTCATTTCTGATAAGGGCCTCCAGGGCAAACGCCAATAAACTATATGAATAAATGTTGGACGTCACTAGGCACTGGAGAAACACGTATCAAAACTACACTGAGATCCATCTTACCCCAATCGGAAGTGATCCTTAAGAAAGCAAACAGATGTTGGCAAAGATGTGACTGTAAGGGAAATGCACACAGCGCCAGGCTTTCCAGGGTAAGCAGGATAGACGGCTGCGTCTCAACTACAATTGCACTGCGATGGCAGGTGAGACCATAGGTTTGGCAGTCATTTGGTGACTGTCACCATGCCAATACCATTCATACAAGGCTGTCGCTCGCCAATACCATACACACAGCATGGGGGGGGGGTCCACGCTCAGTCTCCGAGTCCAGAGCTCTGGGGCTTTCTTCTCTCATCTCCCTCTTAGAGGATTCCTGTCCCTAGTGTTGCTGTGTCCCCTTCCTGCAGGGTCACAGAGGTCTACAAGTTCTCAGATATGCCAAGCTGCTTCTAGCATTTGGATCTTTTGTGTCCCCTCGTTTTTTTCCTGCTGCTGAATTCATGGAGTTAGCCCCTGTAGCTGGAACTCTCCTGAGGGTTTGTTGTTCCTCTGAGTTGGGGTCACATACAGGTCAACCCAGCTTTGAACTCACTCTGTTGCCCAGGGTAGCTCACAAGTGTGATGCTCCTCCTCCCTTAATCTCAGGAGTGCTGGGTTACACACTTGCACCATCACACCCTGTGGGCTTTCTCTCTTCAGGGCATCCTGTATAGGACTCATCATTTAATCGGGGATGTTTTCTGAGATGTTTGTCTGGCGTGGTTTTTTTTCTGAGCTTGGGTCGCCCAAGGAGAGAAGAGAAACTACCCACCTAACTGACTTGCAAATATTATTAGAGATGGGATAAAAGCAGGAGTCTGCTGGCTGGGAGCAGCGCCGCCACCATCGATTGGGTAATAGGAAGCCCTCAGGTGTGAGTCCTCATTAAGGCAGAGGGGTATGAATCATTTTCTAATGACATCGCTTCGATCCCAGCAGCTCAGCATGCAGCTTGCCTCCACGGTCGGGCTGCAAGTCAGGAGAGCCATTGGGGTCTGCCGCCAGGCTCTCTGCCATATGTTGTTTCTTACAATTAGCAGGTGCTTGGGGGTGGGGGATAGACAGCCAGAGGCCAAGGCAGCTGCCTGTGCCAGGGAAGCTCTCACAGGCCATTCCTGGAGCTTAAGAGGGGAAAGAAGGTGGGTAGAAGTGAAATAGAACCACGAGGGGCTACAATGGGGGCAGAAAGAGAGGCCTTTGCTTTGGATTGTCCCACACTCACTGATGAATCCTGGCAGGCCTATGCCGAGGGAAGGTTATTTTAATATAATCTTTTTGCTGTCTGTCACACACTAGGGAGTGGACTGTAAAAATGTTATCCCTTCCAGGAACAATCAGCATTATCGATTATATCATTTTCACCTTAACTTTTTGCAGATGTTTCCTCTCATGGGAAGTTGGCAACACTGAGGTCTGAGATGTCCATTTGCTCACACATTGATAAACGCACACACTGTACTCCACATACTCATCATGGTCTAAAACATTGCCATCACTCAAAAGACTACTCTTGCACACTTTCTCAAAAGGTCCCCAGGAGCCCTAGACAGAGGGTACTACGTCCCATTGTGAAGATCTTTTCCGTCTTTCAAGAGCGTGTTTCCTCTTCTGATGTATCTGACGTCTGTAGGGGAAAGAGCTCAGTCTTTGTTTGTTTCTACCAGGGACAGTCATTGTAAGCTAGGGTTTTACATCAGTGAAATGACACTGTGTGTTGTGTTTTGTCCATTGCTTCTTCACTCAGCATAACACTTTTGAAATTCATTCATGCCATGTGCATCAGTAGGCACTTCCTTTTTTTTCTTAAACCACCAAATAGCACTTTGTTGCGTGAACACGCCATAGTTTGCTTATCTGCCCTAGTTACATATGGGACACAGAGTGAGGATTGGAGGAGGACATGGTGGTATCTTTCTGTCATCTGAGTTGTGTTAAGTCAGTGGTAATTATGTCATTTTGCATGTTTAATGTGTTTGGCTTTTCTCCAAGATCCCTTTCCTTTTCCCCCTGCTTCCCTGTGTCAGCCATTGAGATTGATCCATGAGCAAGACACATTGTTCCTGAAGGCTGTGATCTGTGGAGAGATAAGCAACCCACGGTGACATCACACATATGTTATTACAGCTGTGATAAGTGCTGTAAGAAGCCATGGGTCCTGGTGTCCAGGAGGATCAGGGAAGGCCTTCACAAGAAAGCTAACCTCAGAGGAAATAACATTTTATTTCCTGTCGGTCACTGGGGTTAAGAAGGAATAGAACATCCAAGCAGAGAGAGGAACCTGTGAGGTTGGAGACAGCATGGTGAATTCAAGGACCCACTAGTAGATATCATACCCGGCACATAGTAGGACCAGGACACTGCAGTAGGAATTCAGCAATCTCTTTGTTTCCTTCCTGCTGGGAAAATTAGAGTTCTGGGCCATCATTTTGGGAAAGGGTCACCCATCAAGTCTTCTCTCACTGTTTGTACTAATTAAAAGTCTGATAGGTGCCATAAATGGGTACCAACTTAGGACTGAGCAACACGTCAAAAATTTTTATTTCAAGTTCTGCAGTGACTCCCCTAAAGATCATACTACTCGTTTTGTACATTAGGAAACTGAGACTCCAGATGTAAACTGGGACAGTTAGGTCAATATACCCAGGTAGTGGCAGCATCATGGTCCAAGCTTACGTGCCTTCAAGAGCTATGTCTTTCTCCATTCGTCTCTGGTTGCCTGCTCCTTGGTTTGAAGCAAGGAACTGGGGAGAGGTAATGGTTTTAGTTAGCCTGTTGGTCTCCCCAAGTTAAATTCAGTTCAGATTGCTTCTTAATGAAAGGCGTCCAGGCACAATCTCCATGAGATCCGTTAAGGAATAACTGACAGGCAGAGATTGCCAATACAGAGTCATTAATATGCAGTAATGATGAGTGATAAGAGATGAAGATCTAAGTGAACTATTAAATGACAATATCATTTTCTTGTCTTCTTCCCTTATGCACACTGACAGGAGGAGAGTTGACACGATAATTTTATAAAACTCTCTGACACTTCCTGTTAACTCCCCTCCATTAGCTTAGTGTGATAATTGGCAAGAACAGATACATCAGAAGAGGAAACACGCTCTTGAAAGACGGAAAAGATCTTCACAATGGGACGTAGTACCCTCTGTCTAGGGCTCCTGGGGAGATGGCTCAGCGGATATGTAAGCATGAGTACTTGAGCTTGGGCCCCCAGAACCCAGATAAAGCTAGATATGGTAGCTTGCATCTGGAACTTCAGCTCTCTTAAGGTGAGATGGGAGGCTTAGATAGGAAAATGCCCAGAAACTCATGGGTCAGTTGGAGAGGTAAACAGCAACAAATTATTCTACCTCAAACAGGGTAGAAGTCAAAGACTGACACCATAGGTTGCCCCCTGACCTCCTCATGTGTGCTGTGGCACAGGCATGCCGGCACTCACAAATACACACACACACACACACACACACACACACACACACACACACACACACTGTCAACATCTTAATGGCACGTGAAAGACTAAGTGTTTTTTTTTTAAACTCTAGTAGTTATAAAGTCTATCCACTAGATCCTTAAAAGCAGAGGGAAAAAGTGAACTTTTGACCTTTGGCCTTTTATGTTCTACCTTCTGTCTCCCTCCCCAACCCTATAACATCTCTATTTTACCCATCCTTCAAGGCTCAACTAATTTTCACACAGCTTCTATATACTCTTAGCTTTCCTGACTTTAAACTTGAGGTCCAAAGTTTGCTCAGAACTATGGATAGCTTTGGGGTGAAGGTCTGCAATGTCCCCATATCTGGGAGATTTAATATCTCAGACATGTAATTATTCCTTGCATTGAGAATTATGAGACTGGGGGGCCTAAATGAAGCTGTACGTTCATTGGAATTATCTAAACTTGTTTTAGAGATCTTGCCTTAGGTCTCTATGGAATGAATTGTCTTTCCCAAATTCCCATATTGATATTCTAATATCCAGGTTATTTATTTATTTATTTTTTAAGAATGTAACCATATTGGGTCACAGAGTACTTAAAGAGGTGATTTTAAATGAAATGCTTTGGTGGCTTCTAATCCAGAATGGTGACTATCCTCAAAAAAAAAAAAAAAAAAAGAAGAGAAGGAAGAGAAAAAAAGGAGGAGGAGGAGAAGAAGGAGGAGGAGGAGGAGAAAGGAGAGGATGAGGAGGAGGAGGAGGTGGACATGGACATGGACATGGAGAGAGGAAGAAACAGGAAGCCGAAGGCTAAGTAAAACTCCAGGAGAGGGGCACAGAGCAGGTCTCTCCTAGTTCTAGGTAGAAATAATCTTGTCAACTCCTTAATCCTTTCTGTCTCCTAATTTGTGGTTCTTTGTTACAGCATTTCTGGCAAACGAATGCTTCAGCCAAATAAATGGCACTAGGGTAGGCGACTCAAACACCAACTGACTACCGTCAGTAGTATCGGGGCCAGAGACGTGAGTCAGTTGGTAAAAAGAACTATTTTGAATCAAGTGGTTTGATATTTAAAGGTACTGGGTCTTATTTGGGAACACCATGATTAAATCTGTACTAAATACTGGTACAAATAGATCAAATTAACTTTCTACTAGGATTTTTTAGGATTCCCCCAGAAGCTTTGGAGACTACTACATGAGTGAACGAGTAGCTCTTTCCCCCATTCATTTCTTCTTCTTCTTCAGCCACTCAATCGCTTAAGTTTAAGATTTAGAAAAGTACTGCAGTATAATGCAAGCCAGTCTCTGGATTAAAATTACGTCTGCCATAAACTCTGGTGAATCATTTATCCTTTCTAAGCCTTGTTTGGACTGGACTGAAGGGAAGGGGCTTCCTGCTGTCTAGCAACTGAGTGACGTTCAGCAGGGATTCTTTTTTTAATCTTTATTAACTTGAGTATTTCTTATTTACATTTCGATTATTATTCCCCTTCCCGGTTTCCGGGCCAACATCGCCCTAACCCCTCCCACTCCCCTTCTATATGGGCTTCCCCTTCCCATCCTCCCCCCATTACCACCCTCCTCCCAACAATCACATTTACTGGGGGTTCAGTCTTGGCAGGACCAAGGGCTTCCCCTTCCACTGGTGCCCTTACTAGGCTATTCATTGCTACCTATGAGGTTGGAGCCCAGGGTCAGTCCATGTATAGTCTTTGGGTAGTGGCTTAGTCCCTGGAAGCTCTGGTTGCTTGGCATTGTTGTTCATATGGGGTCTCGAGCCCCTTCAAGCTCTTCCAGACCTTTCTCTGATTCCTTCAACGGGGGTCCCGATCTCAGTTCAGTGGATTGCTGCTGGCATTCGCCTATGTATTTGCTGTATTCTGGCTGTGTCTCTCAGGAGAGATCTACATCCGGTTCCTGTAAGCCTGCACTTCTTTGCTTCATCCATCTTATCTAACTAGGTGGCTGTATATTTATGGGCTACATGTGGGGCAGGCTCTGAATGGGTGTTCCTTCTGCTTCTGTTCTAAACTTTGCCTCCCTATTCCCTGCCAAGGGTTTTCTTGTTCCCTTTTAAAGAAGGAGTGAAGCCTTCACATTTTAGTCATCCTTCTTGAGTTTCATGTGTTCTGTGCATCTAGGGTAATTCAAGCACTTGGGCTAATATCCACTTATCAATGAGTGCATACTATGTGTGCTTTCCTGTGATTGGGTTACCTCACTCAGGATGATATTTTCCAGTTCCAACCATTTGCCTATGAATTTCATAAGGTCATTGTTTTTGATAGCTGAGTAATATTCCATTGTGTAGATGTACCACATTTTCTGTATCCATTACTCCGTTGAAGGGCATCTGGGTTCTTTCCAGCTTCTGGTTATTATAAATAAGGCTGCTATGAACATAGTGGAGCATGTGTCTCTTTTATATGTTGAGGCATCTTTTGGGTATATGCCCAAGAGAGGTATAGCTGGGTCCTCAGGTAGTTCAATGTCCAATTTTCTGAGGAACCTCCAGACTGATTTCCAAAATGGTTGTACCAGTCTGCAATCCCACCAACAATGGAGGAGTGTTCCTCTTTCTCCACATCCTTGCCAACATTTGCTGTCACCTGAGTTTTTGATCTTAGCCATTCTCACTGGTGTGAGGTGAAATCTCAGGGTTGTTTTGATTTGCATTTCCCTTATGACTAAAGATGTTGAACATTTCTTTAGGTGTTTCTCAGCCATTCGGCATTCCTCAGCTGTGAATTCTTTGTTTAGCTCTGAACCCCATTTTTTAATAGGGTTATTTGTCTCCCTGTGGTCTAACTTCTTGAGTTTCAGTAGGAATTTTAACCTAGTGTGATATAAGCCAGTCGGACTTACAGAACTAAGAACAGTTTATTAATTTAAGAATCGATTTGCTGGAATAGATAGGTTCTTCAGTAAGTGGAAAGTGTCCACAAGCTTCCATGTTAAGTAAGCATCCCTGAAGCCTCTTACCTTCCTTCTTTCCTCTCATCTCTTTCTTTCCTCCTTTTTCTTCCCCATCTCTTCCTTTGTTTTCCTTTCCTCTCTCCTGCTCTCGCCCCTTTTCCCTTTCTTCCCTCCCCTTCCACTTCCCTTTCTTGTCTATCCCATTTTTTTCCCTCACCATATCAACTTATTTCCTGTTGAAGGTAGAACTCCCCAAACAGATGTTTAACATTGTGCTGTGTGCATCTTCTTTTGGAAATATAGTCTCTGTGGATATAATTTAGATGTCAGCTCATGTCAGACTGGAAGAAGGTGGGTCCAAAATCCAGTGTTACTGGTGTCATTCAAGTTGAAGTGACACAGGAATGGGTAGTTCCCTGTGGGAAGAATGGTACACAAAGTCACAAACCCACTGAGGGGACGTAACTATGTAATTATGGAGACCGACTGGAGGGAAGACTAGCCAGTGTGAAGGTAGGAGAGTGGCATCATGACTGATTCCAGACTTTTGGCCTCTAGGGATGTGAGAAAACAAGTAGTAGTTGTTTCATCTTCTCTTCCTCATCCCTTTGTGTGCTACCTTGATATGGCTGCCCTAGAAAATACCATTTCCCTGGGGCAGAGTTTGATTAGGAATGCACCTGTTATTGGCAGCAGAGCCTTGGTTTTCTGGCTATCTTGGTTCCATGGTTACTTTCTTACCTACTTACTTATCCACTTTTATTTTTTTCCTAATGCTGAGAACATATTTAAAATTCAGAGAAGAACCTTCCATTGGGCCACTGTGTTGATACCTTGCTTCGGGGCTGAGCAATGCTGCTAACAAACCATTTAATGGATCCAGGAGTGCTTGGTTTCTGGATCAGACTGTCTCCCACTAGAGAGCTGCCACTTGGGTGCACAGGATCAGTGTTCCTTCATTTGTTTTTGGTGGAATTGCTTGACCTTGGAGTGGAGGAAATTTACTCGTAAACACTCTGTCTCAAATGCTCTTGAAATTCACCCTTTAGTTTTGAAATACTGTCTGAGTGGTGGCTCTGCCTATCCTAAGCCTGCCTGCCCTGAGTAGTCTCCATTCCAAATCATTTGTGGGACAAGGCAAGGTTGTGCCTTCTCCCTTGTCTTATTTATTGGCACATTAAGACCACTAATCACAATTAAAAATAACGATGCCATCAAGATTATTCAAATCAGGGACAACCAATTTCAACTACCATTACCTGGAGATGGAATTATGGATTCTGCTCTGTCTTCAGCACTTTTAAAGGACTCTTCTCTCCATTATCCTTCCATCCCCCCATCAGACTCCTGAATTATATTGGGAATTAATATAATATGTAAAGTCACTTCTAAATGAACTCTGTCCTGCTGCTTTTGCCTTGCCCACACTCCAGTCCCAGCACCTCCCTTGGTAGCCTTCAGATGTCAGGATGGGTCACTTTCAGTGCAACATCTGGTATTGGTCTTGCAAGCATCGTCCCCCACCTCCAGGTAGAATGTTGTTGGAGTGAGTCAGGGCTTGCTTGTCTGGGTCATTTACATGGAAACGGAGTTCTACATTTCTGCACATACCAAGTACCTGTGATATTTATTCCTTCAGCACCCAGGATTTTTTCATAATGTTAGACACAGGAATAAAATTAATCCCTGTCTTTGTCTTTCTCTGAAGGTCTCTGGGATGGTGGGAGGGAGGACGGCAAGGCAAACTCTTCTCTAGAAGTAAAACTTCTAACTGAGATATAGGTGATGGGAAGAAAATGTCTTAAAGAAACCTGGCAGTTAGGCTGAGGCAGAAGAAAGAGTAAAGAGCAGGAAGAAAATACAAAAGAGATGAACCACGAGTAGGCAGCAGAGAGGGAGGTTAGTGAGTCAGGCACAGTGTGAACCGGATGTGGTATAGCTACACAGGAAGCCCAGGCACAGTGTGAACCGGATGTGGTATAGCTACACAGGAAGCCCAGGCACAGTGTGAACCGGATGTGGTATAGCCACACAGGGAGCACAGTGTTATGTGGGGCATTGCTTAGCAAGAGCTTTCCATTTTGGTGCCTGTAATGTAGAAAACTTGAGAAACCCTTGGAACAGACATGCAGCTCATGATCTCTGCTTAGGAGGGAATGCGTGTCAGCCTGTCCTGTTTTTAGGAGAGTGGAGATGTGAAGGAGTCTCAATTTAACCCTTCTTTTCTTGTTATCACCAGCCATTTACACCCCTGTGTGTGTCAGTAGGGACCTCTTTTCCATATCCTTCTGCTCCAGCCCCACAACAGCTGTAGAGCAGAGGCCCCCACAACAACTTGGAGCTGTCAGTATGACCTCCCTGTCTCTCCATATCCAGCCCACAGTTATAACCTGCACATTGCCCTGAGTGGGAGCAATGAGAGGTTTGCTTAGTGAGAAGATGCTTAGTGAGTAAAAGTGCTTGCTGAACAATCCTGAGGACTCGAGTTTATCCTCAGCACCATGTAAAACTTGGGAGTGGTAGCAGCCATGACTGTAAATCCCAGAGCTGGGGAGTCAGAGACAGGAGAATGCCCATGATTAATTGAATTGGTAAGCTTCTCAGTTTAAAGAACTAAGGTGGAAAGTCATGTAACATTAACTTCTGGCTTCTAGATGCATGGGTATACATGTGCACATGCACTCGAACATAATTTGTGTACAAACACACACACACACACACACACACACACACACACACACACACACACGCGCGCGCGCGCGCGCGCGCGCGCGCGCACAGGTGCACGCGTGTGGAGCGGGGCTGGTTTAGGCACTGAGGGATTCTCTGTCCCTCTTCCACCCTTCTGTTACCAGTTAGACCTCATTAGACCTCTGAAAGCTTGTTTCCTCATGAAGAAAAGGGACTCAGTAAAAACTTACCTTCTGGGACCGCTGTGAGGATTAACAGAAATAATTCATGTTATAAAGCAGACTCAAAGGGTGTTATGTAGGATAATGACTACTTAAAGCTTATTTCCTTTAATCCAATTCTAGTTGTTCATGGATTAGATTTTGAGATCTTCAGTGACATTGAACGAGACATGTATCTCTGATTTTCCAGGACTTGGCAAGCTACTGGTACTCAATTCATGTCATCTGACCCTGTAGATAAGCTTGCTGTGGTTTGAATCGAGCAGTGGAGGGTGTGAGAAGAGTGTTTGAAAGACAGTGAAGTGACTATGACCTTGTGGATGTGTCTCTCCCATCCTTCCCATCCCTTCAACTCAGCTGCTGCTGAGACCAAGCATTTCTGGCATTCATGGCTCCTCTGTGTCAGAACTGAGATGAGGCTTGCACTCGGCCTCAAGCTGAGAGTGGCACTGTGTCTTTCCTTGGTTATCAATTCTATATTACACGCCAATGGCTAATATACACATTTTTGTTCTGATATAATAAATATTGTCCAATAGTGGGCATTAAAAACTCGGGAATTTATTTTTAAAAAAGGAGATAACTGTAGAGAGGTCCCTGAGGCAGGTAGACATCTATTTTATCACCAACGTTCCCTACATTCACAAGGGGATGATGGGTTGAAAACTAGCACTCTAGCAAACTCTTCAGTTGTGGAAACTCAAGAAGGAACCATGACAATTCTACTCTATTTCCCATGCTGCATTTTAGTCTTCTACATCGTGGAACAACCCATTGCATTTAGTACACTGTGAATCTCATGCTTTTCCCATGAAGCATTTCCCTTCCTCCTTCCCTCCCTCCATCCCAAAATTATAGAATGAGATCACCAAACCTCTGGTAAAATGGAAGCTCTTCAACAGGGCACTGAGGGGAGTCTTTCTTCTGCTTCAGTTGCTGCTTATCTTTCATGCTAAGCACATGCACAATCCTTAATGACCATTTTCCATTCTCTCTCTGCTCTGCCTGCATATGCTGACATCTACCTAGAATACCTCTCTTTTTAAAACTATTTTGTTTATTTACTGGGGAATGTGGCTATAGAGGTCCTAAGTTAACATGCAGGAATCAGTTCTTTTCTTCCACCATGCGGTCCTGGGGATCTAATTCAGGTTGTCAGCCTTGGGCTACAGATGTAGTCATAGGGTTCTTGCCTAGCATACATGATGTCCTATGTTCAATTTCAGAGCAGCAAAAAGAAGTAATGAGAACAAATGCCATCACTGGTGATCTGGCTAGTGAGGTATGGCCATGGACAGTCCAAATTAGAGTATTTCCTCATGATTATTTCCAAGACAGAATGTCAATAAAGCAGTGCCATCTCTCTCTGACATGACCTTCATTCACCTACTCTTCACATGGAGATTGAATACTTGCTTTGTAACAAGGTCTCAGGGACACAGTACCTAAGACTCAGTGCTGGTTTCAGAGACTCAAATCCAGGGGACACCACATTTTGGGGGCTAGTTCTTACTTAGTACCTGTCAATTCTACAGTGGTTTGGGCATCAATAAGTTGTTGCCTGAAACAAAATTAAATGATTTTAGGATGCACACATATTAGAGTGTGTGCATGCCAGGAGAAGCAGACAGTCTTACCACACCTAGGGAAAAATTCAAGGGAGAGACAACCAGTGCAGGACACAGACGGAGAAGCAAGAGTCACTCAGTTATACTACTGGTCACGACTGGGTTTAAATCCCATCTCTGTCACGATGTCATTTTTGATGGTCACTGTAGTCTCTCAAACCTCTATTTCTGCATCTGGAAAATAGGTCGCAGAGTTAGCTTCATTTGAGTCTTCGGAGATTCAGTGAATGAATCAGTAATCTTTTAGCATTGAGGAAGGCATTTACTGGGTGTTAGGTCATAACGATCATGTGTAGAGGGCAAGGGTGATACTCTGTATGTGAGAATGGCAGGAAATGGCATGTGTGTGCAATGTTTTAGTTCATTTCCACTGCTGTCATAAATGATCATGACAAAATCATCTTAGAGAAGAAAAGGCTTTACTGACTTTCAATGTTAGGCTTTCACTCATTATTTCTGGGAAATCAAGGTTGGAACTTAAGGTATCATGTCCACAGTCAAGAGCAGAGAAACAAGAAATGGATGCATCCTTGTTCTCTTAGAACTCAGCTAATTTTTTCTTTTTCTGCTCTTACAGGGCAGGGCCCAGCCCATCAAATGGTGCTACCCACTTTCAAAGTGGGTCTCCCCATCTCAACAATGAAGGTAGTCCTCCACAAAACATGTCCACAGTCAGCCCTCTCTGGTTAACTGCTTGCTAAGACTCTCTTCCCAGGGTGTTCTACGCTGTGTCAAGTTGATAGTTAAAATGAGCTGGTTCATGGAAGAGCTTGAAGGGGCTCGAGACCCCATATGTACAACAATGCCAAGCAACCAGAGCTTCCAGGGACTAAGCCCCTACCCAAAGACTATACATGGACTGACCCTGGACTCTGACCTCATAGGTAGCAATGCATATCCTAGTAAGAGCACCAGTGGAAGGGGAAGCCCTGGGTCCTGCTAAGACTGAACCCCCAGTGAACTAGACTGGTGGGGGGAGGGCGGCAATGGGGGGGAGGGTTGGGAGGGGAACACCCATAAGGAAGGGGAGGGGGAAGGGGGATGTTTGCCCGGATACCGGGAAAGGGAATAACACTCGAAATGTATATAAGAAATACTCAAGTTAATAAAAAAAATGAGCTGGTTCAAATGATATTAGAGATAGATTGATTCATGAATGTGAACCATAATTTGTGTGTGTATGTGTGTGTGCATGTGCGTGTGTGTGTGTGTGTGTGTGTGTGCACGTGCATGTGTATTTTATGCTTGAAAGCCCCCACCCCCAGGATTACCTATAGCATATAACGGGATTTTGTTTGTCTCCTTTAACTGGTAGCAAAAGAATTCCTTGAGAAGAAAAGAGAGAGGGATGATGGAAAATAGAAATAAAAGAGAAAAGAAAATGGGACTGGGTAAAGAAGAGTGGCAGAGGCAAGGTAGGAAAAAAACTGCAGAATGATGCCAAGGGCTTGCATCTAGATTAGCAGGGAGTCATAGGACCAGCCTAGGGGCTCAAGCACAAGGGAGCTGTCAGGGTGATTTACAGATTTCCAACTCAGGGTTTAGTTGGATGATGAGAAATGGGCTCCCAGTGGCTCTTCCTGTAGAATACAGTCTGGGCTGTGGAGGGCTACCCATTTCAGGACTCAGCTCCGCACACTGCAGGTACCAATTACCCGGGGTCAAAGCGCAAGAGCAGTGTGCCTTGGGGTATGCTTCGCAGCCTCTAGACATTCAGCTGATCTTGCAAGAGCACATCTCTGCAATGTCACAACAGGGCTGATCTGTAAAGCTTCCATCCCCCGTCCCTTCGGGCAGTAAATCCAAAGATATTTTTCTAGCTTTAATTTATTTTTTAAAGTAACGTTATGAGCCTGTTAATAAAAGGTAAACTTAATCCTTGCCCGACTGTCACTCAGCCTCGTGCTTCTCCCCTCTCGCCTGGGAAACTCTCTGGAAACAATGCCAGCTCCTTTCTGCTGCACATAAAAAGGTTTATAGATCTCCAGTTCCCTACAACTCAGCCCAAAGTAGCTCTCACTTGACAGTCGTCAGAAATCAGCGTTGCTTTCTCTTCTACAGGGCTCCAGCCTGCACAAGGTCACATGCAGCTCCGTTGCCGCTGTTGGAATCACACTGGCTATGGCCGCGTGGATGTCTCTCATCAGAGGAAGCCTCCATCTTAAACAGTGCTTGCCAGAAGCTTACACTTGTCAAATAGACACCGGTTCTTCCTGAAATCTGTTGGGGGCTCAGATGTGAGAAACCAGACTGAGATGTTTGTAGCAGACCCAGTCCTTCAGGTTAATGTAGAGAAGGAGTCGGGAAAGAGAAGCCATTTTACATCCGGGTACCTCTGGATACACTAGGCTGGATCACAGGGCGTCTGTCCAGAATCCTCAGATACATATATTCCCTAATTTATGTAGACATATATCATGTATATATGCTGTGTTTAACATGCAAACATGAGAAAAAGCAGGCTGACCTCAATCTCATCATTACTGACATTTTTGGTCCTAAAATTGGTCAGGCTGCGACTCTGTTTATTGCAGGACATCGCTAGCATCTCAGGATGTCTTGCCGACTGGATGTCAACAGCATCTCTCCACTTCGACAACTAAACATGCACTCAGATATGACCAATGCTCAGGCAAGCCCAAGTCAATCTGTGCAGAGAAGGGCCGTCCTGCACCATACCTTTATGGTATGACTGGTTGTCAAACAGTGTGACCTATGGTTTTGTTTTGTTTTGTTTTTTTTTTTTTTGGCAATAAAAATCTCTTGTATAAAGTACAGATTTACATGAAGAACATAAATAGTTGACAGTCTGTTTGAAGTGTTTGAATTTTGTGGAGGCTTGCCGATTAGGAAAAAATGTTAAAATAATTTTTCAGAAGGAGATCCCTTTAAAACTGTTTGTTTCATCCAGCATAGCAAAAGTAACTTTGCAAGAGCATTGAAGCTTACAGTTCTTGAGAGAGCACGATTACCTGATTAACTGGGTTGGTCCAACCTAAATGTTTGAGTCACTGGAAGTAGAAGTGCTCCCGTTGTTGGCTTAGGGAGATGAGAGGCAAGAAGGAGGAAGCAGTTTCCAGCAGAAAGGGGCTCAGTCTACTGATACTGGCTCTGAAGGTGAGAGGGTGGGCTCTAGAGAAAAAGGTTGGCTTCTAGAGGTTGGGACTGGCCTGCCGTTGACAGGTAGAAAGAAAACAAGGGCTTTGAAATTGATAAGAGCACTGGACTCAATTTAGTCTTTTAATAAGGATCAGGATGCTGTGTTCTGTCTGCTATTGAGGTCCCTGTCTATTTGTCCTCGATGCCCTGTCTTTAACATGCCTCGCCCATAGTTCAGCTCACTTACACTCCAGGCTTCTGCCATGAGCAGTCTTTTCAAGCCCTGCAAAGAGCATTGCTGGAGGCGGTTCACTCGAAGTCGAGCCTGACTTCTTTGGCCTGTTGTCTACGGAAAACTGGGGACACTGCTCAGTCTTTCTAACCCTCTATTTTCCCATCTATAAAAAGAGGATATTAATGAAATCTACCTCGTAGAGCTAAATGAATTTGTATAAAGCTCTCACCATGTTCACTGATTAGAAAGCTCTCAACAAAACATCCTCATAATTAACATTATTTCATCATTGCCATTGTGATCAGTTCTATTGCCCCCACCACCACCAGCACTGGGATCATCACTGCTACTCTGATCATTACTCTCATTATCAGAAAAACCCACCACTGCATCCTGTCATCATCATCATGATGATTTCACCACGATCATCAGCTTTACGATCACTGACATAATCCTTGCCACTATTATAACCGCGCTGTTACCACCAGCACCAGCACCACCACCATCACCACCACCACCAACAATAAAATTCTCACCACTGCCAGGTTCATAATATCAGCTTTCTTATTACCACCATCGTTAACACCATAAATAGCAAGATAACTGCTACCATCAACATTATCATCACAAGAATTATTATAATCACCTTTATAATTATTGCTATCACCACTACACCACCACCACCACCACCACCACCACCACCACCACCACCACCACCACCACCACCACCACCACCACCACCACCACCACCACAGTCATCATCATATCATCACCATCACCATCATCATCTCTGCCATCATCCTCACTGTCATCACTTTTCTGACTATGACCATGATCCTTGCCATCTATCTGTTCTTTGTACAGGTCATGTACATGGTGGACTTATCTCCTTATGTATTATCATGTAGTGAATACTTACATTTATTTCATTTAAAGCTTGGATAAGCTGTCCCTTCCCTTGAGAAGCCTTCTCTTCTAATTGGGTAGAACTACTTGTTTCTTTTCTGTGCGCAGAGTGTAGATTCTTCAAGGGCAGAGGCCATTTGAAGTTGTTTGTTGGTTTCTCATCTCTCTGTCCTTAGTAACCTGTGAATACCCAATAGGTAACTCTCTTTGGGTCAATGACAACCTGAGTTAGTGGTAGCTTTTAACTGGAAAGTTAGCACTGCGGTTTAACAATGCCCTTGTTTGACTTCTGCAATGATCTTTGAAGTCACAGAGGCTCTAGTTCAAGCTCCAGCTTTGCCACTATGTGGTAGACAGTAAGTGACTTTATATCTCAAAGTGAACTTTGTAAAATAGAGATGAGATTCCCTGTATAACCAAGAACTCAACTACTACATTCTTGAAGAACTTGTGTAAGACACTTCTCTTAGTTTTCATTTCAACATTTGCACAATATGGATTGTAATAGAACAAACACTACATGTCTAGCATGAAGATTAAATGAGATTATGCAGATGCCTTAACATACTGACAGGTGCATAGTAGGAACTCAATAGATGCTTATTTCTCTCTCTTTTTTATTGGATATTTTTATTTACATTTCAAATAGTATCCCCTTTCCCAGTTTCCCGTTCATAAACTCCCTATCCCATCCCCCTCTCCCTGCTTATATGAGGGTGTCCCCCCCCACACCCTTTCTGCCTCCCTTCCCTACATTCCCCTACACTGGGGCATTAAGCCTTGGAAGGACGAAGGGCTACTCCTCCCATTGATGCCCAACCATCCTTTGCTACATATGCAGCTGGAGCCATGGGTTAGTCCATGTGTACTCTTTGGATGGTGGTTTAGTCCCTGGGAGCTCTGGTTGGTTGGTATTGTTGTTCCTATAGTGTGGCAAACCTCTTTAGTTCCTTCAATCCTTTCTTTAGCTCCTCCATTGGGGATCCTGTTCTCAGTTCAATGGTTTGCTGCTAACATTCACCTCTGTATTTGTCATGCTCTGGCAGAGCCTCTCAGGAGACAGCTATATCAGGCTCCTGTCAGCATGCACTTCTTGGCATCTGCTGTTTAGTATCTGGGCTTGGTGGCTGTATATGGGCTAGATCCCCAGGTGGGACAGTCTCTGGATGGCCTTTCCTTCAGTCTCTGCTCCAAACTTTGTCTCCGTATTTCCTCCTATAAATATTTTTGTTCCCCCTTCTAAGAAGGACTGAAACATCACACTTTGGTCATCCTTCTTCTTGAGCTTCATGTAGTCTATGGATTGTATCTTGGGTAATCTG
This sequence comes from Rattus norvegicus, assembly GCF_021556685.1. NCBI lineage: Eukaryota > Metazoa > Chordata > Mammalia > Rodentia > Muridae > Rattus > Rattus norvegicus. Next base: position 13,258,492 of record NC_141543.1, read on the forward strand.
AGCTTTTGGGCTAATATACACTTATCACTGAGTGCATAACATGTGTGTTCTTTTGTGACTGGGTTACCTCACTTGGGATGATATTTTCTAGTTCCAACCATTTGCCTATGAATTTCATGAAGTCATTGTTTTTAATAGCTGCGTAGTACTCCATTGTGTAGATATACCACATTTTTCGTATCCATTCCTCTGTTGAAGGATATTCAATAGATGCTTGTTGAATAAGACAAGTAGGACAATGATCTGACTGAGTGAGGCTGAGTAATCTTAGCTAAATAAACACCTTATCCTTATCATAAAATATTTCAACAATATGTGAAAATCCCTTAGATTCCTATTATCCTAACTCAAACATTGTCATTAACTGGTGACTTTCCTTCCATAAAGATGGCAGGCAGAGCACAGTGCTTAAGAACCCAAGCAGTAGGGGTTGGGGATTTAGCTCAGTGGTAGAGCGCTTGCCTAGGAAGCGCAAGGCCCTCGGTTCGGTCCCCAGCTCCGGAAAAAAAGAACCAAAAAAAAAAAAAAAAAAAGAACCCAAGCAGTAGTGACCAATTTTAAGCTCACCACTCAAATAATTAGTAAACTATTTGTTCCCCATTAAAAATAAAGAGTAGGAATGATAAAAGTACTTGGCTTAGTGTTTTGTTACTGGGAAAAAGACATGACCAAGGCAACTCTTTTTTTTTTTTTGGTTCTTTTTTTCGGAGCTGGGGACCGAACCCAGGGCCTTGCGCTTCCTAGGTAAGCGCTCTACCACTGAGCTAAATCCCCAGCCCGACCAAGGCAACTCTTATAAAAAAAAGCATTTAACTGGGGGCTTGCTTACAGTTTTGGAGTCTAGACCATTATCATCACCATGGGAAAGCAGACATGTATGGTGCTGGAGCAGTAGCTGAGAGCTTTACATCTGGATCCCTAGGCAGCAGCCAGAGACAGAGAGACAGAGAGACAGAGAGACAGAAAGACAGACAAAGGGAGAAGGAGAGAGAGAGGGAGAGGGAGAGGGAGAGGGAGAGGGAGAGGGAGAAGGAGAGGGAAACTGGGCCTGGCAAGGACTCTTCAAACCTCAAAGCCCATTCCCAGAGGCACACTACCTCCAACAAGGATGTACCTCCCAATCCTTTCCAAGCAGTTCCACTAACTTGGGGCAAAGCATTCAAACATATGAGCCCATGGGGGCCATTCTCATTCAAACCACCACAGTATCTACATCTGACTGGTGGTAGGGGACTGAGTTAATGATGAGTTCATATTTATTACAAGTATGTGCCGAACAATATGTAATGTACTATGTACTATATCTTAAAAATGAAATTCTTCTACACCCATGTCCCCACTGCAATGTTAGATGGTGCGAACATGCCTTTCTTTTGGCCCAGGTGATAACATAGGGCTTTTGATAATTGCTCGCTTTATAAAATTGCGCTCCTATCATGCATACTTCCCTGGAATGGGACTTTGTTTTTTTTTTAGATTACATGGAATCTGCTCTGCCACAATAATTGGTATCAACAAGTGACTACATAATCATTATTTTACAGCAGAGATGCAAATCCTTTTACGCAACCATTCCCCTGGAAATTCTCATTTTATTTGTTTGTTGGAAAAACTTAAGCATTAAATGTTAGATCGGAAGGATAGGGGAGGGGCCAGACAGACTGATTTTTATTTCTGAGCTCGAGACTCCTTTGTGGGGTGAGCTATGGATTTGATGCATGTAGCAAGAAGTTCATTGTGAGTTAAGTAACTATCTGAAATCACCCAACAGTTAGATAATTGACCCAATTTAATTTTCTTATAGAAGGGACGACCGCTGGTTTGCTGCCTGATGTATGGGTGTGTCACTGAACGTATTACAAGCCAGTCAGCTAAGTATGAAGCTATTATTACTAATTAAAATCACTTTTCTGCAGAGCCCTCACCTCCTCCACTGCCTGCAGCACACCTGCCCACATTACCTAGGATTCACCCCTTTGGGAACAGTTAATGTGAGCCAGAAATCAATAGCTCAATTAACAATCGGGATTGGGCTTCCAGGCAACAGAGATCAAGATCAATAACTTATGTTCAGTGAAATTAAAGGCAGTTGTTAAGCCAACTGTTTAAAAGCTGTGAATGTTGACTGTTAGGATATGCACCAAAGCCCTCAGGCTCCTCTGCAGAGAGGTGGAGAAGACCATTTTTCGTTGGCCTGTCTTCCACATGGGCGAGCACCCAATGGAGCGAGCGTATCCTCACCAAATCTTTTTTTTTTTATTCTGAAATAAATCTCCTGTTCCCGGGCCTGCTATGAGCATCTAAGATGCCTTTTGGAGACTTTTCTTTCATTACGCATGGTGATCAAAAGCACAGTCCCAGAACCATCCCTCAGTGTCCACAGCATTTTCTTGGGGGCTTTGTGTCTTATATTTGTTTGACTTTCCCAGAATTACAGCTCTCACATTTGACCAATAGCTAGTGAGTGCTTACTTTGGGATTCCAAACTGCACACTGAACTTCCTGTGAGTTGGGCTAGGTGTATAGCTTTAGAGTTACTCTTTGCATGTAGTAGCACTTGCGGCACGTGTAGTTTTATCCGTTCGTGCCTTTCATTCGGTCCATGTAATTGTAACAGGCCCTAGACCTTAGCACAACTGATACCATTTTGGAAGCATGGTTCTGACTTTAAAACCCAGTGTGTAGCCCCAACACATGACAAAATGGGAACAGAGACCTAGTCCAGAGATCCAGAAGAGTTCCCAAGGAAAAAGTCCCTAAATGCACTGATCTTGCTTTTTGGCTTCTGTATTTCTACTTCTTACTAACTGAAGTGTGATGACCAGGATGTGGTTGTTGTGCATAAAAATCTGTAGGGTTTGGGGCTCCATGATTTGGACACATTCCCAGTGTAGCTACCAGTCAGCATTAGAGACTTTTGTTTTTGGCTTTATGAATACCTACATGGTGATCTCTGGTGGAATTACCTCACAACAAGATAATTTAGTTAGACTAGAGTTAATAGAAGTAACAAGTATCCTCAGACATATGATAAATAGTTACAGCTTATTTCTTGTAGGCAACAGTTATGTGTTGTTCTTTTTTAAAAACCCTTTTGATTTTCATAAGAATCTATTTTTTAAAAAAAATTTATTTCATGGATATGAGTACACTGTCACTGACTTCAGACACACACCAGAAGAGGGGATCAGATCTCATTACAGATGGCTGTGAGCCACCATGTGGTTGCTGGGATTTGAACTCAGGACCTCTGGAAGAGCAGTCAGTGCTCTTAACCACTGAGCCATCTCTCCAGGCCCCCACAGCAAATGTTAATTGTCCTTGATTTTTTTTTTCTGTGTAACCCTGGTTGTCCTGGAACTCGCTTGGTGGAGCAGGCTGGTCTTTAAGAGATTCACTTGCCTGCCGGGATTAAAGATGCGCATCACCATTTAATTTTTACTTAATGTGTGTGTGTTTGTTTTGCCTGCATCCTATGCTTTGCTCTACATGACTGCAGTACTCGAGGAGGCCAGAAGAGGGCAGTGGATCTCCCAACAGATGATTGTTAGAGGGCATGAGATCTCATTACAGATGGTTGTGAGCCTCCTTGTAGGTGCTGGGAATTGAACTTGGGACCTCTGGCAGGCAGTGCAGTCAGTGCCCTTAACTGCTGAGCCATCTTTCCGGCTCCCAGTTATGTGTTATCCAAGTGACACAGCACATCTCCAGTGGGAACTACTGGAGGCTCTTTTACCTTGCAGATTTTTACATCATTTATTGTGTACTTATTAAATGTATCAAGATGGGGGTGGGGCAAGATAGCAGGGAGGAGGTGACCTATCACTTCTCAAAGGTCTGGTCTCAGAAGGGAATCCATAAATCTGCTTCTATTCCATTGCCCAGATGTAAATCACCATCCTAGACAGAAGGGAAGCAGGAATGGGAAAGAACTCCATATTATGTCCAAGAAGTAAAAAAGGACAGACTTTGAAAATCAGTTGTACTTTATTTATTATTATGATTATGATTATTACTAACAACTTCTGTTGTACATATGTACGATTTTACTGATTATGCCTTTCCCTTAAAAATGTTTTAGTTGTGTGTGTGTGTGTGTGTGTGTGTGTGTGTGTGTGAGAGAGAGAGAGAGAGAGAGAGAGAGAGAGAGAGAGAGAGAGAGAGAGAGAGAGAAGTATAGTGGTTTCTAAGGTGGTCAGAAGAGAGAGGGCATCAGGTCTTCTGGAACTGGTAATAACAGGTGGTTGTGAACTTGGGTGCTGTCAACTGAGCTTGGATTCTATGAAATATCAGAATGAGCTCTTAACGGATGAACCAAACCTCCTGTTCCCTTTCTTCTTATTGGCACCCAGAGAGGGAACTCATCCTATTAGACAAGATGGTGCACATCTCCAAGCATAAAGATAAGCACATGACTCAGATCTGGCCAAACATGGTCTTCCTTGGGATGGGTCACAAAAGGAAGGTTCTTGTGGGTATCTTCCTGTTTATCTGTTTTCTGTCCATCTCATGGTTCTATCATGGGCCGAGAATCAGTGGATCTAAAGAACTGGACATGGAACCCCTGGAACTGTATTCCCAAAGCTGACAAGCCCTTCTTTTGCATAATTCTCTTGTGCATTTGGTCAGAACTTTACAAGGCTAAATGACATGATAAGAAAACCCTAACTGACTCTTATTTTTACTTTTTTCATTTAAGTATGTTAAAGCATAGAGCTGGGGAGGGAGATAGCTCACCAAAGAACAGGGACCTGGGTTTGATTTACAGAACACACACACACACACACACACACACACACTCACACATACCACTTACACACATATACCACACATACCACACACATAGACATTCACACACACACTCACACATACCACTCACACACACATATACCACACATACCACACACACAGACATTCACACACACACACACTCACACATACCACTCACACACACATATACCACACATACCACACACAGCCAGTTGTGATGCCTCATATTTGTAATCATAGCACCTTAGAGCAAAGATAAAGGAATCTCGGAGTCTTGCTGGCCAGCCAGCCTAGCTTCTTCAGTGAGTTCCAGACTCCCATGTCTCTATCTGAAAAACAGAAGTAAGGTAGGCTGTACGGAAGGAATGATAGCTGAGGTTGTTCTTTGGTCACCACAGGCACATGTGCACATGAACACACATACCTGTGAACACAGTGCATCTGCTCACACACACAAACCGCACACCATCCACACTACAAACACACCTGAGTGCACACACGTGCATGTGTGCATATGTGCAAACACACACACACACACACACACAATAGCATTAAAAATGAGCGACGTGTTTGTTATGTATGAGATGGTAAGAAAGAGGCAAAGCAATTGAGGTGAGACTTACAAACTACAGATAACAACTGGAAACACGCATGCATATTTTATCCTAAATATTTTCCCTATTAGTACAATCTAGTCAAACACTGGGAAAGATCCTCACTGCAAAGTTTTGGCTTAACCATAAACATTCTTCTTCGCCATTACTACCCATCACAGACATTATTTGCAGTGGCTGCACAGTGTCCCTTTCTGCAGCTAGACACTGACTCAACCAGTCCTCAGTTGAATATTTATGTTGTTTTCAGCTTTTCAGTCTTATAAATAACTCTGGGATTACTAATTTTTAATTTTATATGTTTTACCACTGTAGAAGTGAGAAACTGCCACACATAAAACCCTGAAAAAAGAAAAAAGACCTCCAACCATCTACCGCCATCATAACCATGGCTAATATTTTCCTGCATTTTCTCCTCGCCTTTTCTCCCACGCATAATTTTATGCTCACTTTTTCCCCTGACTATAAAAGTGATGTATGGTGAGTTTCTAAAGCTATGAAAGTATAGCAATGAAGAAGCAGGAGCAAAAATCATTCTTAATTCCTTCACCCGGAAGCAGCCACTTATAAAGTCTTTGGCCCGTTTTCTTACATTATTGTTATTAATAGCGGTATTATTAATGACTTCTTATTTTCTATAATGGAGACCATGTTAAACCTGCAATCCTTTTGTGCTTTGCTCAATTCCGCATCTAGGTCTTCCTCCCTGTGTGTAAAAGCTTGAAGAGATAGTTTAAAAGCATTGATTTTTTTTTTATAACAAAATATGTTAACGACTGCAAAACATCCCTTTGAACAGATCTGCCACAAGCAATTCAACATTTCCTGAAGGTGACGGTTCTAGATGTAATGTGCTTTGCTGTACAAGTGACTTTGCACATGCATTTTGGTCACATTCAGTTGACTCCTTTAGGACAGGTTGATAGGAGCAGAATTACATGTCATGTATTGGAAGCACATGATGGTTTTCACAGTGTCCATAGGCACTCTCAGACATTGGGAATGCCAGGCTGTATCTTCATTTCTAACGACCTTCATTTATTATGTTTTATTTATTTTGTGCATGTATTCATGTACTCTGTGTGTGTGTGTGTGTGTGTGTGTGTGTGTTACACACACACACAGAGGTCAGGGAAAAACTTGTGTGAGTTGATTCTCTCCTTCCACCTTTTGCTATCTGGGGCCTCGGGATTGAATTCAGGTCATTACACTTGGCATAATTCAGGTCCTTATATGCCAACTGAGGCATCTTTCTGGACCTATCTTTATTTATTAGTGTTTATTACTTACGTAAAGCAAGGGTTTCCATGATGACATTTCCATACATTTATGTAATGTACACTCATCACATCCAACCCCTCTGTAACTTTTTCTTATCCCCCTCTTCTTGCCTTTCCTCTTTGCTTTGGCTTTATTCCTCTCTCCTCCTATATCCACAAAGGAGAAAAAGCATGGGGTGCCTTTGTGGCAGAGGCTAATCTCATTTAACATGGTGACCTCAAGCTCTGTCCACTTACCTGCAAGCAATATAATATACTTCATTCCTCTTTATAATGGAATAAAAATCCATTGTTGCATGTACCATACTTTCTTCATCCACCCACCCATCCATCCATCCATCCATCCATCCATCCATCCATCCATCCATCCATCCATGCATGCATGTAAGGACACCTCAGTGGATTCCATATTGTGACTGTTGGGAGCAGTGCTACAGAAACCATGGGTGTTCGAGTCTCTCTGTGGTGTCTGACTGAGCTCTTCTCAGGTGAATTCTCATGAGCGGTAGAGCTGCACTGGGTGGCTGGTCTATTCTAGGCTTTTGAGGAACCTCTGCACTGACCTATACAGCAGCTACACTTCCCTCCACCTCTTCATCAGTGTTTGTTGTGTTTTGCTTTCTTGATGACAGACAATCTGATTAATCTCTTGTTACATTCTCTCCTCCCTGCAACCTTGACATCGGGAGACAGGGATCCCGTCTTCTTCTGTCTCATCAAGGGTGAATGGATGTCCTCCAGCAAAGCGCCAGCACATAACAGGTGAACTACAGATTTCTTTTTTTTTTTTTTTTTTGGTTCTTTTTTTTCGGAGCTGGGGACCGAACCCAGGGCCTTGCGCTTCCTAGGTAAGCGCTCTACCACTGAGCTAAATCCCCAGCCCCGAACTACAGATTTCTTACAAATATCTTTTAATTTGTTCATTGACAATTCCATATATATATGTGATCTAAGTACATTATATATATTCCTCTCTCTTACCTTGCTCATTCACCATGAAATCCTTCTTACCAACATTTCCTCATCCTACTTTCATGCCTTTTTAATTTTTGTAACCCATGGAGTTTAATCAGGGCTGCTTGTATGTGGCAGGTATGAGGTATTTAATGCACCATGGGCAACGTACCAGTGGCTACATCACTGAAAACATGGCCACCTTCCTCAACAGGCATTAACAATATCTGCTTAGGTAATGGGACCTCATGTGCTCCCTTTCCTATCAATGATGGAGTGTTGTTTGGCTTGATCTGGTGCAGGAAACTATAACTGTTGAGAGTTCATGAGTGTGACAACCATGGCATCTCCAGAGGACTGTTTCATAGCCCCCTCTAGGTCCAGTTTCCCAGCTCTTCACATCCCTCTGCCTACTCTGAGCTCTGAGGTTGGGGGATGTATTGCGTAGTTTTATGTCAACCTAACACAAGCTGGTTCCATTTGGCAAAAAGGAATTGTAACTGAGAAAATGTCCCTACCAGATAGGCCTGTGGGGAAGAAGCCTGTGATGCCTTTTCTTAATTAGTGATTGATGTAAGAGGCCCAGCCCATTGTGGGCAGCACCTTTGTTGGGCGGTACTAGGGTATATAAGAAAAGAAACGGAGCAAGCCTTTGGGAGCAAGCCAGAAAGCATCACTCCTCTGTGACCTCTGTATCAGTTCTTAACATCCAGGTTCCTGACTCGAGTTTCTGCCCTGACTTTCTTCAACGATGGGCTGTGATGTGGAAAGTAAAGGGTACACAAACACTTTCCTCTAAATTTGCTTATGGTCATGGTGCCATATTACCACAGCAATATGAACCCTAACTAAGGTGGGCAGATAATGTTCAGTGTAGGACTAGGACTCCTTAGTGACTTATTTTCAGCATTTTATCAAGTGTGGTTCTCTTTACTGACTGCTGCTCATTGCAAAAGGAAGCTTCTTTGGCCAAAGTCTGAGTCTAAACTCAAATATTTGGAAGCAGCTTGACAATAATGTCCATTTAATGTAAGAACAATAACAGGTTCCCTCCTGGTATCTATGAACTACCCAGCCATGGGCTTTTAACCAGGTTTGCAGTATCAGGAATGAACTTGAATCTTTACTCGGTGAAGGAATGAGTTTCTGTCCAACAATAAACACATCGACGTACTGTGCAATTGAATGCAGACGTTGCCATTGCTATTATGCAGATTGGCAAACTGAGGTTCGGAAAAACTTACTTCATTAAGATGAAATTTTGGTTACTTTTTGCTATTTTATTTTGAGTGTGTGTGCGCACACACATGTGAGTTTGTGGGTTTACGTGTGAACATTTGAATGGAAGACCAGAGGCCACCCTCTCTTATCCTTCCTCAGGTGTTGTCCACTTGTTCACGTTGATTTCTTTAGACAGGGTCTCATTAGATTGAACTTGTCAATTGTCTAAGCTGGCTTGACTGTGAGGACAGGAGTCTGCCCATCGCTGCTTCATCAACACCGGGGTTACAAGTGTGCACTGCCACACTCATCTGCAAATGTGAGGATTTTGGTATTGAACTCAGGTCCTCATGCTTATGAAGCAAGAACTTACAAACTGAATTATCACCCTAGGCCCTTATTTTATTTTAAAATTAGATTTGGGAAAAGGAGGACCCATTCATAGTTTGAGCAAGTGCAACTTAAAAGATTCTTGTTGAGAAGTGTGAAGGCAGTAGTAGCTCTCAGGCTCTCCTTTTGGGAAGTTGCTCCCTGAAGCTCCTTTTGAAGCCAGTAATTCTGCATTTCACTCTGGATTTAGCGGCAGCCTTTCCCTTTCTGTGTGTATGACTTCTGTGATTTGGATTGGGCTTCTGTTGGATCTATAGGCCAGCTGAGGGAGAATCGACATTTTAACTCATTTCAATCCATGAACAAGATTTTTTTCCTCGCCATCTGTTTAGATCTTGTTTAATTTCTCTCAGCAATGTCTTGTACATGTCAGAGAAGCCCTATTGTATGTCATCTGTCAGATTTATTTCTACATTTTGCTTCTGATGCTATTGTAGATGCTATTTATTTTAAAACTCCAATTGTTTGATTGTATGGGAATGCAATCAATTTTTGTAATTGTGTATTTATTTTTATTTGAGTTGTTGGGCTTATTGACACAAAGTTCAATAAGGTGTTTATAATATTTCTTTATTATTCTTTTACTAACTGTGTTGATGGTGTCCTTCTCATTCCTAATCTTAGTAATTTATGCTTTATGTTGTGTTTTTCATTGTACATCTAAATAGAAGTTTATCAATATGATTGAGTTTTTTTTTTTTTTTGTCAAAGAAGCAGCTTTTGGTTTTATTGATCTCCATTTCATTGATTTCTACTGTGATCTTTATTATTGTGATTTGCATACAAAATGCTACCTCTCTTCCCAAATGATTCATATATTGAAGGCTTAGTTCCCAACAGGTGGCACTACTTTGAGAGCTGAAGGAAACTTCAGTCAAGGAGGTACAGCCTAGCTAGGGAAGGACGTTACAATGGTTACACTTGCAGGTATTTGGCTCCTGTCTTTCTCCCTACTTTCTGTTTACCAGGAGGTGAGGGACTTCTGCAGCATGAGCTCCCTACTATCATGTTCTCTCCAGGTGCACAAGACAAGGCCACCACTGACTGAAGCATCTCTGGACCACAAGCCAAGGAAACAATTCCTCCCTCAAGGTAGTTAATATCCACTGTTTTAACACAGCTCTGATAGAACCAAACAACACATTTACTTTCTTTTTCTGCTCATTTTGTTTATTTTCTGTTTTGTTTTTCCTAGGAATGTTGATTGAAGACTTTTCTTCATTTTAATACTTGCATGAAGAACATTTCCCATATTCGTTGCTTGAGTGGCATACCACAAATTTACACACACACACACACACACACACACACACACACACACACACACACACTAAATTACTTCAGAATGGTTCCATAACATCACAGAAGAGAAGACAGAGAAAATGTAAGAGCTGGAGAATGAGGGTGCTGCTGTGAAACACACTTCTGAACATGACATGGGTACCACACTCCTGTTAAGCTTCCCAGTGGTAAGCTTTCTATTCCCCATCAGGTGGCTCCTCCCTCACTCATGTGTGGGCAACACCAATTGCTCTTAGTGGGTTATAAAAAAAAAGAGGAGGGGCTCAGCTCAGCAGCTAAGAGCACTGACTGCTCTTCCAGAGGTCCTGAGTTCATTTCTCAGCACCCACATGGTGGCTCACAACCATCTGTAATGGGACCCGATGCCCTCTTCTGGTGTGTCTGAAGACAGCTACAGTGTACTCACATAACTAACTAACTAACTAACTAACTAACTAACTAACTAACTCTAAAAAAGCAGAGGAAACGAATTTGGCAGGAGGCATGTAGGAGAGCATATGGTGGGAGTTGGCGGTGGAATGGATAGTGAATACCATATTTCATTGGACACATGTATGAAATTCTTAAGAATAAAGACAATTTATAATTAAAAATACATCACAGCTTGCTTTCTATTTTTTAGTTTGACCTCTAGGCTAGGTTAAAGTCTAAACATTTGGGTGTTTTCAGTTGTCTTTCTAGATAAGTTTCCTTTATTGACTCATAGTTTAAATTCTTTGTGACTAGATAATATACTTTGGATGACTTAGTTTTTAAAACGTACTGAGTCATGTCTTATATGGAGCATACGGCTAGACTTTGCCTTTTAAAATATTTTATTTTTATGTGTGTGCATGCATGTGTGTCTCTCTGTGTGTATGTGTGTGCATGTGTCTCTGTGTGGTTATGTGTATGTATTTGTGTCTCTATGTGTGTATGTGTGTGCATGTGTCTCTGTGCGGGTCTGTGCATGCATGTGTGGGTTCTTGCAGAGGTTAGAAGGGGTATCAGATATTTGGAGTTAGGGTTACACGTAGTTGTGAGCCCCACTTGGGTGCTGGGAACTGAACTTAGGTCCTCTGGAAGAGTAGGAAGCTCTTTTAGACGCTGAGCGTTGCTCCTGTGTGTTGTTATTTTAAACATGGTTGGGAAAGTTCTATTTATTAGTTGGCGGTGTTTAGCCCATTTAAATTTGGTGTTACTATGGATACAATTAATTAGATTTGAGTCTTTAACTTTATTACTTAATCTCAGTCTGTCCTGCCCATTCACTTGCCTTTGGATACTGTATCTAAAGCTGTAATATTTCTATCTCTTTGTCTTGAATGACTTAATATGTTTTATGATTCAATTGCAGTTTCTTCATTGTATGGTTAGCTATGACTTCCCACTTAGTTATTTTAATAGTTGGCATCAAGAACCGTAGTAGGCGTCTACTGTTTCGTAATCGGTGTTCCCGTAGTCACTCAATGAGCAATATAGCTCCTTATTACTCACGTCATATTGGTAATATAATTTACTTATGCATATATTCTAAGCCTCAACCCCTTTTTGTTTGGTGAAAGTCAATTATCTTGAAAGTTTAAAAACATTTACTTTGACTTTTGTGTCTGTGTGTCTGTGTGAGGTATATCCTGTGAGTGTGCCCTCGGAGGCCAGAAGAGGGCATCAGATGCCGGAGTTACAGGTGTGAGTTTCCTAATACGAGTATTGGGAACCAAACTTGAGCCTTCTGCCAGAGAAGCAAGTGATTTAACCGCTAGTTTTGCCAGTAAAGAAGTGCTTGCCTTCAAGCATGGAGGACAGAAGTGCAACCTTCCGGAACCTACAATAGAAACAAAGAATGAACCTTTTCAGGACTTGTCTACCCTACTGTAGTCTCGGTGAGTTCTTTTGTTCATCGATCCTGTTGTCTTTGGAAAATGTTATTCCAAAGTCCCGCCCTTAGACAAGCTATTCACAATTGAGACCTGTTAGGAAAGGAAAAATAATTTTTTCCCAGTGGAATGTCACTGGATATTTGTATGTCCAGAGCAGACCTGGTGCTCAGGAAGAGTTGGACAACATAAAACAGGCTCCATTTGTGTGTGTGTGTGTGTGTGTGTGTGTGTGTGTGCGTGTGTGTAATTTTTGATTTGGCATTTTGCAAATCTTATTTATTTTCTTTCTATTTTTTTGCTTGTCTATCTTGGTTTTTAAAATTGTTTTTTTTGGTTTTACTTTGAGAGAAAGAGAGAGAGAGAGAGAGAGAGAGAGAGAGAGAGAGAGAGAGAGAGAGAACAGGAGAGTGAGAGGAGAACAACATGAAGTGAGGCAGGGGAGAATCTGGGAAGAGGTGGGGAGGGGAGAATACAACCAAAATACATTAAATTAAAAAAAACAAAATAACAACAACAGCAACAGCAGCAACAACAACAACCCCCAAGAGCTGAGACATGGAGGCATGCCACAGTAATCTAGCTCTGAGGAGACAGAGATAGAACTCTGTGGCTCTCTGGCTAACAAGCTTAGCTCTTTGGATGAGGTCCAGAACAGTGGGAGACTCCGGTTCTGAAAACAAGTGGGCTGCACGCAAGAAACTGAGGGTGATTTCCGGCCTTCACACGCACACAGGGGCACGCACACCTGCGCCTACACAGGCATTGGCACCGAATGGCATACACGGACAATTTAAGGAAAAAGAGATAATCTGGGCTGGGGATGAGACTTAGTAGTGGCATAGTTGATGAGCACATACAAGGCCTTGGGTCAACTCCTTAAACTGAGGAGAGAGAGAGAGAGAGAGAGAGAGAGAGAGAGAGAGAGAGAGAGAGAGAGAGAGAGGTGTTAGATTTCGTTATCGAGCTCACCGGTCATTGCTTAGAGCTGCCTTTGTATCTGGTGTTAATTTCCTGTTTGGAGGAACTCCCTTTTTGCTTTTTGATACTTATTTTTATTTTATATGAATTGGTATCTTGCATATGTGTGTCCCTGATGCCCACTGAGGTTGGAAGTAGGCATTAGATCCCCTGGAACTGGAGTCACAGGCAGAGTGGGTGCTGGGTCTCTGCAAGAGCAACAAGAGCTCTTAACCACTGAGCCACCTCTCCAGCTTCTTTAATTTTTTTGAAATGCAGCTTTGTTGGAGACAATGTTTTCTGATTCTTTATATTGAAATTATCTTTATTTTGCTTTAATTAAAATGACTCCTGTTCTTGATTTTTTTTTTCTGGCCGAAGATTTCTTAGCTTCTTTTCTTTCCTCATTTAAAGATGTGTGTTGGCCACTGTATCTCTGGCTACGTTGTTTCTGTCTGGAGAGAGATCTGTCACCGATCTATTCTCCTTCATTTTGCAAGCTGTCTTAGTTTATCTCATTCCTTTATTCATTTCCTCCTTTATTTGTCTTGTGTATACATGTGTACAGTGCCCACGTGGAGGTCAGAGGACATCCAGTGAGTCAGTTCTCTCCTTCTACTATGTGGATCTTGGGGACTAAACTTGGCAATCAGGTTTGGCAGCAAGTGCCCTTATCCACTGAGCCATTTCTCCAACCTAGTGGTTTGTTTATTTATTTTAATTATGTTTTTCTTTATCAAGGTTCTGACAAATTTGATTATGTTTTGTTATGTTGTCTTCCCTCCCTCCCTCCCTCCCTCCTTTCCTCCCTCCCTCCCTCCTTAACTCCTTCCCTCCCTCCCTGCCTCCCTCCCTTTTTCTCTCTTTCCTTTTCCTTCTTCCTAACTTATTTTGTTGAACTTGTTGGATCTGAGCCTATAGTTTTTGTCAGATTTTTAAACATCTGGAGCATTAATTTTCTCTAAAGATGTTTCTATCAACTTTCCATCCTTTGGGCCCTTCGGTTTTAAATATGTTAGGCTGCCCAAGGTTGATTTGTAGTGCAGACACTTGCATTCTGAAACGCTGGACTGCTATTTTTGGTGAGTCGTATCCTGTGTGCACTTAATTTCAGATATTATTGGTTTAGTTTTTAGATCTTTTGCAATATCATCTTTGTTTCTACCTGACTCTGAATATGGGACAAGTAATTCTGTGCTTTTCTCCTGAGGTGCTGGGGACTAAACATATGACCTTGTATGGGTCAGCCAAGCACTGTACTACTGAGCTATCTCTCTAGCCTCCTTTTAAATTTTTATTTTTAGCTCAGGGTTTCACTAAGTTGCACGGATTGCTTTTTTACTTAATCTGTAACTGGGACCTTAAACTTGTAATCCTCCTGACTTAGCTTCCCAAATAGCCGAGTTTACATGGCTATACCACCAGGGCTGACTGGAAATACAGTTGCAATAGTGGCTTTGTCTTCTTATTTTAAACTGATGTGTCGAAGTTAGGCTGCTTTTCTCGATTGTTCCCCCCCCCCCCTTCATGGACCACATTCTCTTTCGCTTTTGCATCGCTGACTTGTTTGTTAGGATGCTGGTTGCTCTAGTCTCTAGATCACTTTTGTGTTCCTACACAGATTCCTGAGATGTTCTGGAGTGCGGTTGATTTTGGAAATAGTTATTGTTTCTTGGGTCATGATTGTAAGATTAGTTATAGGAGTCAAGAATAGTGTTAGGGCGAATCGCTCCCCACTGTCTACTTTAAACCGTAGAGGTTAGGCTTAAGGAAGTGTTCAGTCTTCGCTTGGAGATGTTTCTCAAGTCTATGTGCTACATAGCACTTGGTTGAATTTTCAAGCGAGGCCTTTGTAAATCCCCTCCCAGTTCCCTGACCTGTAACCTCTATCTACCTTGATCTGCCTGGAACTTTGCCATTCAGCTCTGGAATCCCACAGGCTTCCCCCTAGAACACATATTCCTCCCCGTCTGTGGACATCTTCTAAGACCAATGCTTGGGGAATCCCAGGGCTTTTCTCACTTGCGTTTTGTCTTACAAGTCTTACTCTCTTCTGCTGCCTGATGTTCATTGTCCTAAAAAACCAGTGCTTTGTCTGTCTGTCTGTCTGTCTGTCTGTCTGTCTGTCTGTCTCTATCTATCTATCTATCTATCTATCTATCTATCTATCTATCTATCTATCTATCTATCTATCTATCTATCATATCTTTCTTGCAAATGTTGGTTGGCGACTGAACCTAAGGATTCACGTGCTAGACAATCTCTCTGCCATACGTTTCCACCTCCAGCTTTCTTCT
Organism: Rattus norvegicus; assembly: GCF_021556685.1. Taxonomy (NCBI): domain Eukaryota; kingdom Metazoa; phylum Chordata; class Mammalia; order Rodentia; family Muridae; genus Rattus; species Rattus norvegicus. Next base: position 13,274,136 of record NC_141543.1, read on the forward strand.
TACTGTTTTTAATTTTGAGAGACAGTGTTATTAAGCTGCCAAGGCTTGCCTTGAACTCACCCAGGAATACCTTTAATTTGCAATCCTTCTGTCTCAGTCCCCCAAGTATCTGGGACTATGGGTCTATGACTCCCGGACTTGCTCTTCATTATTTTATAGCCCAAGCCTTTTCAGAGAATATGAGCTATTTTTCTCTCTACAAGAATTTTGAAATGAGGATGTATTCCATTCTCTTTATAAGGATCAGACATAGCAAATAACAAAGGCTGAGCAAGATATCAGTGTGGTAATTTTTATCAATCTTGCAGACTTGAGAGCTCTCTAAAACACTTCAGCAAATGCGCTGCTTTGTTAGCAGTCATTCTGTGTTCCACATTGCATCATTCTTTTCATAATTGGATTCTTAAAATCTATGCTTGATGAATAATCAGCTCCATCTCCTGCTTTCAATTATAGTTACTGTATAGCATTTCCCAGGGGAACTATTAAAAACACACACTCATTAACTCCATCAAGTATTTTCACAAAATAAAATTGATATTTTTCCCCCCGGATCTTTTCTTTTTAACTTGGGGATACCAAAAGCATGGCAGAGTCATACAAGAGTTTGTTGAACAATGTCAGAGTGATAAAAACTTATTTTAGTGAGTTTCTCCTTAAAACAGAGGCTGAATTTGTTACAGATGAATTGAATATTTTCACAATTTTCTGATGAAGGATTAATTGTTCCCTTTCAAATACTATCTCAGGATACTTCTGCAGGAGAGAAGGTAGTTTGAATGCCTATTCAAATGACTTTTTCTTAATAAGGGCCCAGGCTGCTGTTTTGCAAGGTGCTCCCCACTGGATACAGTGCTTCTCAATGAAGTCTTTGTATTAGAATCACCTGAGAGAACTTAAAAGGTGGCGATGCCAAGAGCAGAGACTCAGACCAATTAAACCAGTATCTCTGGGCATAAAGCCTGGACATCTGGATGTTTAAAACACTCCTGGAGATTTTATTTTGGAGCTAGGGCTGAAAACCACTGATGTAGTAAAAAATTCCTCATTTTGTAGATGGAAAGTGGAAGCTCAGAAGGGCTGTGGAATTGTCTAATAGTATACAAAGAAAGAAGTCCTGCCTGGAAAGTTCATGGTGCATCTTGCATGCAGGGTGAATAGCAAGTGTTCTAAAAACACATACTAATGACTCACAGTACACTTTTTTATACACAATCTTACAGTCCAGAAACTCAAGGCTCAGAAATGTTGAGAAACATATTTAAGATATCACTAAAGACTTATGTGCAGATTTGTCTTTTCAACATACCACTCTCCATTTTCATTAAGCCTCCATGTATATTGTCCCTGGAATTTCTCTATGTGTGTCTATCCACAGAGAAGAATCCTGGGATTGTACTACACAGGCTTAGCTAGTAGTGTGTGGATGGCTAGAGCCTCTGACTGTGGTCCTGTGTGATGCTTAATGTGTTTGCTGAATAATTAAAAATCATGACCATCAGAATTGTTTGTTTGTTTAAGTGTGTATATGTGTATGTTTGAGACAAAGTTTTATATAGTGTAGGATAGTCTTGAACCCCTGTCGCCATATCTTCTACATTGTGGTTAACAAAAGCGGGTACTGTAACACATACAGAATTAAAGATGTTTTAGACTTACCTTATTAATTTTAAATTCTGTGTGTCTATGTGTGGGTATATACACATGGCTGTAGTTACTCTCAGAGGGCAGAAGGGGGCACTGGATCCACTGGAGCTGAAGTTTCAGGCAGTTGTGAGTGGCCATGTATGGGAGCTGGGAACCAAACTCCAACTCCAGAAGAGTAGTGTGAGCTCTTAACTGCGGAGCCGTTTCTTCAGCCTCTGACTTGGTTTTGATAAAGAAAACCCGTTGTTCAACTCTGAGAGCCCATATGATGGCTCACACCATCTGAAACTGACACACTAGCGGATCCAGTACCCCTTTCTGGCCTCCATAGTCACTGTGCTGTACATGAATACATGCGAGCGAAACACCCACACATGCAAAATAAAATAACAATAAAAACAAAATCAAGTCTTTATTTACCCTTGTCTGTACTCTTTGAGAATTTCTTACTGTATACACAGTGTTCTGACCACGTTGACCCCATTCTGCTTCCAATGCCGACCGCCCTCCCCTACATCCCCTGCATGTTTTCTTTCCTCTTCTCATAGCCCACTGGGTTCAGTCAATGCTGTCTTTATTTTCAGGAGTGGAGGGCTATCCATTTGAACATGGGCCGGCCCACAAAATAACCCCGACCTTCCCTACTCTGTACTCTAGCACCCAGCAGCCCTTAATTTCAAAGCTCCTCAGCTATGGGTAGGGTGTGCTGAACCTATCCTCCGTCTGTGCTGGGGTTTTGACTAGTTTGACGTTGTGTAAAAATTGTTGATATTAAAAAAAAGGCCCATGCCCAATTGATTGGAAGCCACTGTGTGTGTGTGTGTGTGTGTGTGTGTGTGTGTGTGTGTGCGCGTGTGCGCGTGCATGAGAGAGAGAGAGAGAGAGAGAGAGAATGAGAATTTCTGGGGCATCAGTAGGAACTTGGGAGCACCCAGTGACACGATTACTCTGAGCATTTGATGAATCGCAGCAGCAGCATCGTTTATTGCTCTAGTGATGGACGTGCACAGCTGCTGGAAGTGTTTTTACGAGGCTCTGTTTTAAGAGAAATGTGCAGCGTGGTGACAGTGCTGTTTGAGTTGAAGCCATATAGATGCTTGCTGGAGCTGAAGACAGGGTTCCAGCTTCAGAATTAGAGGAAAGTGGATTGGGAGAGATAGCAATGGTAAACAAAGGGTTCCCACGATACCAAACTCAGGCTTTCGAGGAGCTCCAGAAGGTGTGAGAAGCAGGAGGACAAGCGAGGCCTGTAGATGCTAAGATGCCTAGAACAGGCCATGAAAGTGATGAGAGAGGTAGCCGAGACTTATGCACAAAAACACCCAGCACGGATGCTGGTAATAGTATGAGAAATGGAAATAACTCAATTATTTCCTAATTACGTAACAACAGAGGATTAAATCAATTATGATTCGTTCATTTGTATGCTGCTATGCAGGCCTCACTAATGATAACTGTGAAGAGTTTGCAATAAAATGGGGAATACTCTTAGTCCATGAAGAATGATCAGGATACACAAGCAGATCAGGGGCTCAGTCCCAGTATATTTTATAGCTTTCCCTCTTTTTTCCCATGTACACAATAAAAATACTTTGTCCTAATGATCAAGAAGTCAATACAGCCACACTGTAGAAAGATCAGAAAGCGTGGAAAACGGATACAGAGAAAAATACCAAGAATGACCCCAAGATCCTTTCATGCAGTCGAAAGCTTTGCCAATGTTTAATTTTGTTTTTTATTTGGCTTAAGAAAAGTTTACCCTTTGATGTTACAACCTCCCACACACACATGCACACACTGCATTCACATAAAGTACATGTCTGAAGCAAATGCATTAAGATTCGCGTGTGTACACACACGTGCTCCTTGAACTACAATGAGTTTATTTTTATCAATGGACTCATTGCAAGTTGGACATATCACAAGCTAAGTAGTACTTAAGCACACATAGTGGTTGCTTAGTCTTGCGGCTGACTGGTCACTAAGGCTCATTGCCACTGCCCAGCATCTTGAGTTGGGAAAGAATCAGAATGACTGCAACTACTTCTTCCTCTGCTTACTGCTATGGTACAGTTGCACAGCTGAATAACTGAAAGCTCAGCTTTTGTATATGAAGCTTGATGAACCACTATGACATACGTCGCTTAAAGTTCCTTTTAAAAATTTTGTGTGCATGGGTGTTTTGTTTCCATATATGCTTATGCACCATGTGCATGAGGTGACCTCAGGGGCTAGCAGAGGGGCTAGCAGAGGGTGTCAGATCCGCTGAACTGGAGGACTGGAGTTATAGATGGTTATGAGCCACTGTATAGTTACTGAGGATTGAACCTGGGTCCTTTGGAAGAACAGTGAGTGCCCTGAACCACAGAATCTTTGTTTATGCCTATATCATTTTTTTTTAAAGGCCAGGATGCAGGTGGCCCAGGCTGCCTTTAAATGTGTTACATAACAAGGATGACCTTGAAGATCTTCCTGCTTCCATCTCCCTAACATTGGCATTGCAGGTGTGCACCACCCTGTTTGATGTTTGCACTGCTGGTGATAATGAATGCTTGGCCAGCACGCCGCCCATTAAGTCACATCTACAGACTGACACATATTACTTTACAAATGATCTTTTACATAGTGTGTTCTATAGAATCCAAGATGGCAACATGTGTATCAAACCCTTTGTTTTAAACAATTTTATCATTAAGTTTTAGTGAACATACAAGGTAATGGGCTTTGTTAGAGCATTTTCATATTTATATATCATTATAATTTGTTCTTATGTTTTAACACATTCTTTTAAAGATTTTATACATTAATATACTGCATCCATGTCATGGACCCAAACAATAGTGGTGAGAGAAGAAAGGTATTGGAACATGAAGAAAGGGGGTGAGAATTTGTAGCTCAGTGTACTCACATATGGAATTCAATAAAAATGTAAGAGTAAAGCTTAATGAAGCATCCTCTTGAATCTATTTAGTGTTGCAAATGTGTACATGCTTTTAGGGCTGACTACCTGGGATTGGATAACCTGTCGGAGGTCTCATCCCAGAGAAAATTTATCCCTTCAGTCACAACCGACTGCCTGTAGCTCTTTCCCTAGGATCGGGACTTTGTGAGGTTTCCCACATCCCCATCAGCATAGCACTCATCCTTAAACCCACAGATAAATAGGATAATGCAGTTCTCACCTCCCAGCAAAGAAACGCCTTTTGGAGCATGTGGAGGATTTCACATCTGTATAAAATGCTGAGAAAAAGTGAGGGTGAGAGCCCAGCCTCAGTCAGGATATCTATAATACAACCTCTACACCCCAGGGAACGTCAGAGGACCAGGATGGCTGCTGCAAGGTAGTGTCTTCTGGACACCATAGAGATGCTGCTGCCAAAGCCCTCAGCCATGCGGCTGCTGAAACAAGCTTAGCTATCCACTAACAGATGAATGGAGAGAGAACACAATACACATATATACACATACATACATCTACACACAAGTGCACGCACATGCGTACTGGAATTTTAATCAGCCATAAAGTAGGGTGAGGTTTCATTGTAGAAAAATGGAGAAACTGTAGATCATTTTATTCCATGAGGTAATTTGTTTTCACAAAGACCCATCCTGGTGTTTTCTTTGCTATTCTGAATCCATAGAAAAGATATTGAAAGGAAAAGGAAGACCCGTAGAGATGGAGATGGGAAAGGAGAAAGGGGAAGAGGGAAAGCATAGAGCAGTAGAGGGGTGAATATGACCAAAGTGTAGTATGTGCATTTATATAGACATCAGAATACAAAAGCCCTTTGAACAATTAGCAAGTATTATTTTTGGAACCCCTATGGCTCTTAATAGGGAAATGGGAGCTGAATATAGGAGAATCCCAAGAAGCCAGCCTGATACGGCAGTGGCAAACAACAAGTAGGGATGGGAACTAATACTTGAGGCTATCTTTGACCTCCAATCACATTACATGACATGTGAACCCCCAATATAAAGTCTCTCCTCACTCTTCCTCTCTCGCTCTCATTACACACACACACACACACACACACACACACACACACACACACGCACTCACACACACATATTCACAGGAACACAGCCACACAATCACACACATTCACAGATACACAAACTCGCACACAGTCACCCTCACACACACTCACACATTGTATACTCACACACACATGCACACTCACACATACACAATCACACACACTCACACACAGAATATATACACAGACCACACACATACACATACACACACTCACCTCCCCCACTGCATCACTGAAGTATTGAGGTCAATATTTCAATCACTAACTTACAAATTATGACTTGTATTTCTGTCCCTTTATAAACCATCTTGCTATACATTTTGGAACAAAATAAATCATTAAATGAGGAGAAAAAGGAAAACACACAAATAACATTATACAGACTGAGTAGGTCATACTTGTTCATGTAGGAAATAGATGTGTTTATATGTATGTAAAATAATGAAAAAAAGAAGCAATGAATTTGAAAAGGAAAAAGGAGTTATTTGGGAAGGTTTGAAGGAAGGAAAGGGAAGGGGAAATGATATAATTCAGAGATATTTGTTCCACCATTTTCACTGTTGCTCTCTTCATAGTAGCCAGGAACTGGCAACAACCTCAATGTCTCTCAACAGAAGAAAGGCAATTTGCAAGCAATTGGATGGAACTAGAAAAAAGTCATCCCGAGGGAGGGATCCCAGAATCAGGAAAACAGTATGGCATGCGTTCATTTATATCTGGATATTAGCTGTTGAGTCAATAATAACCAATCTACATAGAACCACAGAGGATAGGTATAAAGTAAGAGAGTAGAGGAAACAGACCTCATTAGGAAAGAGAAGTAGAATATACGTATTCGTGGTTGGATGGGAGGATCTGCAACTGGGGATGGGAAGGGGAGAGGGAATGGAAGGGAAAATGGGGGGGGACAGCTGAAATTTAAAGCTACTTGATGAGTAGTATACAATTCTAATAGAGTAGAAATCTCCTAAAACATACACATTTATGTAGGTAATCTAAATGAAGTCAGTAAACAATGGGAGACACAGAGCCCCATCTGGCTATCTCTTGTCATCAAGTAAAGCTTTTAGTATTGAGTTACATCTGATTGTTGGTAAAAGGGACCCCATAGGACTGTCTAAACAATCTAGGTGGTTGACAAGTTGTTCTTCAGAAACGGACATCAGGGCCCCATTGCTGAAGGTAACACCTACTTAACTCATGGAAGGTGGAGAAGTCAAGCTGGTGCCTATATAAAGCCTTCACCCCTCTGTCCCAGCACATTTGTTACAGGATGGTTCTCTGCAAGCTATCCAAAGAGAAATGAAAGCACCAAGCTAGTCACAAATGCTTTACCTACAATGGTGTCCTGCTGGCAAGCTGTGCTAGGGCAATGGTGGTGCAAAGCTCGCAGGACTGAGCAGCCAATAACCGACTTGACCTAAGACCCACTGCACAAGCTGGAACCCATGTTACCTGGGTGACTAAGAACCTGAGATGAGATGGCCCGGGGACCTACGGCAAACCAAAAATACTGGTCCAAAAAGAAGAAGAAAAATATAGGGATGAAACGACCCTTACTGATATCCTGCTGTAGTCATAGAGCAGTGTCTTGTTCAATCATCATCTGAGAAGCTTCTCCCTGCAGCAGATGGGGATGAAGATAGAGACCCACAGCCAGACAATATGCAGAGAGTGAGAGACCTTAGACACTCAGTCATAAATGAGATGTCCTCATCAAATATGTCCCCTCAGACTTAGGGAACTTTGGAAGAGGAGGCAGAAAAAGTGTAAGAGGCAGAGAGGATGGATTGATGGATATAGGCCCTCTGTGCTTATATTATGGCTTTTTGTCTAGTGCTTTTACAGTGTTCCTGATTGTGCAAAGGAGTGGGTCTCTGACTCTTGTGCTTTCTCCTGGGCTCATTTCCTTCTGTAGGTCTGCTCGTCTGATTTCAATGTGATAGGGTTTTTTGGTCTTATTTTATTTCACTTTATTTTGCTCTATTAAAAAACATGAACAAACGAATGAATGTAATCTTAGCCGCTTGGTAAAAGTTAACAATGATTCTGTTGTTTATACCTGCTGGGAGGGGGGATTAGTTTTCTCCAGTAGAATGACACTCGGTATATCAACCACCCCAGGGACGATCTCATGTTCAGGAGTAGTTGGCGAAAAATAATGAACTCTACAATAAAGGAAAGAAAACAATAAAAAACTAAGAAGGAAGTTACCACACTAAAGCCGACAGGGTTGTGACTGAAAGGCAGGTGTCATGGTTTTTATTTTCCTTTTTGTTCCCTCTAATCCTCTAAGTTTTCTAAAATGAGTGGGAGTTATTTGAGCTCCTAGGGACTAAGCCACCAACCAAAGAGCATACATGGGCTGGTCCGTGGTCCCCACTACATGTGTAGCAGAGGCCTGCCTTGTCTGGCTTCAGTGGGAGGGGATGCACTTGGCCCTGTGGAGGCCTGATGCCCTAGGTGATGCTAGAGAGAGGACATGGGAGTGAGTGGGTGGGGGAATACCCTCTTAGAGACAAAGGGGAGGGGAGAGAGGGTGGAGTCTCAGGGAAGAGAAGCCAGGAAGCGGGACAGCATTTGAAATGTAAATAAATAAAATAAAAAGTCAGACAATAGGGGTTGGGGATTTAGCTTAGTGTTAAAGTGCTGGCCTAGCAGGCACAAATTCCTGGGTTTGGTCCTCAGTGCCGGGTGGGGGGTGGGGGGGGAGATGGAATGTAAACGAATAAAATAATTAATTAAAAAAACTTAAAAATGTCAGACAATAAACCTATACCAATAGAACTTTAAAATTTCATTTTAAAAGGTCCATCTATGCAGGAAAAATGTTGCTAGGCAAGTAAGCAGAGGAGACGTTGATTTGAGGGAAGGTGGGATCAATATTCACGGTTAGGTTCCTTGTAGTAGTGGGATTGGGCATATGGAGGGTATGGTTTGATAAGAACGTTTGACCCATGGTCTGGGATGGTCCAGTGGAAAGGGGTGGGAGCTCTATAGGGTAAAGACCTGAGTTTGAACTTCTAGCCCCAATGTAAAGATCTGGTCATGGCCAGATCGCCACTGCAACATTACCACTATGAGGGATAGAAACCCTGGGACCACTGGGGTTTGCTGGTTGCCAGTCTAGCTCCAGGTTCAGTGAGAGGTGCTGCCTCATGGGAATAAGGTAGAAGGAGATAGAGTGGAACACCCAACATTGTCCTCACGGGAGTGGGGGTGGGGCTAATGGAGTAATTCTGACTGAGAACAGTGCAGCAAGAGTCTTCAGAACTGATGGGCTGAGACGGAGTTGGATTTGTGAAGCAAGGTCTTTTCATCTCAAGTGCATGTGAGGAGGGCCTTGGTACTGGAGCATTTGACTGCAGATATGGGTGTCAACATAAGTCTTCCAGGAAGACAGACTCCAAGATTGGCTGCAGCACAGGCTTGGGCACTGTGATGGCTCACCCTGATTACTAACCTGAGCAGATTTAAAAGCACCCAAGAGTCATGCCTCTGGTTGTATCTGGGCATGTGATTTCCAGAGATGATTCACGAGGAAGAGGTCCCATGCTGATTGTGAGTGGCACTACCCCATGCACTGAATAAGAAGGGAGAGCCTGGGGCTCAGTGATGACTGCTCTTACAGAAGACCCATGTTCAATTCCCAGCACCTACTTGGCAGCTCATAACGACTTGGAACTCCAGTTTCAAGAGATCTGACAGACACATGCAGTCAACACACACACACACACACACACACACACACACACACACACACACACACACACACACAACATCTTAAGAAGATAGAATAAATATTTCAAAATTAAAATAAAGGAAGGAAATCCAATTGAATGCCAGCACTCTCCATTCTGTCTGTTGAGGTGTGAGGAATACCAGAAAATTCTAGCCTTGACTCCCTTTGCTGAGAACTCAACCCACCCACCTGATCACAGCAGACTGAACCTTCTGAACCATTGGGCCCAAGCAAATCCCTCTTAAGTTGCTTCTGTCTGGGACCTGGGACCTTTGTCGCAGCAGTGAGAGAAGTAATTAATGCAGTTGATGACATTCTTTCTATGTCAAGTGAGTGTTAGGCCTTGGAGTAAAGATAAAGACGAGCTTGAATGTGAAGTCAAAGGTCTTCAGCATTGAGTGGATTTCACCAGCGATAGTACAGCCCAGCATCTGAAGACTTCCAGAACCTTCCTTAACCTTCCTCCTGCCTCAGCAACCACCCCATCCTCTGAGAGTGTGTCAAGACTGCTGGGCTTCATCTCCAGAGATTCTGATTCGAGAGATCTGGAATGGAACCCAGGAAGCTACATTTTAAATAATACCCAGGTGATGTTGATGCAGCTGCCCCAGGGACTGGATTTGGAGAATCACCACACTAAGGTAATTGTTCTCTGCCCACTTGCAATTTGTACAACCTGGAGAGCTCTAAAATATCCTGATACCTAGGCTGCACCCCAGACCAATTAAACCAGAATCTTGGGGTGGGACTCAGCCATCACTATTTTTTTAAAGCTCCCGAGGTGAACACAATGTGCAGCCAACGTTGAAAATTGCTGCTCTAAGGAGAATTAATTTAATCTGTTTAACTACTGGGTACCTTGGCAGTGGATACTAAATTAGTTCATCAGTGAGCACCACCCCTTTCTCTGTGGACTAAGGAGTTGAACTGATGCCTGTGGACACTGAGACTTAAAGCTTGAAATTTGGCCACCTGCCTGCATCCTAAGGATATGAAGTCAGACAAAAGAGAAGTAACTTGGGTGTATCTCCAGGAGAAAGGGACAATGGGCAGATGAAAGATGGGTTCACTGAAAGGTAGAGACACTGTAGTGCTAACCTGGAGGTGGCATAAGTCTAGGGGTGAAAGTACCTTGCCAGCTCTCAAAGCCACCACTGTGAGTCTTTAAAGGTGTCACAGGGGAAGTCAAAACTGTGTCATGTAAGATCCTTTACAGCCATATGACTTTGGGAGGCTTGGGATTTACCTCCAAAGTGTCTATTCTACATCTGTCTTCCACTCCATTTACAAGATTTTCTTAATTCCAACCAAGGCATCATATTCTCTGGAGGCACAACGTCCTTCCTTCCTTCCTTCTTTCCTTCCTTCCTTCCTTCCTTCCTTCCTTCCTTCCTTCCTTCCTTCCTTCCTTCCTTCCTCTCATTCATTTTGCTTTTCCTTTTCTTGTATGCATGATACATGTACAACACATGTATGGCATGTGTGGGAGCACATGTGTCACAGTGCTTATGTGGAGGTCAGGTGTTGGCTCTTCCCTTCCACTTCTAAGAGACAGGATCTCGTTGCTATCCACCAAGTGCACCAGGCTAGCTAGCCCACTAGCTTCTGAGGGAATTCTCCTGTCCCCTCCTATCAGGTGCTGGGAATATAGACATATTCATGCCCATCTTTTACATAGATTCTGAGGATCTGAACTTGGGTTCTTAGGCTTGCATGGCAAATGCTTTGCCCACTGGGCCTCTCCTTAGGCCCATATTTCGTTCGAAATCTGAAATAGTATGAGGTTTCTCCATATGTCCTTCCATTGGGGAAACTTCTGCCCTTTACACCTTGATAAAAAATATTCTAGAAATTAAAAATAATTAAAAGGACTGGCTTTGAAATGTTGAGGTTGTACACTTGGAGGAAGAAACTCTTTGGTGACTTCATTAGGAGCTGTATTAGATCCCGTAAAAGCCACATGTACAAGTTCTAAACACCCCAAACTCCAGAATCTCTTTTTGAATGTAACATATTTTCCAGCTTTCTGTCACTGTGACAAAATACCTGAAAAAAATCCATTTAAAGGAGAAAAAGGGCCATTTTGACTTGTGGGGTCAATGGATCCAGCTTATAAGTCATTTGGCTTAGTTGCTTTTAGGAAATTGTAAAGTTAGAAGAACATGGTGGACGCCATCTTTTCATTTTCTTGGTAACCAGGAAGAAGAGGGAAATGGAGGAGAGGGAGGAAGGTAGAAGAGTGGAGACAAGAAAGAGGAGGAAGGGGAGGAGTCGAGAGGAAGGGGGAGAAGGGATAGGGAAGAGGGAACTAGGTTTGAATAGCCTTCAAGGGCATGTCCCAAATAACCTACAACTTCCAGCTAAATCTCATTCTATAAATGTTCTGACTCCTCCAAATCCTGCCACTAGTTGTGGACCAAGGCATCGATACATCATCTGATCACTCATGGCCCACAGCAGAACAAGGCCATGAAATTGGACTGAACTTACTATAACCAATGCACCTATAAGAAAGGTTTAGGGTACTGGGCATAAAGAGGGAACTGAAAGAAAGAAGCTGAAAGAAACTGGAAATTCTAGTCCGGTCAGTCCTTCTTACCACACTTGTAGGTTTCAGAACTGTAAGACAGTTCAATTTCAGTATCCTAGCCCTCCAGTGTGTGCCATTATGTTACAGTGGCTCTGGAGAACTCACACAGACCCACACGGGTGACTAACTGAAGAGAATTCAACTCGTCATCTAGAGGACAGTGCCAGATGAATGAAAACTACAGGCAGATTGAAAACCACAGGCAGATTGGTCATTAGACTCAAAATGAATGCAACTGAACATTATACACACACACATGCGCGCCCGCGCGCGCGCACGCACACACACACACACACACACACACACACACAGAGAGAGAGAGAGAGAGAGAGAGAGAGAGAGAGAGAGAGAGAGAGAGAGAGAGAGAGAGAGAGGATAGAGAGAGGATATCCTGTAATGAATGCTAGGAGACCTGAAATTATGATGCATTTCTCCACCTTATTTTTTCAGACGGATCTCCTGGGCTTCACTGATTGGGCAAGCTACTGGGTATCCTCCTGCCTCCGCCTTTCTAGTACTTGGATTAAGGGTGTGTGCCACCATGCGTACTCTTTGTGTGAGTACTAGAGATCAGGACTCCGGCCTTGATGCTCGTGTAGCAAGTGTTTTACTGCTGGAGCCATCTTCCCAGGCACTATGGTTCTGTTTTCTCACTTGAACATGTGGGTGCCATGATGTATATACAGAACTTAACACGGTGCCAGCTGGCTCTGTTAGGATATTAATAATCCCTGATTAATGTATGGTCATTTCACGAAATACTGTGTTTCATTATGGCATTTTCATGAGTGTATGCCATGGGTTTTGATCACGTCATTCCGTTACTCCATTTCACCCCCTCCCCTGACCTGGTTCCCCTCTCCCTCCCTCTTTCTATTTCATGCCCGCTTACCCTGTTACTGCTCATATTATCTGTACATAGGGCTTCCCTACATGCATCCACACAGCACACATGGATTATAGTCTTCTTCCACAGTTCCTACAATGTTCCCATCTTACTTCATGTTCATTTTTCCTTTCAGCTCCCACATATGAGAGAAAACATTTGATCTCTGTGTCTCTGAGTCTGTCTTATTCCACTTAACACTGTCGCCTCCAGAATGCACATGGGAAGCAGTATGGCAGTTCTGTGAAAACCCAACGATAAAACGATGGTGTGATTTACCCACTCACTTATGAGTGAATAGTTTCTTCTATGTAAACCTTCTACAGGGATACCTGTTTCGACATGGCACTATTCCACACAGCCAAGCTGTGGAGTCAGCCTGGCTGCCCTCTTCCGCCAACAGATGGATAAGAAAGCAATGTAGAATACATTCACAAAGAAAATGTATTCATTCATGAAGAAGAAAGAAAACTAAGGGCTGTTATTTTCATCGTCTCAATGGTCATTAGGAAGAAAGCTCTCCTCAGTCACCCTCACGGATCACCCTTCCCTCCCTCCCCGACCCCCATGGACCGTTCCTCCTGACTCCTGAGGACAGGATGAAGCACTGATGGATGGTGTCAGGTTGATAGATTTTCTCTGTTTCTTTCCAAAGTGAGGATTAACTGAATCCTCAAGTTGGAGGCTGACAAGAGCCATTCTAACTCTGTGCCTTGGGTGCTGCTTATATATTTAAGCCTCTGGCCCAGGAATCATTCAAGGACAATTGTACAGGGGCCTTGTTTTGCTGAATCAGCTATTACCTGGGATGTGCAGGCTGGCCAGGTTGGTAGGTATGTGAGAAAAATGTGCTTGTGTCTATGTATCTCCCTTTTATCTGTCTGTCTGTCTGTCTATTTATCTATCAATCATCTATCATCTCTCTTTCAAACACACACATATAATTATTTCCTTTTTATGTTGTTAAACATTTCTACCAGGTAGAAATGAATATTATTTGGGTGGATCTGTGCTTACCTAACTCCATAACCTTTTATTTATCTACAACACTCACATCAGATTTGTAAGATTAAGTCTACGATGGCTTGTTTTGATTCCTTCCTCTCTTAACATCTAGATTAGTAAAGCACACCTAGGAATGTACCCTTAAAAGCATTTCCAGAGAGGATTCTAAGGTGCCAAGACCTGCTTTGAGAGTGAGCCCTCATGGCTGGGGGCTCAGGTGGAGTTGAATGGGAGGAAGGAGGAGGCTACCAGGGCAGGCTTACCTGTTTCCAGGCTACTGGGATATTGGACATTCTGTCATTTCTTCCTTACCACAATGGGTGGAAACTTCTGAGACCATGAGTAACAAACCCTTCCATCCTTCAAGTTGTTCTTGTAGATGTTTTGGCCGCAGCCACAAAAGCCTAATTTAGAATTTTAAAACATCTGTCTTTCTGTCTATCTGTCCGTCTCTGTCTCTGTCTCTGTCTCTGTCTCTGTCTCTGTCTCTCTCTCTCTCTCTGGATGGGTTTCAGGAGTCTGCTATCTCTCCTTGACATGGGCTCTGGGGATTGAACTCGGTTGTCAGGTTTGGTGAGTCGTCTTTCTGGGCTATAATGCAGGAGAATTCTTATAAAAAGTGATCCTTACTTTACTCTGTCTTTTTTGCCCATTGAGACAGAGATCTATAGCTCAGGCTGGCCTCAAACTCATGATCCTCCTGCCTCAGCCTCCAGAGTGCTGGGATTATAGGCTTGAATCCTCTTTCAAACGGACCATTTGTGTTGATCCCTGACCCTTTTGAAAGACTAAATAGAGCAGTTACTACTTTGCTGGCACAGACATTTTGATAATGACTCCAGTAATTTCCCTAAAGTTCTTTTAGAAGGATGTACTGAACCTGTGCATTCTAAGGTTTCTCTGATAGCCAGAAATAAAACACTGCAATCAAGCTTCCATAAAAACACACACCACATCAATTAACGGATATCGCCAGGGGCAGGCTCCTTCTTCAACATCTGCTGCTTTATCACTCACAGCACTGGCAGAATATATTATGGGGCACATGCCTATGGATTTCCTTTGGCCTCCAAGGTGTACAGAGATTTCTCTCGGCCTGCTGACTTTCCTGTGGCGACATGGTAACTCCACAGCGAACATCAGAGGGAACTTTTTCCTCTTCCAGTCTGGTCAAACCACATAGGTTGGAACTGGGCAGAAAGATGGCCTCTCATTTCAAAGAGTAGGCTTTCCCAAGAGGTATGGAGATCAAGAAATGATGGTGAGTGACTGGATCTGTATTTCTTGAATAGTCATTGTGGGGGGAACTTCACACGTGAAACCCCATTTCGCACTAAGTGAATCCTATGGAGAGACAGTAGCCACTGATTTTTCTTTCTTTGGCGTATACATATTTGTGCATGTGTGTGTTTGTCCGTGTGTATATGCATGCATGTGCACATATTGACATCAGATGCCTTTTTTAATCACCCTCTACCTTATGTTTTAAGATAGGCTGTCTCACCAAACCAGTAGGTTGCCAGTTTGGCTTGACTGACAGGCTAGTGAGCCCCAGGAATCTCTATCTTTAATTCCCTGTGCTGAGATCACAGGGGTTCTCTGACATGTCCAGCTTTGTTCATGGGTCACGAGGAGCCGAACTCAGGCCCATAAGCTTGTGCAGCAAGCATTGTCCTGACCAAGCCCCCTCCCTAACCCTAATGTTCACATTTTGAATGCAAGGAAGCCAAGTAATGGCGTCCAAATAGCTACTCAAGGCATGGAGCAGGAATTGGTTGCTGTGGGCCCTACTAGTTTTTACTTCCCATCTCCTCTACTTTTGGAAATGACCGTAGCTTTCTGACCAAGGATTATGCATGCGTGTGATGCAAACCAGACATGCCACAGGACTCACCTTCCGGATGTCCATGACTGACTTTGGATGAACTCTGACCTAGTTTCGTGAATTGCAATCTTCTTAGGAAGTTGAGATTCGCGGAGGAATATATAGACATTTCCCTCTTTCCTAAAGACGTTCTCAGAACATTCTCCCTTTCTCCTTGGAAGCTGTGGTCTGATGACGTGAGTGTGGGTGTCTGGGAGCCATTTTGCTGCCACAGGCTTGTGTCTCCTTGGATGTTCTGAGGGGTTTGGGAGAGCAAAGAAATGACAGGGGACAAGGAGATGTCAAGTCTTTGGTTGAAGCCAGCATGAGCCTTACCTGAAGACCTCTTGTGGGGTTTTAATATTCATTTTTAATTTTGGATATAAATATAATGTTTAATTTTAGAGCACACCTTTGCTGTTGTTGATCTTTTCCTCTGTCTCCCCTTTCTACCTTCCCCTTTCTACCCCTGACTTCCTAAGCCCCCCTTTTACCCTTTTATGACCTGTTTCTAGTCTCAAGATTCAATTACCCACCCCCCATACGTAATCATTAAAAGCTCGGATCCATCTGTGAGCAGCCCCACGTGGTTTTTGCCTTCGTGAGTCTGAGTATTTTAGCTACGAGGAAATGTGAATGGTGTTGCTGCTTAAGCTGCTTTAGTTTGAGTTTTCAGTTTTCTGAAACAAAATGTCCCTCAGGTGATACACAGACCGAGGTCTGTCTGGATCCAAGGCTCAGTCTTCTAAACAGTCAATAACTCTCAAAGTGCTTCATTCTACTGCGATCTGTCCTGAAAGTGGTGATGAACTCAATGTCTTCCAACTTTGTATTGTTGAACCCCAAGAAGACATTGAAACAAGGTTGTCCAAGTCTGGAACTTGCTACCGGAATTACTGTAAACACCTGCAAGGCGATTCCATAGGCACAAGGCTGACAGAACTGTGGAATCATCTGATGTCTAGAACAGGCAAGCCTGGCACTGTAAGCACTTAGAGAAAATGTCTCTCCCTCTTACCTCCAAAGCTCAATCAGTACATGCCCAGAGCGACCGGCCTTTGTGAACATTGGTGTTTTCAGTGATAGATCACTGATGAAAATGCTTTAAAGAATCCTTTTGTATTTTTGCTCAGGTAATGGTTTACTGTAGTATCCTGTAGAATACACACAGTGATGCAGGGGAAAAAGCAGTCTATTTCTTTTGTTCTCTTAAAAAAAGTTTATTTTTTGTGAATTTTATACCATGCACCCGAGTTCTACTCGTTTCCTTGTTTCTTCACATATGCCCTCCACCCTTGGAACCTCCCCTAAAAGAAAAGAAAACAGATACAACAACAACAACAACAACAACAACAGCAACAACAACAACAACAACAACAACAATAATAATAATAATAATAAACCCAAAAACCCAAAAATGTCTTACCATGGAAGGTGGTGTCTCACACAGTACACCCTTTTGCCCAAACAGCTTTACTTGCAAATATTTATTGCAGTGAGTCTGGTTCGAGGCCCCTAGCTTCTGCTACATCATTAATACTGGATCCTCACTGGGACCCCTCTCAGATATCCTGCGTCATGGAGCTCCTGGCAGCTTTGGATGTGTAGGAGCAGTCCCTTCACGGACTCCAGAAGCTCATAGATGGAGTAGATGTTGGATGAGCCAACTTTACAACCTTGGATCTGGGCCTGGATGGCAGTTGAGTTGGTCGGTCTGCCTGCTCTCCTGCTTTGCCCAGGTGAGGGGCAGGGCCTGCTCTCCCATTCTCTCAGCCTCAGGCTGGCATTCCTACACACTTGTCACCAAGACCAGCTCTTCAGCACAGCCCAGGCAACGTGCAAGGGTTTGCTCCCTCCTGTGTTGCGGCCAGTGAGGGGTGGGGTCAGCCCTCAGACATCAACATGGTACCAGGTGGCCCAGAACAGGGACATCCACAGGGCCTTTGGTGATAACATGGTTCACAGACATCAATACAGAAGATCTCTGCTGCCTCAGCATTACAGACCCAGACACACCTCAGGTGGTGGTTCAGGTTCCTTATCACCCTTGTGTTTCCAGGTTCTCTTCTCTTCATAGTGTATAAACCATTCTGATTCTCTTTCCCTCCCATCTCTTTATCACATACTTGCTCATGATAATGACACCTACTCATCCTCCTGCCTCTGAATGGTGGCTGGTGGCTCCAGCCTATTTCTTTCTTTCTTTCTTTCTTTCTTTCTTTCTTTCTTTCTTTCTTTCTTTCTTTCTTTCTTTTTCTTTTTTTTTCCTTTTTTCAGAGCTGGGGACCGAACCCAGGGCCTTGCACTTGCTAGGCAAGCGCTCTACCACTGAGCTAAATCCCCAATCCCCAGCCTATTTCTTTAATCCAGTGCCTTGTGATGCATTCCAGCCATTCGGGCAGTTACCCCAAAACAAGTAATTCAAGGATAAAGATATTCGAGCATTGAAAGATTGGC
Organism: Rattus norvegicus; assembly: GCF_021556685.1. NCBI lineage: Eukaryota > Metazoa > Chordata > Mammalia > Rodentia > Muridae > Rattus > Rattus norvegicus. The sequence goes on from NC_141543.1 coordinate 13,292,367, forward strand.
AATAAGTTCATTATGAATGTGGGTACACATTTTTGTTTGTTCATTTTGTGTGTGTGAGTTTCATGTGTTGTTTGCATGTTTTAGATGTGTGTGAGTTCCCTTGTATGTGGGTGTTTAGGCATAAGTGTGCACATATGTGTAAAAACCTGAGTTGATGTGAGCAGTTACCTCCCATCTTGCTTCTACTACATTCTTTGAGGCACGGTTTCTCATTCAAACCCAGAGCTCACTGATATGGCTTCTTCTGGGGATCCATTGTCTCTGACAGAGGCTGGAATTATAAGTGAGCCAATGAGCTCACCCAGCATTACATGGGCTCTGGGGATCCAAACTCTAGCCCTTATGGTTGTGTGGCAACTGTTTTAACCAGTGAGCATCTCCCCAGCCCTCTTCGTATTGTGGAAAACATTTTCTTTTCCTTCAAGCGTCACCAAGCACCATTTAATTTTACTCTCTGATAAATAACAGCAATGACAGTAATTTAAAAATAAAAAAGCTGCGAGGTCTACTATGTTCTACCACAATGCTAAATATCAAAAGAAAAGTCTTATCCTAGAAATATATGTAAAAGTATATCTAAGATTAACTTCAATGGGATGCTGTACTCTCTGTATTTTAATCTATTCCCTGACAATTTCATGCATGTATATAATGCATTCGAATGCAATCCATTAACCCCTCTTCTTCTGAATCATCTCTTTTCCTCAACCATTTCTCCTCTGTCTCTCTGTCTCTCTGTCTCTATCTCTGTTTCTGTTTAAGTACTGGGCTAATTATGTTTGATTGCATTGGTATGGTTAAGTACAATAAATACTAGAGTAGATTACTTGTAAAGGAAGACACCCAGTAGATAAAACCTCAGAGCAGCCAAAATTAAAGAGAAATTGGACCCTCTCTTTCTCTGGCAGGGTCTCACTATATAGCCCAGGTTGCCCTCCAACTCATAATCTTCTTGCTTCAGCTTAAAACCTTTTGGAATGACAGATGTGGGCCACAACATCAATAGTAGATATTTCCCCAACATGAGAAAGTGTTAATTTTAAATAAGCTGCCAATGACTTTGATAATAGAGAAATTCACAGCCCCCACCCCCGTTACAATTATAAATTCCTTAAGATCTTTCTTCATTTGAGATAGTCTGGAGTGGTTTGAGACAACACACAGAAATATATTAGGGGTTTCTACTAGAAAGTGAACTCCTAGCTGATACCAGGATCCTAAAGACACTCAACTCAGTAGTGGATTTAAAAAGTTGATAGACAAAAATCCACAGAGAAGCCTTTAAACTACCATTAATAATTAATAAGAAGTCAAAAAGGAAAAAGATTTATCCTCAGCTGCAAGACAGAGAAGGCAGCACTAATTGTGTGTTGTTTGTATAAACAAATATATACAAGTTGTATGCATTTGAGGGTGGAATGTATTTGAAAGTGTCATTCTGTTTTAAAGGAGAAGGTGAAAACATGTCCAGGCACCAGTGACTCAGAATTTATATACAAGCTCACACTGCCCCAACCAAAACCCTGACAGGACTTCTCAAGATCCTGGGGAAAAAAATCCTGTTGCCATCATTCAGAAGAATGAACAAGTAAGATTATACGGAGATTTTGATAGGAAGAAGGGGACCATCGACATCTGGAAGGCACACATTTTTCTTTCTTTTTTTTTACATTTTATTTATTTATTTTTTTATTAACTTGAGTATTTCTTATATACATTTCGAGTGTTATTCCCTTTCCCGGTATCCGGGCAAACATCCCCCTCCCCTCTCCCCTTCCTTATGGGTGTTCCCCTCCCAACCCTCCCCCCATTGCCGCCCTCCCCCCACCAGTCTAGTTCACTGGGGGTTCAGTCTTAGCAGGACCCAGGGCTTCCCCTTCCACTGGGCACACATTTTTCTAACCCCGTTACAAAGTGCTGTAGAAAGTGAGTCGTGTTATATCACTACAAGAAACAATCAATATTAATGCAGCGAATTTTCATATTTACCATGAAAGACTACCATGAAGAAGGCACCACAGACCGGTATCCTAGCACTTTGAAGGCTGAGGCAAGAAGATCATAAGTTCAAGGACAACCTGGACTACACAATGAGACCCAGTCTCAGGAAACAAGTTCAGTGGCAGAGTGTTTTGTGAATGCAATGCCCCCAATTTTTATCTCCAGCACCGCAAAAGAAATAAACAAAACAAAACAGAACCAAGGGGAGGCCTCGAGTTAACTTGCTAATCCAGAAAACTTGGTTGTTTATTGGGAAAGAAGCAATGACTTTACGTCTTCCTTGGTATATTCTCTAATTCATTCTGAATGAGTTAAACACATTAATAGAAACAGAAAGCGCCGGATCATTTCCTGTTCATCTTGGCTGCCTGCTTCTTCGTATTTGCATATTAAATCTACCTGCTAACCTAGACAGAGGAGACAGGCAACCGAGGTATCCTCCTAGGGATGCAGACATTATTTCCATGATGCCATGAACACACGGTTCTTGGACTGTTCTACTCTCACGACGGTGAGGTGACACTTTTGCTTTTCCCCTCTTCCCCAAATATTCCTACAGTGAAGTGTCTGAAAATGTGCTTACTCACTGAAACCAAGTGACGCTAGTCTAAAATGTAGAGCCCAGCTCTTCACTGCCATGTGATATGTATATGTGTTTTTGGTGTGTGTGTGTGTGTGTGTGTGTGTGTGTGTGTGTGATGTATGTGCACCAGTCTCTCATACCAGAGTTGGAGGCTGGGTACGGGCTCTCTCTCTTTCTCTACCATCATGCTGAGGCAGGGACTCTAAAGCTAGGCTGGTAGCCAGCCAATCCTGTGGATCCTCTTGTTTCATTGCCTGCTCAAGGCTGGGGTTAAAAGCAGCCCCCAGCATGTCCCACTTTTTACACGAGTCCTGGGGATTCCAATGTAGATTCTCACTTTAATCCATCAAGCGCTCTCAGGACCCAAGGAACCATCTTACCAGCCACACTGGATTGCATTTAAAATAAGATATCCAATTATTATTGTTGAAACAGAATCTGCTTGAGACATAGTATTTCTTGACTGTGAGTTTTGGGGATTGTGGGCAGTGGGGACCTCAGACAACCTGCAGTTACTGGTGAGTGCACAAGGTTGTCTCCTGAATATGAGAGGATATAAGAAAAGGTGTAGGAACAAGATACTAACTTCAACCCCAGACAAATCTTTTGTTCCTCATAAAGTCTCAACCTTGGCTATGGGGACACAGCTGACCTTGCTCAGGTATCTGCAAGGCTTGGTGAGAAAGCAGATCTCCAGCCTGTGTTTCCTGCTGATGCTGGGTGGTTCACCACAGAGTTAACAGAGGTGGCCTTGAGAGAAAGTAGCATCGTATGCCCAGAGCCCAGCTCCATGCCCCAGATTACTTCTTGATGAGTCTAATATTTTGCTTGTCACATGGGACTCATGGACTCAGCTCTTAGGAGATCATTTAATAAATGGTAATTGTCATTGTCTTGCCTCTTGCTCTTCGAATATCCCTGGGATCTACTTTAGCTTTTTCTGAACCATGCATTACTCAGGAGCACAATGGGAGACAACTCACACCCTTCACATTTGACTGATGATTCTATGAGATATTTCAGGGAAAGCTCTTGGGTTCCCTTCCTCCCTCCCTTCCTTTCTTCCTCTCTTCTATCATCTTTTCACTCCTTTTTCCTGATGGACTTTGTAGAAGGAAACAGTGGAACAATTAAAGATTTGTGTGTGTGTGTGTGTGTGTGTGTGTGTGTGTGTGTGTGTGTCTATATTTGAGTGGCGTACATGTGTCTATGTATGCATATTTGCATGTATGTGGGTGCACATGTATGTAACTGACCTGTATGGCAGGAATAAATATATATTTAAAGAGACTTATGTGCTTTCCTCTTTGGCCATCTGACTCTTGAAAGAATGGACTCCTAGAGTTTAATGTTTTTTTCTAGGATCTTTTTGAGAAGAAATGGCTGAAGCCCTGATACCTTCCAGAGGAGAAACTCATCTCTTGGGGAGAGATTTGCAGTTAGTCAGCTGTCCTTGCAGAAGAGATACTGCCATGGGCAGGGACTACACCTTTCTAGGAAGCTTAGTTGGGAATAGCTACTGCTTTCTATTTTAACCATCCCTCATGCCGGGACTCTGGGAGAGACTCGGGAGATTCTCTGCCCTTCATGGTCTCTGCCCCACATTGGAAACATTCCTTTTCCTGCTTTTTCCTGTTAATCTGGCTCTGCACTGTTGTTCAGCATCCGCAGTCAGATGTGGCTTCTTGGGGCACAGGATGTGATTCCCAAGTTTGGAACACAATATGGCAAACGTAAAGGGACAAAAAGCGTATTTTGTGTGCAGTAGTTGGTCACAGCTACTGTATCACTCTTCTGATTGTTGTGGCAAAGACACTCAAAGAAGGAATGGCTTATTTTGGCTCATAGTTTGAGGATACAGTCTGTCGTGATGGGGAAAGTGAGGCAGCAGGAGCATGAGGCAACCAGATATATTCTATCTGTATTTGAAAAGCAGAAACAAGAAAGTTCGTACCTGGTTCACTTTCTCCTCATTCATTTGGGACTTCGGCCTGTGGGATGGTGCAACCTGTCTTTAGGGTGGGTCCTCCTACTTCTGTTAACCTAATCTGGAAGCTTCCTCAGAAACACACCTGATATTATAGTCAATATCAACCAACACATCAAGTGACATTTAATGACACCAGTGTGGGGCAGGGATGCTACCATAAGAATTAAGTGAAAAAATTAATTTTTTAATGATAATTTATGTGTGTTATGCTTCCTTGGTTTAAAAATATTTAAAACATGAGGGAACCTTGTCTCATTATCATGTGATCTTGGCGATTGTTGAATTTACATCTCCTCCTACCTCTTCTTGCTTCTTTCACATTCTTAACTATATAAATGACCAAAATCTGTGGGAAGGGAGGAGTCCTCTGTCCCTTTCTATGATTACTACAGGGGGTGAATTAAATTAATTTTATTTATTTTTTTAGTAAACCTTCTTAGTGTCTTATTGCTGTAAAGAGACAACATGACCAAGAAAACATTAAATTGGGACTGGCTTACAGGTTCAGGTGTTCAGTCCGTTATCATCATGGCAGAAAGCATGGTAGTGTCCAGGCAGGCATGGTGCTGGAAGATCCAACGGCAGAAAGCATGGTGCCAGAAGAGAGTTCTACCTCTTGATCAAAGGCAGGAAGCAGCAAGAGACACTCTTCTGAAGGGAGCCAGAAGGAGGCTCTCTTCTACACTGGGTGAAGCTTGAGTGTAGGAGGAAACCTTAAAGCCCACCTCACAGTGACACTTCCTCCCACAAGGCCACACCTACCCTAACAAAGCCACACCTCCTAATAGTGCCACTCCCCATGGGCCAAGCTTTGAAATACATGGGTCTATGAGGGCCAAGGCTATTCAAACTACCACACGTACTGAGTTCAACTAGTACTCTTCTGCATGTGCATGATTGTGGGGCCACCCCGTCAGGCATGGGAAATCAACCAGTGACCACACCTCTGAAGGAGTCATTTGTATTTTCTACACTGTAGCAGTTGGACATATGAGATTAATTGGCTGTAGACGGATAAATATATCTCCCAGGATAAAGAAGAAATATATTAGTTACCCTTCTCATGCTGGGAAAATATACCCAAGTTATGGGAGACATGACTCACAGTTTCAGTCTATTGTGGTAGGGAAGGTGTGGGTGCTGAAGTGAGCCTGGTCCCCATGGCGGCATGGTCTTGTGGAATGGCTTGTTCACATGTTGGAGGCTCAGAAGGCAGTAAGTTGGACACTAGTGGGTGTGAGATATAGCTCTAAAAGGCCCACCTCTGTAGTGAATATCCACCAGCTTGGCCCCACCTCCTTAAGAATCCATAGCTTCCCAAAACAGAACCATTATCGGGGAACCAAATCTTCAAACATTTGAGCCTGTGTGTTTGGGGGAATGCTTTACACTTAAATCATCACAAAGGGGCAGAACAGGAGTGAGGCTTTGAAAGATCTAGGAAATATAAATTCTGCTCACTTTGGCTTCCAATAATGAAACAAATCCCCGAGCCATGGCATAGGTAGGCAATGAGTACTACTAGGAGGGGGAAATGGCAGTGACAAGAACACAGGTGTGACAATGGGGACAAGTGGCTTTTGCTCCATTGGGGGCAGCTTGCTAAGCCTTCAAAGTGTCCTGCAAGGAGAAGGGAAATGATGCTTTCCACTGTTTCTGGGTACATTCGGGGTGGCCTCTGGGTCAGACCTGGTTCTCTGCTATTCGGTCCACACCTCTCTCCCATACCATGTGTTCAGCATGGAGGCGTTGTGTGCATGTAGTCTCCCCAAAGAAACACAAATACAATTGCTATACACACAACTGCCGTGCCCCTCATACCTGACAGGCTTGCTGATGAGCCAAAATGAGCCAATGCACACGCTGGTGCTTTGTACAGCCTAGATGGAAGTTACCCATCAGCCGTGAACTCCTGGCTGGGTCTGTGCTGTATTTAAGTCAAGCAGCTTAACCCAGGGTGGCAGCATGTCTCTGGGTTTTGCAGAACTAGGTCCCTCATTAGTCTTCTATGGTGCTAAGAGGGCCAGTACTCACTCTTGGCTGCTAACCTCGGGTTGGGGGTGTCAGTTCTTTGTTATTCTGAGTACTGTTTTAGTGGGGAGGTAGAAATCTATTTCTTGGAGAAGCTATGCAGAATCTCCCCTCGTGTCACATAGACCTTGCCTGCTATGGGCTGAACAGGGAGCTGGGGTGGGAGTGGGTGTGAACTGGGGCAGGGATAGGTGTGTACCGGGAAGGGAGTGGGTGCGGGGCTCTCCAGTGACCAGCTGAGCTAGGGTAGGAGAAAGAACAAATGTCTGATTAAGGAGACTCTGGATGAATCATCAGGGTCAGGCCTTGTCCAAGGACGCTGTTGGAAACAGATCTTTATTTTAACACTGGCATTTCTTTTGTAGCCTTGACATAAGACTGCAATTCATCTGAATCTAGTACACTGCAAGTTATTCTTTTTTCTTTTTTTCGATAGCAGCCATGTGAAAGAATGGATTGACCTTTAATTTATAATCCTCATGTCGGAGAGTTTAGCAGAGCTTAACCTATGTCGGCTGCAGTTCAAAACTGTCTGCTTTGCTCTGGGAAAGCCAGGTTGTGTTCTCACTGTCAGCCTGGAAATAAATGGATAAGTGAGGAAAGGAACCGTGCGGGATAATAGAGTTCATTTATAAGGCAGACGAGAACCAGACAGAGAAGAGAGAAATGTCCAGGAAAAAGGAAGAAAGCCTGGGATGGAGATGAAGTTTTGGACAGGGAGAAGGAAGTCAATGTGGCAGAGAAAACTGTGTTCCGACATGATGGTGATAGCTGCAGTCCCAGCACTGGGGAGACTGAGGCAGGAGGATCATGCACTTGAGCTTGGTAGTCTGGGTTATGGAATAAAGATAGTTACTGGAGAGCTTGGGGTTCTGTTTCAGGGCTCTTAGTCTCGTTAATAAAAAACTCAGAAATGGGTTCAAAAGGAAGTTCGAGGACAATTTTATGTGTCACAGTGTAGGTGAGGTGACCATCCTGGCAGCTGACAGGAGGGGTGGAGAAAAAGTCATACCTTCTAGGTCCTGCATGGAAGAGAAATAGCCAAGCTATTACAGAAAGAAAATAAGCATGTTCTAGAACGGTTGTGGGATGGTGAGCTGAGGAAAGAGTCCAGAAAGTATCTGGCTGCACAGCATACAGTCATTTGTAGCAACGTCTGCTCTGTCTTGTGTTTTGTGGTCTTTGATTTGATGATGTCAGGGGAAGGAAGTGCTTTCATTTTCTCTGTGTGGGCTTCCTTCGCACGTTAATCTTGATTTATCTGTTTTGATAAAAAACTTAATTTAAATATAATTACATCATTGCCCCCTTCCCTGTTCTCCCTCCAATCCTTCCCATGTGCCTAACCCTTCCTGCAACCTCCATTCCCTCTCAAAGTGATATCCTCTTCTTCATTATTGATGTGTCCTTTTTAGTTCCCACTCAACTGCGACAAGACCCTTCTGGAAAAACCGGACAGACACAGACAGACAGACAACAAACTCAACTTTAGAAGACTGGGGTTTGGCTCTGGCACCCACTTCGGGTGGCTCAAAACTACTGGTAACTCCAGAGCTTCTACTCCCTTCATGTGCATGCACGCGTGCACACATGCACACGTGCATGCGTGCACACACGCACCCGAGTCCATTCAGTGTCATTCTAATCCATAGATAATGGATTCTCCCCTCAGCACCTGTCGACTGCCTGTAGTTAAGCATTTCAGTGTGGGACCTTGTGAAATTTCTCCATCTACCCTCGAGTGTGACCTGGTATTGTCTGTCATTAGTGTCTTTTGGACATGACAGGGAACCTGCACCCATAAAAGCCCACCAGTATAGTTGCCTTTCTATTCTTTCTTTTAAAAAGAAACATAATCTTAAAAATGTATTTTATTATTATTTTATGTGTATGAGTATCTTACCTTAATATGTGTCTGCACCACACATGCCTAGTGCCATCAGAGGCCAGAGGAGGAAATTGGATCCATAGAATTGGATTTGAAGATGGTTATGAGCCACCATGCAGGTGCTAGGAATTAAAACCAGGTCCTCTGAAAGCACAGCCATGCTTTTAAATGCTGAGCCATCTCTCTCTTCCCTTCTTTTCTATTCTTAATAAGCTCTCTTTCAATTTTTAGGGCAAAATGGGTCTCACTATGCAGCTCTGACTATCTCGGGACTCACTCTGTAGACTGCACTGGCCTCAAATTCACAGAGACCTGCCAGCTAGAATAAAAGGCATGTGCCACCATACCTGGCCTTCTATTTCTATTTTTAAACACATATTCCAGATGCAATTCTTTGCCCTGGGACACAAGAGCGTGGAGTCAGGTGCCCTCTGAATTTAGCTCTGTGATCAGCACCGGTAAGCATGCTTTCTCTGCACTCTGGGTCTCATCACTATTGTTCTGACCTCTTTGACTACTTTAAATCTATGGCTTTTTCTTATCCCTCCTGGCAACTGCAGGATTTTCAGCTCTCCTGCCCTGTTGTTTTTCTCTAAAAATTTTATAAAATTGTTTTTATAACTTAGCCTTTGAGTTTTTTATTTATTCTTCTTTAATATATTACATCCTAACCACAGTTTCCCCTCCCTTCTCTCCTCCCAGTCCTTCCCCTCCGTCTCTTGTTTTCCCCAGATCCACTCCTCCTCTGTTTCCTTTCATAAAAGAGCAGGCCTTCCAGGGACATCAATCAAACATGGCCCATCAACTTACAATAAGACTAGGCACATCTCATATGAAGGCTGGGCAAGGCAACCCAATAGGAGAAAAAGGGTCCCAAAAGCAGGCAAAAGAGTCAGAGATAGTCCACTGTTAGGAGTCCAACAACAACCTCAAGCTATAGAACCATAACATATATGTAGAAGACCTAGCACAGACCCATGCAGGCTCTGTGATTGCTGCTTCAGTCTCTGTGAGCCCCTATGATCCCTCCCTCACTGACTCTGTGGGTTGTGTTCTCCTGGTGTCCTTGACCTCTTTGGCTCCTACAGTACTCTCCACTACACCTTTCTACAGGATTCCCTGAATTCCACTTGATGTTTGGTTGTGGGTCTCTGCATCTGTTCTCATTGGTTGCTAGATGAAGTCTTTCTGATGAGGATTATGCTAGCCTCCTGTTTGAGTTGGTGTTTAACTTAACCCTTAAGAGAGAACCCCAGATTCTCTGACGACAGGACCAGTGAGTTTGCTTCTTCAATGCTGAAAATGTTTCACAAGGCAGCCTTCAGCTGCCAGTCCTCTGAGAGGATGGTCTTGGATCAGAGAACCTGCCTTGCCCAGATTGACATCCTCCGGTGTCTCACTAGACAAGCTGGGAACACTCTGCAAAGATATCTCATCTGCAGAGTGGCATCCTCCAAGTCTTTCATTCAGTCTACATTGTAGCTCAATGCTCTGTTTCTTCAGATCCTTCCTCTTTATCTGCCTTTCATCAAGTTGAATGTCCTGTCATCTGACCTCTACCTCAGACTCTGCTACCTAGGACAAGGTGATATTTGGGACGTGATTTCTGTATTACTTAAGAAGTGGCCACAGGTTTCCAGCTTTGTTTGAATAGTTCTCACATAGATGTTTGCAGATAAATGTTGTGGTGGGTAAAATAATAGTTAGTTAAAGGCAGCTACACTCAAGACTCTGGGAACTGTGAATGAATTACTCTGTTGCAAATAGGAGATTAAAATGTGAGAGGAGATTAATGTGGACATTCAGCTGGGTTATTTGGATGAACTCAATGTAGTCAGAGGGGTCCAAGGGAGAGAAGTGATGGCTGAATTAGGGTAAGAAAGATGCTGGAGGCTCTGAATAGAGCTCCCTAGACAGGAATGTGAGTGGCCTTCAGCAGTTGAGATAAGCAAACAATAGTCTCTTCTTTGGGACTCCAGAAGACCTGTGGCCTGCCTATAGCTTGACTTTAGCCCAGGGAGAAGTGGGTCACTGGAGACCTTCCCTGGAGAAACTCACTTTATCTTTAATTCCTTCCCTGTATTCTCTTCTCTTTCTCTTTATTATCCTCTTCCCATGCCTTCTACCTCTCTCACACAGACACAGACACAGACACAGACACAGACACAGACACAGACACAGACACAGACACAGACACAGACACAGACACAGACACAGACACAGACACAGACACAGACACAGACACAGTAACAGACACACAGACACACAGACACACAGACACAGACACACACACACACACACACTCACTCACACTTACTCTTGCTCACTCATTTATGGCTGCCAGGAAGGCATTGTCATTGTATGCTGCTACAGTCATGATAATCTGCTCCACCCCAGGCACAAAGCAATGGATCCAAAGCAATGGGTTAAAACCTGTGAGGCAGAGTCATAGTTATCCCCATTTAAGCAGTTTTCCTGGGTTTCTGCCACAGCAGTGAAAATTCCACTATGAGGTGTGACCTTTCTTTTTTGGGGGAAATTATAGGTCAATATGTGTTGAAATTGCAAACATGCTTCTAATTCTTCATTCTTCCAGTGAATGGCCACATAGAAGCCAGTTCGAGGCGGTATCACCAGGAAACCATTGAAGGAAATGGCAGGCTTGAGGCTGGCTACAGTGTTATTTTAATTTACAATGAAAGCCAAGTTGAGTCCAAAATTAGGAAGCATTTTGGAAGTATCAGGTTGAAATGTATGAGATGGTTGAGGTTGGGAACATTTCCAGGGTTCTTTGAGCAAAATTGTCAATATTCCTTGCTGTGGACGCCCCGGGAAATATCAAACTGGTGGGACAAAGCAGGCTTTTCTCCTTTAAGACTCCAGGACTCTCTGACTCATCCTGACATTTCCTCTTTTCTCTGTACTTCCCCACATATACATCCTGAGGAGTTTAATCACCTTTATGTCTTGTGGGTTCCTTCAATTACACCCAACTGTTCTTGAAATAGGTTCTTATATTTCAAATGCACAGTATCTTTTGGTCTTAGAGCAATACAAATAACGATTAAAATGATGCACAAATAATCACTTTGTACACCCATATCAATTTGTTACAGTATTTGCTTTATTTAAGAACTAATGTTTTTATTTATATGTTTATATGTGTTTGTATCCCCAACCCCTGATGTGTGCGTATGTGTGTGTGAGTGTGTGAGTGTGTGTGTGTGTGTGTGTGTGTGTGAAAAACATGCATGCACATGCTTGTGGAAGTCAGAAGAGGGCATCAGAGCTCCTGGAAATGGAGGTGTCTGGGGTTGTGAGCCATTTGACATGGCTGCTCTGACCTTCTGGGACATCTGTCCAGCCTCTTAAATAAATTCCATATATAATTGGTTAAATTCATTTGCGTAGATATGAAAGGTCTCTCTCTCTCTCTCTCTCTCTCTCTCTCTCTCTCTCTCTCTCTCTCTCTCTCTCACACACACACACACACACACACACACACACACACACACACACAATTTAAACAAAAATTCAAGCCACTAAATATTTTCCCTTAGCTCTGGTGTCTAAATTTTGGAGAGGCCAAACAAATATCCAATACCCACAGAGGTTATAATAGGCTTTGGAGTGTTGGACACAAGGAAAAAAGAAAGGGTAAATTAAATGAAGAGCCCATTCCTGTGAGAATATAGAGGTGTTCCCTTAGCTGGAAGGTTGTAATTCTAGAGTCTGATGAGATAGCAAGTATTTACTTTCCCCTCTTCCAGTAAATATCTACTTTGAACCGGCTCTCTCCTCTCCTTGACTTAACTGATTGCACTAAGCCTCAGAACCATTGCATAACTGTTAAAATGATAGACTCTCAGGCTGACCCACTGGAGATCTGAGCTCGATTGGCCTGAGGTTCAGTGCTGGAATCTGAATTTTTATCAGGCTTGCCTGGAGGTTCTGATTTAAGTGGCGTATGGGCCACATCTTATGAAACTCTGCCTTGCTAGAATCTCCAAACAATTTCATGTCTGGAACTCCTGTGTGAAAAGGACTGATGAACTGATCTCCTCCCGAAATAGGGAGCTGGGGACCGCTCCTCCACCTCCCCTCCAGAGAATAGAGTAATCCATTTCAGAAAGAAAAATCTCAGTTGCAAGTAAAATATTTATGTCGTGCATAGGAGAGTAGAGAACCCTTTTCCTATCAGCCTCTTTGTAACGTCCACTGGCACGATACCAATGAAAAGGCATTGCTCTTGGAGAAACTTTTATGATGTGATTTTGACTAACAAAGGGAAGAGAAAAATCCAATTAAATTCCAGGAGGAATGACAGAGGTCGATTAAAATGGGCCACACTGTCTCAGGCAGGTTCCTCTGTTGGAACAGACACCGTAGCAGAGTTAACACCCCTGTAGACAGCAGGTGGCAGGGCACAGCGTCCCATACAAAGGAGTAGACTAGGAGAGATGGAAAAGTACTATATGGTTTTTAGGATACTCGAGATTCAGAAATCCCATTAAATGTTATTTTAATATAATAAGAAGTAAATGCACTGCCTTTCCAGCCTGGAAAATAAGGTACATTTAGATCACACTGAACAGTTGAAATTCACAGTAACAAGTAAATAAGTGGTTGCTAGACAGTGTTGTAATAGTAGGAAGGGGTTTTCGGCTGTTGTGTGACACCAAGATGTGAATAAACACATTGTCACTTGTCAAGAAAACAGTGACAGAACAAAGTAATGATTTCACCAATGCCAATGAGTTTATTGGCATTACTCATGGACACATAGGTGAGGGTTTATATAGCAGGTGTGTGGACAGTTCAAAGGTGGCTGCAGTACTGAAAGCTTACCCCAGTGTGTGACAACTCACGAAAGCTGGAACTTTGGAGCTATTTGAGTGATTTTTAAAAGACAATTTGAGAGGTTAAAGTTGCTAACCTTTAGAGACTTCCTGATACTTATGAGTTGTTTGCTTCCTGAATCATTATAAGCCCCCACTATATAACTTCTGTGTTTCAATGAGTTTCCCTACATGGTAAGATGTTTTGATTAGGAGGAAATTGCTATACACAGACTTTGGGACTTAAAGAAGATTGGGAATCCAGGTCTGGGAAAGTGTTATTCAAGTTGTTAATGTATTTCTAGATTGATAAAAATATATGAATACTTGTCAAACATTTGGTAAAGGTCAAAAAACATGTGTGCAGAAACTAATGCATTATCAACATTTAATTAAAATTTTACACTTTCAGGACACTAAATGCTAGATACTGCTTAAATAAACTATTTTATTAACCCTAAAAACCAACCAACCAAACAAAAAGTTGTTAATGGTTACAGCCGGTGAAGATGAAAAGAACTCAGATCTGTTGAAAGATGAGCCTGAATATCCAGGATTAGAAGCAAGCCTAGTGACAGCTAGCTAACATCTCATTAATGCCTTAAAATGGACATCCTTTATGGTATTAGTTCTCTGTTTACAATAAAAAGTGCACTTTAATCAAGGATGTAGCTGTAGATTGTCACATAGTTCTATGATAAGGAAAATCAATGGGCCCTTCTTTTTTACCCATGATTCTTCACCCTCAGAATTATTCCCTGCTTCCTTCATAGCAGGAGTGCTATTTGATTCTCTGAGCCATCAGACCTGATGGTATTTATTGTATAGAAGCATTGGGTGCTCTAAAGGACCCACTTGGTTTTATCTGTTAGGGGTCTTGGCAGAGGAAGGAAGAATTGGTGGGTTTGTGCCCAATATGCTTTTCTTGACTGTGACAATGGAGCATACTAATAATTAAGAATAATGGAATTCTGACATGGAATAAATGCTCAGTAATAATCAGGGGAACTTTGCCAAATCCTTTGGAAAGATGAAGTATTTTGAGTTTTCAAAGTGTGCTGAGGGTTTCAGATAAGGTCCTTGATCATTTTGATACACTTTGGAGACAAGATTTCAGCCCTAGAATCTTGACTTCCATGCCATAAGCTCACTTTCTTTGTGCCATTTGTGATGGTTTATCTTCATTGCCAATTTGAACGGATTTAGAATTACCTAGGAGACACACATCTGGACACATCTGGGAGCATGTTTCCAGGTTGAACTGCTGACAGCAGATCTAGATAGCACTGTCCCATGTAGACATGATCTGTGTAGGCACAGATCGAAAAAATGACAACTGAGTATCAACATTCACCCATTTCTGTTTCTCAGTCAGTTTTGCCTCACCTTTGGCAATGTATCAATTACCAAGTTGGACTGTATCTACTCAAACCATGAGGTTAAATAAACCCTTTGTCTCAGTTAGGGTTTTACTGCTGTGAGCAGACACCATAACCAAGGTAACTCTTAGAAGGACAACATTTAATTGGGGCTGACTTGCAGGTTCAGAAGTTCAATCCAGTATCATCAAGGCAGGAGCATGGTCTAGGCAAGAATGGTGCAGGAGAAGCTGAGAGTTCTACATCTTCATCTGAAGGCTGCTAGGAGAAGACTGGCTTCCAGGCAGCTAGGAATAGGGTCTTAAAGCCCAGGTCCACAGTGACACACGTACTCCAACAAGGGCATACCTCCTAATAGTGCCATTCCCTGGGCCAAGAAAATTCAAACCACCACACCCTTTCTTCCTTAAACTGGTTTTTTTTAAAATGTATTTTTCAGAGCAGTAGAAATAGCAGTGAACACACTATTCTCCCATGGATAGAGAAATGAAAATCTGAGAAGTCAGATGACAGACCCAGGGTCATACAGAGAGAAGAGTGAGGGAACTTGCTGTAAAAGCCAGGTCTCAAGATTCTGAGTCCTTCCCTGGTCCCTTCTAACAGGCTGTTTTCTTCCTCATCCCTGAGGCTTTCCTTCCACTTAGAGAAACTTTTGAAGAATCCCAGGAAATTAAAGAATAGCGTTCAGCCTGCCAGCCCTTCCCTGGTGCACTTAAGTAAGCTGCAGAAAGGCCAGGCCATTTATTTTCAGGAATAGCCTAATGATCACCCAGCAAGTCTAGTTACGGATGTGGTTCATCAGGCCACCTGGATATACTAGTGCGAAAAGCTCACAGTCCGTCTCGGGCTGATGGATTGCCTGAGTTATTAATACGGAAAAGGAGGGAGATTTACTTTCGGTAGTGGAATTAAGGTGCTCCCGTGCACCCTGGACTAGTTGTTTTAAAATAACAGGGGACCAAGTTTCTCTTGGAAAAGGACTTAATTTTTATTGAAAACCTACCACCTTCAAATGGCCGGGAAGTTGAAGAACTATAAAACTGTCAAACAGACCCATTATTAAAAGCTTTATTTGACAAATCTTCCACTGCTGGGGCAGCTCGTGCATTTCCCTCCTTTCTCACAAGAAATAAAACCACTCACTTATGCAAACTGCTGACAAGGAATGGAAACAGATGGACTTCTAAACACGAGGAGAAACACCCTGGCCCTTTCCCACAGCCTAATGGAAGTGAGAGCCATTCATAAATCTTGGCCGCTTGGGTAGAATGGTGGCTCAAAACTTCTCATCTCTTGGGTTCATGGCTGAGAAATAAGTTCTGTTTCTGGAATGCTCTTTGTAAATGGGTTTAGTTTAGAGGCAAGGAATGTGCTTTGCCAACCTAGATCTTCCTTGTCAGTTTTCTCTACTAAGAGCAACCAACAGATGTTGAGACTTACCTCATATTTATTATCTTGTGGTTTCTCAGTGCGAAAGGCTTGGGTATAATCTTATTGGAGCTTTTGCTAGAATTTCGAAAGGCTAAAAGCCAGACGTCAGCCAGGGTTGGGTTCTCATCTGGAGGTTTAACTGGGGGAAGGGTCCGGTCCTATTAGTATCAGCGTTGGTAGCCTCTAGTCTCTTGAGATAGTAACTGTCTGTCTCGCCAATTCTGACATGTGAACTCCAGCATGCCTGCTTACTTCATCCATCCAGAGGAACTTTTAGTGTGTTAACAAGATAGAATTCTAAACAGTGAGCATGCTCATGGGAGACACAGCTTGTCACTCATCACAACTCTGTGCTATACAGAATGGAAGCGAGTTATAGATTCTATCCACAGTCAAAAAGGGAACAATATGATGTTTGGAGTAGAAGAAGGGGTGTTTATTAAGGTGATGGTTCCTTCTTAGCTAACATGAACTGCTGGTGAGGAAGGAAAGAAAGAAGGGAGGAAGTAAGACAGTCTTCATTTATGTGTTGCTCTGGACTAATAACAAACCGGTAGCTCTCTTTTTGAATAGTTACAACAGAAGAAATGGAAGCTGGATATGAGGATGCATGCTTGTTTCCTGGCACCAGAGAGGCTGAGGCAGGAGGATTTAAAAAATGAGGGCAGTCTGGGCTACATAGCAAGACCTTGCTGAAAGAAAGAGGAGGCAGGGGTGAAGTTCTTTAAGCAAGCAATCTTTGAGCAGCAGAATGATGTCTTCTAGCAGGCCTTACATGATTTGGGACACATTCAATGTTTAAATACTTGGTTCTCCCACCAGCATAGGCTTTCTTATCTAAGGTCATTTTCCACATGTCTATTCTGTTTGTTTACCAGAAGCTCTGACAGGCACTAAGAACACACCAAGTCCTAAGGAAAGAACCGGTGAACTGTTGTAGCAGATAATTTTATTTTGGCTGAGCAGAGTGCACAGACGGATGAAGAAGTCACAGCAGGGATGGAGGCTGACACACAATCAGTATTCTTACACATGACGAGTGGAGTTCGGGGCTTCCCTATCTTGGCAAAATTGGACCAGGTCATTCTTTACTTTGGGAGATATCCTGGATTCTGTAGGCGGCTCAGTGTCTTAATTGTTTTTCTATTTCCATGTGAAGATACCATGACAAAGGCTACTTGTAGAGGAAAGTGTTTATTGCACTTACAGTTTCAGAGGGGGAGTCCATGACCGTCATGGAGAGGAGGTAGCATGGCAGCAGGCAGGCAGGCATGGAGGGAGGGAGGGAGGGAAGGAGGGAGGTGGAGAAGGAGGGGGAGTGGGAGAGGAAGAGGGAGAGGGAGGAGAATTAACTCGGAATGGCTTGGGCTTTTGAAAACTCAAAGCATACCTCCAGTGACACATCTCCAACAAGGCCACGTCTTTTATTTCTTTCCAAATAGCTCCACCAACTGGGGACCACACATTTAAATATGTGAGCCTACTGTGGGCCATTATCATTCAAACCACCACAATTTGACTGCCTCAAGATTTGCTGGCCAGCCAGTCTAGCCTTCTGTGGGAGGTTTAGGCCAATGAGATATTATCTCAAGAAAGAGGCAGGCAGATAGTGTCTGAGAAATGGAGGTAACATTCTGATCTTTACATGGATACATGCACACATCCCACATCCTAGTGAACATACATATCCATACTTGAAAACACACACGCGAACACACACACACACACACACACACACACACACACACACACACACACACTAAATCTCCATCCTAATAGATGTGGAGTACTACTGCACTAATTTCAATTTGCATTTCTCCGACAGTGAAGGGGAGCCTATTTTCTTATTTACACGTTTCAGGAGATAATTTTAGGAGGCTCTAAACCATTTCTAGTTAATGAGTTGTTTTTAATAGTGGGCTTGGAGGTGGCTATAAGGAAGGTATGATTTTAGGCGATGAGATTTCCTCTGTTCCAAATACCCGCTGTACAGAAGCGAACGGACCGTTCAATGCCTGCGTGAAGTCTTTCGCAGATGTTGTAGGGTCTGAGAACTCCCCAGTATAAACTCTTCTCATCCATCTTGGTTATCAAGTAATATCCCGCCTCCAAAGTCTGCTGAGGAAAGCACGGCCAGCTGCCATCTCTTTAATATTTAGAAATCTGCTTTAATAAATCCTAACCCTTCCTGTACACTGCTTTCTGTATCCATGCTCTCCAGTTTTCTGGGAATTTGGTGGGATGGTTTCTTATCTGTTAGCTTGTCAGAAGCGGGCGCAAGAACAATCAAATGCTCATTTTTTCGCATCTGGTGTTCTGCGGGGAACAGCATTTAGACCCCTACTGTGTTTAACTGTATAAATGGTCTCTATCTATCATCTAAATCAGAGCCGCTTCTGTGCAGAGCAAACCATATCAGATAGAGACCCACATACAGTTGGTGCTGGGGAGGGGGGCAGTTTACTTCATCCCTGTATCCCTATTCTGCTAAGAGAAGAAAGCTGAGAATTCTCACTGAAGCACTTCCTTCCCATGCTGTTGTGTGCTTGGGAGCCTTCTTTTTAATCAAAGCACCGTGTGGTGTACGTGCGTGTGCTTGCAGAAGTAACCTACATCTGTGCATGACTGATTCATGCCCCACTTCTGTGTTTCCACATGTGGCGTCTGTCAGTCATCCACGATGACCTTATGCATCTATTTAATGCTTTTTTCCCCCATTGTCTTCGTGTCTACCCTTACTGATTTGTGATGTGTGTGTGTGTGTGTGTGTGTGTGTGTGTGTGTGTATTGCTCTTGATGATGCCAGCCTAGGACTGCAGAGGTTGGTACGTGCCTCTGTGTATGTTGGTGTGTGTGTGTGTGTGTGTGTGTGTATGTGTATGTGTGTGTTTCTATGCCTTATGAATGCTTAACAGTTCTCAACCTCTTCTATGCCCTGTGGATGGACGTTAGCCATCCATTTTCTTGCTGGAGGAGTGTTATGGGCTTGGGCTGTTGTGACAAGAAGCAGCATCCTTGTTTTGAGCGTGAGGTGTGGGTTGGAGTGCCTCAAGGGACTACTTCTCTCTGTGTGCAGTCATGTGCCATAAGCACTCTAATGGAGAAGGATCACCTGTGTTGAAACCAGCACCCTCTTGCTTTCAGTTTCTAACAAGTCCTGCACACAGCTTCCTTGTCCTGTAACGAGGGTACTTGGAAGAGGTAGGACTGGGGGCTGAGATGACAGGTCGGTAAGTAAAATGCTGCCTGAATACGCATGGGGACCAGGACCAATACGTTATTACTGGGGTTTGGATCCCCAGTATCCATGCCAAAAATTGGGCATAGTGGCATGTGCCTGTAATTCCACCTCTTAGGTACTTAACAGAGACAGGAGTATTCCCCGAGCTTGCTGGTGTAGCAAGTCTACTTGAATTGGCAAGCTCCAATTGCTCCAAAACAATAAGGCAGGAAGTTGTTGAGGAAGGCATTCAATACCTACAGTCCCGCCCCCAGAATTTATGAGGCTAGCATAACTGTTCCAGTGTCTCCTCACTTCCGGATATGCATCCATACTAGTTCTTTCCACCAAGTTCCTGGCTTTTCTTTTAGCAGCTTGTCATGTACTGTGCCCTGCTTTCATGGCATACTCATACATATTAAAGCCTCGTTCTTCATATGAGAGAAAACATGTAATACCTGTCTTTGTTTCCCCCATTATTTTATCCTTACCCTGTCTCCTTTCAGCCTCCATAATCCATCTTTATTCTTAGGAAGCTACTGTTTCTGCTAGCTGTTCAGTGTCTTTCTAGAATGATTCTATACAGAGACATTCATATCAGTGTGTGTGTCTATATATGTGTGCACAGCATCCATCCCTGTGTCTATATGTGTGCACCAGCATGCACCCCTACCTTTAGTGGCAAGAAATATGGACAGACTTTTATCTTCTTTTCTTTATTTACCATTTTTAGAATCCTTTCCCATCAGGACACGAAGAACAACTTGGGCTTGTAAACTATCTGCCTATTATATAATTACAAAAACATGCATTTATTATCCTTCCAGTCCCTTGTTGATAGACTTTTGGGCAGTTCTGGATGTTCTTCTCTTACAGACGTGACTATAATTAATAATGCAGCCCTAGCATCATTTCTCACAAATGCAAATCTATCTGCGGGATGGATTCCTAGAAGTGGAATTGTGTTGGCTTACTTAAGAAACACAATCAATGCTTGGTTAGTTTAGCTTCTCATGAGGGGGGTGCATGGCAGTGCTGATCCAGAGGGTAACCGTGCCATTGTGTATCATTATGTCAGAATTAAAAATCGACTCATTAAACAGTTAATGGGGACTTGCAATGAGTGGTAGCTTGGAAACTCTGCTCACTGCCCCTCCCTTCTGCCTTGAGGAGGTGCATGAGTCTTTGAGGCTGGTAATGGCTCTCTGAGAACAGCAGCAGAAGCCATAACTTCCCTTCACAGCAGCACAGAGGCTGGGCCTTCCTTCAGGTTTGTACAGTTACTGACTTTGACTCTACCTCTTTCTCACTGGAGGTCTTTTTAATCTTTTCCTGATGTTTTTCTTGTGGGGACAGGCAGCATGTGGCTAGTAAGGTTGCCCTTTATAGAAATGGACTGAAAAGGGAAACTGAGGACATGAGCTCTGCCTCAGAATCCTGTGAAGTTCTGGACACTGACTTTTCCCTCTGAAGAATGGAGATAATATCACCCACCCCTGATATGCCTGATAATGCAAGTTTGCAATCTCAGGTACTTGAGGAGGCTGAGGCAGGAAGATTCAAGCTCAAGTTCTCCCTGGACTACAGAGAGAGTCTGGAACTGGCTAGCGCAACCTAGAGAGACCCTGTCTCAAAAACACAAGGCAGAAAGAAATCATAATAAGAATGACTGGGGATGTAGCCCAGTGGCAGAGCACTTGCCTGGCATGCACACAGCCCTGAACTGTGTCTCTGGCAGCAGCAAGAGCCACAGTGAAAATGGCAGCAGCAGTGATAACCAATACAACACAAACACCACCACCATGCTGGCCCTCCATGGGACTCTTCTGGGAGGTCAACTAGCTCATAGATTCATGTGTTAAGGTCGGAGGTTGCTCTGGAGTCCCAGAATGCAGAACTGAACAAAAGCTGCAGTGTTTCCTGATCACATACATGGACATGATAGCCTAAGGAGGGCTGCTCATGGTGTCTGCCATGTATAGGGCACTAGAGAGGAGAGAGGGATGTGTTGGGTCGTGTTTGCCTTGAAGGATTAGGATATCGGTTTTCTGGAAGGGAAGAGGTGGTGTGAGGATACTTACCTGCAGGCAGAATGTTGTGGGGAAGGCATGTAAGAGGGATAGCACAGGGATGTTTGGAAAATGAACAAAAAAATGGATCAAATTACAGCAGGTTATAGGGAATGAACCTAGGACTTTGTGCATAATAAGTGTCCAAGTTAGGGTTTCCATTGCTGTAAAGAAACACCATGACCAAGGCAACTCTTATAAGGGACAACGTTTAATTGAGGGTGGCTTAAAGGTTCTGAGGTTCAGTTCATCATCATCATCATGGCAGCATCCAGGCAGGGATGGTGCTGGAGGAACTGAGAGTTCTAAATCTTGTTCTGAAGGCAAACAGGAGAAACCTGGCTTCCAGGCAGTTAGGAGGAAGTTCCCTCAAAGCCACCTCCCTCCCAGCGACACATTTCCTCCAACAAGGCCACACCTACTCCAACAAGGTCATACCTCCTAATAGTGCCACTCCCTGGGCCAAGCATATTAAAACCACCACAATACGAAAGCCCTCTACCTCTGAGCTATAAACCAGCCCTTTCTTTTCTCTTAAAACTTGTGTATATTTAAGATAGGATCTTTTAAAGTTGTCTAAGCTTGCCTTGAACCCAGTCTGTAGCCCAGGCAGGCCTTGCATTTGCAATCCTCTGTGAGGTGCGCAGATTACTGTCTTTTCCTCACCATGTGAAGAACAGGCCCCCGGCCTCATAGCTTATTTTCTTAGTTCTTTCCATGCCCTTAGCTCAGCCTGCACCTGTCTGACCCAGAGCTGCCCACCTCCCACTGAGCTTCATTTCACACAGGACCCCATGTGTTCCCTCCATCTCTCCACACTCTGTAGCCTGCGTATTTTAGCAAAATACCAACTTTTGCTCATGTGTGTTCTGTCAGTTCCCTTATGGTTTTTAATCACTCTCTTTTGACTTGATAAATGAGTCTCGACTTCTCCTAACTTTCCTGAAGACCCAGGGTAGAAAAACATCCTTTCCAGTAGCTGAGGCGATGGTGAGGGAAAAATGAGCCTCCTCCATACTCAATAAATCACTTTGTCACCTTAATCTTTTATTGATCTCAATAAAAGTTGTATTTTGTTTCTTAACAAAAATCCACCGGGGAAGACATCCTATACAGGTGGGGCATGATGAGAATTGTGGTCAAGCCATCACCTCATATAGTTATTTATGGGAGAGCAATGGATTTGAGAGGGGCTGGGGGTGGAAAGAGACTACGAAACCATTCTCACAAGTGATGTATTGTATTTTAAAAGACACACTTGACTCTAGGTAGCCCACTCCCAGACAAGCCTCTGAAGCTATATTTTATGCAGACATTTATAAACAGGTCGTAAACATCCTGCTTCTCCAAGACGAGAGAGCAAAGGCTCTCGTGAGCTTACAGGTAATGCAACTATGCGGTCAGTTAAATTTAGAACATGGCAATCATTGTAGTCCAGGTCGACTTGCTCTCCAGGGGAGGATTATCAAAACAGGGTACTCAGGGAGGAATGGGTCTGAAAGCAAGCTCTTGTTAGGGCTTGAAATAAATATATTTCCCCCTTGCTGCAGAAGCAGAGAAATACTAATAAAAAATGGCCTTCAATGTTAATACACGTGTCTTCTCATCTTCCCCCAGGGTGTGAGAAAACGGATAGCTTGGTGATTGTGTCTGAAACAAAACAAAAGAAAACAAAATGAAACAAGACAACCAACAAACAAGTAAAACAGGGCAGTGTACAAATGTGATGGGTCCTTCTGCTTACTTCACTTGTAGTTGTCAGTTCCATGAGGATGTGACCCATGACCTTTACATCTCCGTCCTCCTGACCCGGGACAGGAAGGCTGAGGTACAGTAAGATACAAACCAGGTAAGGTCAATAACCTCAGTGACCATCTGTTCTCTATTGAGAAAGACACGGTCACTCTTCTTTCTCAGTTCCAGTTACCCGCAGGCAGACTCTAGACTATACAGTTCCTAACTTATCACTAACTTTAGTTATATCATACAGTTTGACTTCTTTCATTTTGTTATTCGCCGTTGCAATCTCTTCCTGCACATCATGCATACATTGAACTGTATGGTTAGGTGTCATTCTATAGAAAATATATGGCGTGAGACAGCAGGAAGGCTCAGGAGGCAAGAGCACTCAGTACCCAAGCCTAACAATAATTCAGTCCCAGAACCCATAAAGAGAAACCGACTCTAAAACGTCATCCTCTGACCTCCAAATGTGTGTACTCCCATGCACACATAGTCTATAACATAATAAATATAATAAATAAAAAGAAAATGCATGGTATAGAGGCTCATACTATCTGTAGTTCCACACATTCTAATGGGGGCCCTGGCATGTGTTCCCACGGCTAAGGGGGGGGATAATAGTTTGCTCAACTGAGATTCAAGTCTTGGTGCGTGTTGCTTAACACATGGGAAATAAAATTTGTCTTCACTTTTTCATCTGATTGGCAAGTATTACAGCACCTCTAGGCTCAAATTTGTGTGTGTGTGTGTGTGTGTGTGTGTGCGCAATAGTGATTCAGGGCTCATAGCTCCTACTGGAGAGATATGAGCTAAACAATTCCCAAAAGCTAACTCTGTAACTTCCATTGACATTGAGCCCTGTTACTATGCTAAGTCCCATAGGGTCTTGCTAACAATGAGTGAGATTTCTTGCATGCCTACTGTGTGTCATGCACTTTGTTAAGCACATTTTCATGTGTTCATCTCTCAATCTTTCTATCAATACCAGATGGCAGTGTTGCTGATATTATTGTTGTCTTTTTTCCCAAAGAAAAAGAGACCGTGGCACACTTAGATGAGAATAAATGTCCATAGTTTCCCAAACAAACTGGTAAGGGCAGAATTGGTTTTGGAGCCCAGGTTCTATGGTTCAAGGTCACAATCTGACTCATCTCTATTCCTCTAGAATCTAGAGATTTTAATTCTATTATTCTCATTGCTGTGAGACCACAGTTAAGAGCAATGCTAACTATTCAAGTCCACAATAGAAGACGCCTGGCATCAATCTGACCAATCAGAGGTATTGGAGAGACACCATTCTGCTCAGACGGGTTTCCGATGTCGTGAGCGATGGACATGTCCTGATGACTGTGTGGATGTCTTTCAGGCATCTCTGAGTGCAGCAAGGAAGGGCTGATCATCCAACCTTCCCAACAGACCCCACGATGCTACTGCTGGAGAGTGCTGTTTTTGCTCTACTCTCTTCTCCTGAAAGCAGCATGAGCTATACCTTCTCATTAGCATATGTCACCCAGAATGCACTGGAGAGCCGAGCTATGACTCCAGGAGATTTTTTTGTTGTCATTTCCCTCCCCATCCATATGCAGCAATTTATCCACTTGCAGACCATAGAAATCTCAGGTCTTTGCACATTCAGGGAAATATAAAGTGCTATATAAAACAAAGGGGGTTGCTAGTAAAACAGATGCAGCATTAACTGCACTTGTGAGAGCAGCATAAATAAAACAGTGCATGCACTAGATAGTCCTTTATGATGCTCAGACTTTACAAAACTGGTTTCTGTGCAATGGCAAAAGAAAAGAAAAAAAAACCCACAATTACCAGAATTAGGTCTTTAAACACACTGTGTGGATTGACGCTAATGGAACCCATGCTTTTCATTGCTGCACTCATGGTTTCCACTCAAGAGTTATATTCCAGAGGTCGCCTACATGCCAGACCACAGCTAATGAAGCTTCATGAAGAGCATTGACTCCTGCCTTCCAGGATCCTCAAGGTTACACGGTTTTGTCAATGTTCTCATGTGGTGAGGTGATAGGATGGAGTATGGCAATACGGGGAGACATTTTTGTTTGTCACAACTGCTACAGAACTTGGGTGTCTCAGTCTGTGTCTGAAGAAACCACGTTCGGCTATCATGATCAAGCTAATTAAAGCATCCATGTCAATATTAAAAATCAGAAAAGGAGCTTTCAATGTTGTCACATTGAAGAGAGGGACAAGGATTTAACAGGCCCTTTACTCCCCAAATTCATTTTAGGGGTTTGAGGGAGATTAAAGTTTATAGAATTAGTGGAATGGTAGCAACCAGTGTGGTCCCGCCCACCACTGGTCACTCACTGTTCCTGTAGGTTTATCAATCTTCTCAGAAAAGCTTTGACTCTGGCTGCCCCAGGATATTCTTCTCCCAACCCAACATTCCTGGCAGGATTCCAGTCTCTTGGGGGTCCTTATTTTAAAAGTCTGATGCAGCTGGATGCATTATGGAATATAGCCATTCCTTCTAGGCACACTATACAACTGGGAAGACAGTGCTGTTACACTGGTAGGAGAACTATGGGTTGCTTCTAAGCACTGCACAGTGCACAGGGCATCCTACAGCAAAGAATCATGCTAGCTAGCAATGCCAGGATTTGGAAACTACCTCAGCATGTCAAGCAATGAGGGCTAAGGCTAGGGCTAAGGGTATGGCTAGGGGTAGGGGTAGGGGTAGGGGTAGGGCTAGGGCTAGGAATTCATCATAACGTAGAAAGGCCCTAAGATTAATGAGCTTGTGTGGCGGAAGAAGAGGGAACAGGGTATAGAAAAGATGTGTATGATCAGGGTGGATTCGTGGCTTAGCGCATCACGAACCCAGAGGAGAGAAAGACATTGGAATGATTTTGTAAAGGTCCTTCACGTGCCAAACTCAGGACTCTGAAGTCTTCTCTAGTTCAGGAGTCAGTACACTGGCCCAAGGCATATGAACACCTCCCTCCCCCTTTTTGGATAGTTCTTTAGGTAAGAATGTGTTTCAATGTGTTTAAATTCTTGAAAGAGAGTTTAAAAGAAAAATAATATTTATGACATTGGTACACAGTTAAATCTGAGCATCTGTAAATGAAGTTCGTTGGATCTCAGCTGTTTGTGTGTCAATCATTGTCAGCATTCTCCCAAATAACAGCAGTGCTAAGCAGCGCTGGCAGGAAGCTGTAAGCTCTGGGAAGCCTGGGATATATATTGTCTGTCCCTTTAGTTTGATGATGAAAACAGAGACTAATGTCATAATAATATACAGATGTTTGTCATAGTGACTTGGAAGATCACCTAGAAATTGGGGTATGTATCTTGAAAGTATTGTTAATCTAAGCAGGGTGTTGTTAAGGTTGTGTAACAGGACTCGCTAGGATGTGCAGTGGTAACAATCAAGGTCGCAGAACTCAGTGGTTCTGAAGCCTGGGTTCTTATTTATAACGCGCTTGTTAAAGCACTGTGTCAGCCAGGGTATGATAAGTTGTGCTTCAATCTTAAGTGACCTCGAAGGATCATTTCTTACACACCCATTGTAGGCTAACCCCGGGTTTTCTATTTGCCAACACAGATGTCTCTGCGAATGTTTCAGTTCTTGTAGAAGGAGGAGTGGATTCAGTGAAGTGGGTCTGGTTCTTAGAATCACAGCAGAAAGAGAGAGAGGCATTCATGGTTCTACTAACATTCCACTGGAAAAGTAGGTAAGTGATGACTCCTGAGGTCCACAGGCGTGGGTGTAATCTTCCCACGAGGGTAGGCACCAGAGACAGCAGCAGGATCAACAAAGATGAGAAAACAAATCCTCTGGTCATCACACAGTGAGAGTGGGTTCGTGGGGCGTGAGTGGGAGGATGGTGGAGGGAGAACATAGGGTCTAGGGTTCATTCACCACTCTGCTTTCCTGCCTTTGGTGCTCTAGTGTGTGGTGACAGTGTGGAGAGGCCGGGAGATATGATGTCTACTGAGGACGGGAGACTGGGACGGGCTGCCTTTGTAGGCAGCTGGGGAGGTAAGGGGTTGGAGAACAGCACTTTCCTTTCCCTTGTGATTCTCTTCCTAAATTAAATTACAAGATAATAAAGTGTTTAGCACACTGCCTAGCACAGAATACAATAGCAAATATTTCAGCAACGATTGTGTTTTATGAACCAAGTGGAATGATTAGAAAACTCATTAAATGATTTGCCTTCATACACACACACACACACACACACACACACACACAGACACACACACACAGAGACACACACACAGACACACACACACAGACACACACACATACAGACACACACACATACAGACACACATACAGACACACACACAGACACACACACACAGACAGACAGACACACACACACAGACACACACACATACAGACACACACACAGACACACACACACACACAGACACACACACACAGACACACACACACACACACACACACACACACACACACACACACACCTGACAGGGAGTTGATGTTGTTAAACATCTACCCTGGAAACCTAATATCTACATTTAACTCACAGCCATTTTTGAGACCAGGTGGAACTGTGGTTCTATGATGCTATTAACCCAGAGAAGATTTTGGAATAATTAGAATTCTTTTAGGATTCGTATCTTTCAAGTACAGTAAACAACCAACCAACCGTTTCCATGGTGCTTGAGAGCACTAGAGCTTAGGGAGCCTGTCAACACTCGGGCCTGGCTTGCAGGAACAATCTCTACTTGTATTCCCCAACAGGTTAGGGAGAAAATACACAGCAGTTCAAACTAAAATTGTTTGGTTACATTGGGAAGAACAAGTTTTTGATTTTGATGGAAATATTGTTTAGTATAATCTAAATTGAACCGAGAAAAACTATATATACGTATATACAATCACACACCAACATTCACTTTAGCTCTCTAAAGCTAGTCAACTGGGGGATGAATTCAAATATTTGTTCAATGTACAACGTTCATCCTGAAGGTGGTGAGAGCGGTAAATAAGACAGAGGAATTCCCTGCCCTTCCTTTTCGGGGTGGGGGGACATTAGCAGATAAACAATATGTTGACTTGTGATACTCTAGTGAGCAAAGGTGGCAAGGCAGGGCAGTGGCTTGACAAAGTGTCAAAGATGCGTCTGTGCTGGTGTCTGTCTCCCTCTGTTACTTTAACAGGCTGTTCTGGCTGTGAATCCTTCAAGAGAGGAATCTTAGTGGAGGATTGAACTCTGCCAGTATTTGGGGAAGACCTGCTCAAGTCAGATAAAGAAAACCTGTAAGGGGGATGAGGTGGGAATACACTTGGGAGCTGAGAGGGCGTGGCCAGGGTGTTATGAGATTGAAAGGGTGTGGCCGGAGTGATAGGACATAGAGCAACGTGGCCCAACTCTCGTTTCAGAGGGACTGATTACTGTGGCTTTCTCTGGGGGAGGGCTTTGTTGGATGGCCGAGTTGTGAGTGGTTTAATGTGGATTCTTACCCGTGACAGGGATCTTCGTGAGGGGTTGAGAACTGGGGACACATTTCCAAGTTAAATAGTGTTTGCCAAGGGACTGCGTATGGTACAGGAGAGAATGCACAGGACTAAAAATGACCTCATGCATTTCAGACAGAGCAACTGGATCCTGTCATCTGTCGAAATGAGGAAAGACCTATGGGGGAGGAATAGGCAGAGCTGTGTCGAGAGCTCTGCGGCTCTCTACATAACCAGGCTGTGCACTCAGAGATGACTTATATCCTTGTAACACTCAACATTTTGCAGAAACAATTTCATGTCAGATGTAGGATCTAGGCAGGATGGATGTGATTTGTTTCCATTTTGAGAATGAAAATAACCAAGGCTCAGATAGAGTAAGCCAGAGACAGGGTAATAGACAGGACAATTTTGAAACATGAGACAGAAACCCAAATCCAACTAGCTCAAACACAGGAAAATGGATGGGCTCTTGTGGGATGGTGGAATCAGAATGTGTCTGGGGCTGAGGACAGTTTGTCTGTTTCATTTATCCTGGATGGTACCTCCATCTCGGATAAAGGCACCCTCCAGGCTCCCAGAGGGGGATCTCACGAGGCTGTGCAATGTCCACATGGAACAAACTCCTTTCAGAACCATTTGTGCAGTAGCCACGATGGCCAAATGGTTGAGGACACAGGGAGGGGTGTACAGTGAGTCTGCTGACAGGCTCTGCTTAATCTGGGAGAGGAGGCTCTCCCGGAACCCTGCCACCTCTGCCAGAAGTCGTTACTTTCTTCTGCCCAGGAAAGATAAAGTGCTCCCTGCTTCCCAAAGAAGCACTTTCTGGGAAACCAGTTTCTGCCAGAGCTTCTGGGACAGAAATTTCCCAAGATTCAGCTCCAGCTGGAGCAGACATTTAGAAGGTCTGGTTTCCAAGCCCGGGTTGGAAGGCCTCTCAGCCAGGAGCCTCTGTGCTTGGAATTTTATTAGTCAAAAGTTCTTCCTTTGGGCATTAACTACCACCCTAAGACCAATCCTCTTGGCACAGCTACAAACCCCAAACTCTTACAAATGGCATCCCTACATCTTCTTTCTCTCCGTGTCTCTATGACAGCTGGACCCACTTCTTTCTTCTTCCTTTACTGGCTGGTTCTTTCTGTGTCCCTTTGTTCGTTTATGGTATAGGGTCTCACTATGTAAACTGGGCTAACCTGGAATTTTCTATGTAGGCTAGGCTGGCTTTGAAGTGTGGCAGTTCTCCTATCTCTCCCTCTTGCCAGCTAGGTACAGGTGTCCACCAACACACCCATATCTTGGCTGATGTCTTGGCCACTCCTCAGCATACAAATATTGTTTTCTTAGCCATCAGCCCATGTCCTAATTTCTGTTGCATCCTTCCTCTCTCTTGAGACACTGCCATCTCTCCCTGTGGATTCCCTCCAGGTAGCCACATCTCTCTTTTCTTTCACAAAATTCCATGCAGTTTAAGTGTCTCTAGGCAGGGATATGTTCAGGAAAAGTGGGAAACTAGCTCTTCCACTTGTAGGACAAGGGTTTATGACAGGAATGAACCAGCCCAGCAATTTAGTGACTTACATCATCCTAGTGACATGAAGAAAATGTCCCTAAGTGTGACCTGGAACACCGAGAGAGGATTGGTCACACGGGAAAGACCAAGAACGGGATGGGGTCACTTTTTGGCCTTTTGGCTAAGATCAAGCGTAGTATCAAGTGAGGAACAGGATGGAACAGGAAACCTTGGGAAACATACAGCCTGGATTTCCTACTGTTTCCAGGACATACATTCTTATGAGCTTTAAGTTTCAGTTTGACACAGTCTAGAGTACTCTGAGAGAAAGGGGAGCCTCAATTAAAGGGTTACCTCAGCAGAATGGCCAGTATATCTGTCTTTGTGCGAAAGTCTTGAGTATTAATTGATATAGGAAGGTCCAGCCCATTATGGGCAGCACCATCCCTAGGCAGGTAGTCCAGGGCTCCTCTATAAGAAAGTATGAGCCCTCGAGTAAGCCAGCTAGTTAGCGCCCTTCACAGTTCTTGCTGTACTCTGTTAGCTATGAGTGAGTTCCATGGTCAGAGGTAATGCTATATGAAATAGCAAGCGATTCTAGCTTCAGTTTCCTTTTCTGAGTTCCCTCTGTGACAGACATGAAAGTATAAGTTGATTTTGGTCAGAGTGTTTTATCATAGTAACAGAAAGGAAAATAGAACCTTTCCTCAAATCCTTCTGGTGACATCTAGGCCCTGACGCTCTCACCCCTTATTACCTCTCTACTTTAAGTTTCTTGCCTCAAGTCAACAGCACTGGAAACTTCAAGTTTTTAAACTCATACTTGCTACCTTCTGTCAGACAGCGGTGCTTTTGCTCCCTGTTACTCTGCCTCGAATTCCTCTCCGACTCTCCTTGTCAAATTCTCATCTTTCAAAGCCTTATTCCAACATTATGTTTCTAGGGTGATTTTCTGGTGTCCTCTTGAACAGGCTTAATGACTCCTATTCTGCATGGAAAGGAAAGTTAGGACCGTTGGGGACTTAAGGGAAAAAACGTTAGGTAGGCAATGGGAATGAGAGCATCAGGGCCTAGATGTCACCAGAAAGACTGGAGGAACTGTTCCATTTGCTGCTCTGTACTTCCCTGCTCTGCATTCTTTCTGTAATTGGACATACCTGATATGTGGCAGTTAGGAAGGTTGACTGCGTTTTGTGCCCCTGCCTCCTACTCAGAATTATGAGTTTTGTGCCTGCAGAATCAAGCTTTCTTCACAGATGAATCTCTGGGGCTTAAATTAGAGCCTGGTGCATCCTGGGATGGTTCAGTTGAACTGAATGGCTTCCCAATGTCACTGGGGCTCCTTTTTGATATGTCCATTTAGACCCTGGCACTAGGCTCGAACCAATGGGAAATTAGAATAATAAGACTAGCTTGATATTCCGAGCATTTGTATATGTGTATGTGTGTGTGAGGGTGCATTTGCACTTGAGTGAGTGTGTGTGTGTGTGTGTGTATGTGCGTGCGTGCGTGTGTGCATGTACATGTGCATGTGGAGGCTAGAGGTTAAGCTTGAGTGTTATTCTTCTAACACCATCGACTCCCCTCCCCCCTTTTGAGACAGGGTTTTTAATTGGCTCAGAGCTCACCAAGGAACCTAGATTGGCTGGCCAGTAAGAACCAACTGTCTGAGAGAGCAAGTGCACACCATGTTGCTTTTTGTGTATATGTAGTCTCTGGAGATCATGTTTGCAGAGCACTCTCTTCCCAGTTCTATTTCTGAGAATTTATTAGGACCCCTTTAGGGCTGGGGAGGTATTCTCTCACTTTATCTATACAACCATTTTGCAATAACATATAGGCAATTCGTATTTTGCATTCAATGCACAGAAAGGTTAAGTCCCAAGGTCACAGAGTCAATAATGGGCAAATCGAGAAGTCAAACTCCTATACCTGACCCTGATTCTGGTACACCCTGGGAATTAATAGCTCATGCCAACCTGTTGTCACTGTGGCCTGCCATATTTCCTGTGGCCTTGTCCCACATCTTTGCAACAGAGCTTTTCAATTCAGAAGTCTGCTAGAATTACTTCTCCCACCTCTAGCTGCAGAAAGCACGGTGATGTACATCACCGAGGGCCTGTGGCACAGTCTTCAATCTTCTTCACACTCAGCCACTTCCAACCTTGACCTAAGAGTGGTGAAGATGATTCTTATGGGGTTGTTACTCAAAGGAAAAGTGAAACGGTCCCTGTGGGGAGACTGCAGGATTTCCGTTCCAGCCTTCTAATTTCAGATCAGCCCGAAGAAAAGAACCGTGCTAGCAGCCCGATCCGCAAAATTAGGTGAGCTCCGTTCTTTGCCTCTCTTAAGAAATATGGGCGCCACTCTAAAAATCTTTTTTTAATCTCCTCTCTGGTCCATGTAACAGGAAATTGGTCTCTGCCATAGGCCAATAAATCTCCAACTTTTTATTGAATATTAAAGAAAGACTTCAAGTCAAGTTCAAAATCTCTGTGCTTGGAGCATCTTACATAACGCTGCAGCTCTGGTACCTCGGGTCACAAAAGCTTTAAAAAGAAGGAGAAAAATGGGAAGCCTGCGGGTCAGCGGCCCTCGGGGATGATTACTTCTCCTTAAAAATAATAGCCTATTACTCTGAAAATCTTAAACAAGGCATTCCCTTGCTGGCTTGCACATTATAATTGAGAAGAAGGGGATTAAGAGCTGCTAGTCTCGGGGTGTATCCACAATGAGCTTGCAGTGCCTTCTCCCCAAAGACTTCAGCCTTGGAACGGCTGTGCCCAGTGATGGATGACGGTGGCTCTTCTCAGATGCCCCTTTAGGACCACGCTCTCCCTTCTGCTGCATGGTCTAGCCATGTTTCTCTCTCAGAGATGTCTTCGGCCTGAGAAAGCTGCATGGCTTAAGGTCTTTTGTAGTTTGAATGTGAAACGTCTGCCGCAGAGTCATGGGGTTGGACACCGTGTCTCCAGCTGGTGGCGCTTTTTCAGGAAGTTGTGGAATCTTTAATAGGAGGGAGGTAGCTGGACAAAGTCCATTGCTAGGAGGTAGAGCCTAACATCTGTCAGCTCCTATTTACTCTGGACCAAAGAATGGCCTTCTTCTAACTGGCGAGGTCATCCTCTTCTACCGAGGGCTCAGCTTCAGGAAAGATGGATGCGCCTGGGTCCACAGAGAAGTGAACAACCAAGCTAGGCAGCAGGATCCTTCAAATGAACCTCAGTGGAAACTGGATGTCACAGCTATAACAACCACACCTCTCTCACACCCGCTCTCTTCATGCCTTCCTGTTCTGTGGAAATGTGAGGAAGCGTGAGTCCTAGCCACGCCCCTTCTTGCTCTAAAGCTGCCTGCTGCGATCCCTGTCAGGATGAACTCCTGAAACCACATGCCATAGTCAACCCTTCCTGCCTTAGTTACTGCATGTCAGACATACTGTCCCTGCAAACCAGCACAAGGTCACACCTTCTTCCAGAGCACAGTCTAAATGTTCAGTGGAGGAAGCACGGGATGAAACGCTTGCTTCTTTGTTTCAGTTTCCAGAAACTGAAGGCCTTGCCCCTACGGAAGCTTGCACATTGTGATTCCATGTTCCTTCTCCTCCTCACCTCAGTCTCTCACTCTGCCATAGGTGAGGATAACGTACTCTGCAATAATCTTCTTCCTGCACGGAGAAGTCTATGTTTCCGGGAATACATCTTACTATAGAACCACCTCAAAGAGAGCATCGTAGAGAAAGTTTTCATGTTTGATACGGAATGATCTGTAGAAAAGAACATAAAGTAGAACACGCTTTAAGATGCACATACATCTGTTTTCCTTCCAGATAGAGATATTTTAGTTTCACTTCCATTGCTGTGCTAAAGTATCCTGACGAAGGGGAACTTAGAGAAAAAAGAACTTGGAGGTTTATTTCAGCTCACAGCTCTGGGGTGATCGCTCTTCATTGTGGGGACATTGAATCAGGAATTTCAGACAGCGAGTCTTATCACATCCACAGTCAAGGGCAGAGGGGTTTAAATTCATGCATACCTGCTTTCTTGGACTAAGCTTGATTTTCCTCTCTTACATAGCTTAGGACCCCTTGCCTGTGGAACGATGCCACCCACAGCGGAGGTGGGAATTCTCAGGTCAGCTTACTTAAGATAACCCCCAACCACAGATATGTCCACAGGACAACCCAATATAGACAGATCCTCACTGAGACCCTCTTCCTAGGTGACTCTAGGTTACGGCGAGTTGACAGTTAAAGTTAACCAGCACAAAATGTATAAAATTGATAAATATTATTTTCAGATGAGTGTTCACATTATGGATGGGGCAACAAAAAGCCAGAAAAATGGGGTCCAGGATGGGCCCAGATGTCCTTTAGTTCTGTTGGTAAAAAGAGATGTGTGCATATTTAGTTTGTTATTGGTTGTGTGTTTTGGAGGCTAATGTTCTACAGGAAATTCATAGGAGAAAATTTTTTTGTTTTGTTTTCCTTTTATTTTTGGATATTTTTTATTTACAATTCAAATGTTATTCCCTTTCCCAGTTTCCCGGCCATAAGTCCCCTATCCCATCTCCCTCTCCTTCTCCAATAAGGGTGTTCCCCCTCCCCAACCACCTCCCATTCCCACCTCTCCCCGATATTCCCCTGCATTGGGTGGTCCAGCCTTGGCACGGCTAAGGGCTTTTCCTCCCATTGGTGCCCAGCATGGCCATTCTCTGCTACATATGCAGCTGGAGCCACGGGTCTGTCCTGGGAGCTCTGATTGGTATTGTTGTTCTTATGGGGTTGCAAGTTCCTTCAACTCCTTCAACCCTTTTTCTCATTCCTCTAATGGGTACCCCGTATTCAGTTCAATGGTTTGTATTGAGGAGACAGGAGACAGCTATATCAGGTTCCTGTCAGCATGCACTTCTTGGCTTCATCAATATCTAGTTTTGGTGGCTGTATATATATGGATATATCCCTAGGTGGGGCAGGCTCTGAATGGCCATTCCTTCAATCTTTGCTCCAAACTTTGTCTCCATATCCCCTCCTATGAGTATTTTTCTTCCCCCTTTTAGGAAGGACTGCAGCATCTGCACTTTGGTTGTCCTTCTTCTTGAGCTTCATGTGGTCTGTGGATTGTATCTTTGGTAACTCAAGCTTTTGGGCTAATATCTACTTATTAGTGAGTGCATACCATATGTGTTATTTTGTGATTGGGTTACCTTACTCAGGATAATACTTTCTAGTCCCATCCATTTGCCTGTGAATTTCACGACATCATTGTTTTTGATAGCTGAGTAGTGCTCCATTGTGTAGATGTACCACATTTTCTGTATCCATTCCTCTGTTGAGGGACATCTGGGTTGTTTCCAGTTTCTGGCTATTATAAATAAGGCTGCTATGAACATAGTGGAGCACGTGTCTTTGTTGTATGTTGGAGCATCATTTAGGTATATGTCCAGGAGTAGTATAGCTGGGTCTTCAGGTAGTTCAATGTCCAATTTTCTGAGGAACCTCCAGACTGATTTCCAGAGTGGTTGTACCAGTCTGCAATCCCACCAACAATGGAGGAGTGTTCCTCTTTTCTCCACATCCTTGCCAGCATCTGTTGTCACCTGAGTTTTTGATCTTAGCCATTCTGACTGGTATGAGGTGGAATCTCAGCGTTGTTTTGATTTGCATTTCCCTGATGACTAAGGATGTTGAACATTTCTTTAGGTACTTCTCAGCCATTCAATATTCCTCAGCTGAGAATTCTTTGTTTAGCTCTGTACCATATTTTTTAATAGGGTTATTTGATTCTCTGCAGTCTAACTTCTTGAGTTCTTTGTATATATTGGATATTAGCCCTCTATCAGATGTAGGATTGATAAAGATCTTTTCCTAATTTGTTGTGGCCATTTCGTCCTAATGACAGTATCCTTTCCCTTACAGCCTCTTTGCAGTTTTATTTGTCGATTTTTGATCTTAGAGCATAAACCATGGGTATTTTGTTCAGGAAAATTTCCCCAGTGTCCTTGTGTTCGAGGCACTTCCCTACTTTTTCTTCTATTAGTTTGAGTGTATCTGGTTTTATGTGGAGGTCCTTGATCCACTTGAACTTAAGCTTTGTAAAGGGCCATAAGAATGGGTTGATTTGCATTCTTCTACATGTTGACCTCCAGTTGAACTAGCACCATTCATTGAAAATGCTATCTATTTCCCAGTGGATGTTTTTAGCTTCTTTGTCAAAGATCAAGTGATCATAGGTGTGTGGATTCATTTCTGGGTCTTCAATTCTATTCCATTGGTCTATCTGTCTGTCTCTGTACCAATACCATACAGTTTTTTATCATTATTGCTCTGTAATACTGGTTGAGGTCAGGGATGGTGATTCCCCCAGAAGTTCTTTTATTGTTATCTCTATGAAGAATTGAGTTGGAATTTTGATGAGGATTGCATTGAATCTGATGATTGCTTTTGGCAAAATGACCATTTTTACTATATTAATCCTGTCAATCCATGAGCACGGGAGGTCTTTCTATCTTCTGAGATCTTCTTCAATTTTAAAGGAGGAAATTTTATAGTAGCAGACTTGGAGCCTGTCTCTCCCATTCGAGAGCTGTGTGACCATAGACAAATGAGTTGACTTCTCTGATGCTACACCTTTGTAAGGAAGAGAAGTTCCCTCACCTTCCCTCTAATGACCAGAAGAGTTTAAAGATCCAGTGCCAAGACCCGCTGAGAGCAAGTCTTCCTCTTAGTGTTGTGCCTCTCCATGTGTTTATTTGTCTCAGCCTTCAGAGACTTTCTGTCGATCTCTTATCACCACTCAGTACCATGACCTTTCACCTTTAAGTTCCTAATTCCAATATTTACTCCAAATTTCAGAAGATGAGCCTCGTCCTCATCTCAGTGTGAGTCATCCTGGCACTGAGTGCTTATCCATGCATCAGCCAGCTGTGGCTGAAGCACTCACGATTTGATTGGGAGTTATGTGTGGACTGCAGTTAGGATTTTCCTGAGAAATAGAAGCAGCGCCATCATTGTGGAGTCACGGGGTGTAGTGTGAGAAATGCTCGGCGGTAGTGCAGGCCTGAAATCCCAGTACTGAGACAGGGTAAGTTCATCTTAAAGTCAGTCTAGGTTGTGGAGTAAGACCATCTCAAAACAAACAAAAACAAAACAAAACCCCCAAACATAGTTACAAACAAACTAAATGAAGTAAAACAAACAAAAACTCCAACCAACCAAAGCAAACCAAACCAAAACCATAGAACCTAATCCCAACCAAACTAAAGGGAAGTGCATCTGTTGTGATTTTGCCATTGTGCAAACACAGAGGACACTTGTGAAAATTAATCTGGCTACAGCATCAATAAAAATTATAATCAAACTAGACTGAGATCAGGTATATTGTCAATGGTTGACCAAAATGCTCTTGTGTTCGTTTGACTGTGTGTCTTACCTATATATCCAGTTTTAGGAATTTCCCCAAATGCATATGTATGAGTTGTCTCATAAATACTAGAAATGGTGGGTGGAGCCAATTCCCAAGCAGGAGGACAGGAATGAACAGTTATCTCTGTCATATATCTCAATACAGATATTTGACACTTCCACAGCCAGGAGTCACACGGTTGAGTTAAACAATAAATATCAGTTTAGACAAAGCTTGGCACTAAAAGGTGCCCTGGAAGAGCGATCTCCCTTCCTCACTGTGCCATCATCACATGGGTACTTCACATTCAATGTCCTGTAGATCAACAGTTAAAAAGGTTAGCAACAGCTGGGAAGATGACTTAGTGGTTAAGAACACATACTGCTCTTTCAGACCAGAATGGGGTTTCTTGCCCATGCTGGGCAGTTCACACCTGCCTGGAACTCCGCCTCGAGAGCATCTGACTTTCTTTTTGTTGCCTCTGTGGGCGCACACACACACACACACACACACACACACACACACACACACACGTGCAGCACATGCACACACACACGCACACACACATGCACACACACATGTGTGCACGTGCATGCACACACACACGCATGTACACACACGCACATGCACGCACACACACATGCACACGCACGCACACACGCACACACATGCACACACACATGTGTGCACGTGCATGCACACACACATGTACACACACACACGCACACACACACATGCACACACACACACACGCACGCACGCACATACACACACACACACACACACACACACACACACGAAGAAATAAAGTATTAAGAAAGCTGGCACAGGCTGAAAACGTGCCCTAGTTGGGAAAGTGCCAGGTATGCAAGCATGAGTGTGGATCTCCATCATGTATTCAGAAGCTCAGCATGGTGCCATGAACTTGAAATCCCAGTGCTATGGAGGAGAAGGCAGGAGGACCCGCAGGGTTTGCTAGTCATTTAGCCTCATTAAATCTGTGATCTCTGGGTTCAGTGAGACACCTTGAAGATACCTGATGTTGACCTCTAGCCCCCAGAGGCAGAAGTATACACCCTGCCCCCAGCCCCTATGGGTATAAGCAGCTACATATACACACAGTCCCACCCCACACTAAAAAGATTGGGTCTAACTTCTGTGACCCAAATTCTGTCCCTAGCCTCTTTGGTACAGAAATGGAATCTCGTTGTGTCATGCATTCATTATTTGTAGAAGCAACCATGGGAACAGTGTCTCTCCACCGTTGTTCTCAGGAGGAATAAACGAGATGATTTACATAACGTAGCTTGCGGGTTCACCCATGCATTCCACTGTTGAGTGGTTATTTTTACTGTTATCAATAAACTTTGGAATCAGGAGGAAAAAACCAGCCTTTGGATAATGAACTCACATGTTGATACAGTTTGGCCTCTCTGTCATAGTCTACCAAACCACCAACCCAACGGGGATGTATTTACTGGCCACATCTCAGACAGGATACAGACTTTTAGGACCATCTAATAATCACTTAATCACTGCCCTTTGAAGACGTACCTGAGACTGGGTGTGGCTTTGTTCCCCATGGTCCAGTTTCAGTGCTTATCAAGTAATGGGCAACAAGAGCAGACATCTTTGGTCTCTTTAGGCAGACCAAGTCACTCTGCCTAACACTCTGCCCCTAGTTTATAAAGCACAGCTTCAAAGACGGGCTGGCGAAGATTGAATGTGCAGTATGTAAATCTACGAGAACAGAGCCCTGCATGTAATAACTGCTGTGCGAGCATTGTAACTGTTTCATTATTATTGTTTTATTATTATTCACAGTGTTAGCGCACTGTTATCGTTTTCCAAGGTCTTATGGGTTACTTCCCCACTCTCATAATTAATTTTTTTTATTACATTTCTTCCTTTCTTTCTTTCTTTCTTTCTTTCTTTCTTTCTTTCTTTCTTTCTTTCTTTCTTTCTTTCTTTCTTTCTTTCTTTCTTTCTGTGTGTGTGTCTGGCAGGCATGTGGAAGTCAGAGGACAATTCGGGGAGGTTAGTTCTCTGTTTCCACCATAGGGTCCTGGAGGTTGAACTCGGGTCACCAGGCTTGGCAGTAAGTACCTTTACTGAGCTGTCCCATGGCCCTCTTGTACTTAAAAAGACATTTACCTCCCAGACGCTTGTCCTCCCTGCTTCTGTGTGCAGACACCTTGGGTTTTAGAGTACACGGGTTTGTTGGCATTAAACACTGAATCTTGTTTTCTTGGATTCCTCTAGGGCTTTCTTATTGCCTTTTCTTCAGATTCCCGTTTTCAACCTGATAAAACCACCCTGATACCCATTCCCCTTCGCTAAGCTCTTGACTGACCTAGAGGCCAGGGCATGTGGACACAGATGCAAACAAATAAGAAGGTCAGACGCCCACACATGTACTCCCCCAACCTTCCAGCAGCGAGGCACTCCTTTGCGAGGCTCCCCAAGACAGGTGCTCAAAGAGGTTAATCTCCAGGAAGGTTTCCAAATACATGACTAACTACCTTATTCCAACGTTTACGACAGAGCCCGCATTGCTGCAAAATTAGTGACCAGACTTTCAGGTGCTCACCGGGAACTCCGCTGGGGTATAAAGCTCACCCCTACAGGCTGCTTTGTATGACTGACCCCCCCACCCCCTTAAAGAAAGCCGGCGATGACTTTTTGATACCACCCAGACTCCAAAGTAATATTCGGCTTACAAAATCTCCCCTCCCCCCAAAGCGAGTTATTTGCCGGATCCCAAATGGTCCGAGGTTGATGGATGGTGGGTGATTTCTACATCAGCACACCTTGGAGCCCCAGAGCTAACCCTCTGACAGCGTTAGCATAAAAGATTTACATTTATGTTACGAGGGCCACACAAGAATAATAATTTTAAGATACATTGCCTTGGCTGCTGGTGCGGCTGCTGGTGCACCCTGGGAAATCTTGCAGCGGCAGGAGCAGAGCAGCACTGTAATTACAAAATGGCAGTGCAGGAGAGGGTTTTTAAAGACAGGCAGCTAGAGACCAAAGCCATCTGCATGCCTTGGCGGATTGAAATTACAGTAATATATTAAGACATTACCTGAAAAACCCAGCACCATTTAAATGATTTACTTTTCAGCCCCGGCAAGCTTTAATTTAAGGATAAAGTCATTCAGAAAGCTAATCTGATAGGGGAGGCATTATTTCACACAGTTAAGTTAATTTACGGTAGCTGATTGTTGTGGTTACTTTTGTATTGTTATCTTCCTACAAACAGCTGATCTGCTAGACAGAAGCAGTAGATTGCTTACCTCGGTGTCTTAATTCAGAGGCAAGCTATCTGTGATAAAGGTTTGTTTATAAGCAATAATGGGAAAGTCATTTTGAGGCCACCCTGATAACACTGATGAGAAGTATTTTTAAGGGAGAAAACACAATTAAAGATGGACTCACAAGACCCGCGCTTGTGTGTCTGTCTGTCTTGTCCAGAGTGGTTGATATCTGTGCTCAGTTTTCTGCTTGCTTCCCACCTCTCCTACTCCGTGGTCCTCCTCTGTGCACCCCCCCCCGTAGTTATGACAAGAGGTCTCTGTGTCTTTCAATGATTTCTCTATAATCATACTGACTTCTCTTTGAGAACACTGGATACTGAATTTTGTGAATTCGATGATTTAGCTAGTCACTTAACTATCTGATTTCCAAAAGGGACAAAATGAGCTTTGAGATTTTTTTCTTTTTACTAATTTTGGGGGTGGGATGGTGATGGCTCACCATGTGAAGGTGCCTGTGACCAAGCCTGGCAATCTGAAGTTTGAACTCTGGGATCCATAGGTTGGGAGGAGAGATCAGATTCCCATAAATAGTACTCTGACCTTGACATATACACACGCGCGTGCACGCGCGCGCGCGCACACACACACACACACACACACACACGCACACACGCACACACACTAAATGAAACACAGTACACTTTTAAATAAAGATTTTTTTTCTTGAAGACAAAGTCCCATGTAGCCCAGGGTGACTTGAACTCCTCCTCATCTTGTCTCCAAATTCTAAGTGACCGTATTGCAGGTGTACTCCAGAGTGTTTGGCCGTTTACATGCACTATTTATTACCTTTGGGAGACTCAGGAAATGAAAACATCAGGAAGAAAGCTCTAGAACAGATGAGGCAATGAAAAACAATTGAAGATTCTGAGAGGGTGACAAGAGGGCTTGTGCTCCTCAAGGGAACTCAAGGGGCATCCACTGGGCTCCAGAGTCTTCCTTCATCTGTATGGAGATGCTTTCTTTATATGGCACAGTATTGTCACCTGTTAGCTTTAAGTTGACAAAAGAGGTATTGTTTTTGGAAAGGCGAGGAGGGCAGGGCATACCTCCCATTCTAAGGGATCGGGGGATCATTCTCCAGTGACGTAAGAAAGAAAATTAGATGATTAACACCCATCAGGGAGCACTCGGAAAAGCCACGCCTTAACAAAAATGAGAAAGGTTTAGTCCATCACCACCACATACCACCACTTGCGTGCTTATGGTCACAAGCACACGTGGAT
This sequence comes from Rattus norvegicus, assembly GCF_021556685.1. Classification (NCBI taxonomy): domain Eukaryota; kingdom Metazoa; phylum Chordata; class Mammalia; order Rodentia; family Muridae; genus Rattus; species Rattus norvegicus. The sequence continues at coordinate 13,334,469 of NC_141543.1, forward strand.
GTTGCTTCATTTCACCCCTAGTTTACAGAGGGACAACGCAGATTCAGGAGTGACCATACGCTCATCAACAGCAGGCAGGAGGAATCCCACATCCTACATGTGAATGAGGATGGTGGATGGGGTTTGAGAACACTCCACAAGTGGCTCGCAAGGATGCTGTTATTTGACCCGATCCCTTAGGAGATGTGAACAAATGAGTACTCAGTGTAGATGGTGCCCCAAATGGATGAACCAATGAGTTTATTGAGATTATTTATAGGAGAGAGAGAGAGAGAGAGAGAGAGAGAGAGAGAGAGAGAGAGAGAGAGAGAGAGTGTTTACTTAGAAGAGCAGGGACCACTCAATGACAGCTGCATCACTGAAAAGTCTATCATGGTATGGATGTTGACATATGAAAACTGAAACTCTGGAGCTCTGTTTGACTTGCAGAAAGCATGGTAGTTTGGAGAGTCTCCTTCAAGGCAGCTTCACTATTGTTTCTTCAGCAAGCCTTACTTCTTAAAGAACCTTGAAGAGGTGTCTTATATATCTGATCAATTCCAGGAACTTCCTCAGACTTATGAATTGTTTGATTCCTATTAAGGAATCTTCCTTTTCGATTCCTAGCTTCCTTCTAGGCTGTAATGTTTCAATTAGAAAGACATTGCTGCACATCAGCTGTCCACCTCTTGGGTCTATATAGATGTCTGATCATCTCCTCTTGAGTATGGATTATCTCTTTCATTAGACTGTGAAAGAAAAACACCATCACTGAGCATATTCTGGTTAGTAGTCACTAAACACCCCATGACTAAATAGTTCCTTGGGTATAAGATGAAGGCAAATATTCCGTGGGGTTCTTGGGAGGTTAATGTGCTAACATGGGCTAATGTGGCAGAGTGCGTGTGCGTGTCAACTAATATTCATGTATAAAGACATAGGCTGGAAAGAAAACAAAAAGGAACAAAGTATTAGAGAAGCAGTCAGAAGACAGTGGGGACAACCCCCTCAATCCAGGGAGAAATAAATTGCTTATTTTGCACATGAACGGCTGTCACATATCTCTGTGTGATTTCCTTCAGTGAGAGCTGGGGGCTTTAAAAAAGATTGGCCTTGGGGGCCTGGAGAGATGGCTCAGCGGTTAAGAGCACTGACTGCTCTTCCAGAGGTCCTGAGTTCAAATCCCAGCAACCACATGGTGGCTCACAACCATCTGTAATGGGAGCCGATGCCCTCTTCTGGCATCTTCTGGAAGACAGTGACAGTGTACTCACATACATAAAATAAATAAAATAAATAAATGTTTTTTAAAAAAAGATTGGCCTCTATTTTCAGTGCCTCCTTCAGCCTTAAGTAGGAGGAAATGGATCTGTGGGTGTGGTTTGGGGGTGGGGGAAGCTAAAAGAAGTCACTGGGTCCAGAGGGCAGAGAACTTGCCATATAAATTCTGAGACTAGTTAGTCCTCTGGACTGCAGGCTGTGACTTCTATGTGTAGCCTGATTACCTGCCAAAGGGACTAGAGAACTTGAAAATTTGGAGGGTTAGGACAACTAAGCTTTTCCTAGACAAAGTGCTCCTCCCAGGGCAGAGACACAGGCACCTGACCCAACTCAGCATCCTGTCCTAACAAGTTCCTCTTCCAGACAGGTGTCAGTCAACATAGACAAGAAAGGGTGTGCGTTCTCATAATCCTCTGTATTAGGCGGTATGGATTTTATTTTATGGATAGTAGCTTTTCAAGAGTCTAGACCCATTCCTGATTACAGTGACTGCATAAGTCTCCTGACTCTCAACCACTGGTCCCTGGGATAGGTTTAAGATTCTTAACATTGTATTTGGCTATCCCCGACCTCCCACTTCCACACTGTACCCCTCTGAAAGTTCTCTAAGTCACAAGCCATGGCAATTGGGTATTCTTTGTCACCTGAAAGGCTGTGTTTGCACACATCTGATGAGTTCTATTAATATGGGGTCCCAATGCATTCAGAAGCACCAACTCCTTTTCCGAATACCATGTCCATTTGACAAGACTGAAGTAGATTAATTAACGTAGTGGGTCTATCTTCTGCCCAGCTGTCTTGTGCTGCAATGGAGACCAAGAAAAATCCATTAGATTATACTGAGAGATAGCAGAAGAAGGTTTAGATTAAGTTTATCTCTCGAGGCAATTTTATTAGATAGATTAAGTTTCTGTTCATCTCTCCAAAGACCGCAGTAATAACTAGTGTCATGACTTTCAAATCCTTTGGACTGCAGAGGGTAATCAAACATGGTTGTCTTTTTATCCTCCTCTTTTACTTCTTAGCATTCTACAATCCTGCCTCGCTCATCTGTCAGAGGGATAGCATTAAGGGGATCAGTGTTGACAAGCGATAGTACAAATTATGTAATGCTGATGACATTTCGCTGTCTCCTTTTGATCTGCAATTCCCACTCTCAATCACTCCTCATTCTATAAAGAGCATTGAAAGGGAAAGGCAGCCTTGGACACCACTGGCTGCGGTCCCTGAACCCCAGGGGCAAAGCAGGGTGAATTTGAAGTGTACGGGAAGTTTCTGAATTACGTGTGGGGCTTGGGAAGATGGCCTGACTGACAGAAGGGGAAATTGAGGTCATCTGCCTACAACAGGCCTTTGACAGCTGTCACTTGGGACCACAGTGCTATATTCCCATGAAATATTTGACATGTTAGGCCCATGCTGGCACTGGGCTTTCTATGCTTTCTATTCCAAGCATGTACCCTCTGACTTTTCCTGCATCAGGGATTCTAGCCTTCCATTCGGGGAATTGATGGAACTTAATCTAAAAGGAAGAACCAAGCTAGTGTTGTGAGAGGGTGGATGACTGAAATGCCAGATACACACAGTCAGCTTTCCTGAAGAAGAGCTCTATGCTTTGGACCAGGCAACAACAGATGAAGCAAGATGAAATATCTGTGTATATCAAAATATTTCTTCCTTCCTTCCTTCCTTCCTTCCTTCCTTCCTTTCTTTTTTTCTTCCTTCCTTCCTTTCCTTCCTTCCTTCCTTCTTTCCTTCCTTCTTTCTTTCTTTTTCTTTTTTGCTGAGATGGGGAACACGTCTTCTTTCCTTCTTGCATTTCCTCTCCCGTGGAGAATCTCAGTTATTGTAACACCCTTGGACTTCTGTCTGGTGTTATCTACCACCTCCACCATAGTCCTAAAGGAGAATGGTGTTTGCAAAGAGATGCTTTGACCTGAGATGCAGAGATGACCTTGTAACCATAGCCTCAGACTATGCCTTATTTCAGAGAGTCAGAGCTTTAGTATTCGCAAAGCAAGAGCAGTGGCACTAATCGTAAAGGTATACCATAGCTTACAGAATGCGAGAATCCATCTTGCTAAATACTTCCAAATAAGGAGAAGCTATAAAAAATACCATGAAAGTTCCCCTGTGAAGTTAGACTTGTTTTAGAGTTTTCCATAAGCATCATGAGCTGACACATGGTACGTGACTAACAAAGTCCTTTAGGGTCCCAGCAACCAAATGACCTTCACCTTCACTTATGTCTTAAAATGGCTAGAGGATTGTATAGGTAGAATGTGGTTTGAAAGATCTAGAATAGTTATTTGCTTAATTCCTGTATATTTCTTTTCCTGTAATCATTTGTTAACTATATATAATGTATTCGATACTAGAGGACTGTCTTAGGGTTTCTATTGCTGTGGTAAAATACCATGACCCAAAGCAACTTGCAGAGGGAGGTGTTCATTTCATTCATGGTTCTATATAATAGTTCATTGTCAAAAGCAGGGAGGACAAGAACCTGGAGAAAGGAGCCGATGCAGAGGCCATGGATGGGTGCTGCTTACTGACTTGCACCTCACGGCCTGCTCGGCCTCCTTTCTTCTAGAACCCAGGACCACCAACCCAGGGATAGCACCGTCCACGATGGACTGAGCCCTCCCATACTAATCACTAACTAAGGAAATGACCCACAGCCTGATCTTCTGGAAGCATCTTCTCAGTTGAGGTTCCTCTTCTCAGACGCTTATAGCTTGTGCCAAGCTGACATAAATTTAGTCAGCACAAAGACTAATGAAAAACATGCATTCAGAGATGTAACCAAGGGCTGGAGGTAAAGCACAGATGGTAGAGTGCTTACCTAACATGAGTCTCCTCTTGGATTTGGTCCTTAGTACCGCATTAAAAACAACAAACAAACAAACAAACAAACAAACAAACAAACAAACAAACTGTACTCAGCTTGGTGGTCCATGCCTGTAACCTCAGAGGAGAGGTGGAGGCAGGAGGATCAGTATTTCAAGGTTATCCTCAGCTAGGTAGCACATTTGAAGCCAGCCTGGGCTACACGATCCCTGTCTCAAAAAAAAAAATAACCAACAAAATAAAGCTTAATTGGTACAAATTTGTCACTTCATTGATAGAATTAGATCTGCTTCATCCATGTTGGCATTTCTGTGACCTGCTATGTGACTGATACACACTGGGTACTCAAATAACACTTCATGAATAAATGAATAGATAAATGCATATAAACCACTCATATCCCTCCTTACCACTAACACCAACTTGCTGAGAGGCAGAATCATTATTGGAAAAGTTTCTCAAGCCATGAGAAAACACTATCATTCAAGACCAGCAATGAAAGCCAGGAGGAAGAAATAGGTTTCAAGCCCCTATTTCACCACAAGGTATCCTTTGGAATGTAAAATAAAAACAAATAGAATTTTATTAATCTATTTTTGCCTACAGCCTGGAAAAACCCTCATGTCAAAAAATCCCCACCTCTAAATTATGCCTTGTCTACCCATTATAAATTTTATTAACCATTCTTTTATTAGCAATCTTATTACAGTTGATCTGCACATGAATAGAAACAATTTACAAATGATCAGGGTTGGATTAGAGAAACCATAAACTCAATGCAAATTGTTACAAATTATTTACTGGCTTTGCACAAATCTGCATATAGATTGAGGAAGTCAATCAGAAAGGTACCTTCAGGTATTCTTCACAAGATATGATTGTGAAGATAGTTGCAGACAGGCATGTGTCGTGCAGAATAGAAATGGAAATAAATGGATGCATTTGTCAAATACATTTAGGTGTGGGTCTTCTCATTTAATAAGCACTTTGGAGCACAGGATACCTGGGAAAATTGAAAAGGGGTAAAGAAGTGGCTTGACTCCAAATACAAGGTCAGGAGTCTGAGATGTATAAAAGGATTTTGGAAAAACAAAACGTGGAAACATTGACCTAGCACATTAGGGGACTACAGACGTTTCATCCATTAATCTTCCAGCAACCCTCTGAGGTAGGGAGGACGGATATTCTTGTTTTTCAGTTGGGAGAGCTGAAGTTCTAAGTTTGGTAAAGGTCACATGAAAGTCAGGACTTGGGTCCAAATCTTCGAGTTTTCTGTCTGAAGACCCATCTGTGAAAGTGTTGACTGTGTTCATGAGGCTTCTTTTCTGAGGGTGTGTAAGTCCTTGGAAATTTCTCTTAAGTCATTCATCCCAATTGTCTACGGAATCACAAGACTTGCAAAACTCCTGCATCTCTTTCTCTCTCTAGCTCTCCTAATTGGGGAAGTGACATAGTTTAATGCAAAGAACCCAGGCTGGGCATTAGGAAGATTCAACTCTTCTACCCAGCTTCCTACTGGGAAGAAGATCTTACACAGTTTCTTCCCTTTCTTTGGAGCTTGCTTTATAAAGCAGAAGGGGACTAGGTTTCCCCAATCTCTGCACATTTTTGCAGTTTTAGTTCAGAGCTGGCCAATATGAGACCCATGCTTCCTCAATATGTGCAGATGGTCCCTTGCCAAGAGGGACATTAGGCAGAGTAGGAGTTTTCCAACCTCACTTCCACTTTTTAGTGGTGGATTATTTACCTTCCCTAGTGCCTCATAATTCTATCCTTGAATCATAGATATGTTCTTGGATTATTCTCCCCTCTTTCTCCTCTTCCTTGTCTCTACCAACTCCCTCCCTCCCTTCCTCCCCCCTCCCTCTCCCTCTCTCCCTCTTTCTCTTTCCTTTCTGTTTTCCAGTGCACTTGTAAAGGTCAGAAAAAATGTTGGGGAATCGCTTTTCTTCTTGTGCAGGGTCTCCTTGTTGTTTACCGCTGTGTATACCAAACTGACTAGCCCGTGGGCTTGGGGGTGAGGGTCTCTTCTGTCTCTCAGTAGGAGCACTGGGATTACAGACAGTCATTACCATAAGTAGTTTTACATGGGTTCTGGTGATCAGAACTCAGGTCTTACTACCTACATGACAACTTTTTACCCTCTGGGCTACTCTGTTACCTCTGAGTTTTTTTTTTACATTTGGTGTAACCCTGTTCTTCTCCTGTGAATGTTTGATTTTAACGGAGACAGGTATTGGAACGATGCTACTTCAGATCCTTTTGTCAAATCTGAAAGACGTTTGACCACTCCGAATGTTCTGAGAGACCTGGAATTTTAGTCACACGTGTGGTTATTATTTGGCCATCTATGACTAGCCTTGGGGTCAGGGTGGAGATGGGATGCCTGTGCACATGTGTATGCACAAAGGCCCTTTGGTGCCTTTCCGTCAGCAAAGAACTCTGGAGTGGAGTATAAGTAACAGGTAGCAGTACACTATATTCCGCTTTGCCGCCTATTAAGGTACTTGCTCTTGCTCTCCATTAATGAACGCTCCAGTAGTCCTGTGCATACATTAAACACCAAGGCGCCGCCTGTGCTTTCAGAGCCTGCTGACATGGACTCTTCCAGAATGTGATCCGCCATTTGGGGCCCACAAGGGATCCATGTTGTTGGGTATCTTCTAGGCTGCTAAAGCTATGCAGAATGAACTTAGCAAAAGTCAACAGGACATCTGCAGGGACTCTGGTGGTGATGCTGGTGACTGGGACTTTATTCCTCTTGGAACGCTTAGCCAAAGTCCTCAGGAGTTCCGATAACAGTGAAAGGTAAACTAATTACAGTGGGGCCATTTGTGCCTCTGTGGTTTGGCTTATGTCAGCGTTTCCCAACTAAGTGGAGTTCTTCAGGGATTTCAGAATGTGCTTTAAATGTCTTTTTCCCCCTTATTATTATTCTGGACCGATTTGCATTACAGGGTCTGATATTTAGACAAAAGGAGTTTGTTGCCACTAAACGTGCACTATGGTTCAGATGGAAGTTTATTATGTACATACATACATACATACATACATACACACACATGTACATACACATGCACCCACCCCCCAAACACCCACACCCTCTCCACTGCTGTACCACCCCCCAGCCAAACACATGAATGCTGTATTTGTTCAAGACAGGCGCAATTTGCAACTGGCAGATACCCAGATCAGAAGGAAAGAAAATTTGAAATTTCAAGTTTAATCTGTTCTAGTGAGAAATCAAAAATGGGTGTGTTTTCATCCTGAATGTATTGCAAAGCTCTGTCTCTCAGTCTCTGCCTCTCACAGCCTCTTGTTTTGCCTTGCCTCCCCCATCCCCCAAGCAAGGTCTCACCTCATATATGCTAGGTTGACCTCAAGATCTCTAAGTAACAGGCTGACCTAGACCTCCTCATCCCTTTGCTTCTGTCTCCCTGAGCTACCACCTCCAATTGCTTTGCCATTTTCCTCCCTGAAGAGAATCATTACCTCAGGTAAGGTTACAAGTCTGCCTGTATCCATGGAATAGAGCCTGTCTCTCAACTTTAACCTCAGTGGGAAATGATTGATGTGGTCTGGGGTCCTATGTTCAATTCTCCCAGATGACCACAACAGTTGTGGGAGGACTGGGGATTGGCCTGGTCATTGTTAATGACCCTAGTCACAGGTAATGCTTCCATGGGAAGCCAAGAATCCTGGGTTCTGTTCAGGGCAACATAGCTGTGAGCTTTGTTTTTCAGTTTGTTTTCCTCCCAGTAGTGATTAGGAACGGGTGAAATACTGTCACATAGAGACATTTTCTACTACTCATAGCTTCCCTCCTATAAGCACCGTCTTCTCATTCTGTCTAGCCCTGGAGTATGCAGCATAGTATGTAGACTAAGGAAGCCACAAACTCTTCTATATGTGTCAATTTTTCTTGGGCCCTTTTTTGGGCTCTTTTTTTAATTGGATATGTTTTTATTTACATTTAAAATGTTATTTCCTTTTTCTGTTTCCCATTCCCCATCCCCCTTCTTTTATGAGAGTGTTCCCCCACCCAACCACACCCCTCTGCCCCTTCCCTCCAGACATTCCCCTACACTGGGAAGTCCAGCCTTGGCAGGGCCAAGGGCTTTTCCTCCCTTGGTGGTGTCCAACATGGCCATCCTCTGCTACATATGCAGCTGGAGCCATGGGTCAGTCCATGTGTAGTCTTTAGGTAGTGGTTTAGTCCCTGGAAGCTCTGGTTGGTTGGCACTGTTGCTCTTCTGGGGTTGCAAACCCCTTCTGCTTCAATCCTTCCTCTAACTCCTCTATTGGTGGCCCCATTCTCAGTTCAATGGTTTACTGCTACATTCACCTCTGTATTTGACATGCTCAGGCAGAGCCTCTCAGAAGACAGCTATATCAGGTTCCTGTCAGCATGCACTTCTTGGCTTCATCAATATTGTCTAGGTTTGGTGGCTGTATATATATGGATATATCCCTAGGTGGGGCAGGCTCTGAATGGCCATTCCTTCAGTCTCTGCTCTAAACTTTGTCTCCATATCCCCTCCTATGAATCTTTTTGTTCTCCCTTTTAAGAAGGACTGAAGCATCCACACTTTGGTTGTCCTTCTTCTTGAGTTTCATGTGGTCTGTGGATTGTATCTTGGGTAATTGGAGCTTTTGGACAATATCCACCTATCAGTGAGTACATACTATGTGTTGTTTTGTGATTGGATTATCTCACTCAGGATGACATTTTCCAGTTCCATCCATTTGCCTATAAATTTCATATAGTCATTGTTTTTGATAGCTGAGTAGTACTCCATTGTATAGATGTACCACATTTTCTTTATCTATTCCTCTGTTGAAGGGCATCTGGGTTCTTTTCAGCTCTGGCTATTATAAATAAGGCTGCTATGAACATAGTGGAGCATGTGTCCTTGTTATATGTTGGAGCATCTTTTGAGTATCTGCCCAGGAATGGTATAACTGGGTCCTCAGGTAGTACTATATCCAATTTTCTGAGGAACCTCCAGACTGGTTTCCAGAATGGTTGCACCAGCTTGCAATCCCACTAACAATGGAGGAGTGTTCCTCTTTCTCCACATCCTTGTCACCTTGTCATCTGTTGTCACCTGGGTTTTTGATCTTAGCCATTCTGACTGGTGTGAGGTGGAATCTCAGGGTTGTTTTGGTTTGCATTTCCTTGATGACTAAGGATGTTGAACATTTCTTTAGGTGCTTCTCGGCCATTCCATATTCCTCAGCTGAGAATTCTTTGTTTAACTCTGTACCCCAATTTTAATAGGGTTATTTGCTTCTCTGCAGGGTTCTTCCCCACTTTTTCCTATTTGTTTGAGTGGGTCTGACTGACAGTTGCTGCACTTGCCCTACTCTATAAGAATGCCATTTATATCTTAAACTTTACATTCTAACTAAACGTTACCCAGGGGTTTTTGTAAAAGTGACCGGACTCACTTTGGGTCCTTTCTAATGGAAAACATCGAAATTCTCTTTGACAAATTTCATGGTGAGGCAATAGCCTTAAAATAGTTAATTTTTGCATTGAAATCCAGTCATGTTTATGATGGGATAGGGCTGGGGTTATGGAATAACATTCCCAATTAGGACAAACTGTTCCCAAACTTTAGTGCCAGGAAACATGTATCTCGTCCAAGCAGGTGGCTAGTTTGAAATTTTCTGGAAACTGTCTCTCTTTGCTTTGGCTTCCAGGCAGCTCAGAGACAGCTGTTAGCCTCGTCACTGGCAAGTCCAGAGCACCTTTGCCATACATCTACTGTGTCTAACTTCATCCCTGTCTCTTCCTCTGTCTTCTACTTCTATTAGCTTTACTCTAGTCTTAAAAATTCTTATATTAATTTTGTTTTATTTTTGTGGATAACCCAGATTTTTGTTGGGTTGAGGTGGAGCATTTTAAACAAACAATAAATAAAGAAAAATGAATTAACAATAAAGACAAATTAAATAATAACTAACTAAGTGAATGAATGCAGGTGGACACTCAGAGCCTTTTTTCTTCCTGTAAAGATAATGCTGGCTGCACTAGGGCCCTTTCTCCTTCACTGCTAATGTCTTGGCTCTGCTTGGAACCACTTGTTCAATTATAGTGCCAAGCTCCTTGTTTTACAAGGCTTCCTTTCAGCTCATCTAATCAGGAGCAGATCCTCAATGCAGTCTCTTTGTTCACTGACTGGAACCTTGAATGCCTTGCTTTGCCTAATAAATAACCCAGGGGCTCAAACTTGGCCTAAGCTTTTATTTGGAAAATAGAGCGGGTGAAGCTCTGTAGCTCACAGCGAAGCAAAGCTGTTGGAAGGTCATGCACCTCTCCCGCAGTTCAGCAAGGTTGTATACTGCTCCACTTCCCTCCACATTTGCTGGGTCTTTTTTTCCCCCATAAAATTCTTTGTCCTTGTTCCTATTTTGGATTGCAGCAGGTAATTCTCAGGGTGAAAGGAATGTCAGATGACTTAAAAAGTAAGTGTCGGTCACATGCAAGGTGAGGTTAAGTCTAGTCACCATTTGTAATGTCTTAGTTGCTGTATGTACCTCTCCCATGTGTTTTCTTTTTCTGTTGCTGGGATAAAATACCCCGACAATAGCAGCATAAGGAAAGAAGAAAGGAAGGAAGGAAGGAAGGAATGGGGGAGGGACGGAAGGAAAGAAGGAAGGAAGGGTTTATTTCAGCTCACCGTCCAAGGAATACCCCATCACGGGCATGGCAAGGCAGCAGCAACTCGAGTAGCTGATCATATAGCATCCACAATCAGGAAATAGAATGTGCTTGTGCTTAGTTTCATTGTTTCTCAGCAAACACAGTCAGGAATCCTAGGAGGGAGTGGAGCCACCTACAGTGGACAGACAGGCTTTTCCAGTCAACTAAGGCAACGCCCATAATCCCCCACAGGCAAGTTCAGAAAGCAGTCTTCTAGATGATTTTAGAGTCTGTCAACTGGACCATTAACCCTGTCACATAAGGCAACTATAGAAGGGAAATGAACAAGGAGTAACAGCTCTGAGAAGGAAGCTGCAGTGTGAAATGAGCTCCATGCTGGCTCTAGTCTGGGGTTTAGATCCCAGCTTTGTTATCTTGGGCTGTGCAACCAGATGTTGTACATCTGTGCATCTTATCTCTAAGCTGCAGTTGTTCATCTATAAAGCGAGGGTAGTGTTAGCATGTACCTCAGTGTCACAAGATAAACAGGGATTATATCTCGCTTTTGTCCCCTTCAGGTTCATCTGTTGAAATCAAATTTCCCAATAGTTGGAATTTGGAGATAGAGTCTTTGGGAGGCCTTGGGAATCAAGCTCTCACAAACAGGGTCAATGCCATCATTAAAGGGGCTCGGGGAGCTCCATTACTGTTTTCCCTATCTTTTGATGTATTAAGTCAGTCATGTGTGAACTAGAATGTGGTCCTTTATCTAAACTGCATCTTGTTCTTGAACTTGCCAGCTTACAGAATGGTGAGCAATAAATTTGTATCATTTGTCAGCTACCCACTGATATTTTGTGATAGCATCTGGAGACTGAGGCATGCCTCTTCTCCTCTCTATACTCCACTTACCTCTATAACATCTATCTGCTTCCCCTTCAACTCTTGGACTCTCTGCACCCCTGAACTCTCAGACTGGGATATAGATAGCTCCACACAAAACAGGCGTCTTGGCTACTTTCCTATTGCGGTGACAAAGCACCATGACTAAGGCAACTTATAAAAGTGTTTAATTGAACACGAATGATTACAGAGGACTGGAGTCCGTGATCATCATGACGGAGAGCATGGCAACAACAGGTAGGCAGGCATGGTGCTAGAGTAGTACCAGAGCGTTTACAGCTCATCCGGAACCACAAGGCAGAGAGGTAGAGGGGGAGGGGAGGAGAAGAGGAATATGGGGGGGAGGGAGAGAGAGAGAGAGAGAGAGAGAGAGAGAGAGAGAGAGAGAGAACTGGGAATGCCTTGGGCTTTGAAACCTAAATGTCCATCCTCAGTAGCACACCTCCTCCCACAAGACCACACCTCCTAATCCTTCCCAAACAGTCCCACCAACTGGGACTAAGTATTCAAACATATGAACCTATAGGGACCATTTTCATTCAAACTACTACATCCTGACAACCGTCTAGTTACATTTTACATTTGCAGACAGGACTATTTAATGTCTACGTCTTTTACCTGACCCTGCCCTCCATCATGGTAGGTGGTAGACTTACTTTTCATCACCTTGTATCCTGGTGTTTTTTTCTTTAGAATGAGTTCCTGGAGACATTTAATAAGTAGTAAATTTGAGTGAATGGATGAATGGATATATATGGTGAGTGGATGATGGCAATCAGAACCTTCCAATGCAGAAGAACATGCTAAATGGATATCTGTGAAGGTATAAATCCAATAGGGTGTATGTTTCAGGTACAAACATTCAAAGTTCAATACAAGCTCAAGGGGCAATATCTGTGTTGTATTTGTCTCTGATCCCCAGAGCCATATTGAATAAACTCCCAATGAATGTTGCTTTCATTATGATTTAATTAATTTTAATGTTATTCTTGTCTCTTTTTTTTTGAAGTAGTGTGCCATTATGCAGTTCTGGCTGGCATGAAGTTTTCTATGTAGACCAGACTGGTCTTGAACTTACAGACACTTAACTGTTTCTGTCTTCTTAGTGCTACAATTAAAAACATGCACTGCAACACTGGGTCCTTTGTCTTTTTAAAATAAATTTTAGGGCCACAGGACAGACTGCCACCTCTGCACACCTTGGCCCACATCCCTGGTCCAAGGGGAAACTGAACAGTGACTCTGGACAGAGGGACATAGGAACAGACAGTCGCTGGCGTCCGTAGTTCTGGTCTGGGCCCAGGACCGAACTGATCCGGCCAAACAGCTCCCTGCACCCAAATCCCATGGGGAAGAGAGCTGGAACCTCAGAAATGTGGATACTCCTGAGAAGTCAGAGAAGAATACCCTCTGCCCACAGTCCAGACCCAAGAGGGAATCGCATAGTGCCAACTGTGCCTGCTGGGTGCAAGGACCTACACGAGCAATCAGGGGCAGGACCCTTTGATTCCTGCCTGCACCTAAAGCTGAAAGACAGTCTCCAGGAGCGCTGCCACAGCTGAGAGCAGAGCAGCTGTTCTCAGGAAAGACTGAAAGAAAACAGGAAAACAGTTCTACTGGAGTGCTGACACAGAGGCCGATAGCAGGGCCAAGTCACTCCTAGAAAGAGCAAAACAAGCAAGCACCAGCGACAACCCAAGGACTAGAGGCAAGCGCAGGAATCTAATCAACAGAAACCAAGACTACTTGGCATCATCAGAGCCCAGTTCTACCACCAAAGAAAATACTGGATGTCCAAACACACCAGAAAAGCAAGATTTAGATTTGAAATCACATTTTTTGATAATGATGAAGGACTTTAAGAAAGACATAAAGAACTCCCTTAGAGAAATGCAGGAAAGCACAAGTAAACAAGTAGAAGCCCTTAGAGAGGAAACACAAAAATCACTGAAAGAATTACAGGAAAACACAACCAAACAGGTGAAGGAATTGAAAATGGAAATAGAAACAATAAAGAAAGCACAAAGGGAGACAACCCTGGATATAGAAAACCAAAGGAAGAGACAAGGAGCCATAGATACAAGTATCACCAACAGAATACAAGAGATAGACGAGAGTATCTCAGGGGCAGAAGATACCATAAAAATATCGACACAACTGTCAAAGATAATGTAAAATGCAAAAAACTCCTAGCCCAAAACATACAGGAAATCCAGGACACAATGAGAAGATCAAATCTAAGGATAATAGGTATAGAAGAAAGTGAAGACTCCCAACTTAAGGGGCCAGTAAAGATATTTGACAAAATTATAGAAGAAAACTTCCCTAACCCATAAACATAAAAGAAGCCTACAGAACTCCAAATAGATTGGACCAGAAAGGAAATTCCTCCCATCACATAATAGTTAAAACAGCAAATGCACAAAACAAATAAAGAATGTTAAAAGCAGTAAGGGATAAAAGTCAAGTGACATATAAAGGCAGACCTATAAGAATTACACCAGTCTTCTCACCAAAGACTATGAAAGCCAGAAGATCCTGGACAGATGTCATACAGATCCTAATAGAACACAAATGCCAGCCCAAGTTACTGTATCCAGCAAAACTTTTAATTAACGTAGATGGAGAAACCAAGATATTCCATGACAAAACCAAATTTATGCAATATCTTTCTACAAATCCAGTCCTACAAAGGATAATAGATGGAAAACTCCAACACAAGGAGAGAAACTACACCGTACAGAAAGCAAGAATATAATTTCCTTGGGATGAAACCAAAAGAGAGACAAATGAACATAATTCCACCTCTAACAATGAAAAAACCAGGAAGCAACAATCACTACTCCTTAATAATTCTCAACATCAATGGACTCAATTCCCCAATAAAAAGTCATAGACTAACAGACTGGATATGTAAAGAGAACCCAGCATTTTGCTGCATGCAGGAAACACTCCTCAGAGACAAAGACAGACACTACCTCAGAGTAAATGACTGGAAAACAATTTTCCAAGCAAATGGCCTGAAGAAACCAGCTGGAATTGCCATTCTAATATCAAATAAAATTGACTTTCAACCAAGAGTCATTAAAAAAGATAAGGAAGGACACTTCATATGCGTCAAAGGAAATATCCACCAAGATGAACTCTGAATCCTAAATATCTATGCTCCAAATGCAAGGGCACCTACATTCATTAAAGAAACCTTACTAAATCTCGAAGTACACATTGCACCTCACATGATAATAGTGGGAGATTTCAACACCCCACTCTCATCACTGGACAGATCATGGAAACAAATTAAACGGAGATGTAGAGAAGCTAACAGAAGTTATGAACCAATTGAATTTAACAGATATTTATAGAGCATTCCATTCTAAAACAAAAGGATACACCTTCTTCTCGGCACCTCATGGAACCTTCTCCAAAACTGACCATATAATCGGTCACAAAACAAACCTCAACAGATACAGGAAGATAGAAATAATCCCACGCATACTATCAGATCACTATGCACTATGACTGGTCTTCAATAACAACAAAAACAACAGAAAGTCCACATATACATGGAAGTTGAACAATGCTCTACTCAATGACAACTTGGTCAAGGAAGAAATAAAGAAAGAAATTAAAGACTTCTTAGAATTTAATGAAAATGAAGATACAACATTCCCAAACTTATGGGACACAATGAAAGCAGTACTAAGAGAAAAACTCATAGCTCTGAGTGCCTGCAAAAAGAAACAGGAGAGAGCATATGACAGCACACCTTAAAGCTCTAGAACAAAAAGAAACAAATACACCCAAGAGGAGTAGAAGGCAGGAAATAATCAAACTCAGAGCTGAAACCAACCAAGTAGAAACAAAAAGTACTATACAAAGAATCAACAAAAGCAGAAACTGGTTCTTTGAGAAAATCAACAAGCTAGATCAATCCTTAGTCAGACTAACCAGAGGTCATAGAGAGTATATCCAAATTAAGAAAATCAGAAATGGAAAGGGAGACATACAAGAGAATCTGAAGAAATTAAAAAGTCATCAGATCCTACTACATAAGCCTATATTCAACAAAACTGGAAAATCTGGAGGAAATGGACAATTTTCTAGACAGATACCAGGTATCAAAGTTAAATCAGGAACAAATAAATCATCTAAACAGCCCTGTAACTCCTAAAGAAATAGAAGCAGTTATTAAAAGTCTCCCGACCAAAAAGAGCCCAGGTCTAGATGGGTTCAGTGCAGAATTTTATCAAACCTTCATAGAAGACCTCATACCAATACTATCCAAACTATTCCACAAAATTGAAACAGATGGAGCACTACCGAATTCCTTCTATGAAGCCACAATTACTCTTATAACAAAACCACACAAAGAACCCAACAAAGAAAGAAAAATTCAGACCAATTTTCCTTATGAATATTGATGCAAAAATACTTAATAAAATTCTTGCAAACCAAATCCAAGAACACATCAAAATGATCATCCATCATGGTCAATTAGGCTTCATCCCAGGGCTGCAGGGATGGTTTAATATACGAAAATCCATCAATGTAATCCACTATATAAACAAACTCAAAGATAAGAACAACATGGTCATTTCATTAGATGCCGAGAAAGCATTTGACAAAATTCAACACCCCTTCATGATAAAAGTCCTGGAAAGATCAGGAATTCAAGGCCCATATCTAAACATAGTAAAAGCAATATACAGCGAACCAGTAGCTAACATCAAACTAAATGGAGATAAACTTGAAGCAATCCCACTAAAATCAGGGACTAGACAAGGCTGCCCACACTCTCCCTACTTATTCAATGTAGTACTCGAAGTCCTAGCCAGAGCAATCAGAGAGCAAAAGGAGGTCAAAGGGATACAAATTGGAAGGGAAGAAATCAAAATATCACGATTTGCAGATGATAAGATAGTGTACTTACACAAACCCAAAAGTTCCACCAGAGAACTACTTAACCTGATAAACAACTTCAGCAAAGTGTCGGGGTATAAAATTAACTCAAAAAAATCAGTAGCCTTTCTCTACTCAAAGGATAAACAGTCTGAGAAAGAAATTAGGGAAATGACACCCTTCACAATAGTCCCAAATAACATAAAATATCTTGGTGTGACTTTAACCAAGCAAGTGAAAGATCTGTATGAGAAGAACTTCAAATATCTGAATAAAGAAATTGAGGAAGATCTCAGAAGGTGGGAAGATCTTCCATGCTCATGGATTGGCAGGATTAATATAGTAAAGATGGCCATTTTACTAGATTCCAAAAGCAATCTACAGATTCAATGCAATCCCCATCAAAATTCCTACTCATTTCTTTATATAGATAGAAAGAGCAATTTGCAAATTCATCTGGAATAACAAAAAACCCAGGATAGCGAAAACTATACTCAACAGTAAAAGAACTTCTGGGGAAATCACCATTCCTGACTTCAAGCAGTATTACAGAGCAATAGTCATGAAAAACTGTATGGCATTGGTACAGAGACAGGCAGGTAGATCAGTGGAACAGAATTGAAGACCCAGAAATGAACCCACCCACCCATAGCCACTTGATCTTTGACAAAGGAGCTAAAACCACCCAATGGAAAAAAGATAGCATTTTCAACAAATGGTGCTGGTTCAACTGGAGGTCAGCATGTAAAAGAATGCAAATTGATCCATTCTTATCACAATGTACAAAGCTTAAGTCCAAGTGGATCAAGAATCTCTACATCAAACCACTCAAATAGAAGAAAAAGTGAGGAAGAGTCTCGAACACATGGGCACTGGGGAAAATTTCCTGAACAAAACACCAATGGCTTATGCTCTAAGATCAAGAATCGACAAATGGGATTTCATAAAACTGCAAAGCTTCTGTAAGGCAAAGGACACTGTTGTTAGGACAAAACGGCAACCAACAGATTGGGAAAAGATCTTTACCAATCCTACAACAGATAGAGGGCTTATATCCAAAATATACAAAGAACTCAAGAAGTTAGACTGCAGGGAGACAAATAACCCTATTAAAAATGGGGTACAGAGCTAAACAAACATTCTCAGCTTAGGATTATCAAATGGCCAAAAAGCACCTAAAGAAATGTTCAACATCCTTAGTCATCAGGGAAATGCAAATCCAAACAACCCTGAGATTCCACCTCACACCAGTCAGAATGGCTAAGATAAAAAACTCAGGTGACAGCAGACACTGGGGAGGATGTGGAGAAAGAAGAATACTCCTCCATTGTTGGTGGGATTGCAAATTGGTACAACCACTCTGGAAATCAGTCTGGAGAATCCTCAGAAACCTGGACATTACACTACCTGAGGACTCAGCTATATCTCTCTTGAGCATATACCCAAAAGATGCGCCAACATACAACAAAGACACATGCTCCACTATGTTCATAGAAGCCTTATTTATAATAGCCAGAGCTGGAAAGAACCCAGATGCCCTTCACCAGAGGAATGGATACAGAAAATGTGGTACATCTACACAATGGAGTACTACTCAGCTATCAAAAATAATGACTATATGAAATTTATAGGCAAATGGATGGGACTGGAAAATGTCATCCTGAGTGAGGTAACCCAATCACAACACAACACATGGGGTATGCACTCACTGATAGGTGGATATTAGCCAAAAAGCTCAAATTGCCCAAGATGCAATCTACAGACCACTGGAAGCTCAAGAAGAAGGATGACCTGGACTGGAGAGATGGCTCAGCGGTTAAGAGCACCGACTGCGGGGCACTTCCTATGTTTACCGGGAGTCCCACACCCACGGATCCCGGCCCGCAGCAGCTCTCTGCTTGCAGACCCCGTGGGAGAGAGACCTCACCGCCTGGTCAGGTGGGCACTCCTGAGGCTGCAGAGCGGAGGAGACCACCAACACTGCCCACCCCTGCCCACATCCCTGGCCCAAGAGGAAACTGTATAAGGCCTCTGGGTTCCCGTAGAGGAGGGCCCAGGAGCGGCAGGACCCCTGCGCCTGAGACACCGCCGGAACCTGAAGGAAGCAGACCGGATAAACAGTTCTCTGCACCCAGATCCCGTGGGAGGGAGAGCTAAACCTACAGAGAGGCAGACACACCTGGGAAACCAGAGGAGACTGCACTCTGCGCACATCCAGACGCCAGAGGAAAACACCAAATGCCATCTGGAACCCTGGTGCACGGAGGCTCCGGGAAAGAGCGGCGCAGATCTTCTCGGTTGTTGCCGCCGCAGACAGGACTTAGGCAGTACCCCACGAGCACACTTGAGCCTCGGAACCTCAGGTAGGACCAACTTTTCCCCTGCAAGTGACCTTCCTGGTGAAATCAAGACACAGGCCCACAGGAACAGCTGAAGACCTGTAGAGAGGAAAAACTACACGCCCAGAAGCAGAACACTCTGTCCCCATAACTGGCTGAAAGAAAACAGGAAAACAGGTCTACAGCACTCCTGACACACAGGCTTATAGGACAGTCTAGCCACTGTCAGAAATAGCAGAACAAAGTAACACTAGAGATAATCTAATGGCGAGAGGCAAGTGCAGGAACCCAAGCAACAGAAACCAAGACTACATGGCATCATCGGAGCCCAATTCTCCCACCAAAATAAACATGGAATATCCAAACACACCAGAAAAGCAAGATCTAGTTTCAAAATCATATTTGATCATGATGCTGGAGGACTTCAAGAAAGACGTGAAGAACTCCCTTAGAGAACAAGTAGAAGCCTACAGAGAGGAATCGCAAAAATCCCTGAAAGAATTCCAGGAAATCATAAATAAACAAGTAGAAGCCTACAGAGAGGAGTCACAAAAATCCCTGAAAGAATTCCAGGAAAACATAAATAAACAAGTAGAAGTCCATAGAGAGGAGTCACAAAAATCCCTGAAAGAATTCCAGGAAAACACAATCAAACAGTTGAAGGAATTAAAAATGGAAATAGAAGCAATCAAGAAAGAACACATGGAAACAACCCTGGATATAGAAAACCAAAAGAAGAGACAAGGAGCTAAAGATACGAGCTTCACCGACAGCATACAAGAGATGGAAGAGAGAATCTCAGGAGCAGAAGATTCCATAGAAATCATTGACTCAACTGTCAAAGATAATGTAAAGCGGAAAAAGCTACTGGTCCAAAACATACAGGAAATCCAGGACTCAATGAGAAGATCAAACCTAAGGATAATAGGTATAGAAGAGAGTGAAGACTCCCAGCTCAAAGGACCAGTAAATATCTTCAACAAAATCATAGAAGAAAACTTCCCTAACCTAAAAAAAGAGATACCCATAGGCATACAAGAAGCCTACAGAACTCCAAATAGATTGGACCAGAAAAGAAACACCTCCCATCACATAATAGTCAAAACACCAAACGCAGAAAATAAAGAAAGAATATTAAAAGCAGTAAGAGAAAAAGGTCAAGTAACATATAAAGGCAGACCTATCAGAATCACACCAGACTTCTCGCCAGAAACTATGAAGGCCAGAAGATCCTGGACTGATGTCATACAGACCCTAAGAGAACACAAATGCCAGCCCAGGTTACTGTATCCTGCAAAACTCTCAATTAACATAGATGGAGAAACCAAGATATTCCATGACAAAACCAAATTTACACAATATCTTTCTACAAATCCAGCACTACAAAGGATAATAAGTGGTAAAGCCCAACATAAGGAGGCAAGCTATACCCTAGAAGAAGCAAGAAACTAATCGTCTTGGCAACAAAACAAAGAGAAGAAAAGCACACAAACATAACCTCACATCCAAATATGAATATAACAGGAAGCAATAATCACTATTTCTTAATATCTCTCAACATCAATGGCCTCAACTCCCCAATAAAAAGACATAGATTAACAAACTGGATACGCAACGAGGACCCTGCATTCTGCTGCCTACAGGAAACACACCTCAGAGACAAAGACAGACACTACCTCAGAGTGAAAGGCTGGAAAACAACTTTCCAAGCAAATGGTCAGAAGAAGCAAGCTGGAGTAGCCATTCTAATATCAAATAAAATCAATTTTCAACTAAAAGTCATCAAAAAAGATAAGGAAGGACACTTCATATTCATCAAAGGAAAAATCCATCAAGATGAACTCTCAATCCTAAATATCTATGCCCCAAATACAAGGGCACCTACATAAGTAAAAGAAACCTTACTAAAGCTCAAAACACACATTGCACCTCACACAATAATAGTGGGAGATTTCAACACCCCACTCTCATCAATGGACAGATCATGGAAACAGAAATTAAACAGAGACGTAGACAGACTAAGAGAAGTCATGAGCCAAATGGACTTAACAGATATTTATAGAACATTCTATCCTAAAGCAAAAGGATATACCTTCTTCTCAGCTCCTCATGGTACTTTCTCCAAAATTGACCATATAATTGGTCAAAAAACGGGCCTCAACAGGTACAGAAAGATAGAAATAATCCCATGTGTGCTATCAGACCACCACGGCCTAAAACTGGTCTTCAATAACAATAAGGGAAGAATGCCCACATATACGTGGAAATTGAACAATGCTCTACTCAATGATAACCTGGTCAAGGAAGAAATAAAGAAAGAAATAAAAAACTTTTTAGAATTTAATGAAAATGAAGGTACAACATACCCAAACTTATGGGACACAATGAAAGCTGTGCTAAGAGGAAAACTCATAGCGCTGAGTGCCTGCAGAAAGAAACAGGAAAGAGCATATGTCAGCAGCTTGACAGCACACCTAAAAGCTCTAGAACAAAAAGAAGCAAATACACCCAGGAGGAGTAGAAGGGAGGAAATAATCAAACTCAGAGCTGAAATCAACCAAGTAGAAACAAAAAGGACCATAGAAAGAATCAACAGAACCAAAAGTTGGTTCTTTGAGAAAATCAACAAGATAGATAAACCCTTAGCCAGACTAACGAGAGGACACAGAGAGTGTGTCCAAATTAACAAAATCAGAAGTGAAAAGGGAGACGTAACTACAGATTTAGAGGAAATTCAAAAAATCATCAGATCTTACTATAAAAGCCTGTATTCAACAAAACTTGAAAATCTGCAGGAAATGGACAATTTCCTAGACAGATACCAGGTACCGAAGTTAAATCAGGAACAGATAAACCAGTTAAACAACCCCATAACTCCTAAGGAAATAGAAACAGTCATTAAAGGTCTCCCAACCAAAAAGAGCCCAGGTCCAGACGGGTTTAGTGCAGACAGACCTTCATAGAAGACCTCGTACCAATACTATCCAAACTATTCCACAAAATTGAAACAGATGGAGCCCTACCGAATTCCTTCTACGAAGCCACAATTACTCTTATACCTAAACCACACAAAGACCCAACAAAGAAAGAGAACTTTAGACCAATGTCCCTTATGAATATTGACACAAAAATACGCAATAAAATTCTCACAAACTGAATCTAACAACACATCAAAACAATAATTCACCATGATCAAGTAGGCTATATTCCAGGGATGCAAGGATGGTTCAATATATGGATATCCATCAACCTAATCCACTATATAAACAAACTCCAAGAAAAAAAAGCCACATGACCATCTCATTAGATGCTGAGAAAGTATTTGACAATATTCAACAACCCTTCATGATAAAAGTTTGGAAACATCAGAAATTCAAGTCCCATACCTAAATATAGTAAAAGCCATATACAGCAAACCAGTTGCTAACATTAAACTAAATGGAGAGAAACTTGAAGCAATCCCACTAAAATCAGGGACTAGACAAGGCTGCCCACTCTCTCCCTACTTATTCAATATAGTTCTTGAAGTTCTAGCCAGAGCAATCAGACAGCAAAGGAGGTCAAGGGGATACAGATCGGAAAAGAAGAAGTCAAAATATCACTATTTGCAGATGATATGATAGTATATTTAAGTGATCCCAAACGTTCCACCAGAGAACTACTAAAGCTGATAAACAACTTCAGCAATGTGGCTGGGTATAAAATTAACTCAAATAAATCAGTAGCCTTCCTCTACACAAAAGAGAAACAAGCCGAGAAAGAAATTAGGGAAACGACACCCTTCATAATAGACCCAAATAATATAAAGTACCTCGGTGTGACTTTAACCAAGCAAGTAAAAGATCTGTACAATAAGAACTTCAAGACACTGAAGAAAGAAATTGAAGAAGACCTCAGAAGATGGAAAGATCTCCCATGCTCATGGATTGGCAGGATTAATATAGTAAAAATGGCCATTTTATCAAAAGCGATCTACAGATTCAATGCAATCCCCATCAAAATACCAATCCAATTCTTCAAAGAGTTAGACAGAACAATTTGCAAATTCATCTGGAATAACAAAAAACCCAGGATAGCTAAAACTATCCTCAACAATAAAAGGACTTCAGGGGGAACCACTATCCCTGAACTCAAGCAGTATTACAGAGCAATAGTGATAAAAACTGCATGGTATTGGTACAGAGACAGACAGATAGACCAATGGAATAGAATTGAAGACCCAGAAATGAACCCACACACCTATGGTCACTTGAGTTTTGACAAAGGAGCCAAAACCATCCAATGGAAAAAAGATAGTATTTTCAGCAAATGGTGCTGATTCAACTGGAGGTCAACATGTAGAAGAATGCAGATCGATCCATGCTTATCACCCTGTACAAAGCTTAAGTCCAAGTGGATCAAGGACCTCCACATCAAACCAGACGCACTCAAACTAATAGAAGAAAAACTAGGGAAGCATCTGGAACACATGGGCACTGGAAAAAATTTCCTGAACAAAACACCAATGGCTTATGCTCTAAGATCAAGAATCGACAAATGGGATCTCATAAAACTGCAAAGCTTCTGTAAGGCAAAGGACACTGTGCTTAGGACAAAATGGCAACCAACAGATTGGGAAAAGATCTTTACTGATCCTACAACAGATAGAGGCCTTATATCCAAAATATACAAAGAACTCAAGAAGTTAGACCGCAGGGAGACAAATAACCCTATTAAAAATGGGGTTCAGAGCTAAACAAACAATTCACAGGTGAGGAATGCCGAATGGCTGAGAAACACCTAAAGAAATGTTCAACATCTTTAGTCATAAGGGAAATGCAAATCAAAACAACCCTGAGATTTCACCTCACACCAGTGAGAATGGCTAAGATCAAAAACTCAGGTGACAGCAAATGTTGGCCAGGATGCGGAGAAAGAGGAACACTCCTCCATTGTTGGTGGGATTGCAGACTGGTACAACCATTCTGGAAATCAGTCTGGAGGTTCCTCAGAAAATTGGACATTGAACTGCCTGAGGATCCAGCTATACCTCTCTTGGGCATATACCCAAAAGATGCCCCAACATATAAAAAAGACACATGCTCCACTATGTTCATCACAGCCTTATTTATAATAGCCAGAAGCGGGAAAGAACCCAGATGCCCTTCAACAGAGGAATGGAAACAGAAAATGTGGTACATCTACACAATGGAATATTACTCAGCTATCAAAAACAATGACTTTATGAAATTCGTAGGCAAATGGTTGGAACTGGAAAATATCATCCTGAGTGAGCTAACCCACTCACAGAAAGACATACATGGTATGCACTCATTGATAAGTGGCTATTAGCCCAAATGCTTGAATTACCCTAGATGCCTAGAACAAATGAAACTCAAGACGGATGATCAAAATGTGAATGCTTCACTCCTTCTTTAAAAGGGGAACAAGAATACCCTTGGCAGGGAAGAGAGAGGCAAAGATTAAAACAGAGACTGAAGGAACACCCATTCAGAGCCTGCCCCACATGTGGCCCATACATATACAGCCACCCAATTAGACAAGATGGATGAAGCAAAGAAGTGCAGGCCGACAGGAGCTGGATGTAGATCGCTCCTGAGAGACACAGCCAGAATACAGCAAATACAGAGGCGAATGCCAGCAGCAAACCACTGAACTGAGAATAGGACCCCCGTTGAAGGAATCAGAGAAAGAACTGGAAGAGCTTGAAGGGGCTCGAGACCCCCATATGTACAACAATGCCAAGCAAGCAGAGCTTCCAGGGACTAAGCCACTACCTAAAGAGTATACATGGACTGACCCTGGACTCTGACCTCATAGGTAGCAATGAATATCCTAGTAAGAGCACCAGTGGAAGGGGAAGCCCTGGGTCCTGCTAAGACTGATCCCCCAGTGAACTAGACTGTTGGGGGGAGGGCGGCAATGGGGGGAGGGTTGGGAGGGGAACACCCATAAGGAAGGGGAGGGGGGAGGGGGATGTTTGCCCGGAAACCGGGAAAGGGAATAACACTCGAAATGTATATAAGAAATTCTCAAGTTAATAAAAAAAGAAATAAATGTAATAAAAAATTAAAAACAAACAAACAAAAAAAACCCAAAAAAACAAAACAAAACAAACAAACAAAAAAAAGAGCACCGACTGCTCTTCCAGAGGTCCTGAGTTCAATTCCCAGCAACCACATGGTGGCTCACAACCATTGCAAAGAGATCCGATGTGCTCTTCTGGTTTATCTGAAGTCAACTACATTGTACTTATATATAATAAATGAATAAATCTTTAAAAAAATATGACCAAAATTCTGATGCTCCCACCCCTTTATTAAAAGGGGAAAAGTATTCATAGGAGGGAATATGGAAGCAAAATTTAGAGCAGCGACTCAAGGAATGGCCATTAAGAGCCTGATACACATGTGGCCCATATATATACAGCTACCAAAAGTAGATAAGATTTATGAAGCTAAAAAATGCATGTGGAAAGGGACTGAATATAGATCTCTCCTGAGAGACACATCCAGAGCATGTCCAATACAGAGGTCCATGCTAGCAGCAAACCACTGAACTAAGAACAGGATCCCCCTTGGGGGGAATCAGAGAAAGGACTGAAAGAGCTGAAGGAGCTTGCAACCCCATAAAAACAACAATGCCAAGCAACCAGAGCTTCCAGGGACTAAACCACTACTGAAAGACTGTACATGGACTGACCCAGGGCTCCAACTGCATATGTAGCAGAGAATAGCCTTGTTGGGGCACCATGGGAAGGGAACCAGGGGAAGGGAAAGCCCTTGGTCTTGCCAAGGTTGGACCCCCAGTGCAGGGGAATATGGGGGAGGGCAATAAGGGGGATGTATAGGGGGAATACCCCTATGGGGGAAGGGGAGGGGAGGGAATGGGGCTTATGGACAGGAAACCGGGAAGGGGAATAACCTTTGAAATGTAAGTAAAGAAATATATAATAAAAAATTAAAAAAATGAAATAGTAGAAGTGTTGGCAAGGGTGAAAGACTAGGAACAGGGAATGATGATCAAAATGTTATGCACATGTATAAAAATGCCATAACGCAACCCATTGCTATGTACAATTTATGTATGCTAATAAAAACATTAAAATAAAAAGAAAACAATAAATTTTAATTAAAATACAATTATGTTACTTTCCCTTTCTGTTTCTTCTCTCTAACCCTTCATATCTTCTCAATCATGTCAAAACTGATAGCTTTTTCTGTATTATTAATATGTATATATGTGTATATTTATATATAATGTACACACATATCCCACTGAGTCCATTTTTGTTTGTGTGTACATGGGTTTAGGGCTGATGACCTAAATAACCAATTCAGTGCTCATCCCTGGGAGAGGCTCACTCTCCTGCTCTGAGCAGTCACTAGCTGCCTCTAGTTCTTTATTTAGGGGCCAGGTAAGCTTTTTCTCCTGTCTGTCGTATGTCTACCATCATTGTTCAAGTCTGGTGCATGTAACCATTTTTAGAAGAGGCACCCTCACAGCAGACATCCTGGTAATCTGGCTCTGTCTACCCTCTCTTTGGTGATGCTCTTGGAGTTATGGATGCAGGAGCTGTGCTACAGATGTGCCTATAGGGCCTGAGTGCCCAAGATCTATTGATCAATACATTATGTTGTGTCCTGGTTTTCTGTGATGTTCTCCATTTGCTATAAAGAGATCTTGTTTTTTGATGGGGTGTGTGGAGGGTTGATAGCTATACTTCTCTCTCTCTCTCTCTCTCTCTCTCTCTCTCTCTCTCTCTCTGTGTGTGTGTGTGTGTGTGTGTGTGTGTGTGTGTGTACGTGCATCTGTGCACCATCAGATGTCAGAAGAGGTTGCCTGACTCCCTTGAATTTGTTACAAACCCTTGTGAACTGGCCAACAAGGGTCCTGGAAGTCAGCTTCAGGTCTTCAAGACCAAACCACAGAGGCATCTTTCCAGCCACGAGTTACTATTTTAAATAAACAAGCAAACACATTTCAATTTTATGATCAGGGCTAAAAGTCATTTCCAAAATAGTTCGCTAGGATAGAGGTCTGGACCCCCCCTTTGCACTTGTTTTCTTGGTGGCATCAGTCAGAAACACAATCACTTCAAGCAAGAATCACTTCCTCCCCCGCCTCTTGCCGAACTCCAGCTCATGCAAGATGGTGTGTGCTCTTTATTTATTATACATGTCTGCATATTGAGATAATTGGGTTGTATAATATTGCATGCAGACTAATCTGAGAATGATTTCTGCTGAATAGAAATTACTTATTTTGATTCCTCAGGGGTTTGTTTTGTCAAAACTCATGTAGTATTTAGCAATGTAATCATTGTTCAATTGCGGAGCACAGGAAGTGTAAAATTATCCTAATAAGAATGAGAAGGATGAAGAGAATGGGCAATGCTGACCTCGTCAACTTGATTAGTGATGGTATTTCATCACTTTTTCAAGGCTTAACCTCAAATGCTGCCCGTGAAGATCTCCTTGTACCTCTTCATCTCGCCGGCCCTAATTAGATATGTAATTTGTCATATGGCTGTTGAGCAATAATAGGAACACACAAAATATGTACAAAAGAAGGATGATACTGTTGAACTTCTCCAGAGACAGTTCACAGGCAGACCAATACCGAAGTTGCAGGGGTTGAAAGCAGGTAGGCTGTTTTCCACATAGTGTGCCGTTCTCCATCAATTTGGCTTACACAAATCACCTCCCTTTGCACATATTCCTCATGTGCCAGAGGCAACAGAAAGAGTATCCTCCTTATGTTAGCTTCTCATAACCAAGAAGCTGCTCTTGGCCAGGCATGGTAGTGCAGGCCCGCCTTAGCTACTTAAGGTAGGCTCTTAAGCTGGGGGATGGTTCCTTCAGTAGAGTAATGTCAAGGCCAGTCTGGGCAAATCCAGGAGACCCTGCCTCAAAATAGAAAGTAAAAATAGGCATGAGGATGTGCTCAATGTAACATACTTATCCTGCATGTGTGAAGTCCTAGGTGTAATCTTCAAAGAAAGAAAGAAAAGGATAGACAGACAAACAGACAGACAGACAAGGATCTGCTGTCTCCATCTATTTCATTCAAGGTCATCAAACATTTGGCTCCTTGCAGCCAGATACTTTGAATAAAATTCTGACTTTGTGAAAATATGGGAGGTTGGGGATTTAGCTCAGTGGTAGAGCGCTTGCCTAGCAAGCACAAGGCCCTGGGTTCGGTCCCCAGCTCCGAAAAAAAGAAGAAGAGAAAAAAAAAGAGTGAAAATATGGAGGCTCTATAGAAAAAGAGCCCCTGTGGGAAAAATATCATTCCATTTGGTATCTATCTTCATGTGTACATAAGATTAGAACCATGACACATACAAGTATTTCATGTGAATTGTTTCATACACATGATAACATTTTGGGGTGGGTTGTACAAAGAGAAACAAAGTTTTGAATGCAGTTCCCAGATCTTCTGTTAGGTGTTTTGTATGTATGGGTGTTTTGCCTTCATGCATGTCTGTGCATCACATGTATGCTGTGCCAGTGGAGATCAGAAGAAGGCATTGGATTTGCTGGAACTGGAGTTACAAGTGGTTGTAACTCCTTGTGGATGCTAGGAACAGAACCTAGGTCTTCTGAAAGAGCAGCCGGTGTTTTTAACCTTTCAGCCATTTCTACACCTGTCTGATGATTCTTAGGTATGTGGTCTTAGGCCAGAACTTTAATATGCAGGATTAAAGTGAGGACTTTAAGTTCTTTGATGCTATCGCCATTAAAATATGGCTTCTTGGAGATTCAGGACACTTGTAAGATACCTTCTTCTATACATGACAGGGAGTTGTACCTGTGAAATGTTAACAGTATGGTTACTCAAACAGGATCTGCACAATGACCACAACAGTTGACATGTCAGTGCAGATCTGGGGAACTGTACAAGAGAGGGAGAATCAGTATTCATCATGGACAAGCCCCTTGATAAACCTGTGTAGTCAAAATCTAGTTCTAAGCACACATGCTTATCAGCAACACTGAAGGGGCCGTAGGTTGTATTTATGTATACATGTGTTATTGTTGTTGCAATCAGAGACAAGGAGGCCATGCATTCAAAGGAGATCTGGGGGAGGTGGAAAGAGTAGAAGAAGAGGAGGGAGGGTGGAAATGATGATGTATTTATACAGGAAATTCTCAAAAATATAAAACAAATTAAATAAAAAACTCAGAGTTTTGGGGGAAAAAGATATGGGCTTGATGCTCCATTCCACTGAGTCTTTGTGAACTTAAAGCAACAGGGTTCTGCAAAAATGGGACTTAGATTTGCAAAGAGGCCACAAAGGGCCAGGTAACTGTTGCTGACTGACTCAGAGATGGCCATGTTGCAAGCCAGCAGTCACACGGTGCTGTTCTCACAAGGTGAGTCTTCAATTACCCAACTCAAGTATCAGGTGTGAATGAGGTTACCTCCAAATATTTCCAGATATGAACCACTCGAGTCTGCACAGCTAAGAGAGTCTTATTGCCTTCTGGACTCCCAATCTGATGCTGAAGATAAATTGCCCTTGCTCTAGATCCTATTTAAGTTCCCAACTCATCACGCCAATGAAAGTTGCAAAGTGAGTGCTATGCATTTTGTTTTGCATCATCACTTGTGGTGTAGCAACAGTCACTGTTGAAATTTCGGCATTCCCCTTTGCATAACGGATGATGCCGATGTCTTTTTCGTAGGGTTGTTGGGTAAAATTAAAGAGCTTGCCAGCCTATCTTCCATGGAGCAAGTGCTCACCAAAGGTTAGGGATAACTAGGTTCTTCACTGTCTGTCTTGTGGGGAGATTGTTTTTGGGACAGTGACAGAGGGGTTGGGGAATCTAGGAAAGCTCAGGTTGCTATATTGTCACTGAAACGCGGGCAGCAGCCAGTAGGCAGAGAAGCGATACCAGCTCTCAGAAGCCTTTGTTGTTGTGCTTCTACCTCCTGGGAAATAACGAAGTTGCCACAAGTGCCTGAGGCAAGCTCAGCTGAGTATTTGCCTTGACTTCAAAAGTTCTCGGGGAGGCAACTTCATTCATTTACCTACCACGCTGTTCTGAATTATCAATAACATGCTCCTAAAGGGAAATTTCATGCCTCTAAGATCCACCCCTATTGCCATGCTGACATCGTCCAGCAGGTCAGTCTGTTTACTTCTGGCTGCAGGAAAGTCAGTTAACATTAATTGTGCCATGTGATTTTTTTTCTCCCTCCACACTTCCTCCCCCTGGACCCCTACCAACAGCATCTCAGTCTGGACAGTGGGATGCTATATCTTTTGCCCATCCAGGCCAGATGTCTGCTGGGGCATCCAGCAGAGCCCTGAGGTCTCATTATAGAACCTAGCACCCTCTGAGCTCTGATCAGGCTGTGTTGCTCTGCATCCCTTTGAAGTGGAGATTTTGGCTATCTCTGCGACTCACAGCTCCTCACTAGGTTACATGACCTATTTTTGCCTTAATGCATTGATGCTTTGATTATTGCCTGGCTGTGGCTGGCCCAATATTTCTCCCCCAAAGCTGAATGTAGCCTTGAGAATGAGACTCAGTGTGAAACTCTCGGTGCTGAGCTCGGGAAGCTTGCTTCTGTTACCAGAACTGATCCTGTGATCCACTGCACTGTTTGCCATGTACTTTCACTTGGAAGACTTGGGGTTATCATTCTCAATTTTCTTCCTGTGGTGACAGTGTCTAAGATGTGATAAACGCTGGTCAGAGAGAAGCCAGCCATGCTATTTATCTGATACAAGGGTACCAAGGCACCTTTCTTTCAAGAGATAGAACCAGAGCTTAAAAGTGATTTTTTTCCCCAAGCTCACATTCCTAAATGTTGACTGTGTGACAGATGATATTGTAAGTGCTTCTGATGAATTCTTCCACTGAATCATTGAAGCAACCCTCTTTTCAAACCCATATTAGAGGCAAGGAAGCAGTAGGTAGCTTGCCAAATGTAGAAAGTTAGAGTCAGAAATTGTATTCAGGTAACCCAGCAATAGAAGTTCAAGTGCCATACTGTATCTCTCCATGCTATCTCTCGGTGTAAGAAACTAAAACTGTCTGTATCCCCCAGGCAGGTGATTATGACCTGGTAAGAAATGCCACACATTTCTGTATACCTTGAATTTTGTTTAGGGTCTGGGTAACAGAAAGCCTTGGACAAGTGTTTGTTAAAAGAATTAGCATGGTGGATAAGGGCTACTACAAGGGTACAATGGAGCAAGCGCTAGTCATGCATCATTCTTGAAGTCCAGAGTCTTCGAAGATCCATTGTAGTTGTTAGCACAATCCCAATGGAGCTCAAATAAGGAAATATAAAGTGAGTGGCAGAAGCCTGACAGAGCATCTACGTCATGGAAGCCCTTAGGGCCACACTTCAGCAAGTCTGGGGTTGGGATATGACAAGACAGCAGAACTTTTCCGACCTTGTCAGAGGTCTGTGCATCTCATTAATTTTTCTCCCTATGCCAGGAGAAGTGCATATTTTTTCCCAAAATCATTTTTTTTCCCTTTGCTCATGCGACGAGTATTGTGCACCCTCCAGAGGTTTCCTGTTTTAGTTCAAGTCCTAGCTACACATTCTTGAGAGGAGGCATTCAGTTTTTCATGCTGGTTGGAATGTTCGGCATTGGTTACCTGAGGCATCAAGGGGCAGGCTGTGGAGCGCAGATGTGGTTGCCAATAAACCTTTGCCTCAGGTTGAGGCTTAAAAACACACCCAAGCCGATACAACAGTTTGAAAGTAGATCTGCCTGAGGATGTCTGAGTTAGGAGGTAACGAAAGAGTTGGCCTATGTCAACCTCTTTCTACAATAGAAAATTGCCAGTGCACCTTCAGAAACATGATACCCAAGAATGGAGGCCTCTCTACAGCAGCTACAACCATCTGGGAAGAGGGGAGATTTGAAAGCCACACTGAAGATCAGTTCCTTACCCTGGGGATGCATTTTGATATGTGGAGTGATTTCCAAAAATTACTCCTAAGAAGCCCTCAGGGAGAAGAAATCCTTGATAGAAGGGACCGTGTTCACCACCGCAGTAAGTTCTCCTGCCTGAAGTACAGCGTGTGCATATATTGGAAAAACAGCAATTTCTTTATGAGGCTCTAGTATTTGGGCATATTTATAATTTATCTGTGAGGCATTACGTATCCTTCTTATTTCCTCCCACCTATTTTATAGAGAAGGCACTTGGAAACCCAGAGAGTTTATGTAACGCAATGAAGATCAGAGTTAGCAAATTATGGAATTTAAATCTAGGTTTATCCAACTGGGTGCATGTCTTAGTCCCTTCTCTATACTTTGCAAGACACCCCCCCCCTTCTCCACCCCCTGAACCAAAATGAAAACCTCAAAGAGAGAGAAGACAGCAACGTGATTTATCTTCCATGAGACTCTCTGGGGGTGAGGTTCCTCCAGGTGCCCAAGCACTGAACATGGAAGGAATGTTGATCAGGTCTTAATTAAGCTTGGCTTTAATCTGTGACACTTGGCACTCTGGCAGTGGGAGCAGGAAGCTGTGCATATCTAAGAACTCTGGGTAATCAGAGTGGATGCCAGGGCCAATTCCTTTCTCAGCAGAAAGTCTCAGAAGGCAGTTCTAATTCTGATGAAGGCAACATACCCAGAAGGGAGCAAACACCATTCTGCCAAAGATCAGTGTCATATCAGAGAGTAGAAGGAGAATGGGAGAGGAGGCCAGTACACCAGGGAGAGGAAGACGATGTATTCGTTTTCTGTGTAGATTCTGGGGAAGGCTGAACCTTGGTAATGTGATGAGAAGTAGAAGTCCAGTCTTGAGTCTTTAAAACATTTCCAACACTCATGCTATCAAAGCTTCCTCCTCTTCTTTTCCACATTATCCTTAGAAACTGAAGAGCTGACTCCTGCCTGGGCTTCAGTTTGGTTTCTTTAGAAGTCGTCATGGAACTGATTCCTTATGTAAGAGTCCATCTTTATGTACTTGTTCTTGTTGACTGAGTCACCATTGGTAAAGCTACTCTGATCAGGAGCCACCAGAAAGCAGTATCTGGCCTCTTGGAAAGCTGCTCGTTCAAAAAAGATTACCGCCTTTCCCTGCTGGGAGTGGTCAGTTCCAGCTCACACTAAAAGGGGTTTGAGAGGAAGTCTCCCTAACAATCGATCAGTCCACAGCTAAAAGGATTTAAGAATTATATGGTTTCTTTCCACAGGTGCTCATTTTATTTGATGTAAGGATTTCTGGAAGAGGTAAAGGACCTCCAGGTGCCCCTGTCCCTGGTACTAAGAGAAATATGTTTGCCAGGTGTCAGGTATCCAAGTAATATTCATATCCTTAGTAGGACATATTGTCATTGTTTTCATTTTGCAAATGAGGACGCCAAGGAACAAAGATGTAAAATAATTCCCGCCCATCTAGTAAGTAGCAAAACTGAAACTCAAACTTGGACGCTGCGGTTCTAGAGTTCAAGGTCCTGGATGGTTTATACTATTTCAATTTTTAAGTCAAAATAAAGACAACTCTCAAGAGGCAGTGTTGGGGTTGGTCTAAGTAACATTTAAATACTGGGTCCCTGGAGGATAGTGCTATTTTTGGAAGTTGTAGAAGTTTTAGAAGGTGGGACCCGGCCTCATGTGATGCACACAGCTAAGATAGTCTCTATACTAATAATTCTCATTGCAGTGGTAAAAATGTCCTAACAAAAGCAATTTAAGGGAGAAAGGGTTTCTTTTGGCTTACAGTTCCTTAGGCACACAGTCCAGCAAGTCATGGAAGGCACAGGGAGAGGAGCAAGAGGCTGGCTGGTCACACTGTATCTGGACTCAGAAAGCAGAAGGGGCAATGGGAAGTAGGGGCAGTCTATAATGCCTTAAGGCCTCCTCTAAGTGGTTGCTTCCTCCACTGTGTCTCTACCCTTTCCACAATATTTCTACAGCAGCTGGGAATCAAGGGTTCACATGTCTAAAGCTTTAGGAGAACATTTTACGTTCAAGCCACTACATCTTCCAAAAGGGAAATACTAAAGGAAATTAGATGATATATTCTTGAATCCTCTAACTTCTAATTTCTGATGGTTTTGGTTATGCAAGAATGATATTGGGGTCACACATCTTGAAATGTTCTGCAGCAAACACTGATGACACCTTTTCTTGTTTCCTGTTTCAGTGGAATCCATCGCCAGTTGGCATTTCTGGGAAACCACTTGGATCACACAGAAAGCAGGTTGAATGTGCCAGGGAGTTAACATCCCTAGGAGTAGACCTCAGTCAGCATCCGATGGCATTGCGTGCGCGTGCGCGTGCCCAGCTTCTCTACTAGCAAGGCACCGGGCTCATAAGTGTCCGGCACAGCTTTCCTGCAGGCTCTAGCTTCACTCTAGTTGGAGAAGCTAGTTTAGTCATGCGCATTTTATCACTAGTCTTCTTTCCGTTGTGTGGTTTCCCCACTTCCTGTTCAGTGCTCTGTGAACTTTCAGCAAAACAACTCGTGCGAAGATTATTGTCTCAGGGGTCTGTTTCTGGGGGAACCCAAACAAAGACATGCTCCACTTCTGTCCTGACACCCAGGCTTTTCTCTCCCGGGCTGAGGAAAGTACACTATGCAGAAAAAGCAACAGCTAAATGAGAAACAAAGCACTGCTTTTCAAAGAGCTGGGTAAGCACCCAATGCTCCCCAGTGCATGGAGGTAAAATGCTACGTGGGGAATGTGGATTCTGCCTGAAGGAGGGTCCCCTGCTGCTGCTTCCTGTGTGGATGTGCTGACAGTATGGGGGCGGAAAGCCACAGGGAGTTCCGCTCAACGATGCAGACCATAAAGGCATAGTAGCACACCCAGCAGTGAAAGTGGTTCAGATTAGCATCTTCTCTAGTAGGGGAGCCAGCCAGAGGTGCGATCAGGAGTTCAGAGGAGCAGGGAGGGATGAGGATGGGCATTTACACCCTTTCCAGGGACCCAGGACCTGAGGTGGAAGCTCACACCTGCCTCATTTGATCTTCTTTCATGTGTGAAAGGTCATTGATTTTTTTTTTTTTTTTTTTTTGTCCAATGAGATGCTGAGTTTAACGTTTTCTTAGGTGTTATTGGGAAGGAGTTAAACAGCATGCTTAGGATTTATGGAACGTGTTCTCTGTGGCGCATTGGTGAGATGCCTGTAGCTTTTGTGGATTTATAAATTGAATACACAGGCTACAAATTGTGAGGAAGTCACAGGCAGAAGCGGTGATGGCAGCGATTACAATACAATGTAGCAAAGCTCAAAGGTCTTGTGGGTTTTGCATGCTGGCCCTGTTCCAGGTAGTGTGAGAAATGCTTTGCATGCAGCTCATGGGCACTCACAGTGAGCCTAGGACATGGATAGTAACATGCCTTTCTTGTGCATGATATTATGAAGAAACTGATAAGGAAATTAAGTTACCGTCACATAGGTACAAGAGGTCATGGAAGTGGTGCTATGAGACCACATCCAGTCCACCCTTACCCACTACACTGTTATTCATTCACACATGTATACAAAATGCATTGACTCAACCTACTCCAGTTCTCCTAGGTGCCCCTGCAACACCTGCCTCTCAATGTCATATTCTCCTGTTATAGCCCACTGAGTCCAGGCCGTGATGCCCTCCTGTGCATGGGTACAAGACCACCAATCGTGAACAGACATCTAAAACGTACTCTCCCTTTCCCAACTGCCTTAACTGGCAACACTCCTCATCTAGAGGTAGGGCTCTATGAGCCCCTCTCCCATCTATGCTAGACTTCTGATTGGCTCGGCCTTGTGTAGGTCTTGTGCTGGCTACTGTCCATGCATGAGATGGTGCTGACTCGTCCAGAGGATGTGGTTTCTCAGTATCCTGCCCCCACCATCTTGCTCTTACAATCTTTCTGCCAGTCTTCCAAAAATCTTCCCTGAGGTATATACTAGTTCATTTTTTATGATTTTTTGCTTGTGGAACAATCAGATACAGGATAACTCAATAGGGCAAGGGCTGGGAAAGACGCCACAGAATAAGAGTTATTGATTTTTCTGAAAACTTTTCATTGTGATACATAATTTTTCAACCTGGGTTGGTTTACTCCTTCTTAGGCAGCTTGGTACCCCCACCCCCCCAGGCTCCAGGTGGGATCATCACTTTGATGCTGAATGTAGTGAGGACACCTCATCAGTATAGCACACTACAGCCTAGAAATCCTGGACTCAAGCAATCCTCCTGCCTCAGGCTCCTGGGTAGCTAGTACTATAGTATGTGCCATTGTGCCAGATGATGAGGTAACTTATAATGAAATGTTATCATTTTGTTAGCTTTCCCCACATATACATTTATAATATCAGTGTGATCACCCCCAAAATAGAAGGACACTCATTGAATAGGATGAACAAATACATCAATTACTATTTTATTTCACTTTTTAAAAGTCAAAATATAAACTTACAACCCCTAAGAGCAGTGTTGGGGTTTGGATATGTAAAGCTTTAATACTGAGCCTCTGGATGATGGTGTTATTTTGGGAGGTTATAGAAAGGGGGAACCTGGCTGGAGGGCTTGGTCACTAGAGGTTGGTCCTTTAGACACAGTGTTCTTGACTGCCACTATCTCTCTGTTTTCTACATGCATGATGTGAAAGAACGTATTCTACTAGACCTTCTTTGCTGTGATGGGTGAAACTATTTGAAACTGTGAACTTCAAAAAGCCCACTCTTTCCTTAGGACCTTTCTGTCTGGCATTTGCCACACCCATGAGAAAGTACCTACTTAATTGTTTTTGTTAGGTTTTTGTTAACTTGACATAAGCTAGGGTTATCTGTTAGATTTGCCTGTAGGCACGTCCATGGGTTACACCCCTCCCCCGTTTTTTTTAAATTAGTGAATAATGGGGGAGGGTTCAGCCTATAGTAGGTGGAGTCACTCTGTGGAGGTGGTTCTGGGTGTATAAGAAAGAAGCCAAGTAGTAGAGAGGGGCTATAAAAAGTACCCCTTCATGGTCTCTGTCTGATCTCCTGCTTTTGGGTTCCTGCTCTGCTTGAGTTCCTGTCCTGACTTCCTTCAAGGATGGACTCTGATCAGGATGTGTGAGCCAAGTGAGCCCTCTGTTCCCATGTTGCTTTTGGTCATGGTCTTTATCAAAGTAATAGAAAGGTAACTAGAATGTTAGTGTAGGCAGAAAAAGCCTCCATGAAAAGGTTTCTAAAGAGTTGTTCACAGACATTTGGCCATCACTGGTGGGTCAAAGGTCTGGCTGTGGATGGATGTCTATATTTGAGAGGACTTTGTGTCAAATTCTGGAGAGCCTTTGCAAAGGTACCTCTAGATGCACAGCGGTCTCTTCTCTCTTTACTCTGACAGACTTCCATGCTCATTTCTTATCCCCCTCTCACTGAGAAAATCTTGGTGTTTTAGAAACTGGCTAGCAGATGGAACCTCCTCCTTCTCTCTGAGTCGAAAATTTAAAAGGCAGGATAATAGCTTAGAACAAAATGAAAGTGTCCACTGGCAAATGTTTACAGATCTGATAAGGGGCCCCAAGACCTCTGGAGACCATGGACACTAAGGATTTTGGATTTTTTTTAATTTGGATTTCGAGTGTTCTACCTGCTGACCCCAACTTCCTTTTCTCAACTGGTTTAAAGGTGTCTATGAGTTCATACTGTAATAGGGATTTGGTCTCTGTAATTATTGATTGGCAAGGGATAAGAGCGACACCTCAGCTTCTCTGTGGTATAACAGGTACAGAAAGACTCATTGCATGGGAGGGGGAATGTCAGTGAAACAGAGGTGTACTGCTAGGGACAAAAGCCACCAAGAAGTGAAAATGCACTGTCACGGAGGGCAAAAGCCATAAAAACACAAACTGAAGTTTTCCTGTTCCTGTTTCTGAAAAATGCAAGGTAAATGCGAATCTTCTAGTGATGGAATTCAAGGCGCATGTTTTTGCTGGGCCTAAGAATGGCTTGTTCTTCATGGTCCTTGTTGCACAAGCAGAGCATCTTCCAGGACCCTTCTCCCAGTGATGGTACCTGTAACACTGGAATGCAAGGGGAACAACTAAACAGGAGGGGCTGAGGAAGGACAGGAGCCAGAGTTGTGAAACCTCCCATTTATCAACATCTTCACCATGAATTCCATGTCACTTCCCCCTGTCACCGAAACATCTCCCAGAGCCATTCAGTCCCCACTGAGTTCCCATTGGCTTGATGGTCCTTGGATGCTGATTAAAAACCCCGTGGGCAGCAGGAGTCACTGTGCTTCTTGCAGGTCTAAGCCAGTTGATAACCTTCATAGCAGAGGTAAAAGAAGGCCCACTTTGAGCGTTTTATTGACAAGCATGGAAAGGCTGCTGTCTGGAGATCAGGTAAATTTACCACTTGGTTTTGTTACTTGTTTCTGTCTTGTGCAATTGACAAAAGCATTTAAATCATCCAGTACCTTCCATTGTTACTAGACAAGAGGCCATATTGGAATGGAATGAGAAAGAGACCATGTGTTTCGAGAGAGTTCCCACAATGTGACATTCCTCATCTTGGCATGTCAAGAGCCCATTGGGATAGTTTTTTATTTAGATCTCATTCTCCAGATGAGGGACACTGAGATATGTAGGAGCCAAGGTTCAAACCTTAATCTGGCATTTGTGATCACAATATGTCTGTGAGGACATCTCTAAAATTTACTTGAGGGGTAATTTTGACACGTGAGAGGGAGGTTTGGGGAAATATCCTGGGTGGCACTGCTGGCCTGGACTTATAAGAGAAGATCAGTTACCAGTCTCAAATCAGGATGGGAGAAAGAAGCAGCAAATGGAACTAGGTATATGGCTGTGTCAAGTACCTGTTTTGAATAGAACAGTGAGTTTGATTAATGACAGGAGCCCAGCCAATGGGAAGAAGCAGGGATGAATATCCTCTGACTGGCTCTACCTCAATTGGGATCCTACTGATATGTGTTGTGAGGCTACTTCCTCCCAAGTGAGACATTTCTTCCTGGAAGAAAACTCATAAGACTTAGGGAATCAGTGCAATTCACAAGGTATAGGAACTCCCTGAAATTCATAAGATTGACAGAGCTTTCTCCCAGGTTACAAAATGAAGAAACAATTGCTGGGGAAAGAGAATTTTCTTTGATGAACTGTCTGCAAGTTGCACAGAGAGCTCCAGGGTGCGGTTTACATGTTGGTCATGCTGTGGTCGTTTTTTCTTTGATACAGGAGACTTTGAGTCATTCATGATTCTGTAAGTGACCCAAATCAACCCATTGCTTCATGGAAATAGATGTGGGTAAAACATTTTCTTTGGTTTGACTAGCTGGAATGGGTAGACATTTCTTTATATTTCCCAATGAAATTAGACGATGTGTTTCTTATCAAGCATCTTCTACTGTAGAGAACAGGGGCCAAGCACATTTTCTTACTTTTTTCTAGTAGCATGTTTCCCTAATCTTCTTTATCCACAGAGGACAACAGACATCAAATAGAGCCAGCAAAAACTTTACTGCAGAAGAAATCCCGTCCCACTGGGAGATGTTCCTAATCCTCAAGAGACTTGAGGCCCCAGGGAAAGCTGAGGCCTGGTGGGCATATGGAGCACCCTTTTGGAAGCAAGGGAGAAGAGGACTGGGATGAGGAACTGTGGGAGGGGGACAAGGATAGGGGAATGACTGGAATATACATAAATAAAATAATTTAAAAAATAAAAGAAATCTGGTCCATATCAAAGTATTTATTCTGGGCTGTAATTGTAAAGATCTCAAACACATTACCTAGGTTTGCCTGTGACCTTCAATCCTATAAAGAGTATTATCTCAAGTAGTACTTTATGCCCACAAAGATATCCACCCAGCAGCAGGGAAGACATGCACAGGGTAGCAGCTGGGCAGGTCATTAAAACTCACCTTCTTCATTATTTAATATGTCTTTACAACCTCCTGGGGCAGGCAGAGAGAGAGGTCTGCCATAAAATGTGTCTACTTTGCAAGGAGTGCTTCAAAGGAGAAAATAAACACCTTCTTTCTCCTTAAAGGAGAGTTGTTCTTACAGCCCTCTGTGGAGTGGGAGAAAGAGGTCTAAAGAGAGGAGGAGCCTAAAGAGAGGAGGGGCAGAGAGCAAGGAAAGGCATTGGTGTATCTGTGAATGAAAGCAGTGTGAAAGGCTCTCTGGTGTGAGAAGAATTAGGGACAAACAAGAACAAAGCATAACATAGAGGTAAGAAATGTCACAATGAACCCCACTAATCTGTGTACTAAAAACTAATTAAAAATCAGGTGTGAAGTTGCTTGTTGGTCTGGGGCTTGCTGTCAGTGCTTAGGATTTGACAACAGCCACCCCACCCAGTCCTGCCCTGAAATTTCCCAATTCTGTGGTCCATCCATGTTCTACAAGGAGATTATTTCAAATATCACTAGAAAATGTTGACTGTGTTATGATTATGAACCTACAATCTAAAGTATCATAAGATTTACATCTACAACTACCGTCTTGAACATCTCAAGTTTGCCGGTCCTGTTTCGGGATTTGCAGACTGAATAACATTGAATAACATGATGTTGATGCACTCAAGGAGGCAATGGGCTAATGAACAAAATTCAGATTCTATTATCTATTTATTTTTTTAAATTCTGAGGCAGCAACAAAGCAGGATGACCTTTAACATGTAATATTTTTACTTCAGGCTTTTGAAGGCTAAGAGTACAGATGCACAGCACCATAGTTAGAAAACAGATTAGCTTATTTAAGGAGGTACAGCTGAACAGTATGCAGCATGTATAGGCTGTGTAGATGGGGGAGCAGGTGCATTTGTCTTGAATGGCTTTATATCTCAGATAATACTGAAGCTAGAAGAAGAATTCTTTAAAGCATAAAGGTGGAGGGAGACAGAGCTCTGCCATTAACTGTATGTGCAGACCTAAGGGAAATTGTGTCAGTAGTTAGACGACACATGGAGGAGAGGTAAAGATAGGAGATATGCTGATCTCAAAGACTGTTAAGATTTTAGGCTAGAGAGATAGCTTAGCCATTGAAATACTAGACATGCATGTAAAAGGACCTGAGTTTGATCCCCAGAATCCGTGAAACATAGCTAGACGTTGAGACACACACTTGCTAGGAATCCAGCACTGGGGAGGTAGAGACAGCAGATCCTTGGGACTTTCTGGCTAGTGATCTTAACTAAATTCTAGGCCAGTGAGAGGTCCGGTCTCAAAAATCAGATCTTGAGGAGTGACACTCAAGGTTGACTTAAGTTTTATATGCACATTTACCTCCACACAATATCTATATGCACATAGACATGTGCACCTGACCTATATACAAACATACACATCCAGGGTGGATTTTGGATGACACTGATGCTATTCCTATGATGTTTTCATCCATCGGGAACAGTGGGTTAAGAGAAGTGGTAGAGTTAGATTTGTGTTTTAAAGAGTGGTCCACGATATTCCACCTCTGTCTTCTAGATGATGCGTACCCTGCCCAAGTTTCTGGGCTAAATTAACAGGGCTCTTACTTACAAGAAGCACACTGTAGAGGGCAGGCTTACTCACTTGCAATCCCAAATCCCCTGCAAGGTGAGAGAACGCCAGGAGGAAGGATCCTTGAATATATAGAGCCTCATTTGGAGGCGAGAGGGAAATCACAGTTCCAGACAAGACCAAAAGTATTAAGCTGCACTTTTAAGTTCTAATGAAATGCAAGCAAGGCATTTTCAAAGCAAGAGTAATTGGTAGTCAAACAAAGCCTTCTTTTAAGCCACAAATGTTTCCCCCCAGCACCCAGAGACTGATAACAGGCTTTCCTAGCTCCCTTTTCTTCTAGGTGGCTACTTAAAGCAGCAGCAGCATTTCATCATTGGAGCTTAGAGGAGACATGGGATCTAACCTCCATCAGTGTCTGCGCCTTTTAGGACGCCGGTGTTACAAGGTCGACCAAGAATGCTAGGATATTGGTTTTTATGCAGTCACTAGTCACATATACACCCAACAGAACTGTAGACACTCACAGGATCCCCCCAAGTCCACACCCTTACACACATCAACAGCCCTGACATCACACCGTCTTCAGGGAGCCGTGTTCTTCATCATACTTTTGAATACTACCTCTAGCACATACATAGTACATTTGATAGATTGCTGACAGCTTACATACCTCCTATAGAAAAGAGCATTCTCTGTCCGCTCACCCACATCCCCAGTGCTCATGTCCTGAAGGTTTTCCCGTCTGCCCCTCATGTCTCCTGGACATTTCTTTTCACCCCACTCCCTCCAACTCACTCTTGGCCTTTCATACGCGTTCCTTACAGTAGACACAACCATCCCTGTTCCCAGGAGGAGCTATGACTCTAATGTTAGCCCCATAGATTCCCACAGTCTAATGGGTAGTGTTTGTGACTTCGGCATGTTCCTGACAAAAATCTGGAGGCATACCAGACCTGGACCATATGGTTGGTAGAAAGCACAAGGATCAGCCAGCCAGCACGGCCAGCCCTGACGATGACTCACCTCGTCAATCATTCATCTTTTTCTAAGAATCATTTTGTCAACCTGTAAAACAGAACAAGAGTGTTGCCCACTACGATAGAGCGTCCACACAATCCTCACAATCCTGCTGTACCACTCCAGTACCGGAAGCAATCAGCCAGCGTACTGAAGAGATGGCTGACGGCAGTGCTACTGCTGCGTCATTCTCAGTAGCCGAGACCTAGGACTAGCCTGGATGTCCCTTAGCAGATGAGAGGATGAAGCCAATGCCCCTGACCCACTCTTTACTGGAAAATATTTCCTGTTTTTTACTTTAAAGATCACATCATTTTAGTTTACTCAAAAAGGAAACAACAACAAAACCCAGAATAGACCCATCCAAAGATCAAAGATATTAAATGCAGATGGCCTTTTTTGAGGGATCGCCTGAAAAAGGATTGGAGATAAGGTGACAAAGAGTAATTAATTAAGTGGTGAATATGATCAAAGCCCATGATCCATACGTAAATGTTATAATTAAGTCTGTTACTTTTTGCAATGAATATTTTTGTACATTATACTTCATCACATATCAACAGGAAGAATATTTCCCTTTTAGCGTTGACAATCAAATGAGTAAGAAAAATGGGCAATTTTACATTAGTTTCCACTGCACAGTAACAAATAGGTCAAAGTTACCTCCCCACAGGTTGAAGTGATGCCAGCATTTTAACCAGGTTTTCAGAAAAAGGAAAACTATGTCATGTCTCGTACCAGGCCTGGATTTGTGAAGGCCACATTTCCTGTGCAGACCCTTCTCTCTGCAGTGGGTTCCTGTAGGCTAAACACAAAGGCTTCCTGGGGAGGAGTTTGAATGGTGCCTCAGGTTGCAGTTATAAATTATGATCTGCATAAACTTGTAACTCACCTGTTCTTCAAATACATGTTCAGTTTATTCCTTGAGTGCTGTTTAGGTTCTGTTTTGCCTTCAGGGTTTCAGGCACTGTTGTGCACCAGGCCTGAATGAAAGGAAAGAAACTTGTCTGTGTGCTGGGTCCACCTGAACTTGGTTAGCACGAGTGCCTGAGAGAAATAAGCCTTCTCCAAGATGGTTTTCAGAGCCACAGCTCTCTTTACTCATGGCTAATGAGGGCTATATAAATCTTGGGGAGTGGGTAAGGGTTTTAGGAGTGACTGTACATTATGGTACATTATGTACGTCATACTGGCTTGCTTCATTTGATTGAAGAGGAATTCCAGGTGCTTAGGTCTGTAATTTGACCACTAGGCTACGTGACTACCTCAATGGAAGTGGGGTCACAGGGTACATCAGAGGTGGAGGTTGCTAGGATATATGCACTGTGGCATACAGGCCCAGAACAGGGAGGGAGATCCTTACCCTGCCAGTCTCAAGACGAGATTTTGGATGTTTGGGTGTCTCGACCTCACTCTTGCTCCAGGTCTGTTTTCCCAGGTGCACGGCTCGTTTGCCCCACATTTGAGAGCTTCTTACACGAACATAATGTAGTTTGGCCATATCCACCTGTGCTGGTTTGTAAACGCTTGACCCAGGGAGTGGTCCTATTAGGAGGTGTGGCCTTGTTGGGGTAGGCATGTCACTGTGGGTGTGAGATTAAGACCCTCACCCTAGCTGCCTGGAAGTCAGTCTTCCAAGATCAGGCTTCAGATGAAGATGCAGAACTCTCAGCTCTGCCTGCATCATGCCTGCCTGGATGCTGTCATGCTCCCCTCTTGATGATGATGAACTGAATCTCTGAACTTGTAAGCAGCCCCAATTAAATGTCTTCTATAAGACTTGCATTGGTCATGGTGTCTGTTCACAGCAGTAAAACGCTAAGATACCACTTCTAACTCCCTGACTCCAACTCCTCTCACACTCCCTCATCTCCTTTCCTTCTCTTAACTTAATGAGTCTAGTTAGTACTGCCTACATGCACTTGGGTGTAGAACCTTCCACTGG
Source organism: Rattus norvegicus (assembly GCF_021556685.1). Taxonomy (NCBI): domain Eukaryota; kingdom Metazoa; phylum Chordata; class Mammalia; order Rodentia; family Muridae; genus Rattus; species Rattus norvegicus. Next base: position 13,378,761 of record NC_141543.1, read on the forward strand.
AACATGGGTGACCTGCTAGGGGATACATCCCTGAAGAAAATAGATTCTTCCCCCTATGTCAGCAGATTCATCAGGTAGCTCATTTTATCAGCTTCTCCTCAGTAATGCTGGAAATCTGACTGGTTTGATCTTGTGCAGGTCTTGTTCAGGGAACCACAGCAGCTCTGTGATTTCTTGAGTACAGCAGCCTTGTTGTGTCCAGAAGACACTGTTTTGCAATAGCCTCCACCCCCAATCCCCAGCTCTTATGATCTTTCTGCCCCTTCTTCTACAATGTTCTTTAAGCTTTGTGGGGAGAAGTATGGAAGAAATATCCCAATTAGGACTGAGCACTCCACAGAGCCATTCTGTGTAGTTTTTCATAGCTCTGTTCTCTGCAAAAAGACCCTTCTCTTTATATACTGGTTATGTCTTAGTGTTTGTTCTAAATGACTGCCCATAGTCTTCTTGTTAATGGTTGATAGTCTGCTGCATGGACAAAAATACTGAGGCTCAAACTAGGGAATGGAGAATGTCTTCTTGATCAGAAACAATTGGCAACATTGTGTGTGTGTGTGTGTGTGTGTGTGTGTGTGTGTGCGTGTGTATGTGTATCTGTCTGTCTGTCTATCATATGAGTATAGAGGGTAATTATAATGCAGTATCTGGATAGGTCACAGACTTTAAGCAATTATCCAATACTACTGCTTTGCTAAATGGACATAGTTTTGAGCTCTTTTTATATAGAGAGGAGTCAAGATAATTTGAACATGAAGGTCAGCCTGGCAGGGGATTATGGTCGATGTGCCAAGTGGATGTGACTGACACTGGCTCAGGATTTGGGAGGTGCTGTGGGGAGAGAGGCTAACTGATTGCAACCCTTATGTACTAATCCTTACTAACCTTTCGGTGGAGGTGGCTGGTCTTTCTCATTTTCCCTCTGGGAACAGGCAAAGCTATGGCCATTGCCATGCTCATCCTCCTGAGCCTTTGGGATTTCAGTGATAAATCTGCTTGCTTTTCCTCACAGCGGTGATAAGGGCTACCTCTTCCAAGCTTCTGTGTAACTCTGATTCTGCCTCCCTTTATTGAAGCCTGGTTATGTCTTAGGGTTTGTGCTAAATGACTGCCTATAGTCTTCCTGTTATTGGTTGATATCCCCACTGTATGAAGAAGCCTACTGAGGCTCACCTAGGGGGCAGAGAAGGTCTTCTTGACCAGACAGTGATTGGCAACGCTCAGTTACCTGGAGCCATATGTCCTGGTGAGCCTCTTATGGAGACACCTATAGAGAGGGAACAGAGGGTCATAAGAATATACACACACTTGCTGACCTCGGTTCCTAGACCTGGGAAACCATCTCTCCCTATCCCAGCTCCTTTCATCACAGAGTTAATATCCACTTCCATGCATGTGTGAGTTTCTTGGCAGTTTGATCCGTTAGAAATCTTGTCATTACTCTGCCATTTTGCCTCTTTAAGAATGACAGAGAACAGGTCAAGTATTGCCAGCCTTGTCAGGCTTAGCTCTCTTATTGATCGATTTTTATTTTCAGAGCACAAAGGGGGCACTAAAGACAGAAACCTTCAAAGACATCAACTGACTGATATGAGGTTGGACAGTTGGAGGACCTGTGACGCCTGCCTTCAAATCCTGGCCTCCCAAACACCTGCTGGTGCTCTGATGTGTTCTTAGATGCCTGCTTGTCATCATTCACAGGGGACATGATCAGGAGTAGTGTATGAAGAGTCTGGAAGAGCAGTGTTTGAATCTTATACTAAACAGCAGCGGCTTCAGATAAATCCTCATGAACTCTCTAGATGCTTTATATCGTAAGCCTGGAAAATTGAGCGATTGCAGTTCATTAGCTGGGCGTGGCAGCTGTGATTCCAGATGGCCAGAATGCCTCTTTGTGGTTAAACAGGCTCACTACTGAAGTTAGGCTGGTCCTGCTGTGTCAGAAATCAAGGCATCAGAGCCAGCTCTCACACGTGTGCACTAGTGAAGGTTCTATACCCACAAAAGACCTGACATCATTATAATGTCACTTGCATTACAGTCATGATAGCCCCACCCCACAGTGTCACAGGATTTTCTAGAGGACCATGGAAAGAAATATCCCAAAAGGGAGAGGAAAATCTGGTCTGCCATTCACTGCATTAATCCTCATATGGACTTAAAAAAATCCTTTAAAAATACAGAAAAACCGGAGGAAAAGAGTGGGGTCCAGATTCCAGATTCCTCCAATGCCATTGTAGGAGAATTGCAGGGACATCAATCGGTGGAGCACCAATCTACAAGAAGAGAAATTGAGATTGTTATCACTCCGCTCATATTTGGTAAGTATTTTCTCCATGCCCAGCTCTGTGTCTGTGTTTGTGGTCAATATATTTTACAGCTGCACACTTCCTGGGAGAAGGAATTTCCTGTGATCTCTAAAAAGCTAGAATTTCAAAGGATAAAAAAATGTACCTGAGATCATATTGCCAGAAAGTGGTTGATTAGGAGAATAACCAAAATAACAGGAGTGTCCCAGTCGTACCAGACAACTGTTGTGTAACTTTGGGGTAGAGATGGACGTGGACTAATGAGGGAGAAAGATGAATGGGGTTGGTGACTCTTCTTTACTCTCTTTTAGTTTATTTTAGTTTGTTTCAGAACTGTACTGAGTCCAGTCCCATAGTCTCTGAACTGTTTGTCCATCCAGCCTAAGGGCTGGGTCTCCAAGCCTTGGGTCTGACTCTCACACTCTTCTGTTTTTCTGCCTTGGATCTTACTTCTCTACTTAAATTCTTGAGTCTCTGATATTTAATTCTCTTCAATCTTTTGGTAACAATGCTTTAATATTTCTTGTCTACTATGCATCCAGCATCATTTTTATTATCTTTAACTCTGACTATTTGAATGTGTAGTGTCTTTTAACAACCCAGGCACTGAAATCTTGGTCCTTGGTTGATGGTACTATTGGGAGTTAAAGGTATGAGAAGAACAGCCTTTTGGGATGCAGTTAAGTCATTGGGGTAGTTCCTGGAAGGGACCACTGCCCCTCTCTTTTGCTTTTCAGCTATCATAAGATGATCAGATCTCCTCTAGTACATTTATTCTCCACAGATATAAAAGCAATAGGGATAAATGACTATGAAGTGAAATCCTTGAAGTAGGGAGCCAAAATGAACCTTTCCTCTTTTTAAGTTTGTTATCTCACACAATTTGTTAGTCACATAACCATATCCTTAACTTTCATATCACACAATGACAGTTGTTATCATTATTTTTAAAGATGTTGCTGTTGAAAAAGATCATCAGATCTACCTCTTCCTTCCTACATCCTGCTTCATGGATAAAGAAGTTTTCTGTCATGTTTTCCTTTCCAGAGGCCCAAAGCAATAGAATCATTTGAAATTCCAGTTTCATGTCCCCTACAAACCATTATTCTTTATAAGTTTATCACTTCAAGTGTTTTGTTATAGTAACAAGGAACTGACTAATACACTTATGAAAGCATTTGGCATACTGGATCACAGGCATTACAGTTTATTTAATTATACCCACAGTGTCAATCTGGAGGACTCTAAGACACTACATGCTAACAGGGACATACAGAGAGGTATGTTTCCTCATGTTCAATCCACATAGAGATTTCAATGTACATGCAATTACTTTTCAGTACACAAAATGCTAGAAGCTGATGCTTCTCATTGTACACATTTTAGTCAACTGGTCTTAAACTTGGAAGCTGTGGGTCTTCTACTGTTCTTGTTTGTCATGCTCTTTCTTGAAAAGACATGATGTTTTTCAAATAGAAACAAATTCATTAAGCTCCTTCGTGTTTGTGTTTCTGAGCTTCTGAGTAATCATTCTGTACTATACACTGAGGTCCCTGTGCTACTTAAATTTTCTCTCTTAACTGAACAGTTTTTTAAAACACTGAAAACTTAACCTTTACTGTGTTTGAAAATTGCTTTTGTGTATAGTGTAAGGGAGAGATAGAACCTTATTTTTACATAAACACATGCAAGACATTACAAATAGCCCCAATATTTTTTTAAACAATCCATCACTGTCTCCTCATCTTTGTGATTCTATTTCCTCTCTGTCTCTCCTTCTGTCTCCTCTGTCTCTCCCTGAAGCCCCTCCCATTTCATGCTGTCATCTGTCCCACTGTCCCTACCTGACATTTCATCACATTGTGTAGATAACAATGGTTTTCAGGTCACCCTAATGTCTGGTTGGCTGAGTTAGCCTCTTTGCTCTCTCCCCTGCTCTCCAATCTTTTTCTTCTAAAGTTGCTGTTGTTTGAGCTTTATTCTTACATACACATTTAAAACCCATCTGTCAAGTTTCCTATAAAGGTTACCTCATAGGGTTGGTCGGATGATGGAATGAAAAAAAATGTATGGAAAGGGTTTTACTGACTGTTAAAAAGTCTAGGAAAGCAAGTACAATTGGAGATATGAGCAGGGCTTTGGGGGCCAGCCACAATTGTTTTGAAGTCCCTTGGAACTTGGGTAAATGATCCAATTCTTGGGAGATTCACTATCTCTGTATGTCTGAGTGACACTGATATTAGCCAGCTCCCACGTTTGTGGGGGAAGAGAAAAAATATGTAGGGCATGGTGTGTAAGGTGGATTTTATGCTGGGGAGCTAGAAGGCTTAGTGTGTGCACGTGTGTGTGTGTGTGTGTGTGTGTGTGTGTGTGTGTGTGCATCACAGGACGGGAGGAGAATGAAATTGCTGAACTGGGCTTCCCACAAGGGACTGGGGCTGTTGTTGACATGGTACAGGCTGCCAGGTTAATGAGACCATTCATCAACATTATGTTCAGGGCCATGATGGATTCACCCAGACCCCCTGCCTGAATCTTCTGGGGGAAAGGACATTAATGGGGACATCTGTGAGCACAGGAATGTGTCAGGCTCCTGGAGTGGCAGTGGGGAGAACAGTTGCCTCTCTCCTTCAAACTCTTTCTGCTTCAACACCTTAAACTCGGCAAAGCCTGGTGGGACCTGCTGGGTTATTACTTATCTGCCCTAGAATCAACCAGCTATGGGAGAATTGTCTGCTATTAAATGCTCAAACAATGCTGGGAGGTAGAAAGGTAAGGTGAGACGGAGACCAGACACAGGCAAATGAGTCACAGACAAGCATTCTGCTTATGCGACCTTGGGCAAGTCACTTTGCCTGGTGATTATGCCTCCCACTGAGGATGGTTGAGAGGATCACAGGAGATACAGGATGCAGAAGGAAGACAGTATTTGGTAATGTGTCACAGATATGAAGTACTGCTATCATTTCTAAACAGGTAACTGTCTCCTGGTAATTTCACAACTCATGGGCTTGCGTGATATATGTCTGGGGTTTGCTGTGATTTCTGGTAATGGGCTCTCTCTCTCTCGTACATGTGTGTATGTGTGTGTGTGTTTGTGTGTGTGAATGCATTGGGGAAGGGGTCTTATAATGAGAAAAGTTGACCATAAAATGATTATAGCCAAACAAAAATTTAGAGATTATGAAATTCATTTAAATTTTTCATTGAGCACAAGTATACTGAGAACAGAGTGACATTGGTCTTATTAGTATAATGACGGCTCATGTCAGGTAAGTCATAGTTCATTGTGTTCCAAGAACTTAATGCAATCAATGTTGATTGAACTTTTTCATTTTTTTTATTTTTTATTTTGTGCTGTGCTGTGTGTGTGTGTGTGTGTGTGTGTGTGTGTGTGTGTGTGTGTGTGTATCAGAGGGCCATTTTCAGGTGTTGGGTCTCTGCTTCTATCATGTGGGTCCTGAGCAGAAATTCAGGTCACCAGGCTTGGCCCCAGGTGCCTTAACTTGGTCATCCATCTTGCTGACCATAAGTTTAGTTTTTTATTCACTCCTACACTGGTTCAATAAACCCCCGTCATGTAGATGAGTAAACCAAGGTAACCAAGGTAACCAAGTTTAAATGTTGCTGATGATAGTTTGTAGGAGCTGAGATTCAAACTCATGTCCATCTTGGCCTGATATCCAAGTTCATAAGAACTTGAAAAGTCCTGTCAGCTTTCCTCTGAGATTTTTTTTGTCAAAGGCACAATGCTGTAGCTGTGTCACTTCTGAAAACAGCAATTTCTGGATCTGAGACTTTAATTTTTTGGATTGGGAGGCTGACAGTGAGTGGAGGTGTCTCACTTCATTATGTCAGCCTTCTTTGCTGTCACGGAGGGGCCTGAGCAGAGCAAGCAGTGGCCAGGCTGGCCAGCTGAAAAATCCAAAAAGAAAAGTGCCGTTTCCCTTCTCAGAAAATTCATTATTTTCTGTAGCTCACCAGGGTCTTGACCCCTTTCCAGGAACTTCTCACTCAGCCCAAATTGGGAATCAACCTTCTTCTCAGGTCAATAAACCCATGAAAACCCTCTTCAAAGACTTTCGCTGAAGAAGACAGGCTATGTTAATGGCTTCAAGACTTAGTTTTGGTATCATTAACTAACTAACTAACTAATTAATTAATTTTACCATCACACAAAGGACACAGATATTACAACAAAACAAAGAGGAGCTGAAGGGATGGCCTACTACTTAAGAGTGTTTATTGTTCTTGTAGAGGGTCCAAGTTTGGTTCACAGCAGTCATATTGCGAGGCTTATAACTGCCTATAACTCCATCTCCAGGGATCTGATGCCCTCCTCTGGCCTCCTTGGTCCCTGTACTCACGAGTGCACATGTATACACAGACATACTTAAAAAAAATCAAGTAAATGTTTTAAAATAATAATTCACAAATCTCAACCCTTAGAATCCTTCTTGGAAGAACAAAGAGTCTGAGAACATTGGGGCCAATCAGATAGCCAAATTCATGAACGCCCTACAGCATTCTACAGTTTCATTGCAGATTGACCTTATGGAAGATTAATTTTGTCATATAGAGGATGAAGGTTTTATTTATTTATTTGAATTTTAACACTCGGTCATATGTAGAACAGGCTATCCTTGATATTGATAAACATGCCCCTGGACTAAGATTACAAGTGCATATCACTATGCCTAGACCATTCAACAGAACCCAGGGCTTTGTTCATGCTAGCCAAACAGCCTACAAACTGACCTACATCCCAGGCCCCATGGGAGGATTGACTTTGACTCAATGTCAGAGGCATCAGTCCATGGACCCTTGGTTGCTTGCCTTTATTTGTATGAACAAAACATCACAGCAGCAGGAGTGTATGGAAGAATAGGTTTATCTCTTCATTCTGGGGGAGTTTCTTTGCTCTTTGAGGAGGATAAATATGTCATATGGCTTCAGGGGTGCTGCGCTACTCAGCTTGGACTTTCAGGTAAACTCTTCTTGGGATCTTATGTTTATGGCTCCTTCTCAAAGTGTGTGAAACACTTTCCACATCTGCAGACACCATGCTGAAGGATGATATAATAATAACGCCTTTAAGAAATGTTTTTAATTTAGATGTTGTAGATAGAATATCTTATATCTGTATGGATGTGGCGCCTGTCAATAATGAATTTGATAGTCTGTGGCTTAGGCAGGGAACAGGAAGTGAAATATCCCAGAGGAGAAAGAATTCTGGGATAGAGCCAGGCAAGAGATTTGCCTGGGACCATGCGAGGAGACAGACACGCAACCTGAACACAGGTAACCAGCCTCATGGTAGAATGTAGATAAAATAAATGGGTTATGTAAGCCAAGATTCTAGTCAGACAGGAGCCTAGCTATATGGCCGAGGTATTTGGAAATATATTTTGAGTCTGAGTTACATTTCTGGGAGCATGGGGCTGGCAGGAAGAGCCAGGACCTAACTTCTACAAGATGTGAGAGCCAATGTGAACAGGCCCAACTTGTGGTCAGGGCTCTTCAGTGTCCATTGTTCCTGCATGATTTTCAGGAACTGAGAAAATGAAGGTAAATTATATATAGCGTGATCTAGTGCCGGGAAGAGCCCACAGGGAGATGAACGATGGCTTCAAGCTTTATGAGACAATACAGTGCAGGAGACTGCATGATGATATCATACAGATGTTAGATAATCTACAGAGGACAAGCTCTCCCATGAGAGCAGTTGTCTTAGGTGAGGCTCCCAGGAGCTCATTGGGAGATGATTCACATGTGAATAGGGAAGGAGATTCTCTCAGAAAAACTGACAGAGGAGAGGAAGAAGTGGGGCAGGGCAGGAGGGAACCTCAAGACTAGAGATTATTTATCCGAGTTCGATTCTACTTGTAACAAGGATTGTTTTTCTCCTTTGTCAGACATAGACACTGTAGTGTCTATAGGGAACTACCTTCCTGGCCTCTTTTGGGTTTCTTTGTAGTTCCTCCAAGAAAGTATATTAACTTTTTTCACTGATATGGCAAAATCAGTGGCAGAAAGAAGTTGTGGTCATTAAGATTTACTTTGGCTCACAGTTTCAGAGCATTTTTAGTGCATCATAGCAGGGACTATAGGGTGTCCATGCTCCACTTGTGGTGATAGAAATGTGAGGTGCTGGAAAGAGAGTGGGCTGGAATCTCCAAAGGCTTATCCTTAACCATCTGCTTCTACCAGACAGGCTCCATCTCCAAAAACCTCCATAGTATCATCAAATAGAGATGCCAGTTGGAGGGACAAATACCAAAAACATGAGTCAAAGGTGGAAGTTTTACATTCAAATGTGAGTGTTACAAACACAAGCCACTAAAATAAGGCCACAGAAAGCTGGTGGAGAGATGCATGTTCCCAAATGGCATCTGCCTCAAAGGGCTGCAGGAATATTTTCCAACCCATTGCTGGCCTCTTCTGCTGAAAGGCAGTCTCTTGACTTGATCCTTACATTATTTCCTTGATAAGTGGACAACAGCTCAAGGAGTGTTATTAACGTTCCAAGACCATCAATGGCGAGGTCTCTGGGCTTTGGAACTAAGGCATAATGCTTTTTAGAGGAACTCAGACTACATAGAGAGACCCATAGGAACAGTAACTCTAGACCTCAGCTCTGGTAAAAGTCTCACTGACATCCGGTGCTAGTTGATCAATACTATGAGTAAGAGCTTTTCAAAGTAGATCCTATAACTTGAGCCACCTCACCTGAGGTTGCGTGGATCAAAAGCAACTGAGGCTTGCTGATCTGAGCAGGCTCAAACTGTAGAAGCATTAGCCAAAAAAAAAGCAAGAAAGAAAGAAAGAAAAAAAGAAAGAAAGAAAAGAAAGAAAGGAAGAAAAGAAAAAGATTGAACGATAGCAGTATAGATTGAACCAAGATAGCAGACAGTGGATCTTATTATCATCCTATATGTGGTAGATATTGTTGAAGTTTTGTTCATATTACCTTACCACATGGATATACCTAGATCCCAGATCCTCTGACTCCTGGGTAATCACAATGCCCTTCACCTCTCTTTAAAAACTTCCATGTGTCTAGTAGAAATCTTCAACTGGAACTTACCTCCTTTGTTTCTACGAGACATTGACAATCAAAGAGAAACTTACCTAGAGATATCAAAAGGTTCGTTGTGGGTCTCATGGTGTAATCAGTGTGTGATATAATTTGTGATTTAAATTTCTTCTATAGAATTAAATGTTTCTCTTACCTTTTCTTCTGTTTCTTCATAACTTTTAAATAGATTCTTTGTGAATTTCACATCATGCACCCCATTTCATTTCCCTCTTCTTTAACATCTGTCCCAACCCTTATAACCTATCCTGCAAAAGGAAAAAGAATCATACTGTGGAAGCTGTGGTGCGTCAGGGTATGTCACACAGTAAACCGTTTTGCCCAAATAGTTTTACTTACAAATGTTCATTGCAATGAGCCATTAGTCAGGTTCGAGGTCTCCGGCTTCTGCTACACTCTCAACAGTGGACCCCTACCAAGACTTCTCTAGGATACCCTATTGTTGCCCTGTGTCATGAAGCTCTTGTGGCTTTACATCTGCAGGACTAGCCCCTTCATGTGCTGTAGCAGCTCCTTCATGGGGTAGGTGTTAGGGTAGGGCAGCTCAGTGTCTTGGATCTGGGCCTAGTTGGTAGCTGAGTTGGTAAGCTCACCAGCTCTCCCACTGCAAAGGGGCAGGACAGTTCAACACTGCCCTCAGACATCAACATGGCCTCAGGTAGCAACCCAGGCCACATACATCCATATGAGTTTTGATGTTAACCTGGACCTTGGACATGGATACAGTCTCCTGCTTCTATAGAGCCATGGACCCAGACATTACACTCAACAGCAGCACAGGCCTGGTCATCACCATGGCCTCAGGGGTCAGTGCAGGCTACACAGATCAGGCTGGTCCTCACTGCTCTCACATCTTCAGTTCTAGCTCTCTTCCTAGTGCGTACACCGCTCTTCTCTTTGTCTCCCATCTCTCCGGCACATAGTTGCTCATTGTACTGGTGTCCTCCCACAGTAGGAGGGCCTCTTATTCTCGTTTATTTATTTGTTTTTTTGTTCTGGCACTCGGTGTTGTACCCAAGACCTTATGCATGATGGACATGTACTCCTGTCTAAGATTTCATCACTAATCACACATGCTTTTCTTACTCTCCTTTCTTTTTGTTTTAGGAGACAAGGCCAAGCTGGAATTGAATTTTTTATGAAAACAAACATGCCTTTGAGCTTCTGATCCTCGTGATTCTTCTTCCTGAGTTCTGGAATTGCAGGCATGTGTCACCATGCTGAGTTTTGGTGGTGCTGGGATCAAACCAAAGGCTTCGTATATGCTAGGCAAGTGGTCTACCAACTGAGCTATTCCTTCATCCCTCCTGAGTTCCTTCACCTTTAGAAGACTCTTCCCATCCAGGTTCTGTTCCTAGGAAAATGTACCTAGCAATGCAATGTTTTCTATAGCGGTGCCACTGTAGAAATCACATATAGAAACACAATACATCTTTCAATATATCTTTCAAAAAGCAGTTATTATTGATGATTCAGAGCAATAGAAATGATGGTGATACGATTGTGCAGCTCTGGTGTAAAATATTATAGCATTAATACTAACATTGTGTATCCTAAATTTCCTAAAGGATATGAAATCAACATGCTTTTATGTGTGCAAATAGACAATGGTCCTTGTGTGCTAAGATTGTACTGGACAGCCTTGCATTAAAAGACATCTAGTTCAGCACCAAACTGTGGGCAGCACCCAATGGTTTGTGGACAGCACACACACACACACACACACACACACACACACACACACACACACACACACGCAAAGTTATGTCCAGTTCTGCTCTACAACAGGTGAGGCCCAGATACCTCAATTAAAGGGCAATTGTTTGCAGTAAGTCCTACTTGTAAGGTCTTATGCCATTTCTCACATATCAAGGCCCTCTCCCTTGATACCATCAGGATATTAGAAAAATCCCAGGTCCTGCCGAGGGATTACTCAGTTTATTAAATTTAGCTTCACAAACAGAGACACTCTGCACTTTGTATCACCCTTGAGAACGTGAGCATTAAGGCATTCTATTGGCTTGAAACCCAGCAATTTCACAAGACAATAAAACAATGTATGTTCTTTTCAATCTTTTCCTGTGTACTTTATTTGCTAGGGGAAGTAAAATGCAGTTCAATGATCTACCATTATGTGATGTGGAAGCTCTCTGCTGAAATTAAATCTTGTCATTACCAGGGTGAGTATTCAAATCTGTTGTGCCAGCATTTTCACTTTGTGTGCCTGTGGCTGCAGAAGGGTGGGCTACTTCAGGGCTGTTCCCATATTCTTTGTTTCAGTCTGGAGCTTTGCGAGTGAGGTGATTTCAAAACTGGATGTTCTGTAAAACACAAAGAGCAGAAGGGGAGGAGAATACTGTGTTATCTACTTAGAAATGTGCTCTTTACATTTCTGAAGTAGAAAGGACCTTGAGACTCTAAGAAATACAACATGTTTCCCCTCAGCTACAGAGTGGGTTAATAAGAGTCAATTAGTTAGCTATTACAACTCTAGGTCTTGTGATATTTCTACAGGTCACAGTATTCTGCCTCTCCTATCCTTTACGGACATGTAACCACAACCTGGAGGGCATGTTTTTCTGGCTATCATGAAAGGTTGGGAAGCAATATCTTGTTCCATGTAAGAACAAATGGGTTGGATGTAGAAGTCTAAAAGGAGATGTGAGGCTTGCAAGCTGGAATAGGATTTTCCCAACTACTGTAGTATACTCTGCCTTCAAAGTCATTAGTATTCAATGCCAGATATGAAAACTACGGAGAATTTGCTGAAGTTGACATTTGAAGACATTGTAATAATGTCACTGGAGCATGGTTACAGACAGATCCCTTGTATATCCTCCTATTTTCAGAGCAAAACTTTCAAGAAAAATCAATTTTCAAGAATTTCTCCACCTGGAACAAAGAGAGTATGGAATAATAGTCTTGGTGTCTCAGAAGTATGAGACATGTCATGAACCGATGCTTGTGTAAGACATTTGGTTGTTGTTGTTTTTTTAAACAAAATCCCAGTTGTTCCATTTTACTAATGAAGACTTGGGAACCAGATGCTGGGATGAAAGCTTGCTAGCTCAGAGAGGCAGAGAAAGCACCCAGCTGACCTTCTTCCTCAGTCCACAAAGTCCTGAAAGGAAAAGGAAGTTCACACTTTCCAGTGATGTCTCAAAAGGCTTTTAAACTGAATGTCCCTCCCTTCTGCTTCCTGTGCATCTCTCTATTCATCCTCCAGATGCCCTCTTATTCTCTGGTTTTTCTTATGTTCAGTCCCTGTCAACTGGTTGCTTGCTTAGTCTATGATTGACTTTATCTAATCCTGTTACAATAAACAGAGAGCTCTTGGATTCAACATTAGTGCTAAGGCTGAGGCACAGCACAACCAGAAACAGGTTTTCCCAGTTAACAACACTTTTCAGGGTGAAGTGGAAATTTCTAGTTTTTTTAGAGACTCAGTTGTGTCATGTGATGTTTTTCTGGAAACTGTCTTATGAGAGGATATTTTCCTGAGGCAGACAAGTGGCAGGATATTTTTATGAGAACAGACATGTGGCATTTTTCTGGAAGCTGCCTGGAAAAAGGACATGTGATCTTGTGCTAGAGTAGATGCTTGAGAGAACACATGGAGTTTAGAAAGTGTATGAGTATAACACAATAGATAGTAGAAAACACTGTGGCATTGGTTCCCCTTGCCTCTTTTGCTAATCATCATTTGTCATGACCTCATAGAGAGAAATACAGCAAAGAACTTCTCATGATATTCCAAAAGTTTCTTGCTGCTTCTGTGACTCAGGCTGACTGGCAGATCCTCTCAGTTTTTTCTGGATAGAACTACCATTGCGGATTCATTAATGGTGCTTGCCAGTGCATCAAGCTACTGTTGCTGATTCATGGGAATTGAAATGCTGATATCCTGACAACAAAGAGTGGAATTGCCCCAAAGAACTATTTCCAAACAGGTCTACATCCTCCTTTGACCTAATCAACCTTTTCTTTCCACTATTTCTGGTGGATGATGAGTTATAAAAGAGGTTAAGGCCTCTAAGAACTCTTATTAAAGTAGGTTTTGAAAAAAATCTAAGGCTATATCAGGATTCACCATGTGATCAAATATCCTGCAACATTTGGTCTCTCTGAGACTAGCTCCTTCTGTACATTGGGAGTAAGTTTAGCAATGCTTACCTTGCAGAAGTGATTTTTGGGGATCTAGTAAGATTATTCATTCAAAAAGCATAACAGCTCAATAAGCTTTGGCTCTTATTATCAATAAGAATAGCTATCAGTCAATCCAGAAAAGAAAAATTACACCAAGACGAGACACTCTTTCATGCAGCCCTCCCAACTCGACTGGGTTGGAGATTTCCTCCCTTGCATTATATATAGATATGTGGTCTTATAGAAGGCATAACTTCCTGCTTAATTTACCAAGCCCACCTAAGCATGCTCATATTTCCACATTTATGGAAATGAAAGAGAACTTTGGAGATCATCAAATCCAGTAACAACATCCATGACTGGGTTAAATATGCACTGCATAAAAATAAGCAAGTCTGAGGGAAAAAGCACTCTGTGTCTATTAAGAGATCACATTAATACCAGCATGTTTCCAGAGTGAACAGATTAGTATAAGGATGCCACACTCAGTATTCCCTCTGTAGAACACTTTATGATACATTGATCTAGGGCTTATGTCCAGCTTATAGGCAAAGAAAATGCATTGGAGGGTCCAATAGGTCTTATGATATGAGTTTGACTAAACCCCTTGCTCTAGAACTCCATTCACTGTGGTTCTCCACCATATTTCCTTGTCACCAAATGTAGCTGCTTGAATTATGAATACTACGTTCCCTGAAAAATAGTTTGCACAAGAACATCTGCAGGCATATAGCTCTGGGAACCTGCCCCCAGGTTTAGGATTTCACCATTAGGACCTTCTGGTCATCAAGAAAATTCACTTTCGTCTTATGCCCTCTTCTCTTCCCCTTTTCTGACAGCCCTGTATGTTGATGAATCCATCACAGGGTGACAAGTATCCTGATGATGTACTCATATCAGTCCTGATGGCCCTGTGATATATGAAGCTAGAGTTTGTCAGTGCCTTGTGGCTCAACAGATTGATCCATTACAATAGCATCTTCTCCATGGGATGTGTCATGGAGATGGTGTCCAGAGAAAATGAGGAGCTGTGGGGAACAGTGCATAGAGGTGAGGGTAATCTGGAGAGATGTTCTAGGAGAATATATTAATCCTTGCAATAAGAATGTTCAATTGGCTATCACTGTGGAAACTAGCATTCATAGAAGAATATCAAGCCAGTCATGCTTCCAGGTGTTGAAGATTTGTCGAATGACACAGTGTTCAATGTTATGGCAGCTCTTTCTACATAGCAGGCATTGTGGTTAATACTGAGATTACTCTACTTGGTACTCCCTATTCTACAATTGTAGGATGGCTGCATCCATGGGAAAAAAACCTGAATCACAGAGCTATAACTTAAGTAGGACATATCCATCATGTCAACTCTAAATATTGGTGTCAGAGTCTAAACCTTAACTACTAACTTCATAGTATCTTATGATAGACACAGGCCCTCACAAGGACTTGGTGTGGTTTTAATGCAAACAGCATTTTAAAAAATAGTTTCACTAATGACATTTTACAAATGAGAAAATTCAGAGTTCACGTGTGCAGGAAATATCAGAACTGTGGTTTATTGGATGTCAAATCTACTTGGCTTATATTGCAACACAAGAGGCATGCATATGTCAGAGTGAGCTATAGAAATCCAGATTTTTACGTGAGTTGAAGTTAAGTACTACCAGCCATTTGGGATAAAGTAAGTACTAGCAGCAGCAAATCTACTCTTTAGGATTTGCAAAGGATTGACTGACAGAGACAATGTGCATAACTACATAAAAATACCAAACCTCATCAAGATCAGTGCTTTACGTAACAGTGAAGAGTCAGACTTATTGGAAGAGACTATCACAGACTGCTTTTAGAGATGGACATTACAGTGTAGTTAACACCCAGACCTGGGTTGTGTGATGGTTCATCTTCATCACCAACTTGACAGGATTTGGAATCATGTAGGAGATACACCTTAGTGTCTGTGTGTGTGTGTGTGTGTGTGTGTGTGTGTGTGTGTGTGTGTGTGACAGAGAGACAGAGAGACAGACAGATAGAGAAAGAGACAGAGACACACAGACAGAAAGAAGAGAGAGAGAGAGAGAGAGAGAGAGAGAGAGAGAGAGAGAGAGAGAGAGAGAGAGAAGAGAGAGAGATGTGGTGGGATATGCTTCAAGAGAAAGACTTAGCTGAGGAGAGAAGGCACCAGTTGAACACAACACAAAGTATTCATCTTTCTGTGCTTCCTGATCTTGAATGCGATGTGGACAGCTGCCTCATGGTCCTGTCACCATGATTTTCTTTCCACATAGATAGTTCTCTCAAACTGTGAGCAAAGATAAATCTTTCTTTCCTTAAGCTGCCTTTGCCAGGCAATTTTGACAGTAACAAGAAAAGTAACTTCTATAGATTCTAAATGCCGTTCTTTCTAGCTAAACATATTCCTATAAAACTAACATTATCTCAAAGCAAATGATTTAAAACATAATTAAGATTCATAAAGATTATAGGCAATTTGTATTTTTTGCTAGGTAGCTAGCAGGAAAATAAAAGATTATATTGTTTAGATCAATGATGAATTAATAAAAGTAAAATGAGCTGTGTGAGAAAATTTCTCTCATCCTAAATACAGAGACTAGAGATTTCACTGTTTTCCTTCACTTGGAGTCATTAGGACACAAGCAGGACCTTGATAGCAAATGTTATTACCTTTCTATTCCAGTCTATAGAAAATGATCCGAGAATGCAGAGGATATAGTGGGTAGACTCATGATGAGGAAACCCAGTCTGTGCTATGGCAATATGTGAAAATGCAGTAGGTGTGTTTGGACCAGGAGCACAGAGCTCAGTGCTTAGGATTGGTGGTTACTTGAGCTTTCCCCAAGGTTTGATAATAATTAGTAACCAATGAAGTTATATTCATGGACTCACTAGTTTCTTCTGAGTGTAAATGTAAAACTTTGGACTGAGAAACAATAGAGTCCATTGCCCCATCAAATTAGTGTGGGGCAGAAAAGGAGTGAGTAAGAAGCAATATATCAAACAGAGTAAGGTTCCTTCCTCCTCCTCTTCCTCCTCATCCTCCTCATCCTCCCCTCCTTCTTTTTCAGTATCAACTTCATCTTCTCTTTCTGCATCCTCTTCTAATTCTTCCTCTTCCTCTGCCTTTCTCCCCTTCTCTTCTTCTTCCCCCTCTTTCTCCTCCCCCCTAACTCCTTCTCCTCCCCATTTTTCTTCTCTTTGAACTAGGATCTTGCTATGGAGCTCTTGAACTTGTGATCTTCTCGTCTTAGGTACCCAAGTGCAGTGATGCCACACACTGCCACCTCTCAATAAAGTTCTTTAAAGAAATTAGTTAATTTTAAAATAGGTTTAAAAGTTATTTTTATTGTCTATGTCTCTATGTAGAGTTTGTGCAGGTATGTGCCTGAAGAGAGCAGAAGAGAATGTTCGGTCGTCTGAGACTGGAGTTACAGATGATGGTGAGCCACCAGGTGGGTGCTGGGAACAGAATCTGGGTTTTCTACAAGAGCAGTAAGTGGTCTTAATTGCTTTGCCATTACTCCCACCCCTGAAATTGAAGTTCTTAATGATTCTTTTATTGCTAAATGGAGCTGACTTTCCCCCAGGAGTCTGAGAGAGACAGCAAGAGTGAGCGATTAGAAAACTAACCAGATTGAAACTTAAGGAAGAATGAAATGACTTTCTGAATATGAGAGAAAATTATATTTGAGTCATGTTTTCTTGTCAGAAAAATAAAGCTGTAGACAGCTCTATTTTCCAGGTTCAGTCTGAACCTGGGATGTGGTAGGACAGTGAATGCACATTTTATTTTCATATATAGGTTTTCTTAACCCAGGTTGACCAAAAAAAAAATTCAGTACGCAGGCACCAGAAAATATTGAATTAAAAATCTTCTTTTCTTGTTGTCACTTGCTTTATTTTTGTGATTTTTGAGACAAGGTCTCACTATGTAGCCTAGGCTGGCATCAAAATTGTGGCGATCCTCCTGCCTTCCAAGCACTAGGTTTACTGGTGTGAACCCTCATGCTTGCCTACAACTCACAAAGCTAAAAAATAAAAACATAAAACGAAAGCTAGCCTCTCCCTTTCATTCTGTTCAATTCCTTAATTCTGTGTGCATGCACAGGTATGTGTGAGCTGGGGCACACAGTCAGATGTCAGAGCACAACTTTCAACTTTAGAGAAGTCGTACTCTCCTTCCACCTTGTTAATTCAGGGCCTCTCTTGATCCTCTGTTGCACTTTGTACTCCGGGCTAGCTCTCTGCCAGCAGGTGCTCTTGTAGGCGTCCATGCTTACATAGTACACAGGGTGGATGGATGAACGCCACAGCATTCAGCTTTCTATCAGTCACTTTCTTATTTATTTATTTATTTATTTATTTATTTATTTATTTATTTATTTACTATTTACATTTGAAATGTTATTATCCCCTTTCCTGATTTCCCCATTGTAAACTTCCTATCCTAAACCCCCAACCCCTGCTTGTATGAGGGTGCTACCCCACCCACCTACCCACTGCCTCACCTCCTTAGCATTCCCCCTCTCCCGCACTGGGGCATTGAGTCTTCGTAGGATGAAGAGCCTCTCTTCCACTGATGCCAGATAAGGCCGTCCTCTGATGCATATGCAGCTAGAGCCATGGGTCCCTCCATGTGTACTCTTTGGTTGGTGGTTTAGTCCCTGGGAGCTCTGGGGCAGTCTGGTTGGTTGATATTGCTGTATTGTATGGGATTACAAACCCCTTCAGAGTCTTTAGTCCTTCCCCTAACTCATCTATTGAGGTCCCTGTGCTCAGTCCAATGATTGACTGCAAGCATCTGCATCTGTATTGGTCAAGCTCTGGCAGAGCCTCTCAGAGGACAGCTATCTCAGGCTCCTGTCAGCAAGAACTTCTTGGCCATCAGCAATATTGTCTGGGTTTGGTATCTATACATGGAATGGATCCCTAGGTCGGGCAGTCTCTGAACGGCCTTTCCTTCAGTCCCTGCTCCACTCTTCGTTCCTGTATTTCCTTTAGACAGGTTCTATTCCGGGTTAAAATTCTGGAGATAAGTAGGTGGCCCCATCCCTCAACTGGGCTGTACCTAATCACTGAATATGATCTCTACAGATTCTCCCTCCCCTTTGTTGGGTATTTCAACTAATGTCATCCCCATCGTCCTGGGAGCCTCTAGCTTTTCCTGGCATCTTGGAAGCTCTGGTGGCTACCCCCTGTTCCCCATCCCCCATTTCTGCACATCTCTGTTCAATTTCCTGACCCTCTGTACATCACCCATGTCTCCTCCCATACCTGATTCTACCCTCTTTTCTCCCTACTCCTTTTTTTCTTCCTCCCAAGTCCCTCACATTTTCTACCTCCCAGGACTATTTTGTTCCCCTTTCCAAGTAGAAACATCCACACTTTGGCCTTCCTTCTTCCTGAGCTTCATGTGGTCTGTAAGTTGTATCATGGGTAATCTGAGCTTTGTTACCTAATGTCCACTTATCAGTGAGTACATGCCATGTGTGTTCTTTTGTGACTGGGTTACCTCACGCAGAATGGTATTTTCTAGTTCCATCCATTTGCCTAAGAATTTCATGAAGTCATTGTTTTTAATTGCTGCATCCATTATGTAAATGTACCACACTTTCTGTATCCATTCCTCTGTTGAGGGTTGTTTCCAGCTTCTGGCTATTGTAAATAAGGCTGCTATGAACATAGTGGAGCATGTGTTCTTGTTATATGTTGGAGCATCTTTTGGGTATATGCCAAGGAATGGTATAGTTGGGTCCTCAGGTAGTACTATGTACAATTTTCTGAGGAACCTCCAGACTGATTTCCAGAGTGGTTGTAGCAGCTTGAAATCCCACCAACAATGGAGACGTGTTTTTCTTTTTCCACATCCTCACCAGCATCTACTGACACCTGCATTTTTGATCTTAGCCACTCTAGCTGATGTGAGGTGGACTCTCAGGTCAATTTGATTTGCATTTCCCTAATGACTAAAGATGTTGAACATTTCTTTATGTACTTCTCTACCATTTGAGAATTCTCAGTTGAGAATTACTTTTTAGCTTTGTGCCCCATTTTTAATAGGGTTATTTGTTCCTCTGGAGTCTAACTTCTTGAGTTCTATGTATATATTGAATATTAACCCTCTATTGAATGTAGGATTCATAAAGATCTTTTCCCAATCTGTTGGTTGCTGTTTTGCCCTATTAACAGAGTCCTTTGCCTTACAGAAACTTTGCAATTTTATGAGTTTACATTTATCAATTGTTGATCTTAGAGCATGAGCCATTGGTGTTCTGTTCAGGAAATTTCCCCCTGTGCCTTCATAGAACATATTAAGTAGTGTTCCGTATACTATTTTCTGGAATAGTATTGAAGAGTATTGCTATTAATTCCTTTTTGAAGGTCTGATAGAATTCTGCACTAAACCCATCTGGTCCTGGGCTTTTTTTGATTGGGAGACTTTTAATGACTTCTATTTCTTTAGGGGTTATGGGACTGTTTAGATATTTAATTTCTTCATTTCTTCTATGACCAAGTTATCATTGAGTAGAGTATTGTTCAGCTTCCATGTATATATGGACTTTCTGTTGTTTTTGTTGTTATTGAAGACCAACTTTAGTCCATGGTGATCTGATAGGATGCATGGGATTATTTCAACCTTCTTGTATCTGTTGAGGCTTGTTTTGTGATGATTATACAATCAGTTTTGGAGAAGGTACCATGAGGGGCTGTGAAGAAGGTATATTCTTTTGTTTTAGGATGAAATGTTCTGTTAAACCCATTTGGTTCATAACTTGTGTTTCTTTGTGCCTCTCTTTAGTTTCTGTTTCCATGATCTGTCCATTGATGAGAATGGGGTGTTGAACTCTCACACTATTATTGTATGAGGTGCAATGTGTGCTTTGGGCTTTAGTAAGGTTTCTTTTATGAATGTGGGTGCCCTGGAATTTGGAGCACAGATGTTCAGAATTGAGAGTTCATCTCGATGGATTTTCCTTTTGATGAGTATGAAGTGTCCTTCCTTTACTTTGAAAACTTTTGGTAGAAAGCCCATTTTATTCGATATTAAAATGGCAAGTCCAGCTTGCTTCTTGGGACCATTTGCTTGGGAATTTTTTTCCAGCATTTTACTTTCAAGTGGTATCTGTCTATGAACATAGCGGAGCATGTGTCTTTGATATATGTTGGAGCATCTTTTGAGTATATGCCCAGGAGTGGTATAGTTGGGTTCTCAGGTAATACTATGTCCAATTTTTTTTCTTTTTCTTTTTTTTTCTTCTTCTTTTCTTTTTTCTTTTTTTCGGAGCTGGGGACCGAACCCAGGGCCTTGCGCTTGCTAGGCAAGCGCTCTACCGCTGAGCTAAATCCCCAACCCCCTATGTCCAATTTTTTAAGGAACTGCCAGACTGATTTCCACAGTGGTTGTATCAGCTTGCAATCCCACCAACAATGGAGGAGTGTTCCTCTTTTTCCACATTCTCACCAGCATCTGTTGTCACCTGAGTTTTTGATCTTAGCCATTCTGAATGATGTATGGTGGAAACTCAATTTGATTTTCATTTCCTTGATGACTAAGGATGTTGAACATTTCTTTAGGTGCTTCTTAGTCATTCAGTATTCCTCAGTTGAGAATTCTTTGTTTAGCTCTATACCCCATTTTTTAATAGGATTTTTTGATTTTTCTGGAGTCTATCTTCTTGAAGGAGCTGAAGGGGTTTGATATTAGCCCTCTATTGAATGTATTTTATATTGTTTGTGGCTAGTGTGAAGGGTGTCATTTCCCTATTTTTTTTCCTCAGCCTGTTTATCCTTTGCGCAGATGAAGGCTACCGATTTGTTTGAGTGAATGTTAAATCCAGCCACTTTGCTGAAGTTGTTTATAAGCTGTATGAGTTCTTTGGTGTAATTTTTGGGGTCACTTAAGTATAGTATCATATCATCTGCAAATAGTGATATTTTGACTTCTTCATTTGCAATTTGTATCCCTTTCACTTCTTTTTGTTGTCTAATTGCTCTGGCCAGGACTTTAAGTACTATACTGAATAGGCAGGGAGAGAGTGAACAGTCCCTAGTGACTAGGCCCTGATTTTAGTGGGATTGCTTCAAGTTTCTCTCCATTTAGTTTGATGTTGGCTACTGGTTGGGTTATCTCCCTTTGTGATTTCTTTATTGTTTCTTTTTCTATTTTTAGATCTTGGATGATTTCGTTCAGTTCTTTCATCTCTTTGGTTATATTTTCCTGTCCTTCTTTAAGGGTTTTATGTGTTTCCTCCTTAAGGGAGTCTACCTGTTTACCTGTGTTCTTCTGTATTTTTT
Source organism: Rattus norvegicus (assembly GCF_021556685.1). NCBI lineage: Eukaryota > Metazoa > Chordata > Mammalia > Rodentia > Muridae > Rattus > Rattus norvegicus. The sequence continues at coordinate 13,400,619 of NC_141543.1, forward strand.
TAAGGGAGTTATTCATGTTCTTCTTAAAGTCCTCTATCATCATCATGAGATGTAATTTTAAATCAGAATCTTGCTTTTCTGGCGTGTTGGTGTATCCAGAGCTCACTTTGTTGGAGAACTGGGTTCTGATGATGCCATGTAGCCTTGGTTTCTGTTGCTTATGTTCTTGGATTTGCCTCTTGTCATCTGGTTATCTCTGGTGTTAGCTGGCCTTGCTGTCTCTGACTGTAGCTTGTCCTTCCTCTGACTCTGTGAGCCTGTGATCTTAGGTGTGTCAGCATTCCTGGAAGACCAGCTCTCTCTGGGCAGTATTTGGATAGGAAAGCTCTGGCATAGGGTTAGCTCGAGGGAACAGATGGAATTCAGACAGATCCTGTCCCCAGCTGCTCTGTGGTTCATGTGTCCTATGGGCTCCAGTGGGTCCCATTTGGGCCAGGTATTGGAGTAACAGTGAGGTCTCACCTGTGATCCCAGGTGTGTCAGCACTCCTAGGAGGCCAGCTCTCTCAGGGCAGGATTTGGGTATGGAGAGCTGTGGCACAAGGTTAGCTCCGGGGGTACAGATGGAAACCAGAAGACCATCAGCCACTTTCTTCTCTGAAATGAAAGGCTACACATGAGGTTACCACAGCCTTACCATGTATTATTGGCTCTTGCTCTTGAGATAAGATTATTAGACACTTTCTCATTGTGTACTTAAGGATTTTTATAGATATGTAAAATCCCAGTATTGGATATGCATGCCTTTGAGAATTAAAGTCACACATTCTCTTAAAAATTATTTCACTTATTTTTTTGAGTTTATAATGCAATTATATCATTTCCTTCCCTCCAAACCCTCTTATAAGCCTCCTCTCTTTCAAATCTGTGGCTTATTTTTCATTATTGTTGCATACATATACATATACATATACATATACATATACATATACATATACATATACATATACATATACATATACATACACATACACATATACATATACACATACACACTCCTAAATCATAAATACAACTCACTTAACTTGTTACTGTATGTATGTTTTCAGAACTGATTATTTAGAATTGGATAACCAATTGGTATGTTCTTTCCTCTTTTCTCAAAAGTGTAGTGCTCACCCCTCATTAAGGAAACTTCCCTTTGCAACAGACTGAGACCACTACAGAAAATTACAACTAATCAAAATGTGATTTCTGGAGCCCAGTCCCAATGGCTGTATCTACAATGCAGCTCCAACACTTAAAGTTTGGAGATCACTGTGGAAGTGGGGCAGAAGGTTGGAAGAGCCAGGGAACAGGGGGTTTGCAGTGAGACTGTGCCTTCTTTCAGCTGCCTCAGCAAAGGGAGTTCTTCATAATAAGATGCTCAAATTTCAACTTGCACCCTCTTCCATTGCCTTGGACATCTTTGTAACAGTGCCATTTTACAGACTTGGAAATACATACAGAAGAGTTAAATGGATCCAGAGAGAAAACGAACTTGTGTTTCTTCAACTACACAGTTTTTAAATTCTTCTATAGGGGTTTAGAGCAGCCGTTCTCAATATGTTGGTCATGACCTCTTTGGGGGTTTGAACAACCCTTTCATAGGATTCACATTAAGTAGCCTGGATATTTGAAACTTGACTTGACCCTGATTGGGTGTGTGACCTCACAAAGGGTTCTAACCCATGTAACTGTGATTCCTCCTTCATAAAATGAAGATACCTGTGCAGGGTATTACTGTATAGATAAAATGGCTTATTGTATCATTAAGTTGTTTTTAATGTAAAAGGCCACTATTAATTCTTCCCTTTTTCTTTTCATTGACAGCTTCTCTCAAAATAGTCCCTCTCTTGGTGACCATCTTCCCAGCCATCTTTTCACTTTTATTTTGATACAGGTTCTCACCAAGTTACCTAGGAAGTCTTCTTTTTTGTACCCCAGATAGGCTTGAACTTGCCCCTTAACCTCATGTCTAGTTGGGATCACAGTACTACCATGTTTTATTTTTCAATAAATTCTAAAGGAACAAATTCCAGTCATTTATTGAGGAGGATGAGGGTCACAGAATCTCAGAAAATTATTGGAAGCACCCAGGCTGATGGTATGAGAGCCTTTACCTGCAGCAAAGGCAGAGCTGACCCGCCATTGTAAGTTTCACCTTTGATTAAGCTTTAGTCTGTCTTTGAAGTGATTGCAGCTGACAACACCCCCCCCCACACACACAGAGAGAGAGAGAGAGAGAGAGAGAGAGAGAGAGAGGGAGAGGGAGATAGAGACACAGACAGACAGACAGACAGACACAAATGCACAAACCCACAGAGAAAAACAGTCAGTCTTACAGATACATAGATACAGGGAGGGAGGGAGGGAGGGAGGGAGGGAGAGAGAGAGAGAGAGAGAGAGAGAGAGAGAGAGAGAGAGAGAAGAAGGAGGGAGGGGGGGAGGGGGAGAGGGAAAATTGAGATTTGGTCCAGGTGAGAATAATACCCTAGAGAAGGTATCTGAAGACCATGAAGCTGTGTGCAGACACCTGTGTGCTGCTTTGAGTGTATGAGGAATGATCTGGGGTGCACAGCATCAACAACTGATGAGTAGTTTTGGACTTGTGTGAAAAGTATGTGTTTCGAGGGGATGGAAGTTTGAAGGATTGTACTCACTGTATTTGTGTCTGCTGATACTAAGAACCATTTTTTGTCAGGCATAGTGTTCTACACTATAGTCTGTGGGATCCGTGGACTTCTGAAAGAGAGGTGGGAAGTATGTTACACATTCTCTCCTCTCAGCTCTCTTTCCTTGTCTGCTCTCCCCACACCTGATCAGCCCATTCCCCTCCCCATCCCCCATCTACCATCCCCCATCCCCCATTCCCCATCCCACGCTGTTCCCTCCCTCCACCCACTTCCAATAACTATACTATTTCCTCTTCCAAGTGAGATTCAACTATCTTCCCTTGGGCCCTCCTTAGTACATAGTTTCTCTGGGTCTGTGTATTATATCATGGTTATCCTGTTTTGTTCTATTGATGGTACCCTTAGTCTTGCAAAAGCTTTTCAGTTTTATGAGATTCCCATTTACCAATTGTTGCTCTTAGTGCCTGAGCTACTGGTATTCTGTTCAGAAATTTGTCTCCTGTGCCAATATGTTCAAGGTAAACTAATTCCTCACTTTCTCGTCTATTAGATTTAGTGTATCTACCTTCATTTTGAAATCTTGGATCTACTCAAAATCCAGTTTTGTGCAGGGTGAAAATTATGGATCAATTTGCATTCTACATGCAGACATCTAGTTAGTCCAGCACCATTTGTTCAAGTTACTTTCATTTTCCCATTGTATGGGTTTGGCTTCTTTGTCAAATATCAAGTGTCCATAGGTGTGTTGGTTTATTTCTGAGTCTTTGATTCTATTTCATTGAGCAACTGGTCTGTTTTTATGACAATACAATGAGGTTTTTTATATTATTATTCTGCAATATAGTTTGAAATCAGTGGTGGTGATAGCTCCAGAAGTTCTTTTATTGGACAGGATTGTTTTTGCTATCTTGGGTTTTTGTTTTTCCATTTTAAGTTGAGAATTGACCTTTCAATGTCTGTGAAGAATTGTGTTAGAATATTGATAGGGATTGCATTAAATCTGTAGATTGCTTTTGGTAGGATGGCCATTGTCATTATGTTAATCCTACCAATCCATGAGCATGGGAGAGTTTTCCATTTTCTGATATTTTCCTCAATTTCTTTCTTCAGAGACTTGAAGTTCTTGTTATATAGTTCTTTCATGTGTTTGGTTAGAGTTATATTATTTGTGACTAATGTAAAGGATGCTGTTTCCTTAATTTCTTTCTCAGTCTGATTACTGATTTTTTATAAAGGAGGGCTACTAATTTTTTGAGTTAATTTTGTATCCAGCAACTTTCCTGAAGATGTTTATCATAAGAGTTCTCTACTAGAGTTTTGGGCTCACTGATCTTAACTATTGTATCATCTGCAAAAAGCAATCCTTTTTGATTTCTTCCTTTCTGATTTGTATCTGCTTGATCCTTTCTTAGTTATTTTGTTGCTCTAGCTACAAGTTAAAGTACTACATTGAATAGATATGGAGAGAGTGTTCAGCCTTTTCTTGTCCCTGATTTTAGTAGAATTGCTCTAAGTTTCTCTTTATTTAACTTGATGTTGGCTATTGGTATGTACTAGGTATGTACTTTGTATCTGTGATGTCTCAACACTTTTAACATGAAGGAGGGTTAGGTTTTGTCAAATTTTCAGCAGCTAATTAAATGATCATGTGTTTTTTCTTTGTTTATCTGGTAGATTATGTTGATTGATTTTTGTATATTGAACCATCCCTGAATCCCTGTGATAAAGCTTACTTGATCATGGTGGATGGCTTTTTGGATGTGTTTGGAGAAGGTTGAGAGGTGCTGTGAAGTTAAATTCTTTTGTGTTTGGGTGACATTTTCTGTAGATATCATTATTTCTCTGTTTAGTTTCTATCTGGATGATCTGTCCTTTGGTGAGAGTGGGGTGTTGAGGTCTCTATTATTGTTCAAATTTTGATGTATGATTTAACCTTTAGTAATGATTTTTTTTTTTTTTACGAATGTTGTTGCCCTTGCATTTGGGTTCAGAATTGAGATGTCATCTCAGTCGAGTTTTCTTTTGATGAGTACGAAGTGTTGTTCCACATGTTTTTTGATTAATTTTGGGTGAAAGCCTATTTTATTAGATATTAGAATGACTACTCCAGAATGCTTCCTGGGTCCATTTGCTTGGAAAACTTTTCTCTAGCCCTTTACTCTGATATAATGTCTATCTTTGTTGCTGAGGTGTGTTTCCTGTATACAGCTAATGATAGATCCTGTTTTGAAACCATTCTCTTAGCCTGTGTGTTTTTACTGGGGAATTGAGTCCACTGATGTTGAGAGATATTAATTACCAATGTTTTTAAATTCCTGTTATTTTGATGTTGGTTGCATTAGTGTGTGTGTGTGTGTGTGTGTGTGTGTGTGTGTTTCCCTTCTTTTGCTTTTGCTGGCGTGGAATTTTTAATTTCCTGTTTTCTTTGGTGTAGTTATCTTCCTTGCATTGGAGTTTTTCTTTTAGAATTTTCTGTAGGTCTGGATTTGTGGATAGATATTGCTTAAATTTGGTATTTTCTTGAAATACCTTGTTTTTTCCATCTATGGTGATTGATAATTTTGCTGGGTATAGTAGTCTCGGTTGGTATCTGTGGTCTTTTAGAGGCTGTAAGACATCTATCCAGGCCCTTTTAGCTTTTAGACTGTCTGCTAATAATTCATGTGTAATTCTGATAGCTCTGTCTATATATGTTACTTGGCCTTTTCCCTTGCAGCTTTTAATATTCTTTCTTTGTTCTGGAGATTTAGTGATTTAGTGTTGTTGTTTGTTTGCTTTTTTAATTGGGTGGGAGGACTTTCTTTTCTGGTCCAATCTAATTTTTGTCTGTAAACTTCTTGTATGTTTTAGGCATCTCTTTTGATTGGGAAAATTTTCTTCTATGATTTTGTTATTAGTATTTTCTGGTCCTTGGAGCTGGAACTCTACCTTCTTTTATTTCTATTATTCTTAGGTTAGTTCTTTCATGGTATCCCAGATTTCCTGGAAGTTGTGTGTCAGAAATTTTTTAAATTTAACATTTTCTTTGACTGATGTATCAATTTCTTCTATTGTATTATCTAGACCTCTTCCATTTCTTGTATTCTGTTGGTGATGCTTGTATCCACTGTTCCTGTTCTCTTCCCTAGGTTTCCTATCTCAGGATTGCCCCGGTTTGTATTTTATTTATTGCTTCTATTTCTATTTTCAGGTCTTAAACATTTTTAGTCATTTCTGTTTCCTATTTTATTGTGCTTTTCAGTTTTATTTAACTGATTTATTAATTTCCCCTTTAAAGGCATCTATCATCTTTATAAGGGTGGATTTAAGGTCATTTTTTTTTTGTGCTTTGGTTGTGTTAGGATATCCATGGCTGCCTGCAGCAGGATAGCTGTGCTTTCGAGATGCCATGATGCCCTGGCTCTTGTTGATTGTGTTTTTACCTTTGGCCATCTGGTAGTTCTTGGATTTTCTTGGTGTATCATGATTCTGAGAAGGTGGGCCAAATTTGGATATTTCTGGTGAAGCAGGCCTCAGGTAGGGAGTTTTTGGCTGGATATTCCTAGTATAGCAGGCCTGGTGAAGGTGGGCAGAGTGATGGCCAGACAATGGAGCTTGGAGGGACAGCATGCAGTTTGGGGGATTTGGGTGTGCCTTAGGGGACTCAGTGGGCAGGAGATGATGGTGAGTAGGAAGGAATCTAACCTAGATATTCTTGGAGCAGCAGTCCTTGTGAAGATGATGAAGTGGTGACTGGACAATAGGCCTCACTTTCTTGTTTTTTTCTCTTATTGGACTTCTTAAATTCACATTTCAAATGTTATTCCCTTTCCTGGTTTCCTGGACATAAGCCCCCTATCCCATCTCCCTCCCCTTCTTCTATAAGGGTGCTCCCCTCCCCATCCACCCCCTCCCCCTGACATTCCCCTACACTAGGGGGGGGTCCATCCTTGGCAGGACTAAGGGCTTCTCCTTCCATTGGTGCCCAACAAGGCCATTCTCTGCTACATATGCAGCTGGAGCCATGGGTCAGTCCATGTATAGTCTTTGGGTAGTGATTTAGTCCCTGGCAGCTCTGATTAGTTGGCATTGTTATTCTTCTTTTATTTTTTTTTTTTCTCCCGGGTCGGGGGAGGAACAGAAGCATGTGGTCTCCATCTTTATTATAGGAAGAACACATTCAAAACTCAGGCACCAGGCAAGGTCTTGTAGAAAATATCCAGCCAAAATAAAATGGTTAATGGAACTCACTAACACCAAGGGTTCAATGACTTCAGTTTTATCCCCCCCCCACCCCAAATCTCCAGTAGTCTAAGATACAGTTACTAAAACAAGTATTCAAAGTCATTCATTAATCTTTTTTTTTTAAAGATTTATTCATTTATTATATATAAGTACACTGTAGTTGTCTTCAGATACACCAGAAGAGGGCACCGGATCTCTTTACAGATGGTTGTGAGCCACCATGTGGTTGCTGGGAATTGAACTCATGACCTCTGGAAGAGCAGTCGGGTGCTCTTAACCGCTGAGCCATCTCTCCAGCCCTCATTAATCTTTCTTTAATGTGACTTTCTATAATATCTGCCTCTATGTTTATTTATTTATTTATTTATTTATTTATTTATTTATTTATTTATTTATTTTTTATTAACTTGAGTATTTCTTATATACATTTCGAGTGTTATTCCCTTTCCCGGTTTCCGGGCAAACATCCCCCTCCCCCCTCCCCTTCCTTATGGGTGTTCCCCTCCCAACCCTCCCCCCATTGCCGCCCTCCCCCCATAGACTAGTTCACTGGGGGTTCAGTCTTAGCAGGACCCAGGGCTTCCCCTTCCACTGGTGCTCTTACTAGGATATGCATTGCTACCTATGGGGTCAGAGTCCAGGGTCAGTCCATGTATAGTCTTTAGGTAGTGGCTTAGTCCCTGGAAGCTCTGGTTGCTTGGCATTGTTGTACTTTTGGGGTCTCGAGCCCCTTCAAGCTCTTCCAGTTCTTTCTCTGATTCCTTCAATAGGGGACCTATTCTCAGTTCAGTGGTTTGCTGCTGGCATTCGCCTCTGTATTTGCTGTATTCTGGCTGTGTCTCTCAGGAGAGATCTACATCCGGCTCCTGTCTGTCTGCACTTCTTTGCTTCATCCATCTTGTCTAATTGGGTGGCTGTATATGTATGGGCCACATGTGGGGCAGGCTCTGAATGGGTGTTCCTTCAGTCTCTGTTTTAATCTTTGCCTCTCCCTTCCCTGCCAAGGGTATTCTTTTTCCTCATTTAAAGAAGGAGGGAAGCATTCACATTTTGATCATCCGTCTTGAGTTTCCTTTGTTCTAGGGATCTAGGGTAATTCAAGCATTTGGGCTAATAGCCACTTATCAATGAGTGCATACCATGTATGTCTTTCTGTGATTGGGTTAGCTCACTCAGGATGATATTTTCCAGTTCCAACCATTTGCCTACGAATTTCATAAACTCGTTGTTTTTGATAGCTGAGTAATATTCCATTGTGTAGATGTACCACATTTTCTGTATCCATTCCTCTGTTGAAGGGCATCTGGGTTCTTTCCATTTTCTGGCTATTATAAATAAGGCTGCGATGAACATAGTGGAGCACGTGTCTCTTTTATATGTTGAGGCATCTTTTGGGTATATGCCCAAGAGAGGTATAGCTGGATCCTCAGGCAGTTCAATGTCCAATTTTCTGAGGAACCTCCAGACTGATTTCCAGAATGGTTTTACCAGTCTGCAATCCCACCAACAATGGAGGAGTGTTCCTCTTTCTCCACATCCTCGCCAGCATCTGCTGTCACCTGAGTTTTTGATCTTAGCCATTCTCACAAGTGTGAGGTGAAATCTCAGGGTTGTTTTGATTTGCATTTCCCTTATGACTAAAGATGTTGAACATTTCTTTAGGTGTTTCTCAGCCATTCGGCATTCCTCAGCTGTGAATTCTTTGTTTAGCTCTGAACCCCATTTTTTAATAGGGTTATTTGTTTCCCTGCGATCTAACTTCTTGAGTTCTTTGTATATTTTGGATATAAGGCTTCTATCTGTTGTAGGATTGGTAAAGATCTTTTCCCAATCTGTTGGTTGCCGTTTTGTCCTAACCACAGTGTCCTTTGCCTTACAGAAGCTTTGCAGTTTTATGAGATCCCATTTGTCGATTCTTGATCTTAGAGCATAAGCCATTGGTGTTTTGTTCAGGAAATTTTTTCCAGTGCCCATGTGTTCCAGATGCTTCCCTAGTTTTTCTTCTATTAGTTTGAGTGTGTCTGGTTTGATGTGGAGGTCCTTGATCCACTTGGACTTAAGCTTTGTACAGGGTGATAAGCATGGATCAATCTGCATTTTTCTACATGTTGCCCTCCAGTTGAACCAGCACCATTTGCTGAAAATGCTATCTTTTTTCCATTGGATGGTTTTGGCTCCTTTGTCAAAAATCAAGTGACCATAGGTGTGTGGGTTCATTTCTGGGTCTTCAATTCTATTCCATTGGTCTGTCTGTCTGTCTCTGTACCAATACCATGCAGTTTTTATCACTATTGCTCTGTAATACTGCTTGAGTTCAGGGATAGTGATTCCCCCTGAAGTCCTTTTATTGTTGAGGATAGCTTTAGCTATCCTGGGTTTTTTGTTATTCCAGATGAATTTGCAAATTGTTCTGTCTAACTCTTTGAAGAATTGGATTGGTATTTTGATGGGGATTGCATTGAATCTGTAGATTGCTTTTGGTAAAATGGCCATTTTTACTATATTAATCCTGCCAATCCATGAGCATGGGAGATCTTTCCATCTTCTGAGGTCTTCTTCAATTTCTTTCCTCAGTGTCTTGAAGTTCTTATTGTACAGATCTTTTACTTGCTTGGTTAAAGTCACACCGAGGTACTTTATATTATTTGGGTCTATTATGAAGGGTGTCGTTTCCCTAATTTCTTTCTCGGCTTGTTTCTCTTTTGTATAGAGGAAGGCAACTGATTTAGTTGAGTTAATTTTATACCCAGCCACTTTGCTGAAGTTGTTTATCAGCTTTAGTAGTTCTCTGGTGGAACTTTTGGGATCACTTAAATATACTATCATGTCATCTGCAAATAGTGATATTTTGACCTCTTCTTTTCCGATCTGTATCCCCTTGATCTCCTTTTGTTGTCTGATTGCTCTGGCTAGAACTTCAAGAACTATATTGAATAAGTAGGGAGAGAGTGGGCAGCCTTGTCTAGTCCCTGATTTTAGTGGGATTGCTTCAAGTTTCTCTCCATTTAGTTTAATGTTAGCAACTGGTTTGCTGTATATGGCTTTTACTATGTTTAGGTATGGGCCTTGAATTCCTATTCTTTCCAGGACTTTTATCATGAAGGGGTGTTGAATTTTGTCAAATGCTTTCTCAGCATCTAATGAAATGATCATGTGGTTCTGTTCTTTCAGTTTGTTTATATAATGGATCACGTTGATGGTTTTCCGTATATTAAACCATCCCTGCATGCATGGGATGAAGCCTACTTGATCATGGTGGATGATTGTTTTGATGTGCTCTTGAATTCGGTTTGCCAGAATTTTATTGAGTATTTTTGCGTCGATATTCATAAGGGAAATTGGTCTGAAGTTCTCTTTCTTTGTTGTGTCTTTGTGTGGTTTAGGTATAAGAGTAATTGTGGCTTCGTAGAAGGAATTCGTTAGGGCTCCATCTGTTTCAATTTTGTGGAATAGTTTGGATAATATTGGTATGAGGTCTTCTATGAAGGTTTGATAGAATTCTGCACTAAACCCGTCTGGACCTGGGCTCTTTTTGGTTGGGAGACCTTTAATGACTGCTTCTATTTCCTTAGGAGTTATGGGGTTGTTTAACTGGTTTATCTGTTCCTGATTTAACTTCGATACCTGGTATCTGTCTAGGAAATTGTCCATTTCCTGAAGATTTTCAAATTTTGTTGAATATAGGTTTTTATAGTAAGATCTGATGATTTTTTGAATTTCCTCTGAATCTGTAGTTATGTCTCCCTTTTCATTTCTGATTTTGTTAATTTGGACACACTCTCTGTGTCCTCTCGTTAGTCTGGCTAAGGGTTTATCTATCTTGTTGATTTTCTCAAAGAACCAACTTTTGGTTCTGTTGATTCTTTCTATGGTCCTTTTTGTTTCTACTTGGTTGATTTCAGCTCTGAGTTTGATTATTTCCTGCCTTCTACTCCTCCTGGGTGTATTTGCTTCTTTTTGTTCTAGAGCTTTTAGGTGTGCTGTCAAGCTGCTGACATATGCTCTTTCCTGTTTCTTTCTGCAGGCACTCAGCGCTATGAGTTTTCCTCTTAGCACAGCTTTCATTGTGTCCCATAAGTTTGAGTATGTTGTATCTTCATTTTCATTAAATTCTAAAAAGTTTTTAATTTCTTTCTTTATTTCTTCCTTGACCAGGTTATCATTGAGTAGAGCATTGTTCAATTTCCACGTATATGTGGGCATTCTTCCCTTATTGTTATTGAAGACCAGTTTTAGGCCGTGGTGGTCCGATAGCACGCATGGGATTATTTCTATCTTTCTGTACCTGTTGAGGCCCGTTTTTTGACCAATTATATGGTCAATTTTGGAGAAAGTACCATGAGGAGCTGAGAAGAAGGTATATCCTTTTGCTTTAGGATAGAATGTTCTATAAATATCCGTTAAGTCCATTTGGCTCATGACTTCTCTTAGTCTGTCTACGTCTCTGTTTAATTTCTGTTTCCATGATCTGTCCATTGATGAGAGTGGGATGTTGAAATCTCCCACTATTATTGTGTGAGGTGCAATGTGTGTTTTGAGCTTTAGTAAGGTTTCTTTTACGTATGTAGGTGCCCTTGTATTTGGGGCATAGATATTTAGGATTGAGAGTTCATCTTGGTGGATTTTTCCCTTGATGAATATGAAGTGTCCTTCCTTATCTTTTTTGATGACTTTTAGTTGGAAATTGATTTTATTTGATATTAGAATGGCTACTCCAGCTTGCTTCTTCTGACCATTTGCTTGGAAAGTTGTTTTCCAGCCTTTCACTCTGAGGTAGTGTCTGTCTTTGTCTCTGAGGTGTATTTCCTGTAGGCAGCAGAATGCAGGGTCCTCGTTGCGTATCCAGTTTGTTAATCTATGTCTTTTTATTGGGGAGTTGAGGCCATTGATATTGAGAGATATTAAGGAATAGTGATTATTGTTTCCCTTTATATTCATATTTGGATGTGAGGTTATGTTTGTGTGCTTTCATTCTCTTTGTTTTGTTGCCAAGACGATTAGTTTCTTGCTTCTTCTAGGGTATAGCTTGTCTCCTTATGTTGGGCTTTACCATTTATTATCCTTTGTAGTGCTGGATTTGTAGAAAGATATTGTGTAAATTTGGTTTTGTCATGGAATATCTTGGTTTCTCCATCAATGTTAATTGAGAGTTTTGCTGGATACAGTAACCTGGGCTGGCATTTGTGTTCTCTTAGGGTCTGTATGACATCAGTCCAGGATCTTCTGGCCTTCATAGTTTCTGGCGAGAAGTCTGGTGTGATTCTGATAGGTCTGCCTTTATATGTTACTTGACCTTTTTCCCTTACTGCTTTTAATATTCTTTCTTTATTTTGTGCGTTTGGTGTTTTGACAATTATGTGACGGGAGGTGTTTCTTTTCTGGTCCAATCTATTTGGAGTTCTGTAGGCTTCTTGTATGTCTATGGGTATCTCTTTTTTTAGGTTAGGGAAGTTTTCTTCTATGATTTTGTTGAAGATATTTACTGGTCCTTTGAGCTGGGAGTCTTCACTCTCTTCTATACCTATTATCCTTAGGTTTGATCTTCTCATTGAGTCCTGGATTTCCTGTATGTTTTGGACCAGTAGCTTTTTCCGCTTTACATTATCTTTGACAGTTGAGTCAATGATTTCTATGGAATCTTCTGCTCCTGAGATTCTCTCTTCCATCTCTTGTATTCTGTCGGTGAAGCTTGTATCTACAGCTCCTTGTCTCTTCTTTTGGTTTTCTATATCCAGGGTTGTTTCCATGTGTTCTTTCTTGATTTCTTCTATTTCCATTTTTAATTCCTTCAACTGTTTGATTGTGTTTTCCTGGAATTCTTTCAGGGATTTTTGTGTCTCCTCTCTATGGGCTTCTACTTTTTTATTTATGTTTTCCTGGAATTCTTTCAGGGATTTTTGCGATTCTTTCAGGCATTTTTGCGATTCCTCTCTGTAGGCTTCTACTTGTTCTCTAAGGGAGTTCTTCATGTCTTTCTTGAAGTCCTCCAGCATCATGATCAAATATGATTTTGAAACTAGATCTTGCTTTTCTGGTGTGTTTGGATATTCCGTGTTTGCTTTGGTGGGAGAATTGGGCTCCGATGATGCCATGTAGTCTTGGTTTCTGTTGCTTGTGTTCCTGCGCTTGCCTCTCGCCATCAGATTATCTCTAGTGTTACTTTGTTCTGCTATTTCTGACAGTGGCTAGACTGTCGTATAAGCCTGTGTGTCAGGAGTGCTGTAGACCTGTTTTCCTCTCTTTCAGTCAGTTATGGGGACAGAGTGTTCTGCTTTCGGGCGTGTAGTTTTTCCTCTCTACAGGTCTTCAGCTGTTCCTGTGGGCCTGTGTCTTGAGTTCACCAGGCAGCTTTCTTGCAGCAGAAAATTTGGTCTTACCTGTGGTCCTGAGGCTCAAGTTCGCTCGTGGGGTGCTGCCCAGGGGCTCTCTGCAGCGGCAGCAACCAGGAAGACCTGTGCCTCCCCTTCCGGGAGCTTCAGTGCACCAGGGTTCCAGATGGTCTTTGGCTTTTTCCTCTGGAGTCCGAGATGTGTGTGCAGGGAGCAGTCTCTTCTGGTTTCCCAGGCTTGTCTGCCTCTCTGAAGGTTTAGCTCTCCCTCCCAAGGGATTTGGGTGCAGAGAACTGTTTATCTGGTCTGTTTCTTTCAGGTTCCGGCGGTGGCATTGTTATTCTTATGGGGTTGCAAGCCCCTTCTGCTCTTTCAATCCTTTCTCTAATATCTCCAATGGGGATCCCATTCTCAGTTCAATGGTTTGCTGCTAGCATTTGCCTCTGTATTTGACATGCTCTTGCTGTGCCTCTCAGGAGATAGCTATATCAGGCTTCTGTCAGCATGCACTTCTTAGCTTAATCAACATTATTTAGTATCTATATCTATATCTATATCTATATCTATATCTATATCTATCTATCTATCATCTATGATCTATCTATCTATCTATCTATCTATCTATCTATCTATCTATCTATCTATCTCTATATATATATGCTGTATACATATGTGGGGCAGGCTCTGAATGGCTGTTCCTTCAGTCTACGCTCCAAACTTTGCCTCCATATCCCCTCCTATAAATATTTTTATTCCCCATTTGAAGCATCCGCATTTTGTCCTTCTTTTTGAGCTTCATGTGGTCTGGGGGTTGTGTCTTGGGTAACTCAAGCTTTTGGGTTAATAACTTATCAGTGACTGCATACCATATGTGTTTTTCTGTGATTGGGTTACCTCACTCAGGATGTTATTTTCTAGTTCAATCCATTTGCCTATAAATTTCATGAAGTCATTAGTTTTGATAGCTATGCAGTACTCCACTGTGTTGATGTACTACATTTTCTGTATCCATTCCTCTGTTGAAGGGCATCTGGGTTCTTTCCAGCTTCTAGCTAATATTAATAAGGCTGCTATAAACATAGTGGAGTATGTGTCTTTTTTATATGTTGGGGCATCTTTTGGGTATATGCCCAGGAGAGGTATAGCTAGGTCCACAGGTAGTGCAATGCCCAATTTTCTGAGGAACCTCCAGACTGCTTTCCAGAGTGGTTGTACCAGTTTGCAATCCCACCAACAATAGAAGAGTGTTCCTTTTTCTCCATATCCTTTCCAGCATCTATTGTCACCTGAGTTTTTGATCTTAGCCATTCTGATTGGTGTGAGGTGACTCTGTTTCTTAAAGAGACATTTCCCTAAAGAAGATACACAAAATACCCATGCAAAACCACAGGGCAGAAAACAGATCATTGGTTGCCAGGGACACAGAAAGGGGGGGACTAAGGACTGAGTGCTTAAATGATGTATGTGGGCTGTTCATCTGGGGTAGGGAAAAAGTTCTGAAAGTAGAGAAAGACGTTGTTTGTACAACTTGTGAATGTCCTAAGTGACTATGTGCTTAATGGTTAATAACATGTGCAAGTTTTGTTTCAGTAAAAATAGTAGTATCTCATATAGAATGTTCTAATAAAATTAAATTTTTCATGCTCTGACCATTTAGCTTATGTGTACATCTGAATTTTGTAAATTAAATTAAATAAAAATTGTTTTTAAAAGAAACATTATCATTTTCATCATGATATACACTTTTCAAGACATGGTTTCACTCTTTATCCTTGTCTGGTCTAGCCAAGGCTGACTTCAGACTCATGGCTATCCTTCTGCTTCAATTTCCTAGTTATGGAATTAGAAGTGTGAAGTTGCCATGCTCAGCTCTAGAAAATGTTTTTAATGCTTGTTATTGTAGTGTTTACTCTGTCTGGGGGAAAAGGCCTCTTGATGTTGAGTTCCTAGGTATTGCACCCAGCAATAGAAACTAGTTTTGGAAGGTCACTTGGTGTAGGCATTTGATAATCCTTCTTAATCAGGATAAAAATCATTTGCCCCGTTTCCTGGCAGTTGTAGTTTTGTATATGAATCTTGACTATTCTCATGGCCATGTGGGAAGATATTCACACAGACACTGTAGAGTAGAGGCAGTAAGCTTTTTTCTAGTTAGCTTCTTTGTTGAAAGGATGAAACCGTGACCAAACCAAAGTTTGGGGAGGAAAGGGTTTATTATAGCTTATAGCTCGTGGTCCCTCATAGGAGGATACAAAGATGAGAACTCAAGCAGAAACCTGGAAGCAGAGACTGAAGCAGACCTGATCCAGGGATGCTGCTTACTGGCTTTCTCAGCTTGCTTACTGGCTTTCTCAGCTTGCTTTCTTATACAATCTGGGATCACTCACCCAGGTATGGCATCCCACACAGTGGTCTGGGCTCTCCCACATCAATCGTTTCTGAGGAAAATGCCTCATAGACATGCCCACAGAACAATATGATAGAGGGAATTCCTCTATCAATTTGATAGTTGACCAAAAATCATCAGCATAGCGGTTGTGTGGGTATAGTCATGTGAGAGGATACCCAGATAGAATTCTGTGGTGTATTCTGCTTTCTAGTCAAGTGTGCTACAGCAGCATATTGAGCTCTTACTACACAGGTCTGGGGCTGATGGATGGCTGTGTGAGCAAGAGGTGCAGGTCACTAGCACCCATGTCAAAGTCAGGGATGTCAGCATGCACCTGTAATCCCAGTGCTTAGTAAATGGATAGCGAGACAGGAGGAGCCCTGGAGCTCTCTTGCTAGCCCATACATCAACTGACAAGCTTGAAGTTCAATGAGAGAACTTATCTCAAAAAATAAGGGGAAGAGTAATTGAGAGAGACAACTGACATTGATTTCTGGCCCTCACAGTCATGCATCACATTTGTATGTGTACCTGCATGCACACACGCCAAACTTTACATGATGGAAACACCATGTCCACATATGCACATATGCACATACTTAAAAAAAAATCTCAAGCCTGGGGTACAAAATGCTCAGCATGAAACTTGTTGCTACAAACAAACAAACAAACAAACAAACACATATATCCATATATGTATATACACATATATACACATATACAAACACATTATATGGGCCGAACCAATAACATTCAGTGTACAATATTGCATGCAAATAAAGATATACATAGAGACCCCATGTGAGTGGCAGTTTGAAGAGAAGGAAGGGAATGGTATTTGGAATATAATAACCATTTCAACCACCTTCCAAAGATTTCCACTGCTTCAACCATGAACTTATAGTGCAGAGCACTGAGCTAAGTGTTCAAAATCAAGGGCATCAGAAAGAAATTTAGATGATATGGGAACATGCCACAAGGAGAAGGAAGAAGAGAGAATGGGAGGGATGAGGGGAGGCTAAGAAGTAGGCATAGACTGGATGATATAGAGTAAGGTTTTGGACTCTTTCCCAGAAATTAATGGGGGAACTATTAGGAGATTGTAGCTGAAGAGGGACAATGACAGAGTTTACCCTCTAGAAGCTTCTGGCTCCTTGTCTAGGACGGATGAAGGTGCTGAGAAAGGAAGAGAAAATTGGACCAAAGAAGGTGTCTAAGTGTTTCATGTGGGCTAATTCTGGCTAGTCGCAGATGGAGAGGGTTGTAAATATGTATTTGAGGCATGACGAAAAAAATCTCTGTTTACAGATGGGAGGCAAGAAATAGTCATGACCACTGCACAGTGCACAGTGGCCTCAGGAAAGGTCTTCTGAAGTCTTGTTTGGTGACCTGTCCTAGCCTGCTCAGTCAGGCTGTCACTGCTGAGGTTACTCTGTAGGAAACAAGACACTCTGATAGATTTTTGTAGCAACCACCTCTGAGTGTACCATGTAGATTTTGGGAATAAAGCTGAAACAAGATATGTCTGTAAGTTATAGAAAGTAGCTGGATTCCCATTATAACCAGCTGGTGTCTGCATCTTTGTATGCGTGGAAATCTACTGAAATTAGGTGCTAGAATTGGAAAGTTAGTCATGGAGTCATACTTGTGAAGTCAGGCTCACTGGATCTGTTCAAGGAGACAGGAAGATAAGCTAACATCTATGGGGTGATTCTATACTTGTGAGCGCTCTGCCTTGCAAATCTCATCCCTCCTAACTCTTTGGATAGTCCTGTGTTACAAGCAGGATCTTCTCAACCACAAAGACACGATGCCCTCTCTGAACTAGACAGGAACATGTTTACTATTTTCTTCAAGTCGATGGCAGAGCCAGTACTGAGACTCCTCTTCTGATCTCAGAGCACTTCTACTACAGAGTCTAAGTGGTCCTTCGACACCATCAGATTTGCCAGCTCTTTTAATGTGCTGCATTCCCTGCAAAGTGTTGTCTGAAGACTAATCCAGGAGGAAAGACAATCAGCATCTTCAGATACACCAGGGTTTGTTAATAGATGCTCTGAATGCTCCTAAGAACGGCTAGGCTAACACATCAGGCTGGCAAACCTGGGGATGTAGCATTTGGTCCTCTCCAGAATGGGGCCAGGAGAAGGTGCTTGGGGGACAATTTAAGGGCTTCCAGAAAAACAAGAAAAAGAACAGTTCCCAGAAGAGTGCAGGGCTCTGGCTGTCACAACGGGGCTGCCCAAAAGACCCCACATTGCTATGGAAACAGCACATTTCTTTTCCTTTTTTTTTTTTTTTATGGAGCAAGCACATAAAACTCCCAGAATGTGTCATGAAATAAGTTACTGCTGTCCCGAGGCTGCCAAAGATGTACACCCTCATTAGGGGAGCGATGTGACAGTTTGGGGTTTTATAATGAACAGTTTGCAGGCTCAGAGGCTGGTCTAAGTTTACCCTGTTGGGATTACAGCCTTTTGGGTTTGTTTGGGGTTTGAGTGACTGATAAGGGAGCCCCTTCCTCTAAGTGTCCCCACAATAAAGACCCATCAGCTTCCACACTGATGCAGGTGATTTGATTATGGTCTCATTTACATGCAACTGGTGAGCGAGTGCTGGCATTTCCATAAAGACACTGCTGCTGAAATGAGGCATTTTATCCTGTCTCTTTCACCTGGAGCCTTTAATTGGTTAGATCTGCTCCCCTTGAAGTTTTGTTTACCTGGTAATATGCAGATGTTAGTTGGCCAGATCAAAAATAGAGGCAATGAAAAGGAGAGAAAGGGAGGGACCACACAGGTGTGTCTTACCTCTTGCCAGAAGAGAGGCAGCCCTTGTTTTCCCACTTTGCCTTGTATCCCAATGTCTTCCAATATCTTAAAGATCTATCATGTCTCCTGCTGACTGACTGGCCCTCCAACAGTGGTTTTTTTTTTTTTTTTGAGAGGGTGATGTGCTTGTTTGGAAAAATGGGTAGAAAACCGATGATTTAATTGCATAAATTTGGGGACGGTGGAAAAGAGGCAGCTGTGACAACACAACTCAGAGAACACTTGGATTATTCCCAATGAGATTTGGGAGAGCCATGGAGGAAGATGGCCATTACCATTCAATAATGAAGATGGAGCCAGGGCACCTCAGAGAAAGATTTCTGTGGCATTAAAGAATGAATTGTTATAATAAAACGAATACCCAGACACTCACAACAAGGCAGGACATGTGTGTTTTGAGGGAATTCTCACTAAGCAAAGGTCATGTGACAGGTGGTATGTTCTTGATCTAGGTCTGGTTCTCTAAAATTGGCATTTTGGGTGCTTCTGTATGCTTTCTAGCTTTATGATCTTAGTGAGTTATTTAACTCCTCTAAGCTCTTGCTAGTTTATAGTGGTGGTCTTATAAAGGATTGAATGCAAGGCATGGACTGGAATGGAAACAATGAATGCTCACACCACCACATTTTTAACCACTTGTAAACGGTGTTGGCCTTGAGAAAGCATTGCGACTCCCTTCTGACCGGAATGGCAAAGAAAAAAAAAAGACAACTATTTAGAAGTGACCTCTAATATGGCTAGGGTCAGATGATCTACTAAAGATTCAGAATACCAAGGGGGAAATAAATAAAGAATAGCGACAATAATAGCAGTAGTGACAACTTCCAAATGTGGCTTTTGATTAAACATTCCATTACTTATCCAGTTTGGCTGTGGAATAACTGCTGGGACTGTGACCAGTGCTGGACACTTGAGTTAGCTGAAGCGATTTGTCTCAACTTTAAGATGAAACTTTGGGTTCGTCACTGACGTCCACAGAGGAGAAAAAGGCTCAGCTAGCCACTTTGCCAATCAGTGGAGAAGCCTCCATGTTAACTAAGGGCTCCTGGCTCCAGTTTTGTCTACTGTACAAACTTCCTTTCCAATGGGAAGCAGTACCCGAGACTAGAGAAACCTACAAGGAAGAGAAATTAATTACCTGCCTACACATGTCTTTTATTATGATATTGAAAATACAGATGGAATTACAATTGGATTATGTGAAAAAACAGACTTGACCCACAATCTATAGTCACTTTCCTAGGATGACAAATCCCAGAAGCAATGAGCCCCACCTTGATCATTATTAACTTCATATATATATAAATCCTTGCTTTCCAACTTTGGACAAATAAAAAGTCAGATGTAGTCTCTGAAGTCCTTGTGACGTATCTCAATGAGAAAAGTTGCTATTCAAGTTTGAGCAGTGAAATTTAAGTGCCGGACTCGCATTTCAGGAGCCGTACATGGAATGGTTGGAACCTCATTGCTGGGGAGGCGAGGACTGGAGGCTATCTGGAGCTCACTGGCTCACCCATCATATCTGACTTGGTGAGTTTCAGGCCACTGAGAAAGACTTTCTCAAAAAACATTCTGCTTGGTGCCAGAGAAATAATATATGAGGTTGATCTCTGGCCTACACACAAATAACATATTGAGTTTTCTGGGTATCTTATGAATGTACTCCAAATGAATGAACCCTCCTTCAGACTCCTTCATTCAGGGTACTCCTGAAGGTTTGTACCCTCCAAGCAAGGCATCCTTGAAAGTGTCCTCTTTTTTTCCTACTGTGAAGGGTTTCCATTCCTTTGCCTGCCTACAAGTAAATAGTCTTTTCTTTCTCTCATCTGAATGGTCTTCATTGATCCCATGGGATTCACTTAAAAGTAAACATATCTTATGCTAGAAAATTGAACAGCCTAATACTCAGTAAACCAAGAGTCACTGTCTTCTGGATTCTATGGCCATCAGGAGAATCAGGCTATCCTATTTGGTAACCATCTAGGTAGTACAAAGATTGCTGCAAGTGGCATCAAGAACTCGCTGCATGGTCCAAAAAGCAAAAAGAAAGGAGAAGGAATGGAACTCAGCTCGTTCTGGGAGACATCTTTCACATCCAATGCTGAAATTGTACAGTGTCACCATTCTCAACTGTCAGCATGGTTCTCAGTTTGGACAAAGATGCCTGGATGAAGACTGGTGCTCTGTTCGAGATCTCACAGCTCCTGAAGTAGCTGGGTTAAGATTCAAATTCAACTACAATGTTCATGTCACATCCCTGCTCTCTGATTCCAAGTAACTAAAAATATTCACAAGCATCAGATAGTTTGGGTCAAAGTTAGAGGTCTACTTACATCAATGAAACTAGACCATTAAGTATGGATGAGCTTTTCTTAATACCTACGTTATCTTGAAATTGCTATAAACACAACACCTGAAAGAAACAGCCTAAGGGTAGGAAGATTAATTTTGGATAGTTTCCAAGAGTTTCAGCCTATCATGGCAGGAAGGAGATTGAAGAATCTCATCTCATGCTGCACAGCGAGATCAGAAACCAGAGAGACTGAGATCAGAACTATTGGTGGTTATAACTTTCAAAGGTCCAACCATAATGATCTACCTCCTCCAGCCAAGTTTCACCTATTACTGGTTCCACTCTCTTCAAAACTAGCAGCTTCAGCCTTCAAAACATGATCCTCTGGGGGTGTTTCACACCCAAACTATAACAATGCTTAGTCCAAAGATGGGTGCAATAATGGAAGTCTTGTTTGGTTTTACAGACAGCCTTACTTCTCCTTTAGCCTTCAACTCTCAATAATTTCATGTCCTCTCCATTCTTTTTCTCATCCCTCTAGAGGATATTTGACAGGGTCTAAGGATATTGGTACTTGTCACAGCTGGACACAGCATTGTTTTGGAATCTGAAGGCAAATGGTCGGGGGTAGATTGAATATCCTTTCTAAACAGGAAAGCCCTCCAAACCCTATTTGGCTTCAAGTTTCAACACAGCCAAGCTAAAGCTCTGATTTGTACACCTCTGAGATAAGCTTAGTCTTGGTCGTGGTACTTCCTTCTCAGCATATGACTTGCTTTTCTTATCACTATAAAATACAAATCGATGATGACATCACGTTAGAGTTTGGAGAGAACCTTGCACTCTGCATTTACCAGCTGGGTGTCTTTAGACAAGTTGTTTAGTCAGTCTGAAAGCTGCAGTAAAGCAAAGCACTTCAGTGTTTATGTGGTGGAGAGTGTGTGTAGATTGAAGCCTTTAGATACCTTATATAAGGTGCAGTTTAATAGGCTGTCAATCATATTTGTGCCTTCTTCCTTTCTTCCTTTGGGACAGATGCCATAACATTCTCTTTTAATTTTAGAAAGTATAATAATGTGGCAGTTTCTCTCTAAGCATTAGAATCAAATCAAATCATAAACTCCAGTCCTAACTTGGTAACATTCAATAGAGTTTAAAAACTCACAGAGTGAAGTTATAACATCACTGAAATCGAGCTGGTCTCCAGGTTGTCACATTACATGGCACCAAACTTTGTAGTAGACTTCAGGGACATAAGTCATGGCTATGTCATCAGACACCAGTATAGGAAGGAGAGAAAAACTTCATCAGAGGACAAGGAGGGCAAAGTTAAGTGGATTCTTGAAATGAGTTCAGTGCCAGTACAGGAACAACAGAAACTACCCATTCATTGAGAAACCAAACAGAATTATTTCACTGAGAGAAATCAGTCTATATAATTTATGAATCTCCTTTTTTTATTTCTCTGCGTAGACAACAGAAACAGATGATATTGGCTCCATTTTCAACTCTAGCTGGGCTAAGAATGTGATCAAAGGTGGAGGAACCTAATGAAAGCAATAGGAGACTGTTTATATTCCGCCAAGGGCTCAGACTTCTAGCTGAGACTGCTCCAATGTGAAAGCTATTTCCACACACTCTAAGAAATATATTTAAAAGAATTATTCTCTTATAATGAAATACGATCATGTCCACCCACTTCTATACTCCAATTCACTTTCTTTCCTTTCCATTTTCTCTTTCTACTTGATAATCTATTAAGTCCAACCAATGCTACCCATGTGTGTACGAGTGTGGGGTCATGCAATGCATTGTGGCGAACATAACCATGGCCACCTCCTAGGTTGATTTTAAATTGCTCCCCAGTTATGGGTGAGGCATTGAGAGATCCTTTTCTGATCTTGTGCAGGTCTGGTGCAGATAACATGGCTGCCATGAGATCATGAGTGTAACGACCTTGGCATGTCCAGAGGACAGCATCTCATGGCAGATTTCACCTCATTGGCTTTTACATTCTTCTTCCTCCTCCTCCTCCTCCTCCTCCCCCCCCTCCTCCTCCCCCTCCTCCCCCCCTCCTCCTCCTCCATGATTCTCCCTGAGCCTTGGGGTCTCAGTGGGTTGATGAAGATGCCACATTTAGTGCTAAATATCAACAGACATTCCATTCTCAGCACCTTTGCCAGTTATGAGATTTTGAATTGGCTGCTGTCCACTGTGAAAAGAGGTTTCTCTGGCCAAGGTTGAGGAGAAGCCAGCTCTGTGGGAATAAACGCAAGTATCTAGAAGACACTTTACAATATGTCTATGTAGCTCAGTTACAAAAGTAGGTTCTACCCTAGGGCCTCTACCTCTCTATCCATGAACTATGAAGAGAAGTGACTTTTGTACATATAAGTGCATGCATAAATACCTACATCAAATTGGACCAGAGTATGCTGTCCATATATTACCACTTTAATGCATAACACTTTATTATAATGGAAATTGAATAAGTTACCTTCAACTCTTTCCAAATTGAGAATATTTGGATTATTTCCGATTTGAATCTACTGCAAACAGCAAGAGGTGGACATTCTTCTTTATGACTTTAGTTTGATTTCATTCTGAGACAGGGTCTTTCTATATGTCTCTGGCTAGTCTGGCATTTACAGTCCTTCTGCCTCAGCATCCTGAAAGGCTGGCCTTACAGGTGTAAACTGCCTCATACATCTGAGAGGAATATGCTGGTGGAAAGCTTCTAGAGGGCCTCAGGAATCTTTGCTTCTGGTGTTGGTGATTTCCCACTATCCTCTTCCCATCCCAATGTGAAGAACTTGATTCTGGTCAGTATAATATGGTGGTCCAGGGATGTGTGTTAGGGTTTTTTTGTTTGTTTGTTTTGTTTTGTTTTCTCAATGGGCACAAGCTCGAAACCTGTGAGAAGAGGAAGCCTCAACTAAGAACGTACCTTTATCAGACTGGTATGTAGGCAAGTCTGTGAGGTCATTTTTCTTGGTTGATGACTTATGTGGGAGAGTCTAGCCCATTATAAGCTGTGCCACGCCTGGGCAGGTGGTTCCGATGTCTATAAGAAATCAGGTTGAGCAATTCACAGAAGGAACGGCAGTAAGCAGCATTCCTCCATGGCCTCGGATTGAGCTCCTGACTCCAGGTTCTTATTTTTTTAGTTTGAATGCAGTTTATTACACATTAACTGTATTAGAATAAAGATGTCAAAAACTGCCAAAACATCCCATACTAGAAACAAATTATAAAGGTTAATTATTTTATTTTATTTTTATTTTTATTGAATATTTTATGTATTTACATTTCATATGTTATCCCCTTTCCTCTGTCTCTACTCCTACTTCCCCTGCTTCTATAAAAATGCTCCCACTCCTACCCACCCACTCCTGCCTCAATGCCCTGACATTCCCCTTCACTGGGGGAGAAGCCTTTATAGAACCAAGGGCTTTTCCTCCTACTGATGCTAGACAAGGCCATCCGATGCTACGTATACAGCCAGAGCCATGGGTCCCCCATTTGTACTCTTTGGTTGATGGTTTAGTCCCTGGGAACTTTGGTGGGATCTGGTTGGTTGATATGGTTGTTCTTCCTATGGGATTGTAAACCTCTTCAGCTCCTTCAGTCCTTCCTCTAATTACTCCATAGGGGTCCCTGTGCTCAGTCTGATAGTTAGCTGCAAGCATCCTCATCTGTATCAGTAAGGCTCTGACAGAGCCTCTCAAGTTCCTGTCCCTCTTTTTCTTCATGACTGTAAGCTGCAATCTGAAAGGCCTTTCTCCCAGGTTGCCCTTGGTCATGGTGTTTATCATAGCAACTGAGAGGACACCATTTTGACTGTTACATTATTAAAGATTCTGACCCTGTCTATCTAACACTGATTTTTTCTCTCTAGAGTGCATGTTGAGTTATTTAATTTTTTTCCTTTTTTTTTACTTGGAAGTGTGTGAGTGAATGCCTTGTCTATAGATGCCCACAAAGGCTGAAAGAAGACATCGGATTCCTTGGAATTGAAGTTACAGGTGGTAGGTAGCAAGCTCCCTAGCAAAGGCACTGAGAAAGGGCGTGAGTTCTCTGGAACTGCAGAAGGCACTTTAACACCCTGAGCCATCTCTCTAGTCCCAGTGTGCATGCTTTGCAAAAAAGAAATAAAAGGTTTATACCATTTGAAGGAAAGCTTCAGATATATGCTTTCTTAAGCCAAGATGCCTGCTGGCACATTCCATGGGACATAGGAATGAGTGACTCAGTGCAGCTATCCATACATGACCTCATAAACTGTCCATAAACCGGTCCAGATGCTGACAACCAGTGACTGATCTCAGACACAGACGAGGCTTTGCAAGACACCAATCACTCTACTCAGACTCTGTAACCTGTGAGACACAGCTGAGCAATAGACCTGGAGAAACCACATCCAGAGCCCCGAGCCACAAGCACAGGAAGATAAATGTCTATGTTCACAGACCATGTTCTGGTCTAATGTGTTATAAAGCACCAGATAACAAGCGCAAACAACAAACAATTAAATAGAGTAATTAGAAAATGTAGACACGTGAATCTACAGACGAGTGGGCTATGAAGGGGTGTGTGGTGTGTATTGTGTTTGTACGTGTGTGTGTATGTGCATCTGTGCATGGATATGTATGTGTGTACAGAATGCAGAGGCTCATACCAGGTGTCTTCTTATTACTGTCTGCTTTATTTTTTGAGACATGGTTTTACAGTGCACCTAGAGCGTGTCAATTTAGACTGGCTGGCCAATGAGTATCCAGGATCCATACCTCTTCCTTCCCAGTGCTGGGATTACAGACAAATGCCACCACACTTGTTCTTTTGCACAAATGTTGAAAATTTAAGTTTAGGTCCTCATAATGTGAAGCAAACACTCTACCCACCAAGCTCTCTCCCCTGCTGCCTGAGCTCTCTCCCCAGCAATTAACTGTTAAGATGAATGCACACCTTTAATTCAGGCTGATGGGGAATCTGAGACGCGTCTCTCTCACTTATTCAAGATGGTTTTTATTGAATGTTTGTCTTTGTACTAGGTATGGTGCAGGCTCAGGGTTCACAATAATGAAGAAAAAAATCAAAACAAAAGACCAAACCTGATTAACCAACCAACCCATCTCCTTCCTTAAACAAACAAACAACCCCAAACCACTACCACCACCACAACAAAAACGAAACAAAAAAAGAAAAACCCTAAAATAAAACAAGCTTCCCTCTCCCTTGCTTATTTTCTAGAAGAAGAGAGGAAACAAAGAACAAACAACCAAATAGATTGATAACCTCTAGTAGATACAGGCAGCAGGAGAGAGAGAGAGAGAGAGAGAGAGAGAGAGAGAGAGAGAGAGAGAGAGAGAGAGAGAGAGAAAGAGAGAGAGAGACATAGAGCTCACAAATAGAGAGACTGCATGGGCTTCTCATCGTTGGTGGTCGACGTGGGCTTCTCACTAGCTAGAAACTACCTTAGGGCTGTTTCCTGAAGTTCTGTGCCGTTCCCATAGATGCAGAGGGGCACGGGGTCCAGCTCTCAGCTCTGCTGTGCTTACTGGTCCCCATCTCCCTTACACCACAGTGGCAACAGGAGGTGGCTCAGCCCAACAAAGGCAACATATTGGTTCAGGGTTCCGCAGCACCTAGCGGAGGAATGATGGATGCTGTGGTGGAAGGGGGACCAGCTTTGATGTGCGTGGCCTGGTTTGATTAATGAGCAGCTCTGCCGGGAGGCTACACTGGGAGTAAATTACTCTTTTCAGAAATGGCTGGATCGGCACTATTGTACTAATTATTTCACAAGCTTGGGGTCAGTTCCAAATTCCCTGACATACACAAGGGAACAAACACCCAGGCTAACAGAAGCCGACAGAGCTCTAATTAAAGCAGAAATTGTTTGTGACTCCTTCTTCCCTCCACCCCACAAGGCTTCTCTTCCCAGAGGAGAAGGCTGTCAAGTATTTCCTTCTTGCCCCAAGCCTGGCCTGGTATAGACCCCTGAGTTCCAGGAAACAGTATGAAGCCCCCAGTGGTGCATGTGTGTGCTGAGCATTGACAGAGACAGATCCGAAGTGGGTTACTGTTTTACCTTAATTCTATATATGGGCATAATACTCATAGTGTGCTCATTGATCCCTTGCTCATTCACTAATTCATCCCGTCACTCATTCACTCATTCATTCACTCACTCATTCACTAACTCAGTCCTCTGTTTACTTGCTTCATACCTCCTGGATCCTTTTTATGAACTGACCATTGAGCAGGGAGGGCCTCAGCCTTCCAGGGCTTACTGCCTGTTAAGGGAGACTGACATGGACCAGAGAGTGACACGAATAAACAGATGGTGACATAAACCAATGAAAAATTATGGTGAGCAGTACCTTACAGAAAGGACGGTGAATCTGAGCGTGTTCTGGAGGATTTGACTCAGTCAGGGTCTTCTACCCTTGGAAGGTGTCAGAGCTAAGGGTCAACTAAATGCCAGGTCTGGACTCTGTGCTTTGGATGCTGTGGCATTCTGGGCACAAAGAAAGGAAGAATGACTAGGACTCCAGATTAGTAGCAGATTAATCTGGGTTCAGGCTTCTGTTCTGTGCACATGAATGCATGTGTATGTCTCTGTCTCTGTCACTCTGTCTCTTTCTCTGTCTCTCTCTCTGTGTGTATGGGTGTGTGTGTGTGTGTGTGTGTGTGTGTGTGTGTGTGTGTATGTCCTGAGCTGCATGCTTCCCTCTTGAGTTTCCTACCCAAAAAAATGAGGACAAAATTTCCTAGTTTTTAATTGAATTGAACTGAAAGATAATTGATTTATTTTTATTAGATATAAATAATAGATTGTGTTATGACATAGCACATACATCATTTGTATTTTTCTCATGCTTTGTCCCTTTTTACTCTCTTTTCTCTCTTGTCCTTCCTTTACCTTTTGACTTGGCCTCTTTTTCCCTTCTATTTTGGTAGCCCTGTGTTTCATGCTACATAGATGCACACCTTATACAGGTAACATGTTATATATATTGCATAGAAATTACTTATAATATAAATATTAAATGTATCACATGTATTGTTTATATGTGCATAGACTAGGTTTACATATGTGGGAAAACATGTGATACTTGTCTCTCCCTCGTCTTCCCCTGTTCTCTTGTCTGTTAGACTCTTCCTCCCCTACCCTTATAACTGTCATGTGAGGGAAGCTTATTTAGCTCACAGTATTAGAGAGCACAGTTCATCTTGAGAGGAAAGGGCTGTCAGCTGGGTCAGTGAGGCGGTAGAAACTTGTGGTGTGTGTTGTTCATCTCTTAGAAGATCGGGAAAGACTGTGACTCTCACCTTCCTCCACCCCACAAGAGTAGGACAAAAGCCTATCCTGGATGGTGTGGCAGCCTCTTCTACATGCGTCCTCTTTTCCTTGACTCAATTACCTTGATTCTGAACCTCTCTCCTTCAGCCTGGAGTTGCCACAATGAAGAAGAGCTGGATATAGATAGGAGGTAGCAGAAGGGCATGCCACCAGAGCCTTAAAGTCCAAGGAAGGGACCAGTTGTCACCATGATTGCCTTGTGCTATTTTCTCCTTCCTTCCAGACACACTGCTGGGCCTCAGGCTCCATGACAGCCACCCTTGACCTTCCTTTGACCTCTTATTGATCTACCCCTGGATTCTCCTCAGTCTAAGCACCAGGCACTGTGCTCAAGATATATTTTGTTGCTGAGCCCCTATCCCTCAGGAAGCCATTTTGTCTCTTAATCACCTTTAGGGGCAAAACCAGATTAGAAATCTGGTCATGGCAATGCTAGCTCTGTCTCTCCAAGGATGCTTATGACATGTTGGAAGATGCTCTTCAGTGTCTCCCACCCAGGTGACTCCCATACAGTGCCGACCTTGCTTAGCTTCCAAGGGCAGGAGAAATTGGACACCTTTAGGGTAATAGGGTGGTATATCTATAAGCTTCAATGTTCGTATCATCTATTTGACTTTTCTTTCTAAGATGGCCAATGTATACCTGAAGACAGTCTCCAAACGTCCCATATCTGATCAACAATAGTCATATACTTTACATTTGTTCTTATATTGAAACATATAGATAAGCCTTCTGGCAGGCATGGCCACTATCACTGTGCAAACAAATGACTCTGGAGCTGGAAGTGTTGACAAGATAGCACATAGCTCTTCAATAATGCTGAAGCTGTGTTTGGGTCCTTTGATGATGCTTCTTATTTGTCTATCATATCATGAATTGCCATGTTCACTTTAGTTTAGAACTAATACATTATCACACATCAAATGGATATTCTATATAGGATCACGTCAAATGTTTCCTGAGTTAGTTTTTTAAGATTAAATTTTATTTATGTGTCTCTTTGTGTTTGCAGGTATCCATAGAGGCTAGCAGAGGGCACTGAAGCTCTTGGAGACAGCATTGCATGCCTTTAGGAGCTGCCTTATATTGGTGCTAAGAACAGAACTCAGGTCCTCTGAAAAAAATTCCATGTGCTCTTAATTATAGAGCCATCTCTATGTTGCCCTTTTTGTGTTAATGTCAGCAATAACTATAATTCCTTCTGCACTGAGAAAACTGAGTAGAAGACGGACTCTATAGCTGACCAAAATTGCAGAGCTAGTCAGTGGAGATTTGATTTATATCCAAGAATCATAAACTAGAACCACGATTTCTGATACATGTTTAGCCTTTCATCTTTAATATGACAAAGAATGACAGGCTCATTCTTTTTGTGTAGCACAAGATCACATATGTGAGTGTGTGTGTGCGTGAGCATGTGCGTGTGTGTGCATGTGTGTTTAAGAGAAAGGTGTATGAGACTGTGGGTATGTGTGTTTACATGTCTGTAGGAGCATGTGCATGTGTGCATGTTTATACATGCATGTGGAGGCCTAAAATTGTATGTCAGGTGCTGTACTCAATCCCTCTTCACCTTCCATAGCTGGTGGACCTTGTCAATTTGGCTAGTCTTGTTTGTTAGCTTCCCTAAGATCCCCACCTCTGTCTCCTGAGAACTGGGATATGGGCATGATGCTACATATTCCTGGCATTTATGTGGGTGCTGGGAGCTGAACTCAGTTCTCACGATTGTGCTTCAAGCCTCACCAACTGTATTCCAGCTCCAAAGTCTTCCTCAGAAGGTGTTCACATGGCTCACTTAGCTTTCTTTCCTTTCATTTGGGGGCTGGTCATGTTTCCACTGCAGACTTCTTTGCCCAGTTGGGGAAGAATCCGCTAAATGAGAAAATCAATAATGCACCCAGATGGCCCTGGTGATGTTCATGCTATTTAAGAGAACAAACTATTCTAAAGCACCTGGGATTCATTCTTTCCCAAAGAAAAGAAGAAAACGGGGGAATTGCAGGTCATTTTTATCTATTCACTGAAGTTGACTCCCTGAAAGGCAATCATTCAGTGTTTATGTTGACTCTATCTGCAATTCCTACACCTTCACAGATGCCAATTAAGAAAAGTTTACTATACTTCAATTTCTAGTAAATAGAGTATGTACAAAGACTAGAACTTATCCAATAAATATCTATTGAGTGTCTACTGTGTGTCACCAGGGCAGGTACTGGGATGAGGAAAAACAGAAGCCAATATGACAAATGCTAATAACACACTTGTCCTTTGCTAGGATCTTGTAGAAGGAGATTATTTAATTTTTCAGAGGTCTGGCAGGTGAGTCTGCTCATCACAGTAGCTTTACAGCTATGGAGGCTGGGAACCAAAAGGTTTACTTTCCTCCTCCTCCTCCTCCTCTTCCTCCTCCTCCTCCTCTTCCTCCTCCTCTTCCCCCTCCTCCTCTTCCTCCTCCTCCTCTTCCTCCTCCTCCTTTTCTCCTCCTCCTCTTCCTCCTTCTCCTCTTCCTCCTCCTCCTCTTCCTCCTCCTCCTCCTCTTCCTCCTCCTCCTCCTCTTCCTCCTCCTCTTTCTCTTCCTCCTCTTCCTCCTCCTCCTCCTCCTCCTCCTCCTCTTCCTCATCCTCCTCCTCTCCCTCCTCCTCTCCTTCCTCCTCTCCCTCCTCCTTCCTCCTCCTTCCTCTTCTCCTTCCTCTTCTCCTTCCTCTTCTTCTTCCTGCTCATCATCACCATCATGTCTATGTATGCACATTTGTGTACAGATGCCCTCAGAGTCCAGAAGAGGATATTCGATTCCCTGGAGCTAGAGTTAGAGGCATTTGTGAGCTGCTCTGTGGCAGCTCTGTGGATGCTCAGCACAGCGACCTGCTGTGCCATCTCTCCAGGCCCAAACCGATATAATTATGATAAGAAGGAGTAGGGTGTCACTATAGGCAGCCTGATAAAATGTCAAAAATATAGTCTTTGCTCTGAAATTGTTTTACTATCAGGGAGAAAGTCAGAGCTGGGAGTCATGGCAGTCGGTAAAGCTCTTTCATTGTAAGCACAAGAGCTTGTGTAAAAGAAAGTCAGATGTGGTGGCACGAGCTTGTAATTTCAACTCTGGGACCTGAAGAAAGACAGGTTCCTTCAGTTCTCTGGACTGCCAGGCTAGTCTAATCTGTGAGCTCCAGGGCACATGAGAGACCTTGCTTTCAAAACAGGGTGGACGGCTCTTAGGGGACTCATGCCTTAGCTTGTCCTCTGGATTCCACATGTGGGTGCATGTGAGCACAGCCAGACACACACACACACACACATACACACACACACACACACACACACACACACACACACACACACACACAACTTCTATCTGTCCCTATAGGGCCATGTGCATACACTTTTACCTGCTTAGAATGAGATTTTATTAAGTCTTCAAAGTCCTACTGTTTTTGACAATAGGAATGGAGGATATCGTGCTGACGGAAACTAGCCAGTCACATAAGGAAAATATTCTACTGATAGGAGATACCTGAAGAGTCAAAATCGTAACTAAGAGAAGATGTCAGCCAACTGCATCTTGGAAAAGAGAATACTATATTAGAACTGTTCAGAAAAAAACAGACCAATAAAAGAGACAAGATAGTTTGACTTGTAAAATTTTAGATGTTAAGAATCTTAAGATAGAGACCCAGGGGAGCCTGCTTCTGCTTTCCAGTTCAAAACCAAAGGCCTGAAGATCAATCTGAGGGCAGGAGATGGATGTTCCAACTCAGGAGGAGGGCACGAATTCATTAGTCCTCTGCGTAATGGTGAATCTTAATTGTTAACTTGGCGGGAGTGAGCATCATTGTGAAAACACATTTTTGGTCATATTTATGAGAGTTTATACAGATTAGTTTAATTGAGGTGGGAAGACCTACCCTTAAAGTCAGTGACACTGTGCCGCCATAAACAGGAGTCTGAGACTCAATAAAAAGAGTGACCCAGGCACCAGCATTAGTTTTTCTTTGCTTCTGGATTGTGGCTACAACATAGCCAGCTGCACTCTGCTCCTGCCACCAAGACTTGGTGACCACAGGGACCCCTCTAGTTGTGAGCCTCGCACACACCCTTCTTTATTTTCTTCCTCATGTCTTTGAACAGCTAGCAAGTTCTCTGCTTCTCAGCTTTGTTCGGGTCTTCGGGCAATTGAGAAATGTTTACGATCACACAATAGAAGGAACATTTCACTCGGTGTCACATGCAGGTCTAATCTTTTCTCCCAAATTCCCTCCTGGGTACACACAAGCATAATGTTTTGCCAGATGTGAGAACAGCCTTAGTTCAGTCAAAGCGACCACAGATAGTGAACCATCTCAAGAGGGGAGGCTAACGGATGGCATAAGGTTTTAGGTGAGCCTTGTAAGTAAATTCTAGAGATCTTTCAGAAGGCACAGTCCCTAAAGTGGCCAGTCTTTCATTGTGTACTTATACATGTGTTAAGTGGGTGGATATCCTGTGAAGTGTTCTTACCACAATAAATCACACTGGAAACAAAACAGAGCAGAGAAAAATGAAACAAAACCAACCAGAAGAAAAACCATTTTAAGTGTGCAGAGGAAGGCTGGCAGGGGAGAGGCTCCAAAGCCTAGCAAGAGGCTGCTTCTCATGCAGACCCGTGTCCTTCTACTGCTTGCTAAGCCTCTGGGCAAAGATGACAGGGAGCTGGTGCAGAGGGAAACCTAAGGGCTTTATTTTAAGACCTTCTGTCAGGAAAGGCCTTTGGAACAAATTCAACCACTCAGCCTCGTTCCTGAAGGTCAAGCAGAGAGACATGATCTGCCGGATTTCGGGAAAAACCTTTAAAAATCAAGAAGGGGTTGAGGAAAACAAACGCTTTCCGAGAGATCATTCTTTTTCTGTTTTTGCTGCACAACAGGGCAAGATGTGAGAAAGTTCTGGTAGGAAGGGATTAAAGGGAGACAAGGAACCCTTCCCCCACCACAGCGGCTGTTGACACTGTATTTATGTCAAGCGGAGGTTCTCAGACAGGGCTATATAATTGATTATAAGTGTTGAGATTTATTTTAATAAACGTTGCCATTTCTGAGCAGCTGTTTCGTGTCAGAGCGAAGCAGCAAGCAGGGTTGCTGGTTGCAGCCTGTGTTTGTTTTTCCCTTTGATAGACTGGGGTTGTGTTTTGGTATGGTTCTTGTAGAGGAAAACATGAAAGGGTTCAGCAGAGAGGACTGGGCAGAGGCAGGGATGGGGCAGGGGCAGGGATGGGGCAGAGGGAAGGTACATCAGTCATAATGTTGCTGCTTTCTGAGCAGTGACCATATTCTTGTCCTCAATTGATTGGGCTAGAATGCCATTCATGTATGGTGACAGGAAGCCCTACTCTGAATTTCAAACATTATGTCTCCAGTCTGGAAGAGTCCAGGAATGCTCCTGTGTTAAAAGTTTGGTTTCAAACTAGATAAGATGGATGAAACAAAGAAGTGCAGGCCGACGGAGCCGGATGTAGATCTCTCCTGAGAGACACAGCCAGAATACAGCAAACACAGAGGCGAATGCCAGCAGCAAACCACTGAACTGAGAATAGGACCCCCGTTGAAGGAATCAGAGAAAAGACTGGAAGAGCTTGAAGGGGCTCGAGACCCCATATGAACAACAATGCCAACCAACCAGAGCTTCCAGGGACTAAGCCACTACCCAAAGACTATACATGGACTGACCCTGGGCTCTTACCTCATAGGTAGCAATGAATATTCTAGTAAGAGCACCAGTGGAAGGGGAAGCCCTGGGTCCTGCCAAGACTGAACCCCCAGTGAATGTGATTGTTGGGGGGAGGGCGGTAATGGGGGGAGGATGGGGAGGGGAACACCCATAAAGAAGGGGAGGAGGAGGGGTTAGGGGGATGTTGGCCTGGAAACCGGAAAAGGTAATAACAATTGTAATGTAAATAAAAAATACCCAATTTAATAAAGATGGAGAAAAAAAAGTTGGTTTCTTGCTGTGATCTTAGGTGATGATCATACCCCGAGAGCTCTAACTTTGTTAACGAGCTAACCTCTTGATGGAGTGGCCATTAGAAGGTCAGGAGGTGCTGACAGAAGGAGATGCCTAGGTGGAGAGAGGAGGCGGCTGGGGTATGTAGTAGGGTTCTCCCCCAACCCTCCTCTTGCTGCTTGCTAAGAGGTGAAAAGTTTTGTCCGCCACACCCTTTTGCCCTGGGGTTCTTCCTCACTATGGCTCCTCAGTGTCTCTAAAACATAGCGGTTGTATTTAATGAAGGGAAATGTTTGAATGGAGGAGTCGATGGGTAAAGAGTGAAACTGGAAGCCTGATTCACCCCTGAGAGCTGCCTTTATCAGCTGATGGCAGCCCTGTTGTCCTGGCTAGCTTCCTTTCACTCTGATAAGCACCATCACTGGAAGCAACCTGGAGAGGAAAGGGTTTATTTCTGCTTACAGCATTACAGCTTACAGTCCACTATGGAAGGAAGATACCCCAGGAACTTGAGACAGGAACCTGGAGGCAGGAATGGAAACAGATGTCATGGAGGAGTGCTGCTTACAGGCTTGCTCCTCAGAACTTGCCCAATCTGCTCTCTTATATACCCTGGTACCAGGGGCAGCACTACCCACAGTTGCCTGGTCCCTCTACATCAATCATTAGTCAAGGAAATGCCCCAGAGGATTACCCACTGCCGGTCTGGTGGGGGCATTTGCTGAGTTGAGATTCCCTTTGCCCAATGACTCTAGCTTGTGTCACGTATACAAACCATAGTACAGATCACGGTAATAAGTAACTGTGTGAAACATGTGACAGAACTCGACTTCTCCACCGTCATGGAGCATGGAACTGTGAGGTAAAGGTCTTGGAGGTGTTGGGTCCTCCTCAGATGGTGTCTCCTTTCAGGGTTCTTCACATCACTGTCCTATTTTGTGTGTTTGTGTCCGTGGGCATCAACTCCGTTGGACTAAAGTATCATCCTGTGCTTGTCTTTTGTCTTTGTGATGCCCATAAATATCCTGCATTCAAATACTCTCACTTTTCTCTCTTTTACATTTTCTTTGAGAATTTCATGCGTGTCTACAATGAAATACTATTAGACACATGACTCATTGTCCATCTCTAGCTGCCCCTGTGTCTCCCTTTGCATCCCCATTCCCAAATTCACTGTTTCTTTTTTCTTTTAATTTCCAATTCAATGTCATAATTTTAGGGCATGTCCTAGTTCTTAAAAAAAAAAATCTCTATTTTTTTAGACATTCTTATGAATGGAACTTAAAAATATTTTTGTGTGTTTACTATTGCTTTTATAAAGTAGCTAGTTTCTTTTACTTATAACTTGATAAGAGATTTAAGATTTTTCATCTATCATTTGAAAATTTTATACATGTGTGTGATATATGTCGATCACATGCACACAGTCAGCTCTTTCACCTTTATCTGCCCTGGGAACTCTCCCCATCCAACCCACGTTCATGCCTGCCATTTCACAGAGAGTTTTTTCTTCTTCCAATGCCAGGCATAGTGTGGTCACACAGAAGAGTCCTATGGACTACCTAAGGGACTCCGGAGAAATGACCTTGAGGCATACGATAAGGGGAAGACAGAAGCAGGGAAACTGGATCATAAAC
Organism: Rattus norvegicus; assembly: GCF_021556685.1. Lineage (NCBI taxonomy): Eukaryota > Metazoa > Chordata > Mammalia > Rodentia > Muridae > Rattus > Rattus norvegicus. The sequence goes on from NC_141543.1 coordinate 13,436,278, forward strand.
AGAGTTCTTGGGATGACAGGAGATGCCAGAGTCATTGGGGCACTCATGCCAGTGGGAAGGGGAGCGTGAAGATTCTAGAAGAATACAAGGTGGTGTAAATCCAAATTGGAGCTTGCCTGCCCTGGAGGAGGGAAACGGCGACATATAATGATGGTTTCCATTGTCACTGTATGGAGACAACCCGGGCATCCTCTTCAGCCCTGTCCTCAAGTGAGCCATAGACTGCCTTACTGGCCTACTAGGATTCCTCCTTTGCTCTTTCTCCCCCATCCCGCTTCACACCCTTCTCTCAGATGTTCTCTCTTAAAAAGAGACACCATTGCTTGCTGGGAGTTCACCTTACACCACGGAGCAGGAGAAGAAAGATGCTGGGATCAGGAGCTTTTTACTCTGGTAGAACAAAAGGATCAAATGTGAATGCCAGGCACAGGAGTTCAGGGGATTTAAGCAAGGAGTAACTAGACCCTAAAATTTAGATCTCAGAGCAGAGAAGTGGGGAGTCTGAACTCGGAGGCTGTCACAGCCAACCTAAAAGTTTCAGTCATATCTTGTTAGGCCTATTCTGACTCCCTCTGATCACACTGGCGTCTCCACACGATGAGTCAGAAATTCAGGTACTGTGAGCTTAAGATTAGGACAGCCTTGGAAAGGGTCCGCTCTCTCTTCACAAGCTTAGCTGCTCCCGACACTTACAAAATAATTTCTCCCTTTATCTGAAGGCAGAAGGTTTCTTCACCTCCCACCCCGAAGCTCGTGTTCTGCCTTTTAATTTTTTTCTCTCCCACCTAATAAAATCCACAGTGTAGTGCCTGCCTGTGTGTGTAATCAGAGCTGTACAGGCTGTGCTCAGAGCTGCATCCCAGGATGCGTTGTGCGCGCGCACCACTGCAGAGCAAGCGCAAAAACTTTGGGAAGTAATGATGTCTGGAACACCAGCGGCTCCCGGGGGTCAGCCCCCAACTGAGCTCTTCCTGCCCTTCATGCAGCCCCCTACCCCCCTGAAAAGAAGTCTGGCTTATTTACCATTTTAGAAAGTTAGACCTTTTCAAAGAGCTGCCCCAGGCAAAACAGCCTTCCTTTCCCATCTCTCTGAAACTAATGACTCTTCTCCGAAAGTTTTGACAGTGAGAGCTGTTCCGACAGCTGAGGGAGTTTGTTGGGAGCTGAGCTGGCGAGCAGCCCATAGAAATAGCTTGGCAGTGTGCTCCGGACTCCAAAATGCAACAAGTTCTACATTCTGCAAAAGGAATGTCAGAGCTCAGCTCTGAGCGAGGAAATCCCCGGACTGGGGTCGTGTTCTTGAAGTTAGATGATGGTTTCTGCAGCTCTTTAGTCTCCAGGCTCCTGAAATACTTGGATCACTATCACAATAATAATCAAGATGATAACGATGCTTGAGAATTACAAGAAGGTGAGAGACACGCTTTTCAAAAATTAGCGTATGTGAGCTGCACAAAAGGGTTTCATTACATTTCCAAACAGGAATATAACGTACGTCGGGCCTATTCTCCTTGTCTCTTACTAGTCTTTATCCCTTCTCCCAGCCTCTCTTTTCTCCCGGACATTCTTGGCACTGTCCGTTTTAGTACGGTGTCCTTCTCTACCTCTAATTTCACATACAGAAGTAAGCACCCACATGTATCTTTACGGTGCTTGCTAATTTCACGTAACTTAGCGGTATCTAGTTTTTTTTCGTACTGAGTATTCAGTGAATTTTTTTTTATTTTTAAAGTATTCACGAGCACATCGCCATTTAAAACATTTTACAAATTATTTACATTTGTGTGTGTCTGTAAGAGCCGTAAGAGTCTGTAAGTGGATGTGTAATTTCCTGTAGCTGGAGTTACAGATGTTTGTGACTTGCCTGATGTGGGAGTTGAATGCAGGTCCTCTGCTAGAGCAGTATACTTCCACTTAACTGTTGAGCAGAGGAAAGCCACATGTCTAGCCAGCAAGGAAATCTTAAGGTGATGTCATTTCACGTCATCTTTGAGGACAATGTACGGGTTACTTAGGGTGTGACCCTTCTGGGAGTCAGGTCTTTGCAACTCTAGTGACATTAAAAGTTGTTACTGGGTCTTGAGGAGTCTCAGATTGGATTGGGATGGGGATGTGCATCTTGGTGAAGGGGACGTTCATGATTCTGTGACCTTTTCCCATGGGCAAAGTGATGTCTTTACAGGTGGGTAAAGAGAACGATGAAATTGTAATTATGGCCCTAGTAGTTTATTTCACGCACACACACACACACACACACACACACACACACACACACGACAAAAACAACACCCCCAGGTCACCTAAAAAAAAACCTCCTAAAACCAAAAGACCAAAACCCCAAAAATCCTGCCCAAAGCTGGAGATGAGTTACAGCTATTCTTTTCTGAGGACGTGAGGAGTCTGAAGGCTGAGTCTGGAGTAAGGTCGTAAAGCAGGCAATGAAACTGGTCCATGCTCAAGCTCTTTGCCGTAGGAACTGGGGATACCATCGATGGAGACAAACTTCCAGATAAAACACCAGGTTCACCAAATCAGGACACTTGGGCTTTTTTAAGAGGATAAGGGTGCATCAATACACTTGTGCATGGCTATGTGTTTAAAACTGAATTTATCCCACCTGTGATTCTTAAATCCATTTCAAATAGGGATAGTGGGATGGTGAGGAAGAAGGAGTTAAAAGAGAAATCATATATGTCACTGTTGTCTTTACCTGCATTGACTATCTGACAAGAACTAGCTTAAGGGAGGACACGTTTATTTTGGTTTATGATATCAGCAGGTAGCAGAGAAGGCAGGTTGGCCCATGTGAGGTGACCAGTCTCACAGCATCCATGGTCAGGAAGCATCGGCAGATAGGTCATCAAGTGTGGCAATAAAACTGAAAAGCGTCATCCCTAGTGATCCACTTCGGTCAGCAAGGTTCTGCTCTAGTGAACCACTTCTTCTGTCAGCAAGGCACCACCCCTTAAAGGTTCCATGGTGTTTAATGCTACCAACCAGCTCCGGAGTGGTCGTTCCAACACACAAGCTTATAGAGGACATTTCTTATTGAAACCACGACACTAAGTTTGTTGTAAACCTGCCTTTTCTCGGCTCCTTTGGAAGTCCCTGTGTGTGTGTCATGAATTCAAGCCCTTCTGGCATTCGGGGACATTAGAATCAAGACAGCGGGTAGCTCCTCAGCTCTGCTTGGTCAGCTTGACATCTCTCTTGACATCTCATTATTGAGAAGCCACTGAAGCTGCTAAAAGAAACTGCTTTGCGCATAGAATCTGAAGCAAGAAGTCAGTGTGCTCTGTGGTCTGCTAGAAACTAATGCTGAATGTAATTTGGAGAGCACCGTTCCCCTCGGTTCCCCTTTCTCCACCTGCATCTTCAACCCCTTCTCTTGAAACAGTATGCACACTTGCTAATTAATTTATCTTTTCACTTTAGATGGTACCCGCTGTGGCTTTTGCATTGAGTAAGCTCAAAATGACGATGCAGAATGATGTATGCATGTATGTATTCTATGTCCACATAGGGCTCGGGTGGGTCTCTGCTCAGCTCTTTCCTGGTTGCTGTTAGGCATCTTCCAGGCTGGATGGTCACCTGGAAGTTCGGGAAGGGATGAATTTTCAAGCGCTCTCATATCGGTTGCGGTCAGAAACCTGCAGCTTTAGGAAGCATGTTGCATATTGGCTGTATGGCAGCCTCCAGTCTGGAAGCTCATTGTAGTTTCCTCGATGGGACATTTTCTTCAAGTGATTCCCAACGTGCCCATATGTGTTATTGATGCCAGCAGAAGGCTATATACTTATTTTTTATTATGTTAGAAGCCTTTATTTGATTTCAATTAGAAATTAACATACAAAATAATGAGTTTCATTATGATATATGTATATATATATACATATATATGTCGAATATTTTGCTCATCCTCTTTCCTTATGTCTCTCCCCTGTTCTCTTTCCCTCCTCTAGTTTGTCCCTCTTCTCCCACAGAAAGACTGTATGTCAACATGCTTCAGAGATGTTTGCCTATCCATTGATGTCTACTTCTATCCTGTCCATGATAGTCAGGAAATAGAACCAGCCTAGCCATCTATCAATAGATGCTGAATTAACATGTGGTATATGCACACAGTGGAATTTTATTTAATTGTGTGTATATGGGATGGATCACCAGGTGGGGCAGTCTCTAAACGGCCTTTCCTTCAGCGTCTGCTCCACACTTTCCCTCTGTATTTCCTCCCTTGAGTATTTTGTTCCCCATTCTAAGAGGGACTGAAGCATCCACACTTTGGTCTTCCTTTTTTTTGAGCTTCATGTGGTCTATGAATTGTATCTTGGGTATTCCAAGCTTTTGGGCTAATAGCCACTTATCAGTGAGTACATACCATATTTGTGACTGGGTTACCTCACTCAGGATGATTTTTTTGTAGTTCCATCCATTTGCCTAAGAATTTCATGGAGTCATTGTTTTTAATAACTGAGTAGTACTCCACTGTATAAATATATCACATTTTTCTGTATCCATTTTTCTGTTGAAGGACATCTGGGTTCTTTCCAGCTTCTGACTATTATAAATAAGGCTGCTATGAACATAGTGGAGTATGTGCCCTTGTTATATGTTGGAGCATCTTTTGGGTATAGGCTCAGGAGTGGTATAGCTGGGTCCTCAGGTAGTATTAATTTCAATTTTCTGAGGAACCACTAGACTAACTTCCACAGTCGTTGATCAACCTGCAATCCCACCAACAATGGAGGAGTGTTCCTCTTTCTCCACATCCTCACCAGCATCTGCTGTCCTCTGAGTTTTTGATCTTAGCCATTCTGACTGTTGTCAGGTGGAATCTCAGGGTTGTTTTGATTTGCATTTCCCTGATGACTAAGGATGTTGAACTTTTCTTTAGGTGCTTCTCAGCCATTTGATATTATTAAGTTGAGAATCCTTTGTCTAGCTCTGTATCCCATTTTTATAGGGTTATTTGGTTCTTTTAACTTCTTGAGTTCTTTGGATATTAGCCCTCTATTGGATGTAGGATTGGTAAAGATCCTTTCTCAATCTGTTGGTTGCTGTTTTGTTTTAGTGACAATGTCCTTTGTCTTCCAAAAGTTTTGCAATTTTATGAGGTCCCACGTGTTGATTCTTGATCTTAGAGTATAAGCCTTTGATATTCTGTTCAGGAAATTTCCCCCTGTGGCCATTTGTTCTAGGTTCTTCCCCTATTTTCTCTTCTATTTGTTTCACTGTAACTGGTTTCATGTTGTGGTTCTTGATCCACGTGGACTTAAACTTTGTACAAGGAGATAAGAAAGAATCTATTTGCATTCTTCTACATGCTGGCCTCCAGTTGAACCAGCACTATTTGTTGAAAATGCTGTTTTTTTTCCCCATTGGATGGTTTTAGCTCTTTTATCAAAGATCAAGTGACCATAGGTGTGTGGGTTCACTTCTGGTTCTTCAATTCTATTCCATTGATTGACCTGCCTGTCTCTGTACCAATGCCATACAGTTTTTATCACGATTGCTCTGTAATACTGCTTGAAGTCAGGGATGTTGATTTCTCCCATCAGTTCTTTTATTGTTGAGAATAGTTTTCCTTACCTTGGGTTTTTGTTATTCCAAATGAATTTGCAAATTGCTCTTTCTAACTATGTGAAGAACTGAGTTGGAATGTTGATGAGGATTGAATTGAATCTGTAGATTGCTTTTGGCAAGATGGTCATTTTTATTATATTAATCCTGACAACCCATGAGCATGGGAGATCTTTCCATCTTCTGAGATCTTCTTCAATTTCTTTCTTCAGAGACTTGAAGTTCTTGTCATACAGATCTTTCACTTGCTTAGCTAGAGTCACACCAAGGTATTTTATATTACTTGAGACTATTATGAAGGGTGTCATTTCCATAATTTCTTTCTCAGCCTGATTTTCCTTTGATTAGAGGAAGGCTATTGATTTATTCGAGTTAATTTCATATCCAACTACTTTGCTGAAGTTGTTTATAAGGTTTAGGAGTTCTCTGGTGGAATTTTTGGGGTCACTTAAGTATACTATCACCTCATTGGCTAATAGTGATATTTTCACTTCTTCCTTTTGAATTTGTATCCCTTTGACCTTCTTTTGTTGTCTAATTTCTTTGGCTAGGACCTTGAGTACTATATTGAATAGGTAGGGAGAGAGTGGGCAGTCCCTGATTTTAGTGGGATTTTAGTGGGATTGCTTCAAGTTTCTCATCATTTAGTTTGATGTTGGTTACTGGCTTGATGTAACAATGTTTAGGTTTGGGTCCTGAATTCCTCACGTTTCCAAGACTTTTATTATGAAGGAGTGTTGAATTTTGTAAAATGCTTTCTCGGCATCTAATGAAATGATCATTTGTTTTTTTTTTTCTTTCAGTTTTTTATATAGTGGATTACATCGTTGGATTTCTGTGCATGAAACCATCCCTGCATCCCTTGCATGAAGCCTACTTGATCATGATGGATGACAGTTTTGGTCTGTTCTTGGAATCAGTCTGTGCGAATTTTATTGAGCATTTTTGCATTGATAATCATAAGTAAAATTGGTCTGAAGTTCTCTTTCTTTGTTGGACCTTTGTGTGGTTTAGGTATGAGCACACTTGTGGCTTCATAGAACAAATTGGGTAGTGTTTCTTCTGCCTCTATTTTGTGGAATAGTTTGAAGTGCTGTTATTAGGTCTTCTTTGAAGGTATGATAGAATTCTACACTAAACCCATCTGATCTTGGGCTTTTTTTGATTGGAAGACTTTTAACAACTGCTTGTATTTCTTTAGGGGTTATTGGACTGTTGAGATGGTTTATCTGATCCTGATTTAACTTTGGCACCTGGTATCTGCCTAGAAAAGTTTCCATTTCATCCAGATTTTCCAGTTTTTTTTGAGTATAGGCTTTTGTAGTAGGATATTATGAGCTTTTGGATTGACTCTGATTCTGTCATTATGTGTCCCTTTTCATTTCTGAATTTGTTAGTTTGGATACTCTCTCTGTGCCCTCTCATTAGTCTGGCTAAGGGTCTATCTATCTTGCTGATTTTCTCAAAGAACCAGCTCCTGGTGTTGTTGACTCTTTCTATAGTTCTTTTGTTTCTACTTGGTTGATTTTAGCCCTGAGTTTGATTATTTCTTGCTGTCTACTCCTATTGGGTGTATTTGCTTCTTTTTATTCTAGAGTTTTCAGGTGTGCTGTCAAGCTGCTACTCTATGCTCTCTCCAGATTCTTCTTGAAGGCACTCAGAACTATGAGTTTTCCTTTTAGCAGTACTTTCATTGTGTTCCATAAGTTTAGGTATAAGGGCCTTAATTTTCATTAAATTCTAAAAAATCTTTAATTTCTTTCCTTATTTCTTCCTTGGCCACGTTATCATTGAGTAGAGCTTCCGTGTGTATGTGGGCTTTCTGCTGTTTTTGTTGTTATTGAGGTCCAGCCTTAGTCTGTGGTTATCTGATAGGATACATGGCATTATTTTAATCTTCTTTTATGTGTTGAGGCCTGTTTTGTGACTGTTTTATATGGTCAATTTTAGAGAAGGTACCATGAGGTGTTGAGAAGAAGGCAAATTCTTTTGTTTTAGGATGAAATGTTCTATAGATTAAATCCATTTAGTTCATAAATTGTTAGTTTCCCTGTGTCTTTGTTTAGTTTCTATTTCCATGATTGGTTCATTGGTGAGAGTCGGGTATTGATGTCTCCCACTACTATTGTGTGAGGTGCAATGTGTGCTTTGAGTCTTAGTAAAGTTTCTTTTATGAATGTGGGTGCCCTTGCATTTGGAGCATAGATGTTCAGAATTGAGAGTTCATCTTGGTAGATTTTTCCTTTGATGAGCATGAAGTGTCCTTCCTTATATTTTTTGACAACTTTTAGTTGAAAGTCGATTTTACTTGCTATTAGAATAGCTACTTGAGCTTGTTTCTTGAGACCATATGCTTGGAAAATTTTTTTCCAGTCTTTTACTTTGAGGTAGTGTCTTTCTTTGTCACTGAGGTGTGTTTCCCATATGCAGCAAAATGGTGGGTCCTGTGTATGTATCTAGTCAGTTAGTCTACATCTTTTTATTGGGGAATTGAGTCCCTTGATATTAAATGATATTAAGGAATAGTGATTGTTGCTTCCTGTTATTTTTATTGTTAGAGGTGGAATTATGTTTGTGTGGCTATCTTCTTTTTAGTTAGTTAAAAGAAGATTACTTTCTGCTTTTTCTAGGGTGTAGTTTCCCTCCTTGTGTTGGAGTTTTCCGTTTATTTTCCTTTGTAGGGCTGGAGTTTTAGAAAGATATTGTGTAAATTTGGTTTTGTCATGGAATATCTTGGTTTCTCCATCTATGGTAATTGATAGTTTTGCTAGGTATAGTAGCCTGGGCTTGCATTTGTGTTCTCTTAGTGTTGGTATGACATCTGCCCAGGACCTTCTAGCTTTCACAGTCTCTGTTGAGAAGTATAGTGTAATTTTGATAGGTCTGTCTTTATATGTTACTTGACCTTTTCCCCTCACTACCTTTAATATTCTTTCTTTGAAGACATTTACTGGCCCCTTAAGTTGGGAATCTTCACTCTCTTCTATACCTATTATTCTTATGTTTGAACGTCTCATTGTGTTCTGGATTTCCTGGATATTTTTGATTAGGAGCCTTTTTCATTTTGCATGTTCTTTGACTGTTGTGTCGATTTTCTATTGTAATTTCTGCCTCTGAGATGCTCTCTTCTATCTCTTGTATTCTGTTGGTGATGCTTACGTCTATGACTCCTAATGTCTTTTTAAGGGTTTCTATCTCCAGGGTTGCCTGCCTTTGTGATTTCTTTATTGTTTCTATTTCCATTTTTAGATGCTGGATGGTTTTGTTCAATTCCTTTACCTGCTTGGTTATGCTTTCCTGTATTCCTTTAAGGGAATCTTTGTTTGCTCTTTAATGGCTTCTATTTCTTTACCTGTGTTCTCCTGTATTTCTTAAAGAGAGTTATTTATGTTCTTCTTAACATCCTCTATTATCATCATAGGATGTGATTTTTAAATCAGAATCTTGCTTTTCCTGTGTGTTGGGGTATCCAGGGCTTGTTGTGGTGGGAGAACTGGGTTCTGAAGATGCCAAGTAGCATTGGTTTCTTTTTCTTAGGTTCTTATGCTTGCCTCTCACCATGTGGTTATCTCTGCTGTTAGCTGGTCTTGCTATTGTTGTCTGTGGCTTGTTCCTCCTGTAAGCCTATGTGTTAGCACTCCTCGGAGAGCAGCTTTCTCTGAGCAGGACTTGGGAATAGAGATCTGTGGCCCAGGATCAGCTCCAGGGTGCAGACAGAAACTGGAAGGATCCTGTCCCAACCTGTTCCTTGGTTCCTGTGTTCTTAGGGCTCTAGGTGGGTCCTTCTTGGGCCAGGTATTTGAGAAGTGGTGGTCTTACCTGAACTCTCACGTATGTCAGCACTCCTGGGATCTGGGTACAGGGAGCTGTAGCTCAGGGTCAGCTCCAGGTACAGAAGAAAACCAAAAGCCCCCCCCCCCAATTTCTTATTAATTACATTTTCCTAAGGCTTCACCAATAGGCCTCTTCTTTCCCATTCCTTAGGCATTACATTTCCTCCCATAGTTACACCATGCTCATTGTTTCCAACTTCTTGTCCCAAGTTAATCCTCAAACCTAGATTTCTAACTACTACCTTCTCAAACAGAACAACTTCCAAAGCCAAAAACTCGACAAAATGGAACTTGTCCCTGATGAGCAGAGCTGGAGATTCTGGACACAGTTGTGTTTCTTGATTCTTGTTCACCCTGTGTGTTCACTTAGTCCCCACCAGAGCAATGTCACTCGACTGGGTCATTGATTTTTCTTCTGTTGTGAATTGTAATGCAAATATCTGTGTTTTCCAATGGTGACTCATGTGAAAGGGTCATTTGACCTCCAAAAGGGTCATGACCCAAAGGCTGAGACCTACTGCTATAGCAGATAAATCTAGCAGATGTAGGAGATGTGGCTCTTGTCCAGAGCTATATAGCAGGTGAGCATGTTAGGTGAGTTTCTCAAGTTCAGAACATACTTAACAATCACATTTGTAGTGCATGGCACAATGCCCTAACATGGAAAGTGTTTGTAAGATGTCTGTGATATATTATTTTAAATAATAACATCAATCACATGAGGTTAATACAGTTATTGTATGACCATTTTACTTCCTACTGCCCCAACTGGAGTCTGTTCCAAAAACAAAGCTAACATTCTGTTCATTTCACTTGATACTCACCATTGGTCCTGATACCTGAGGTGTGTTCACCAACCTTGTTATGTCTGTTAACTGTAACTACCAACAAAATCAACAGAAGCCTTCTCTCCTGATTCAATCAAGCAGTAACAAAGACCCCTAAGTAATGAAAATGATCATTAATGAGATAAGAGCATTCATATACATAGAGTGAGGGTCTCATCGGCCATTCTTTTCCCTAGCCATGGTCTGCTCATCAGAGGGAAGGAATGTAATCAGTCTTTAGAGTCCATTCCAGATTTGTCTTTGCATTAGAATACAGGATGAATTATTCATTTGTGTGCATGTAAAGCTATGTCTATATCTATCTTTAATCTTTGTTCTTAGTCAAAAGCATACAGCTTGTGTATACTGTATAAAACTTCCATTTTTCCCTTGACATAATGTCTTGGACATCTTTTCATGTCAGTTCAGATAGACCTATCATGTTCTTTGACATATTTGTGTGACATCGAAGGTTTTGATGTTTATTTAACCATCCTCTCTTGATTGACATTTAATTTGTTTTCAGCTTTGTTCTTGAGTGTGCTTGTACTTATATAACTTTTCTCTATAATAGTGTCTAGGAGCTAATTACTATGTCATGGAGGTGTAAGTGAAAAGGATTTTAGACATGTTCTGAAATTTACTCCCAAATGGGGCCACACATTTCTACCTGTTCCCTTTATATACATGTTCAAAGACATTCATTTCTCACAGCCGGCATAGCACAGAACATAAAGCTGTATCAAATTCCTTGACTTAGAGGGGTGATTGTCACCTGGGAAGGGTTTTTCCATTTGCTTCTAGAGGGCTTCGTAGGCATCTCAGCCATGGCTGTGTCTAAATTCAACAAGTTTGTCAGTTCTCAGTGTCTTCTTCATAGGATGAACCTTCTATATAGTTTGTTTTGTCTTCCAAGGCATTTGATCTTCTGAGAAGAGAGTCACTAATTTTATTGAATTCAGAAGAATTAGGAAAGTTTCTATATCTCCCACCTTCTTGAGGATGTAGGTTTCAGTGTCTAGGTCAATAATTTCCAAGCCTGGCTGGTCTTTCTGTTTTCTTAAGGTGTTCAAAAGACAGCAAAAATAACATCAATGTATTTCCCAGCACTGAACCAGATCCAATAGGACCATGAGTTAAGGGGATCCATGTATTTGAAAGCCTTCTTTAATTCTCATGCTTCTGGTATGTGGGCTGCAAACTGAGGACTATCAATACATATATAGGTTCAAATATTGGTTATAGCACACCAGATAACATGCACAGGGCCCTGCACCCTGGAATTCCTGAGATTCATCCCCTAGATAGCGTCTACATGAGTTGGAGGCCTTATGTGCTCCTTCCTCTTTTGAACATCTAATAGTTGCCAAAATAAGTGTAGCAGATGTCAACTGTGAAACCCTGATTTATATCCAGCCATCACAGCTAAAATAGAGTTGAAACAGAACAAACCTTGCAGCTTTAGCCTGTTTCCATGGTGTTGTTTCTCCAAGCTCTGGTAAGTTTTCTCCTTTGTTATCCTACCACCTGTGAAATCTGAGCTACAGTGAAAAAGCATTTGGAGCCTCCAAGTAACTGACACAGATTTGGCTTTGCTAAGCTGTGAGGTGAGCAGTCAGCAGTGGCAGCAAGGATGAGGTGAGGGTGGGAATGTATCTTAGGAGGTCACATGTAAAAATGGGGTCTGAGGCCAATGGTCTAGGTACTTGCCAATGTTGTACTTAATAGTGATGATCCACTGTGTCTCCATCCATGAGATACAATGGTGGTGACTGTCAGGGAGGTGTTGGTCAGGAATTAAGTGGGCAATTCTTATGCAAAGCATAGCATCTGGCAATAAAATGTTCTATGTTTTTTTATGATGTGAGAATTGAGTCTTGATGAGTCACCGAGGATTAAGTCAAAACAGAGAAGAAACCAACTTGAAAGTGGGAGGACTGAATTTGGGGAAAAGACTAGAAACACACACTTACAGCACATTTGGAACTAGGACTGTTTCAGTTCCCTGTGGCTGTAACAGATTAGCACAAGCTCAGAAGTTTGTTACATCACATTTCTCAAGGTCAGGAGGCTGCACTGGCCTAAAGGAATAAACTAATGATGGCAACAGCACATAGATCATTCTGGAAACTCTGGAAGAGAAAGCATTCTCATGTTTGCTCCATCTTTGAGAGGCCACCTCATTTGTTTGTTCCTCCAACTCCCAAGCCAGTGATGTAATTAATACCACTTCAGAAGTTCCCCCATTCCGTCAGTCCCATTGTAAGCCCCAGTTGTTATGATGATTTCATGAATTTATCTATATGTCTAGATGCATAAATGTATATGCTAGTTATTTGAAGTTTTGGTTCATTAGTTATGTATCAATAGGATTATAGAATTAGAAAGTTGAAGGGCTGGAGACATGACTTAGTCCCAGAGTGTTTGCCATTTACAAGTCTTTGGGTCCATGCTTCACTATTACAAAATAAAATATTAGCCTTTAAATGTCAGAAGTATAACATCTTCCTATGTTTCCAACCCTAATGCTCCTGCCTCCCTCATTAACTTAGAAAAATTCTCATGATTACACTGACTCTACCCAGAGAATTCAGAATAATCCCCATCTTAATATTGTAATCCTAGTCAGTTACAAAACCCCCTTTGTAGTAGAAGATAAAGTGTTCATAGGTTCTGGAGATGTGGGGTGCATAGCTGCAGAGGACATTTTCCTGCTTGCCCTGAAGACTAAGAGTCTAAACCTAAGAACAAAAGTGACTCATAGGACATATAAATTATGTCTGTCTGTCTTGTCTCCCTTTTGTCTTTCCTCTCCATGTCTCTCATCTATCTATCTATCTATCTATCTATCTATCTATCTATCTATCTATCTATCTATCATCTCTCTACATGTGTATATGTGTGTGTGGGTTTTTATATTCTATCTGTAAAACCAAGGGCATGCAAAAATAGTGTTCTTTTCTAGATTGATTTGAACATTATTCACTCATGAAAATTTGTAACTTTATATTGATTCTGTGTGAATTTCACATCATATACCCCAATCTCACTCATCTCCCTGTTTCTTCATATCTGCCCTCTCCCTTTGCAACCTCCTCTAAAAAGAAATAAAAAAATTAAATTTTAAAGCAAAACAAAACAAAAACAAAATCCTGTCGTGGAAGCTGTAGTGTGTCACAGTGTGTCCCACAGTACACCCTTTTGTTCACACATCTTTACTTGCAAAGGTTCATTTCAATGCATCTGTTTGCAAGGCCTCTTGCTTCTGCTACACTTTTGATACTAAATATTCTCTGGTACTCCTCTCAGATATCCTGTTGGTGCCCTTTGGATTGGCAGGACTGGCCCCTTCACTTGCTTCAGCAGGTCACAGACAGAGTAGATACAGGGGAGGGTCAACTCAAAGCCTTGTATCTGGGCCTGGATGGTAGTTGAGTTAGTCATCCTACCAGCTCTCCTGCACCCACACCAACAGGGCAAGCACTCCAGGATTGCTCTGGCTAGCTCACTCAATGTAGTAGTCAAAGAGGTGGGGCCAGATCTCTAGTTCTCACATCCTGGGGAGGCCAGCTCATCCACTCCCTCACATGCAACCAGAGCCAGCTCTACCATGTTGTCTAGGTGAGGTGTAGTCTCACTCTCCCAAATGCCGCAGTTAGTGAGGGACAGGACCAGCTCTCTTGCTCTCATGAACTTGGGTCTCTCTCCTTCCTGCAAGAATAGAGAGAGGGGAAGATGGAAGGCATTTCTTTCTCACCCACACCATCCCAAACAGACAATGGGTAGGGCCAGCAGTCCTGCATGCATGCCTCTGAGATGGCTCACTCTACTGTGCTGCCCAGGTGAAGCTCAGGTTTACTTTCCTGAGTGCTGCAGCCAATGAGGGCCAGTTCTGCACAGCCCTTGGGTGTCAACATGGTCCCAGGTAGCAGCTGAGACCAGGGATGTATACAGTGCCTTTGGGGATAACATAGGCCACAGGCCCAGACAGGTCAGCACTGTCCACAACTTTATCAATGCCTTAGGTGGCAGGGCAGGCCCTTTACATCAGGCTGCTACTCACAACCCCACATCTCCAATTTTATCTCTTTTCATAGAGCTTAAAACATTTTGTTTCTCTTTTTCTTTCATCTGTCCACTATATTCTTGCACTTCAAATTGGCTCCCACTGAGGGAAGGCCACTTAGCAGGTGGGGTTCTGGGTGTCCCCCTCCATACCCCCAGCACCACATGGTTGTGGGCAGGCTCACTAATGAAATCTTAAAGTGGGGGTGTAGACATAAGACCCTGATAAAAAGAAATACATTTTTCCCCATTATTTTCTTCAAGTCATGATTCAGCAAACTTTCAGGACATTCCTACAATGTTCCAAGCACAGAGCTAGGAGGACTTCACAGCTCAGTGAGAACAGCACACTACACTAATCCTGCTGTGGAGTGGGGATCCTTCTAAGGACACTGTGGATATGAAAGCAGGAATCATGTATTTGGGAAGTAAATTTGGTAAAAATAGCATTCCAGAAAAGGCAAACCTTTAGCTGAGTCTTGAAGGATGGCAAAGTAATAACTTAGTCAAGAAAACCAAACGATGGGAAGGTGGCTATTCCCTGTCCTTCATCCAGGGAGTATGCTGATTTCCTCCATCACCACCTGGGCATATGTCCATCATGATAGGAAGATACATCTAGCTCAGAAGGAAGAAAAACCAGCTTTACTCTGTCTCTCAAAAACCTTTCTCCTGTCACTAAACTTAATCCAGAAAGTATTTAAAGTATTTATTGAATTTGAGGCTTAAAAACCCATCTAAAAGTGAGCTCATCTAAAAGTGGTATATATATATATATATATATATATATATATATATATATATATATATATATATATATATATATATATATATCAGAGAAGAGAGAACAAAAACTATAAGAGCCAGAGGATGGGGAGGAACATTGAGAAATGCTGTGGCTGCTGCACTCATGAACTCATAGCAATTGGGGTTATCTGTACAAGACTCGCACAAGATGAAGCCAGTTAAAATTCCAGCATGGTGTTGGGGAGGGGGATTCCTAAGGGCCCTTTCCCTAACTGAGAATCTACTGCTAGATAATAGTTACTAGGGGAGAGAGTGTTCCTTTGGGCTATGACTGCTAGTAGGTTGCCCTCACCCCACTGAGTTATGGGTAGTCATCAGGCTCAGTAGGTTATAAAAAGTAGGACATGAAATTGGGAGGGAGATACACTGGAAGGATACCTGGAAGGATTGGGCGGATGGAGGAGGTAGTGAATATGGCCAAGATACATTGCATGCATTATGAAAAAACAGAGTAAATAAAAATAACATTGAGAAAAGCAACTCAGGTGCAGAAGCAGGGTTTTAGTCCTCAAGTAAGGCACTCAAGAGATATTTACATATTTAAAATGGTTTATAATTATGGGCTTTGCAACCTGGCAGCTCATGTTTAAATGCTCAGTGTTAATAGCACCTCACGTAGCCTCTGTTTGCTTGTTTTCCTACCTACAAAGTGAGATAATGAGAATGTAGTCATCCTTGATTGTCTGTGGGGATTCAGTGAGTTCTATCGATTCACACCATGTGAGTGAATCACAGTAAAATTCGTTACTTGCTCACTGCCACTCTTCCCCGAATTACCACAGTAAACTAGGTGTTTGGTAAATGTTTAATGACTCAGATTATATGTAGTCTTTGATCAGCAAGAAGCCTCAATAGCCCCACAGGGGGTTGTTTTTTCTTCTGGTTTTTCAGTTAAGAAAGCAGAGTGCAAGATGTGAGAAGGCCACGGGATGGATCAAGATGGCCCCATCAATAGTTAGAATCCATGTGTCTAGACTATCAGCCTAACGTATCCAGTCTATAAGAAGGCAAGGGAGGGCAGTAGGAATGTGGTGGACAGATTGAGGGGTTTTAGGATCAGCCATGCTTTCCACCAAGGAGTTCATAGGGAATTCCAGGTGTCTGAAGTCAGAAGCTGTGAAAGACCTTCAAAAGAAAAATGAAAAGCACAGGTTTTGTTTTGAGGGTTTAAGTTGGGCGATTTGCTTTATTTTTTAATTAGTTTATAATGTTAGGTTCTGTTAGGGCATTTAAAAAATACCCTCTTTCTCTCCTATCCCCTTGACCACCTCTTGCATGTAGTCTGCTTGTAGCTCTGTCACATGTTCTACTGCACTGTTGTCTTTTTGTAGCCCTGTCATGGTTCTACTCCCTACTCCCAGCAGCAGCAGCTCTTCTTCCCGCTCATGGTCTCCTTTCTGACACCGTGGCTTTCACCTCCACTCTTTTCCATTCACACATAAATATCTACTCATAACAATGTTACAAGCTAGAATCTGTACATGAGACGGAACATGTAATTTTTGCCTTTACCTTGCTTAATAGAACTCTTTTCAGAATTATCTGTTTTCCTAAAAAAAAGTTACAATTTCGTCTTTTAGCTGAACAAAATTCCATTGTTTGTCTGTATCACATTTTCATTATCCATTCATCTGCTGATGGAAATCTGGACCGGTTCCATTTTCTTGCTTTTGTGAATAATGCATTGATAAACACGGATGTGCAGATAACTGTGCAGTGTGATATCTAGACAGGTATCCAGGAGTTATACTTAATTTGTATGATACCTCTACTTTTACATTTTTGAGGAATTTACATACTGATTCCTATAATGGCTGAACCAGATTATACTCTCACCCAGTATCAGTGAATACAAGTCCCTGCTCCCCACCACCCTTGGTAGCATTTGTTACTGCCTCTCTTCTTGACTTTTTATCTCATCCTCAAACCATGGTATCTTGTGTTGTCAGATATTCAAGGTTCTATTCAGCTACCAAATATTGACTAAACTATTTGCCTGGTTATTTTCAGGACCTATTCAGATGTCATTTACACACATATGAATATATAACTTACAAGTCGTGTGCCAGAACACTTCATCCCAGGCCACAGTCAATTTACTTATCTGGAGGAAATTCTAGATAAACAAAACCAACTAGAACCCCACAGTATGTATATTACTTTTTTTCTATGATGAATGTATTGGAGGTATCCCTCTCCTTCTTGGGTTCTTTCTGAAGAATGAGATTGCAAAGAGGAATACAGGTAGAATGTACCTGTGTAGCTTCACCTCTTATTATCCCAGTCTGGAGATACTGGTTCCTACTATTTCTGCTAGTTTCACAACAGTCTAGTGTGGTACTGAGTTCTGTAAACAAATTGATTCCTTTAAAGAAATTTTCCTCAGAACCTCACCCACCAGCATCATCCCCAAACTCTGAGGCTTGACTCAGGTCACTCAGTTCACTGGCTTTCCCTCCATGTCTCGCTCTCAATGAAGCTTCTCATCCCAGAGGAAGAGGACCATAACAGAAGCCAAAATTAGTTAAAATGCAGAGGGTCTGTGTAGGGTTCCCAGTTCCAACTGGCATGTAAGTGGATATTAGCCAAAAAACCCAAGATACAGTCCACAGAACTCGAAAGGTCAACAAGCTGACGTCCCAAGTGAGGATGTCTCAGTCCCACTTGGGAGGAAGAAGAAAGCAACCACAAGGGGGATTGGAGGGAGAGACAGTGGAGGGAAAGGAGAAGGGGATGGGGGGAGAGGGGAACATGATCTGTGATTGGGTACTGAAGACCTGAGGGCCAGCGGAAAGAAAGCAGAAAGAATGGGAACAGGTGACCTCAGGAGGAAGGAGGTTAAGAGGATGCTCTAGAATGTACCAGAGACCTGGGAAGTGGGAGATCCTTAGGACTCAAAGAGGGGAGGGACCCTACAGTGGGGAGAGGGAACTTATTGAACCCACCTCCAATAGAGAGAAAAGGCATCAAGTGAGGGATGGGGTTGCTATCCCACAGTCAAAACTCTGACCCATAATTCTTGCTGTCTGAAAGAAATGCAGGGATGGAAATGGAGAAGAGCCCGTGGAAAAGAAGGTCCAGCAACAGACCCAAAGTGGGATCCAGCTTAAGGGGAGACCCCAAGACCTGACACCATTACTGAGGCTATGAGGTATTCACACAAAGGGACCGATCATGGCTGCCCTCCAAAAGATCCAACAAGCAGCTGAAAGAGTCAGATGCAGATATGTGCACCCAATCAATAAACAGAAGCTGCTGACCCCTGTGGTTAAATTAGAGAAAAGCTGGAGGAAGCTGAGGAGGAGGGCAACCCTGTATGAGGACCAGCAGTCTCAATTAACCTGGACCCCCAAAATCTCTCTGACACTGGATCAGCAACCAGGCAGCATACACCAGTTGAGATGAGTCCTCCAACACATATACAGTAGAGGACTCCTGGGTCTGGGTACAATCAGAAAAGATTCACCTAACCCTCAAGAGACTGGAGGCCCTAGGAAGTTTAGAGGTCTGGTAGGGTGGGGACTCCTTGTGGAGATGGGGGTCGGGGGAGGAAGTATGAGATGCAGAACAGGAGGGGATTAAAAAATGAAATGCGAGTCCTATGCCTGGGGCTCAGTACACATGGTAGAAGAGGGGACAGAAAGAGTGCATGAACAAGGACCAGACGTCTGCAGCAAGATCGTGTCACCTATGTATGACAGGGAAGCTGCGCCTATGAAATCCCAACACTATGGTTTCTTAAACAAGACATGCACAATGGCAATACCAGATGACATGCCAACATAAGTAGGGGAAATCTCACAGTCCCCACCCCTAGATGAAAAGCTATCGGCAATTAATGGCTACTGAGAAAGAATCAGTCTTATCTTGGTATGAGCCTCCTCATAGGTTATCCAGCCCTACAAACACACACACACACACACACACACACACACACACACACACACACATGCACACTTAATCCAACAGGTTGTATATGTGTGTAACAATAATAATTAAAGAAGAGGTTATTATGTGGGAGACACGGGAGACATCAGAGTCAGAGATGAATAGAAATGATGTAAATATAGTACTCAAATATGGAATTCTCAAAAGAAAAACTTAATGTTTAGTTTTTGCTACCTATCTTTAAGGGTCTTGGCTATCTTTAAGGGTCAACTTGGCACAGCCTACAGTCATCTGAGAAGGGAGTCTCAGTTGAGGAGTTACTCAGATCATATTGGCCTTCCAACATCTTTGGAGGACTGTTTCGATTGTAAATTGATGTAGAAGGGCTGTGGTGATTTGAATAAAAATAGGACCCGTAGGCTCATGGATTTGAAAACTTAGTTGCCAAGGATTGACAGTATTTGGAAGGATTCCAAAGGTGAGGAGGTGTGGAGGAAGTGTGTCACTTGGGGTGGGCTTTGAGGTTTCAAAAGCCCATGCCAGGCCAAGGCTTTCTCTCTCTGCCTTCAGATCAGAAGGTAACTCTCAAATACTTCTCTACCACAACACCTGCTCTGCCTTTCACCGTGCTTCTGCCCCGTCATGATGATAATGGATTAAGTCTCTGGAATTGTAAGCTAACCCCCAATTAAAATGCTTTTCTTTTTATAAAAATGACTATGGTCATAATATCTCTTCAAAGCAATAGAGCAGTGACTAAGGCAAGGGCCCAGCCTGCTGTGGGAGATACCATTCCCTGGGCAAGTGGTCCTGGTCTACATAAGAAAGAAGAGAAGGAAGAGCATATGAGCGAGCAGGCAAGCAGCATCCCTTGGTTGGTTCTGCAGTACTTTCTCAGCTATGGGTGAGCTCTTTGGTCAGAGGCAATGTTAAATGGATTAGCAGGCAGGATCACCTTTAATTGCCCACCTTGAGTTCTTGCCTCGACTTCCCTCACTGATGGGCTGTGTCCTGAAATGAATTCTTTCCTCCAACAGGTTGCTTTTGTCTACAGTGCTTTCTCACAATGAACTAAACTAGAACACTAACCAAAATCCTGCTGACCCTGATCCAGATTTTCCATGGCCCCTTACGATTGGGTTTCTGCACTCTCATACCCTCCTTAGAACAAGCCCTGGCCATTTCTTTGATCTCACAATGTCCAGTAAACTTCTGTTTCTTATTGTATTCTTATCTTCTTTTCTCTGGGATCCAGCCACTCAACTCCCAGTCTAGAAGGCATCTCCACTTTCCTTTGCAGCGTATCTAACTCGAAGGACTGTGAAGCCTATCTGGGTCTCTGTTGCACCTCAGTATCCAATGTTATTTATGACATTTGGTAAGAAGTTAGTAAATGGAATTGAATAAGAATTGAATAAGAATATTGCAGAGTGAGTTGGTCCATGAGCAAAGATGGGAGAGGAGCAGTGATAAAGCATCAGCTATGTGTCTGGAATTTCAAACAGTGTTCAGCACTTGCTAGTTTGTTTTCTTTTTCTCTATGCGAATCACACATTATGCATGATGTTGTTATATAGAGGAGTATTGCTGCCATTTTATAGCAAAAATGTAGACTAAGAAATTAAGCAGCTCTGTGTGGATTGCAAAGCTAGTGTGTCGGATCACAGAATACTTCATGTATATAAAATGCTATTGTCCATGTTTATTTTATAAAGAATTCTTTGGAGCTGTAGAGCAAGAAGACATGGTCTCTGTTCTTGGGGAGTTCAAATTACTTAAAAGAAACAAATAGGACTTTATGAACTATATAGAGTGATCGGAGATGACAAGAGAGACCCAAGCAAGGTGGTAGAGAAACAGCAGTCTAATGTCGGAGTGGTGGCAGTGCACACCGTTAATCCCAGCACTTGACAGTCAGAGGCAGGCTGATCTCTGTTAGTTTAAGGCCAGCCTGGTCTACAGAGCAAGTTCCAGGACAGCCAGGGCTACACAGAGAAACCCTGTCTCAAAGCAAAACAAACAAACAAACAAACAAACAAACAAACAGAAAAGGAATGGTCTAAAGACTCTGAGGCTATGGGTCTAGGTAGGGTAAATGTTGGCCAGCATGCATGAAGCTCTTAGTGTATTCCCTAGCACTCCAGAAACTGCATGGTGGCACTCAAACGTAATCCCAGCACTTGGGAGGAGGAGGAGGAGAAAGAGGAGAAGGAGAATGGGAAAGAGGAGGAGGAGGAGGGAAAGGGGGAGGAGGGGAAGGAGGAGCAGGAGGAGGTGGCAGTGGCAGAAGGAGCAGAAGTTTAAGGTCATCTTTGGCTACACAGTGAATTCAAGGACAGTCTAGGATATATCCTATCTATCATATATCCCTGTATAGGATATATGAGATCCAGAAAAGGATAAAGAAAAAAAAAGGAAGGAAGGGCAGATTGGGTTGACTGGTATTTTATCTGAGCTTAGGACTTTTCTGTTGTCCCACTGAGAAATATATTTTAGAAAATAATGAAGAATTGTCTAGTAGAGACCCTTGAGGCTGGAATTGACACCCTGAATCTGAAATTCCTCTTTAAGAACTGAATTGCACTTTGAAGAAGAGGCTATAGAAAATATATTGGAGTTCTCTCTTCCTGATTGTAAATTAACTATCCCTTGTTTGAGGCACTTCTTGGATGCTGAGCCATAAATATCAAGGATTTGTGCTCAGATTTAGGCAAAGCTATGAATAGGCCTTCCCTGTGGTCACTGGGAAACCTAGACAGTCCCGGCTCTGCATTGTAGGGAGGAACATGGAACTAGCTGGGGTAGAGCTGGTGCTGGTTTCTATCAATAGGGAGGGAAGTATGACACTCAGGATAGATAGCGTCAAAGGAGAGGTGTGTTGCAACTTTCTTCATTTTAGCTGCCTATTTATGCTCTCTGCACCTCTAAAGCCTCCTATTTACTGCTAGTGGCAGAGTGGTTATATGTTTTTCAATACTCCTAGAGCTATACTAACATGCTTTACACTGTGTGTTTGCATGTTCACATATGCATTCTTGCCTGTGAATGTGTGTCTATGTGTGCAGAAAGAAATGAGGAGGCAAACACCCTATGTGAGTGAAAGAGATATTATGTTCTTAGTTCTTATAGAAATCAGAGCCCAACTCCTAGATGATAAGAAGAAATCTAGAAGCAGGAGGAGGAGGAGGAGAAGGAGGAAGGCTGTGATATGCTTGCTGTTTTTTATAGCTAAATTTTCTATCAGCCTTAGCCAATATCATTATTTTACAGGTGAGGGTAAGTTTAGGAGGTAAAGTCATGCAGTCCAAAAGAGTCTGGAGAGAAGCCTAGGAGACATTAGACAGGAATGCTAGTACCAGTGGTTCAGCAGTGTGGCTCTTGATTCTGTATTGCAAAGCGTGGAATACAAGAGACAGCTAAAGAGTTGCCCAGTTTTGCGCACCCAGCAACAAGGCAGAATGAGTTAGATTGAATGAATTTAGGTTGCTGTATCACTTCCCACAGCAGCATGTTTTGATTTTTTTTCTCTAGGTGGATAAAGCATCAGGTGTGGAAACTGAATAGGGTCGGCCCTTAAAAACTGGACAAGAATATGCATGCAATATGAGCACATAGAGACAAAACCTTAGAAGATGTGTTTCTGCAAGCATTCATCTCAGCTGCCTTAACTTTGTGATCAGAGACTGTCCACCCAGGAACTCAAGGGCTCTTCTTCAGGGCCCTGCAGACCCTAAGCCCTTCTGACAATGGGAAGAATGAGCTCAGGACGAGTCATGATGGTTTGGGAAACCAGTTGCAAAAACTCACTGTTGAGCTCTTATTGTGTGTGAGTGCACATGTGTGTGTTGATCAATGCTGTGTTCTGTTCTTCACGCTGGTTTTGTAGACTAGAAAGATGAGGCCGAGGCCTTGCATGGAAGAAAAGGCAGGGTGTTTCAATGACACAACACATGATCAGAATATGTTGCAACACACCAGGGGACAGAACTGTGACAGTCCTGTGCATAGCACAGGGTGGGGGAGGTCACAAGACATTATAGTGCCACTAGTCCACCATCATTTCTCCTGCACACGACTCAAGCATAGGTAAATGTACTTACTGAGAACCAAGGGTAGATCAGAGTAAACACTCCCTTCATCATTCATGAAGGGACAGGCAATTCATGTAGGCCTACTGTGTGAATACATAAAGCAAAGGAGGAAATAATGATTTTTTTTTTAATTTCAGAATATTTCAGCAGTAGCATTTGCTGATGCGTGAGGTCTTCCCTGAGCCAAGGGCAGAGCTGAGACATTACTGAGCCTCTGAGGAGGGTGAGAGAAGGACACACAGTGGGTGGCCACAGGGAACTGGCCTGGCCTGTGAACAGAGGGCTTGCTGATCTCCAATCAAATGGCTGCCCTGCAAGACTTGCAGCCCCTCTCTTCAGGATCACAGGTAATAAGGTAGGGCTGATGTTAATGGTTTATGACACGAATTCATTTTGAGAACTATATGCTTCAGCCATTGCTTTTATTTTTCAATTTGGATCTGTTGGGTATTAATAGCTTTGGGGCTGTGTTTTCCATTTTAATCTTGCCTTTTCTCATTTCCAAGTAGATTCCTTCTTTCAATTTACACAAACATTAAACCTCCATTTCCTGCCACCCATCACCTCCTCCTTGCTGCTTTCTTGTTCTTTCTGCTGACCTTGTTACAAAACTTTTCTTTAACGTACCTGCTCATACCAGACTTAGCTTCTTAGCCCCACTCATTGCAGTTGCTTCTTGCCTTAGCTACACTTGGTCATTTGTACATTTTTGTCTTCTATGCTAGCCAGCTTTTTTGTTGCTGTGACAAAATGTCTGAGAGATACGATTTCAAGTGAGGAAAGATTTATTTTGGTTCATGGTTTCAGAGGTTGTGTGTGACCTGTGGTCAACTTGTTTCCTGGCTTGAGGTGAGGTGTCTCTCATCACTTTGTGTATTTTCACATATACCTTGCATTCAGGTCTTTGAACAAAAGGAATACATGTCTGTCAGTGCATCTGTTTTCATGTCTGATGAGATGGATGGTATTGGATTCACCGGGGTATGTTCTGACAGGGTACGCTCATTTGAGTCATCTAAAGAACAAACATCTATCTCTTATAATTCTTTCTATTTTTCTCCAAACCACAAAACCAATCACAGGACAGTCAGCATACTCCTCAGTCTTGGCTTTGTAGGGTGGGGACGGATTAGAACCCATGAGAAGACACATCTGCCAGTCACATCATCTAGTTCCAGTTTGTTTGGCCATAGACTCTGAGTAGCTTTGTGTGTGCTCCTGACTCAAGGTTTTACTTTGTTCCTCAGTCCTCAGAATGCAAGATGATGGGTTGAATGGTATCACAGGTTTTTATAATCTTGGAGTTAAAGAAACAAAATGCATGACGGAATAGATGTTAGAAGCTGTGGGAGGCAGTACACATCCATACTCCTGGCTTTTGAGAGGCTGGGGCGTGGAGATCATAAATTTGAAGCCTACCTGGGCTATTTTGTCATTTCTTGTCTCAAAGCAAACAAATAGAAACAAACAAAAAACAGGATCAATGGGTAGCATTACTCCTAGCAAAACAACTTGACAAATAAGCTTTGTAAATGAAGGCGTTCCAACAAAGCAAACGAACCACACGCCCTAAGAATGTCAGACTCTTCTAGGGAGCACACATTATGAGGAGATAAGCACTAAATTTTTAATAGAATTGAAGAAGGAAAGGACTGAGTCTGACCCAGTGGAATGCATGCCTTCAAGAGAAATGGGGATCAGTGGGCTTTGGATCTGAGCAAAGCTTTTCAGTGGGCTTTACCACCGCTTGATAACCACAGAGCCCTTGGCAAGTAACTGATACCCCATAGGGAAAGAGAAGTTCCCTATCAGTTGGTTATAAGACTCATGTATGTATAGCATCCTCAAATGTTATTATTAATGGTGAGAAGAGCTTTTGTCAGCTATAATCATTGGAAGTAGAGTTTGAGGTGGAACTTAGAAGGTGAACACTAATGGAATAGATACAGACAGGTGAGGAGTGAGACATCACTAAAGCCAGGAGCTGAGGAGAATGATGAAGATGAAGCAGGCAGTGGTAATGGTGAGGTAGCTTATGCTGCAATCACCATAGACTCTTTTGATAAACAGAAGCTATAGTT
This sequence comes from Rattus norvegicus, assembly GCF_021556685.1. Taxonomy (NCBI): domain Eukaryota; kingdom Metazoa; phylum Chordata; class Mammalia; order Rodentia; family Muridae; genus Rattus; species Rattus norvegicus. Next base: position 13,461,450 of record NC_141543.1, read on the forward strand.
CCTCTCCTCTTCCATCAACAAGATGCCAGGGTACAGAGACGTTAAAGAATGCATTCAAGGTCACACAGCTTATACATGGCTGGTTTGAGATCACTCCAGGTGGTCTTGTTCCAGAGCCAAATTGTTACTGTGGAGTATGAGAGAATTCCTAGGTGTATGTGAGTGTATATGCATGAAAGTGTGTGCATGTGAAAGTCACTGGTCAACTTTGTATGCTGCTCTTCAGAGGCCATCCATCTTTTATTTTGAGATACGTTATCTCATTGGTTTGGTACTTAGTCATTAGCATACTTGGCTGAAGGCATCTGTTTCTGACTTCCCAACATTGGAATTACAGAGTGTTTTTATGTGGGTTCTGGGGAATGATGCCAGGCTCTCATGCTTGCAAAGCAAGAACTTGACTTACCGGGCCATCCCCAGCTCTCAGAGTCACAATCTTAATTCTCATAGTCTTCTACACCCACAAGAGCTTGTGGGGTGGGAAGTCGTGTCTTCCAAGCTACTATTTTTGAGTAGTAAATGTCCTGACTTGATGGTCTTTAGATCTGTTGCATCTAAGATTGTGTAAGTCCAAAGCCAGATCCTACATACCTCACTGGATTGAGAGAAGGGCAACACCCCCTGAGCTTGCTCTCTACTCTGGGAAGCCCTCCACAGTGCCCAGGTTGCCTTATGGCTGAGTCATGGCTTTCATGATCCTGGCTGGCAAATTGGAGACACCCTTAATTGGATGTTGAAAAAACTCTGCCTGCTGCACAATGGCTCCAGCTGAAGAGTTATAGCTGTTTACTGTAACACACAGACAGTCCCATTAACAAGAATGATGGGAGGCTGCTCCACGGCATTACTCTTAGCAAAAGACTTGACAAATATGCTTTGTAAATGAAAGCGCTCCAACAGAGCAAACATATAACACTGGCTCCCCACCCCCACCCAACCCTCCCTTCCCAGGGAGACTTTGCATGTTCAATTCTTTTTATACATTATTCAAGGCTCCATTTTCTGACGGCATTCATCAATAGTGGTGCCTATGGCAGGGAGAAGCTTGTATCAACTGACAAATGTAGACAAAGCAGGCTGCTTAACCCAGGAACAGAGGGTCAGAGAACAAACAGGGAAATTGATGGTGCCCGCCATATTTCTGCAGGAACGGAAGAGCAAATGAACACTATACGTCACTGCTTATCACACAGGTAGGAGGGGATTTTGAACAGCTCAGTGAGGCCTACTTAAGGAATGCTGATGGATCATTCCCAGACAGCTTTTGTTCTAGGCTGTAGTTCATTTTGTCTACGAAGAGGCCAGGTGTCACCCATAGCCAATTTGCTATCCTCAGTTCTAGGAACTGCAGGTGGGGTCTGCTAAAGAGAGCGATGGAGCTGTCCAAGGTACCACAGTCAATGAACACAGGAGAAGGTACTGGTACATCTACCAGACTGTGTCTGTAGAGATATAAGTTGTGCTACCCTGAAGAGGAAAGAAGGAGTTTGATTTTGGCATCATTAATAGCTGGTTCTGACCCTCGTTTATCACTGTGTGAACAAAGCAGTAACTGAATACTCCCATGACTAACCTGGAAATGGGAAGAACAATGCGCTCCTGTCTCACAGGACTGAACTCATGATTGCTTGTGTTTATGTACAGGGAACACAATGTGTCCCCAGGAGGCACTTGGTGGGTGCTAACTAATAAGTGTCCTGTGAGGTAATAACTTAGCTAGCACTGTAGGGGATTAAGGAGAGGCCAAACTGCCATCCTGAGACAGTTCAGAGAGCCAGGGATGGAAAATTTAGAATGCCTGCTTTGGGGTTTCAGTTAAGATTTGAATTTAATTGTATTGGTTTGTATCGGTTGTGCATAGTGAAGGGTTCCATCATGACACTGTCATACAAGTTTATCATAGACTTCAATCATATTCACTTCCACACAATACTTTTATTTCTCTGCTCCTGCTTGTCCTTTATGGTCCCCAAATATTCTCCTAGTTTCATGCCATTCCAATGTGTATGTCCACGTTCATTCGCTCAGGTTATGTGAAGATCTCTGTGCAATGCATTCAGGGGCACTTGGAGGCCAGAGGTTGGCCACAACCTCTGGAGTTGTCTTTCAGATGCTGTCTCCATCCGGTGTTTTGAGATGGGGTCTGTCACTGGCTTAGAGCTCACCAAGTGGACAAGGCTTGCTGGAGAGAGAGTCCTGGAGACATGCCTATCTGTGCCTCACCCTGCTGAGAGGACAGTGTGTGCCAACATGCAACTGACCCTTTATATGTGTTCTGGAGATTGAACTCATGGCCTCCTTCTTGCACAGCCAGTGTTCCACAGATGGAGGGCAGATCGCCAGCCTTCATGCCTTAGTTTTAAATGTAAACTCTGCATTTCACAGGTCTGGATTTGCCTTTCTAGTTCTACTTGGTCTCTTGTATGTGATGTAACTTCACCCCTCTTTATGACTACTCCATTGTACATAGCACTGCATTCTCTCTACTCATCTCATTTGTTGATAGGCACGTAGGTGGGCTCTGTAACCTGAATATTGTGAGAAGAGCTGCAATTCTGTCAGCCAGCTATTTATGAGAGTTCCACACAACTTCTGAGATTCGGTGTTTGCTTTCTGTCAAATAGAGAAATTGATAGATAATATCTATAAAGCACAGGATAGAGTGTCCTTAGAATAAAAATTAACTGGAGAGCCAGTGAGATGGCTCATCAGGCAAAATATATTGCTGCCAAACCTAATGACCTGAGTTCAATCCCTGAACCCACGTGGTGGAAAGAGAGAACTGACTCTCATAAATTATTCTGACCTCCATCCATGAGCAAGTGCATGTTCCTTCCCCAAACATAGTAAATATAATTAAAAACAATCTACCAGGGAACTTTGGTGTGTGATGTTTCCTGGATGAGGAATGGAGTTGAGGGGAGGAGAAACCTTCAGCTTGTCTTCAGCTCTGAGGCAGACACGTCTGTGACGCTGGGACGGGCAGTACAATTAGTTTTTCTTGGTTGGGGTTAGGTGGAGGTAGATGTAACCCCAAGTGAGAAAAAATAAAATAAGATAAAATAAAACAAAATAAAATGTAATGGATGCTTCCTTGGGATTGTCCCATTTAAAACTCACAACAGACATTTTATTAGGGAATTTTCTTCATTTTCAGACTGTCACACTCATCATAAAGAGAATACAGAGAGCAGAATGGTGCCAGGGACTCTGTTTATTCTACACCATCAGGTTGACCACATGTCCCTCTTCTGGAGAGGAAACCTGAAGCTCCCTGGAAAAATATTTTGCCTTTTACTTGTTGGTACCAGCTATTTCCAATATTACCTAGTTCCCAAACAGACATCAAAACACTAGGAAAAAAAATCCCTATTTTTCTGAGAAAAATTGGTTTTCTTATTTCTGGGGAGGGCACACTTAGAGTTGCAGTGGCTGAGACAAACAGGTATTGGTACTGGAAGCAAAGCCCAGAGAGTTGTCACAGGTTTGTTCCTGTTATAAGCCTGTATAGGAGACGAGAGAGTCATATCACACACACACACACACACACACACACACACACACACACACACACACACAACACATGCATCACACATATTGCACACACGCCATGCACATCTCTCTCTCTTACACACACACAGTCATACACACACACATGCATCACACATATTGCACACACACCATGCACATCTCTCTCTCTCTCTCTCTCTCTCTCTCTCTCTCTCTCTCACACACACACACACACACACACACACACAGTTGGAGAGCTGCTAGCCGATGAAGAATAGCAGAGTTCTGTTTTTAGGAGTTCTGTGCTGGGTTTGAACCACATTACTGAGCATGAGGTTCAGAGCCTCTAACCTCAAGGTAGGATGTTTTAAAAAGTTTCTGGACCTTCAGACAGAGGGACCATCAAGACACAGACATGCCCACTGCTTCGGGAAGGACAGATCCTTCATGAAAACTATCATATTGCTAAAAATCACTGGGGAACTACTGTATATTACCTAGTGAATATTAACGATGTGCTTAGCCAATTTATCTCAAATACTGCAGCATCAGAATCCAGAATATGGTATGGATTTTTCTATGTTGCCTGTCCCAGGATAGTCAAGAATTCAGTGTCCACATGTGGCTGGTAGTGGTTTTGTGCACTTGAGGGTGAGCCTACTCAGGAAGCCCACCCAGTCCTTTTAACAGAGGAGCACATACTTCCAAATGCCACTTCCACTGCCCTCCCATGTCCCATGTCATTCCCACTGCCTTCCTGTGCTGTGTCATTTGTCACCATAGCTTGTATAACTATTTATGTATCTTGTTATTGCTATTAGCAAATTTTGAATTTCATTCTCTGTTGTTTCCTACAAAATGTAGTTTCTCAGGGGTCTTTTTCCTTTTCAGTTTTTTGGAAGAAGGGGGCAGCAGGGTCTCATGTAACCCAGGCTGGCCTCAAGTTTTCTTGAGGGGATGACCTCTAGTTTCTACATCCTGAGAGCTGAGCCACCACATTAGTTTTCTGCATTAATGGGGATTGAACCCAGAGCTTCATGTGTGCTTGACAAGACATTCTCTCAGCTAAACAACATCCCCAGCCATCCCCAAGGCTTTTACTGCTGCTTTCTTGGCATACAGAAAAGTGTCAGTACATAGAATTAGCTCAGGAAATAGCTTTGTGTTCATAAGGGGAATATATGATCTATGAAACCAAGGCTATTAATAGGGCTTATGTTGGGGATGCAGAGGATACAGGAATTACACCAGATACCCTGTCTGCATCTCCTAGGCAGCATTTCTTCACCACAGTCATTTGTAAAATTGGGGTCCTCCCTCCACACCCCAGTTGTCTCCTGTTCTAGTCACTGATGTGCCTTCTATTTTAAGTACTTCTAGTGTATGTACTTAAAGGAAAAAGAAAGACTCCACGTCTGTGGCTATCTATTCCTCATCTATGCTAATTTGCCTGTTCTTATGTAATTTGTAAGGTGGCGAAGCCTGACATACTATTGCAGTCTGGGAAGCCAGGGCCGTTTATCAGCCCCTGCCTGCTGCAGCCATTGAATAATTCTCTGCTGCCTGTAAACAGCAGTCTGCCAGATTCATTAAGTCTGATGCATGCAGCCATTCGCCATACAGATAAACTTAGTACAGTTTCCTAGGGCAAGAAATCTTGCATATCTGGAGCTCCCAGCACTGGTCTTTGCCCCTTAGCCTGTGAGGAAGGTATGGATGGACTTCCTCAGGGCAATGTCAACCTTTGTCAGTTAAAGCTTGAATTCAGAGACTGCAGAGATACGCCCCGTCATTGCAATAAGCCTGGTGTGTTAGGAACTATATAATATGGGACCACTCTGGGGCTCCTTCCAGCTCAGAAACCCATGTTGGATTTGTCTTTCTCCTGTATGGGGCATGGAATTACATAAGGGACAGGAATGTGTCTTTGTAACTCTAGATTCTATCCCAGAGTATAAAAAATATATACACTTTTGTTGATTCTTTAATCAGTGGTTCAGATACAGTTTGCAAGCTTTTTTTCTTTTTCTTACATAATTAAGTTTATTCACATTTCTTCAATGAGTCTATGAGGAAGCTGTGATTTTCACTTCTGACAGATGAAATTGTTGCACTGCACCAATGGCATCCTACAATATCTTGCATATTTTAAAAATGAAGAAGTCATCTCATTCCAAAAGCCAAGGATAATTTTTAGATATTGTTCCTAAAGACTCAATACTATACTTCCCTGAATCTTAGTGAGGCAGAGTTGGACACTGATTCAGATCCCACAATCATGATATACTTCTTCCCATTGTCTTTATCCCCTACACAGGAAACACTTAGCACATCATCTAGCCTTTGAGCTAGTATGTGCTTAAAGAATTAAGTATGTTCATTTATTTACTTTGTGTGTGAATGTATATACACATATGCCATAGTATGAATGTGGAGGTCAGAGGACAACACGCTGGAGTCACTTCTCTCCTTCCACCATGTGGCTTCTGGGATTGGAATTTGGCTTGTTAGGTTTGGGGCCAACTTCCTTTACCTACAGATCCTTCTCGCTGATCCTAAATCCTCACTTCTTCCTTGATAATCTCCCTTGTGCAGACTTGCTCAAGTTACCTGAAATGAGTCATTGATGAATTGACCAAGATCCATTGCCTCTTGGTGTTGACTAGCTAGTAGAAACTTGAACTGCTTTTGTGTTTTCCAAAGTTTAAAAAGTTAATTATTGTTCCCAGTACTCCCCAGATAATGTTAAGATAACAATTATAGGGGATGCACAAGTATGAGGACCAGAGTTCAGATCTGTGGCACCCATGTAAATTCTACATGGGTGTGGTGACCTGCACTCAGGAGGTGAAGATACTGGATCTCCAGGGCATATGATTAACCCTGGTTCTGCCTGTTGTCCTGCGGCATGGTTCCCTGTATGTGCAGAAAGGTAACAGCCTTCATACCAACGGTGACTGAGAGAACTGAAGGAGGGCAAGTTCATGGGCTACCCAGCCACTGTAAACATGTGACTAGTGCTTTTGATACTAGAAAATGCCACACCAAGTTCAGAAGGATGAAGCTGAGGGCATCTTTGGGGTAGAGCTGAAAGCAGCATTGGCTGGTCCATGTGGGATATTTCTGGAAGTTGAAATCATCATATAGGCTTTTGGTAACTATGGGAAAGGTCCAGGAGTTTGAAAGGTGTCATGGCATCAGGTGAAGGCTTTCTGGTATTAAGCAGTAAAACTTGAATGGCTTAAAGAGATGGGATTGCTGGGGTTGGGGATTTAGCTCAGTGGTAGAGCGCTTGCCCAGCAAGCGCAAGGCCCTGGGTTCGGTCCCCAGCTCCGGAAAAAAAAAGAGATGGGATTGCCAAGAAGTGGCAGTGTAGCTCCCTATCTGCAGAAGTCACAGGAAGAGAGGCAGTCTCCGTGATCTTGCTGCCTGCAGAAGAAGGACTTTCTGGAACTCTGGAGGGCAGCCAGGACAATAAGGGAGTGCAAAAGTTCCTAAGTAAGTGTACAACACGGCTCAAATATATTCAGGAATGTTCTGGATCTTTTCTGGACTGTGTACTGGAGTCAGATGACACAGGTTTAGTTCCTGGCTTTGTCACTTATGCTGGGTGACCTCGGAGGTCACTTCTATCAATCTCACTTTTTCCATTTGTGAAGAGATGCACCCATCTCATGGGACTTTGAGGAGTTACTATGGAATAATTAGTGCCAAGTTCAGAGGATCATGCATAGTGCATAGAATTCCTCCCTAATACTCTATGCTAATTCCTCCTCCTCCTATTCCTCCTTCTCCTTATTTACTACTAACCACATAACCATTGGTAATGTCCATCACATTAGAATCAGTAAGGAATGTGGGTTTCTTTCTTATGAAATTATTGTTGGAGCATTCTAAATCATCATAGGAGAAGGAAAAGAAATGTATAAGTGAAAGGTTTCTAGGGGAAAATTCAACCAAATAGAAGGAATTGGGGTTTTTTGTTCTATATAATTAAGAGAGAATAGTAAAGAAATAAAACATAGGGGACCTGGGATCTTAAAATAAATAGGATGATAAACTCTTTACTGGCAAAGTAGCAATTCCTTTGTTGGATTTTTTGGATCTGGCTTTTATTATTAAGGCTGATGCTGAAAGCTGGCGTTTTGACAGGAACAAGGAGCGTTTGTCACTATCTGGGAAAAAGATAGATGCTGAATGACATTTTGGAAGAAATGTATACATTTTGAGTCTAAGAGCTCTTTTTCCTTCCCAGGAAAATTCCACTAGCAAATGACTGATTGGTTATCTTCAGCTCCCAGTTCTCATGGCTATTTGAATGAAAATTTCTCTTCTTCCCTTCCTCTTTTCTTTCTCTCTCACTTTCTCTCTCTTCCTCCTTCCTTCCATCCCTTCATTCTTCCCTTCCCCCCTCTGCCTTTAACCTTTGAGGGGAGTAGAAGTTATCTTTGTGAGAAGCATCTTTTCCAGGTAAGGGTACCATTAATAGCTGGATAAACCTTGATTAATTCCAGAGCTAAAGAAGCTGAGTACCACAGATCTTTTCTAAAGAGTTCTGTTTTCTACTCTTCGGGAGGGTAGTGCTTTTAACTTTAAGTCCCTCTTACTAATCCAGGTAAATCAGGAGGAGAGCAAGATAGAGATGAGGCAAGCCACTTGGCAGTTTTGGATTCCTGTGATAGCCAACTGTGAGGCACAGTGGGGGCCATTTATTTTTCCATCTCCAGTTTCCTTAAAAGCAGGTGTTCCAGAATAAGAGTTCCTTCTCTAGTTCCTAGGGACAGGGGTGATGAGATGCTGAGGTGAAAGTTGTTAAAGTTATACAGCTAGATGCTACTGTGAGCATGAGACTGACTTTATGACCATATAGATATGAGACCAAGAGTTACATGCAATAAATAAGTGAAGAACAGGTAAAACCTGAAAGGGTTCTACTGGAGTCATGACCCCATGGTAGAGAGGTGCTTAGCATATGAGAGGCCCTAGATTCCATTTCCAGTACTGCAAACCAAACACAACCAAAATCTCAACTTGGAGAAGCATGTTGACCAACTCCCACTTTCTGACAGTAGAAGGACCTCATGTCTCAGATGCCAATTTGTTAGAAAAGATGACAGATCTGCTGTAAACCTGAAGCCAAGGTAACTGCTCAGAGAAGTCCAATTGAAGCTCTGGTAGCTTGGTTTCCGGAGGTTTTCTGCATGATGGCTGTTCACACCCCTTTCCGCATGAGTTTTCTTTTACTGTCCTGGGTTGTTTTAACCCATGGTTCCCAGTTGGACCTCAAAGCTATTGACATTTGGGGAATTTCATTGTCCTTAATAGGTCTTCAGAGGCAAAGGAAACTGACAGCCAGATGCTGTGAGATCAAAGAAAGAGGCATACACCTAAGTGCGGTAGTGGACATCTGTTACATCAGTAGTAAGGAGGCTGAAGTAGGGCAGTCATGAAGCTGAGTCTGGGCTACATAGTGAGACCTTGTCTTAGGGAAAAAAATGAAAAGAATCAGACAGATCCCAGACTATAGGGTGCATTTTGATGAAGCTTCACTAGCAGACACACGGGTAAAGTGGAAGCAAGACTAATACAGAAGCTTGAGATACATGCCAGAGGAAGAACACTTTGACGAAAGACAAGAAAAAAGTACTTTTCATTGAAATTAAAATGCACTTAGTTTCAAGCTATCAGAAGGACCTCAGACACTTAATTGTTTTCTTTTCTTGTGGCAGTGACAAAGAAACACAACTGGAGAAGGGAGAAAGGTTGATTTTGGCTCACAGTTTGAGGGAATACAGTTCACCACGACAGGAGGAACAGAATAAGGGAACAATGGATGACTGTACTCATCTGCCCTTAGTGCTTCTTTCTCCTTCCCCTTCAGTGTGGGCAGCAGGCTCACACTTGGATTTTGAGGTGCTTTTTCCCCTCCACTGTTAAGACTTTTAGAAGTGCTCCCATAGATAAGGCCAGTGTCTCATGTGACTCCAGATTTATTGAAAGTGATAGTGGAGATAGCCAACAGGAGTCCATTGTGGGGTCAATGGAACCTGTATGTCATCATAGGCCACACATCAGAACTTCTGTGGTTTAATTATCTCTAACATGCTGAGATACCGTTTATGAACACAGACCAGTATTATCCAGGGGCACCATGGAAGCTAGAACTCAGGATGGCTCCTCTCATGTCCTCCCACCAACATCAGAACTTCCAGGGAAGCATCAAGCAAAAACTTAGGCTTTTCTTAAAGGAGGTATTTTAGTGCAAGTCTTTGTGGGTAAAAGAAACTGCCCCTCAGTGGTGTTTCGAATGTGTCAATGCCAGTATTTTCTGGATAGATAACTATGCCCAAAAGACCCCTCCTATTTTCTTTGTAATCATTTCCCAACTTGGTGGGTTTAAAAACTCTGCTATACTTATGAATATCTTGACAGTGCTGTAGTATCCGAACTCATACTCTCTGGGCAACAGTAATGATTAATGAGTAAGGATCAAAGTCCTTGTCACCAAGCCTGATGACCTTTCTTTGATCCCTGGCACCCACGTGGTAAAAGGAAAGAACCAGTTTCACCTGGTTTTCCTCTCACTTCCAGACATGTGCCATATTATGTGTATATCCATGTGTGTATATATCACACACACATAACATAAATAACATAAAAATAGCAACAGATACCTTCACCCCTTTGTTTTCCTAGAAATGGCTAACCACATAGGACCACCTTGCCCTTACCTACTTCTCCAGAATATCATTGCACACATCCTCAGTGCACGATGAGATTCCTTCCATTCCTATCCATGTTTTTCATAGACATGTGATTGACATTCTTGTTTACCTGACTTTATAATGTCACTGATGTCTCCTATACCTTTCCCTGGGGACCACTTGTCCTTGAATCTTTTGTTCAGGGTCTATGGCAGGGAGATCAGAAGGTCTCCTTTCTTTCTTGGGAGACATTTCCATTAATGAATGTTCTCTAGATTTCTGTAGCCTAAGTAAAATCAGTTCCTTAATTGTGTGGTGTATATTATCTTTGACAATACCAGGTTGGATAAGTTTTTTTTCCAGACCAAAGTGGAATTTGGGTCACCAGCCAAGGCCATAAAGAAAAAGAAAGAAAAACGAAAAAAGAAAGAAAAACCAAGGTTATAGGGAATCAGTAGGGATGTCCTAAAAATTAGCTAGAGCTAGACTAGGGAACAAAAGGAAAATTTATATGCAAATGAACGGGCATCCAAAGCATGGTGCTTTAAGCCAAGCCTCACAGCTTTAGTAGAAAAGAACAGGAAGGATATGGAGTAATACAAGCTGTCCTTGTTGGTCCATAAGTTTTTTTTATTTTATTATAGTCTTATGTCTTATAAATATGTCAACACTGCAGGAACCCAAGGCTCCAATATGAGTTCAAGAGCAGCAGATTGGGAATTGGGGAAGGTCTCTGAATTGTTGCACTGTCAAATGGACGTCCTCAAGCACCGATGTTCCTCAATATTAGATTTTAAAAGGCAGAAATCTCTAGGAGTTTCAACCCTGACTCCAAGAGTTACTGTCAATGACTGGTGAGCAAGTCCAAAAGTTCAGTATCTTTGCGTCAAGGTCTGAAAAGCTGGGAACGCTGTATTTGGTCCAGAGGCATCAGTGAAACCAGGATGAGGTTGGACTATAGCTTGCAGCTGCCCTTGGCTCTTTGGCTCTTTCTTCTCTTTTCCCATTCTATATTTTTGGTTTCTTCACTGATATCTCCTGAACCATTCCCTGGGGATCACTTGCCCATGAATGCTTTGTTCAGAGTCTATAGTGGGGAGATCAGACAGAAGACATATTTGACTTATTCTGATAGATGGAGGAAAGTAGGGAAGACACAGGGGAGAGAAGCCAGAAGAAGGGTGTAAAGAAGAAAGGGAAGGAATGAGGAAGAGAGCAGAGGCAATACACAATGGGCAGAGCCTGTAATTCATTGCCAAGAACCCCACACTTGAATTCCAGCTCTTTATTTCCAGCTGTCTAATCGTGGATGTGCTACCTGTATATTTGAGTTTCAACTGTCTACTAATTTGGATCTCCAGATCGTTGCAATGATTAAGTTAATGCTTTTGGCTGGCCCCTGCTGGGTACTCTGTTGAACACATCACAGTCTCTCAAGTAAAGTCTCTAAGAAGAACCCATGCTCTTTAGTGTCAGTCTGAGTTGACATTATTCTGCTCCCCTTGATCTCAAGAAAAGCTCAAGTCCTTGTTCTTTCTCCTTCCTATGTGTGGCTGTAGGAATTGTGTATTAAAACAGTATAGTCTGTTTGATACCTTCCAAATTCATAAGATCGCAGAAGTTTGTGATTCCTAAGAGTCTTTTAAAATTATTTAAAAATAATTTAAATAATAATTTCTTCAATTGTTTTCTTTACAGTTTCAAAGTTCAGTGCATTTTCTTTTTCCTTTTTTCTTTGCTGTACTTGATATTTTTATTGAATACTTTTTTATTTATATTTCAAATGTTATTCCCTTTCCCAGTTTCCCTTCCAGAAACCCTGCTAGCCCATCTCTGCTTCCCCTGCTTCTATGAGGGTGTTTCCCCACTCATGCATCCCCTCCTGCTCCCCCCTGACATTTCCCTACACTGGAGCATCGAACCTTGACAGGAGCAAGGGCCTCTCCTCCCACTGATGCCCTACAAGGCCAGCCCCTGCTACATATGCAGCAGCTCGAGCCAAGGTCCATTCTTGGGTTGGTGGTTTAGTCCCTGGGAACTCTGAGGGGTCTGGTTGGTTGATATTGTTGTTCTTCCTATGGGGTTGCAAATCCTACAGTTCCTTCAGTCCTTTCTCTAACTCCTCCATTGGAGATCACATTCTCAGGTCAATGGTTGGCTGCAAGAATCCTCCTCTGTATTTGTCAGGCTCTGGCAGAGCCTCTAAGGAGACAGCTATATCAAGCTCCTGTCAGCATGCAATTCTTGGCATTGGAAATATTGTCTGGGTTTGGTGGCTGTATATGGGATGGATCGCCAGGTGGGACAGTTTCTGAATGGCCTTTCCTTCAGTTTCTACTCCACACTTTGTCTTCATATTTCCTCCTGTGAGTACTTTTGTTCACCCTTCTAAGAAGGACTGAAGTGTCCATGCATTGGTCTTCCTTCTTGAGCTTCAAATTCTGTCTCTGAATTGTTATTGGGTATACTGAGCTTTTGGGCTCATATCCATTTATTAGTGAAAGCATACCAAGTGTGTTCTTTTGTGATTGGGTTACCTCACTCAGAATGATATTTTCTAGCTTGATTCATTTGCCTAAGCATTTCATGAAGTCATTGTTTTTAATAGCTGAGTAGCACTCCATTGTGTAACATTCTTTGTATCTATTCCTCCGTTGAAGAACATCTGGGTTCTTTCCAGCTTCTGGCTATTATAAATAAGGCTGCTATGAACATAGTGGAGCATGTGTCATTATATGTTGGAGCATCTTTTGGGTATATGCCCAGGAGTGGTATAGATGGGCCCTCAGACAGTACTATGTCTAATTTTCTGAGGAACTGTCAAACTAACTTCTATAGTCTTTGTTCCAGCTTGCGATCCCACCAACAATGGAGGAATATTCCTCTTTCTCCACATCCTTGCCAGCATATGTTGTCACCTGAGTTTTTGATCTTAGCCATTCTGACTGTTGTGAGGTGGAATCTCAGTGTTGTTTTGATTTACATTTTCCTGATGAATAAGAATGTTGAACATTTCTTTAGGTGCTTCTCTGCCATTCAATATTCCTCTGTTGAGAATTCTTTGTTTAGTTCTCGAGACTGTTTTTTTTTTAAAAAAAAATAGGGTTATTCGATTCTCTTGCATCTAACTTGTTAAGTTCTTTGTATATATTGGATATTAGCCCTCTATCAGATGTAGGATTGGTAAGGATCTTTTACTAATCTGTTGGTTGCCATTTTGTCCTAATGACAGTGTTCTTTGCCTTACAGAAACTTTGCAATTTTATGAGGTCCCATATGTCAATTCTTGATCTTAGAGCACAAGCTATTGTTCTGTTCAGGAAAATTTCCTCTGTGCCCATGTGTTCAAGGCTCTTTCCCACTTTCTCTTCTATTACTTTCAGTGTATCTTGTTCTATGTGAAGGTCCTTGATCCACTTGGACTTGAGCTTTGTACAAGGTGATAAAAATGAATCAATTTGCATTCTTCTACATGCTGATGTCCAGTGAACTGGCACCATTTATTGAAAATGCTGTCTTTTTTTCACTGGATGGTTTTTACTTCCCTTGTCAAAGATCAAGTGGCCGTAGGTTATGGGTTTATTCCTGGGTCTTCAGATCTATTCCATTGATGTACCTGCCTGTGTTTGTACCAATACCATGCAGTTTTTATCATGATTGCTCTAATACAGCTGGAAGTTAGGGATGGTGATCCCCCAGAAGTTCTTTTATTGTTGAGAGAAGTTTTTGCTATTCTGTTTTTTTTTTTTGTTATTTAAAATGAATCTGCAAATTGCTCTTTCTAACTCTGTAAAAAATAGAGTTGGAATTTTCTTGGGGATTGCATTGAATCTGTAGATTGCTTTTTGGCAAGATAGTAATTTTTACTATATTAATCCTGCCATGAACATGAGAGATCTTTCCATCTTCTGAGATCTTCAATTTCTTTCTTCAGAGACTTGAAGTTCTTGTCATACAGATATTTTACTTGCTTGGTTAGAGTCACACCAAAGTATTTTATATTATTTGTGACTATTGTGAAGAATGTTGTTTCCTTAATTTTTTCTCAGCCTGTTAATCCATTGAGTAGAGGAAGGCTACTGATTTGTTTGAGTTGATTTTATATCCAGTTACTTTGCTGAAATTGTTTATCAGCTATAGGAGTTATCTAATGGAATTTTTGAGGTCATTTAAATATACTATCATATCATCTGCTAATAGTGATATTTTGAATTCTTCCATTTCAGTTTGTATCCCCTTGACCTCCCTTTGTTGTCTAATTGCTCTGGCTAGGACTTTGAGCACTAGTACTATTGAATAAGTAGGGAGAGAGTGGGCAGCCTTGTCTAGTCCCTGATTTTAGTGGGATTGCTTCAAGTTTCTCTCCATTTATATTGAGTTGGCTACTGGTTTGCTGAATATTGCTTTTACTATGTTGGTATGGGCTTTGAATTCCTTATGTGTTGAAGACTTTTATTACAAAAGGGTGTTAAATTTTGTCACATGCTTTCTCAGCATCTAAGGAGATGATCATGTGGTTTTTTTCCTTCAAATTTGTTTATAGAGTGGATTATATTGATTGATTTCTGTATATTGAACCATCCTTGCATCCCTGGGATGAAGACTACTTGATCATGATGGATGATCGTTTTGATGTGTTTTTGGATTCGGTTTTCAAGAATTTTATTGAGTATTTTGGCATCAATGTTCATAAGGGAAATTAGTCTGAAGTTCCCTTTGTTGGGTTTTTGTGTGGTTTAGGAATGTGCATAATTGTGGCTTCATAGAACAAATTAGACAGTGTTTCTTCTGTTTCTAGTTTGTGGAATAATTTGGACAATATTGGTATTAGGTCTTCTATGAAAGTCTGATAGAATTCTGCACTAAACTCATCTGGTCCTGGGCTTTTTTTTTTTTTTTTTTTGGTTGGGAGATCTTTAATGACTGTTTCTATATCTTTAGGGGTTATTGGACTGTTTGGATGGTTTATCTGTTCCTGACTTAACTTTGGTACCTGGTATCTGTCTAGAAAATTGTCCATTTCATCCGGGTTTTTCAGTTTTGTTGAATATAGGTGTTTGTAGTAGGCTTTAATGATTTTTTTTAAAAAATCTCCTCAGTTCCTGTTGTTTTGTCTCCATTTTCATTTCTGATTTTGTTAATTTGGATACTTTCTCTGTGCCCTCTGGTTAGTCTGGCTATGGGTTTACTTATCTTGTTGATTTTCTCAAAGAATCAGCTCCAGGTTTTGTTGATTCTATGTGAGTTCTTTTTGTTTGTACTTTTTTATTTCAGCCCTGAGTTTGATTATTTCCTGCCTTCTACTCCTCTTGTGTGTATTTGCTTCTTTATTATGTTTGTTGTTGGAGGTGAAATTATGTTTGTGTGGCTATCTTCCTTTTGGTAAGTTGAAAGATTACTTTTTTGCTTTTTCTAGAGTATAACTTCCCTTCTTGTGCTGGAGTTTTCCATCTATTATCCTTCGTAGGGCTAGATTTGTGGAAATATATTGTGTAAATTTGATTTGTGTAAATAATGGATTATCTTGGTTTCTCCATCAATGTTAATGGAGGGTTTTGCTGGATATAGTAGCCTGAGCTGGCATTTGTGTTCTCTTAGGGTCTGTTTGACATCTTCTAGCTTTCACAGTTTCTATTCAGAATTCTGGGGTAATTCTGATAGGTCTGCCTTTATATGTTACTTAACATTTTCCCCTTACTGCTTTTAATATTCTTTCTTTTTTTATTCATTTGGTGTTTTGGCTATTATGTGATGGGAGGAATTTCCTTTCTGGTCCAATATATTTTAACTTCTGTAGGCTTCTTGTATGTTTATGGGCATCTCTTTCTTTAGTTTAGGGAAGTTTTCTTTTATAATTTTGTTGAAGATATTTCCTGGCCCTTTAAGTTGGGAATCTTCCCTGTCTTCTATTCCTATTACCCTTAGGTCTCCCTTCTCATTGTGTCCTGGATTTCCTGGATGTTTTGGGTTAGGATCTTTTTGTGTTTTGAGTTTTCTTTGACTGTTGTGTCATTTTTTTCTATGGTATCCTCTGCCCCTGAGATTCTCTCTTTTATCTCTTGTATTCTGTTGGTGATGCTTGTATCTATGACTCCTGATCTCTTTTCTAGGTTTTCTATCTCCAGGGTTGCCTCCTTTTGTGATTTCTTTATTATTTCTATTTCCATTTTTACATCCTGGATAGTTTTCTTCAATTCCTTCACCTCTTTGCTTGTGTTTTCCTGTAATTCGTAAAGGGATTTTTGTGTTTCCTCTTCAAGGGCTTCTACCGGTTTACCTGTGTTGTCCTGTGTTTCTTTAAGGAGGTTATTTATGTCCTTCTTAAAGTTCTGTAACATCATCGTGAGATGTGGTTATATATCAGAATCTTGCTTTTCCTGTGTGTTGGGGTATCCAGGACTTGCTGTGGTGGGAGAACTGGGTTCTGATGATGCCAAGTGGCCTTGGTTTCTGTTGCTTAGGTTCTTAGGCTTGCCTCTCACCATCTGATTATCTCCGGTGTTAGCTGGTCTTGCTGTCTCTGACAGTGGCTTGACCTTCCTGTAAGTCTGTGTGTCAGCAGCCCTGGGAGAGCAGCTCTCTCCTGACAGGATTTGGGAACTGAGCACTGTGGTGCAGGGTCAGTTCTGGGTACAGAAGGACCCTGGAAGAATCCTGTCCCATACTGCTCCTCAGTTCCTGTGTCCTGAGGGCTCCAGGAAGGTCCCTCTGAGCAGAAGTGGTTGTTCTCTTAAGTGTGTCAGCTGGGAGACCAGCTCTCCCCAGGTCGGATATCGGTATAGTGAGCTGTAGTACAGTCAGCTCCTGTGATCTCAGGTGTGCCTGCACTCCTGGGAGAGCAG
Source organism: Rattus norvegicus (assembly GCF_021556685.1). Lineage (NCBI taxonomy): Eukaryota > Metazoa > Chordata > Mammalia > Rodentia > Muridae > Rattus > Rattus norvegicus. Next base: position 13,478,506 of record NC_141543.1, read on the forward strand.
CTCTCTCTAGGAGGGATCTGGGTATAGACTGCTGTTGGACAGGGTCAGCTCAGGGCACAGACAGAAACTGGTAGGATCCTGTCTCAGACTGCTCCTCAGTTCCTGTGTCCTGAGGGCTCTGGGTGGGTTCCTCTTGGGACAGGTATTTGAGCATAAGTGGTGTCTCACCTGTAGGTTGATGTCTATATGCAGTTAGTTGAAGGCCATGATTGGACAGTACAATAAGTCAGGGACAAAGGTTTTGCAGGGCAAGAGAGAAGGGGAAGGAGAAGGAGAATCAAGATGCAGATGGAGAAGGATGACCCAGGTCTGAGTGGTCTTCTTTTGCCACGGTAGTTCTGTATATTTCTTAAGAGCCGGATTTCTGTAGACAAATTTATCTTATCTAGGTGTGCAGTTTATATCCTTATCGATTCATTGTGAGTTTATTGTGTGGATGTATTGTGGATTGAGAATTTTACATATAAATCTGATTGTGGAGTTACAGTTTATTGAGTCATGATTTCACTGGTTAGTTGGAAATTTATACTTTAACAACCAGGGGGCGGTTGTTGGGAGTGTGAGCAGAGTCCGTGGCAGGAAAGTGTGATAGGCCTGCCCATGCAGGACTTCTAGAGCCCTGATTTTACCAGGTAGCTGGAACCAGAGAGTTCAAGGCTAGTAGAGGGCCGCCAGAAGAGATACTAACCAGAGATAAATTATGGTTAGTTCCATTTGGCCCCATGGGTGCTGGAACTAACACTAGAGACCAGTGTGGCAAGGTGCCACGTTGGAATGGCCAGCAGACTGCCTGGGTCAGAGGGTACTTGGGGGCAGCATGGAGACACTGAGATAAGGATAGCTCACAGTGCCATGTGGACCCACAGGTGCCAGCGTTAGCACAGGATCAAAGCTTAGCCACTTTTAAAATATTTATCGCAACACCACCTATGCTTTCAGGTGTGTCAGCACTCCTGGGAGACCAGCTCTCTCCCTTTGGGATTTGTGTACAGAGAGCTGTGGTACAGGGACTGCTCCAGGCACAGACCGATTTATTTAATTCTTTGAGAATTTTACACAATGTATTTTGATCATATTTACACCCCCCCCTCAGATCCTCCTAAATGAACACCCACCTCGTGTTCTGAATTGGAATAGATTTTTCTTTAAAATATAGCATTCCAGACTCTGTTTGGTGGATACAGGAGGGCTCCAGGAATTCAACGGTTTCCAGGGCTGGTAATCCTTAGAACTTAGTTTGGAAGCCTACATCACTGGGTTCAGAGTCTAGCACTAACCCCTAGACTAACCTCACTCTCTTATATTCTCTGATTTCTGCTTTCTGCTGTCAACACAGACTCAGCCAGGTTTCAAGCCCCAGCTGACCAGTCAGCCCTATTTCCCTAGAAATGCTTCTTCTCTGACTTCTTAAACCCAATGGCCTCTTGGTCCACTTTGCCCCTTCTGGGTTGACACTTGGCTCTGCACATCAATGAATTCATTCTTAGGTGTCAATGAGCACTTGTCCATTTAGAGCAAAACGAATGGGCTGATGGTGCTGAGAAAGCCTGAGATGACACCAACAATCAATCAAATGCTCCATGGGTCTACCTTGCCCTGGAAGGCAGCCAATCCATTATGGCTGATTAAGACCACGAATGACAAGGAGCCAAGGCCTTGACTGTCTGCAGCTCCTGAGACAGGGTAGAGGTTAGTCTCTGACTTTGCCTAAGGACGTGGTTGTTGCTGGTCACCATGTTCCTGTTCTCAGTCACTTACTCCTTGATTGGTATATTGGCTTATGATCAGTGTATATAGCTCGCTCCACAATGCCTACCCCCCATGTCTCCTCAGTCTCCCCTCTTTAACTTCCAGTCTTCCCCAGTTTCCAAAGCTAAGCCTTCTCCCACACCAGTCACCTCACTAGATATAAGATTCATTAAATAGGAGAAAGAGTCATCATAGTTATGGTTCTGTTGTGTGACTTTTTGTTCAGATAGGACATTAAAACAACAGCAACAAAAATGCCATAGTCTAGTTCATAGACTAATTAGATTGCTAGATTATTGTATAGGGACATGGATGACTTAAAGACAGCTGATAAAGAGAAGACCACACTAGCATTGGGATGACTCACAAAAACTTCATCTCTGGAGCTCCTTGGTTGACTCATGGGCAGCTCAGGCCATTAAAGTCTTTTGTCCCTAGTGATTGTCATTATCTACAGAACCTGGAGGGGACTACTTGTGAATCTTAAGTTTCTAAGACCTGTAAATTCTGTTTATGTCCTGAGCCTTCTGAATTTCTTTCTCTCTCTGGAAGGGAATATTTCAATTTGGCAGAAATAACCATAAAGTAACTTCATAAGAACTTCCTGTCTTCATGATGCTTAGAGTATTTCTTGAGACACTGGGAGGTCTACTGTAGGGTCAGAAAACTTTTTGCAAAGGGTTAGATATCAAATATTTTGGTCTTTGCAGTATAGTAAGTCTCATAGCAGTGACTCAGCTCTGCTACTATAGCAGGAAAGCAGAATAGGCACAAGGTAAACAGAATTGGGTGTAGCCAGGTCTAATATAACTTTATTGACTACAACAAATGGCTGGATTTAATTTATGGGCTATGGTGTACAAATGCCCAATATAGACCATTATTATAAAATGTATTGGTTCATTAATTAACTAATGAGATATCTACATGCCAGGCACAGAATAGTGGACATTCTGCCTTCATGGAGCCTCTAATATATTAGGAAGGTCTAGACCACCCTTTGCATTGAGTTACATGTATAATTGCTTTTATGATAAGTGCTCTGAAGGATAAAGGCAAAGTGTGATTGTTCTGAACCAGAAATAAGGGGAAGAGATAGACTATCAAAGAGAAAGAGCAACCAGGGGCTCATCCTAAGTGAGAGAAACTTGATAAATCAAGAGACTCTGGCTTGCTGTCATTCTGGGAAGGAGAGTGAAGCAGGCATCAGGTTCCTTTCGGTATGTCTAAGTATTTTATACCTTTCCCCAGAAGCAATAGGAAGTGTCCACAGTGTTTTAAAGCAGGAGAGAGCAACACTAGGAGATTTTGGATCCAGAAAAATTTATCTGGCTAGAGTTTGGGGAATAGATGGTGGGTAATACTAAATCAAAGTAGCCTGGGCAGATAGTTCCAACAGTATTTTATCAACTTTGGCATAACACAGACTCTCATCCTACATTTCTTTTGTTCTAGCCTCACCCACAAAGTCAGATACTTAATTAAATGTTCATGCCTGAGGTCACTATACAGAGGCCAAAGCTACCCACTTACAATGAATCCCTCTTGATAATGATAGTTTATTAATATGACTGAAGGATCTTAGGAAACAGCTCAGTCATTAAAATTCATGCCTTGCAATCATGAGGACCTGAGTTTGAATCCTTAGTATTGACTGTGGCTGTGTGTTAATTCCATTAATACCAGTGCTGCAGAGGTAGACTCAAGTAGCTCCCTTGAGTCCATTGGCCAGCAAACCTACCTTGCTGGTTCAGTGTGAGACTCTGGCTCAAAAATAAGATGGAGAGTCACTGAGGGAGAAACCTAATGTCAGATTCGTGCCTGCATACACATGAACACACACACACACACACACACACACACACACACACACACACACCACATGCACACACAGCTGGACTTCAGTGTTTCAGGGTCTTTGATAGTCACATTAAAAGTCAGACTACATGGAGCTTGTTCATCATAAGGGGTACCTTGTGACATACATGCCTTTAGAAGCACAATTCTACCTCTATAAGACTACATTTCGAGGTGACCTGGACCTTCTGAAGATTTGCTTATGGCCAATTTGAGCCATGATCATTTTGCTGATACATTTTGAAGACGATATGACTATAATGCTACCGAGTGTCTGCATAGTCTAAGGCACTTGCTACCTCCACTCTGAATGCATTGATATGTAGCTCATTAAGCCGAACAGACCTTCCTGCTGAAAAGAGTAATAATTTCAGGTTTCAAATGTCATTCTCAGTTGCTATTTGGCAGGAATGCTGCAGTCACACTTTCTGTTACTATTCACTACAAAAGCTGGACAAAGTCATCTCCCTCTCCATTGGCAAACCTTCATCTCAGACTCTCGGCAATGTGGCCATTTAGGCAATAAAAAGAAATGCAGAGCTGGCTGCTGAGATGGTCTCTAGAGAGAGCACCTCCTGGTAGTCATACCCTTGAAGAGTCCCCTTTCATGTTATACTAGACTTGATAAATGTGACCAATGGAGTGACTGTGGCTTTCAGTACGAGGATCCAAAAGACTGGGACGTTTCCATCTTGGCCACAGCATGGATGCTGGATCTCCCAGTGAGGAAGAAACTGACCTCTACATTTTGAGCTTCTTCTTATGGCAAGAAATTGGAGCCCCTGGTTAATGGTCATATGAATGAACTTGATCATAGCTTCCAGCCTCATTCAAACCTTCGCATGATTATAGTGCCTTGTAACAGTTGACAGAAAATTGCTTGGGAAGCCCCAGGCTGAGGACAGATAATGGAATGCCTCTGGATTTGGACCTATGGAGAACATGAGATAATCAATGTGCCTTGACTTTAGTTCTGTGGTTTAAGGAAATGTGTTACACAGTAGTAGCCAATGGATAGCAAGAGATGAAAAGATTGGATCATTCCCATTATTCTGGTGTGAATGTCTACAACGAGATTGATAAAAAGGATCCCATTGTTAGGACACTAGAGATAGGTAGAACCTAGCCGGAAGTTAGAAGTCTATGTTATAGTCACCAACAAGGCAAATAGCTTTTGCTTTCTGGACCTTATTTCCTCTTGATATTGAAGGAAGAGCTTAATCTAGACAAGCTAAGGGATGCAGAGTGCCTTTGCTGGTTCTTGGGTGTTTGTGGTAGATCTGATGAATACCTGTTTTTCCACATGGACACAGTTGCCTGCAATTGTGCACAGCCACATGCACTTGAAATGAGAAAAGTGCACTGAGTTGTGTAACTGTGTTGAGCTACAGGGTAGGTAGTTTGTCCATTAAGTTTCCTCATTGCTAACAGGGAATACCTGATATAGACTGCTTCAGGTGAGGAAATATTTCTTTTTCCTGACTTCACTGGTTCTCTTATGATAGAAACAATGTGTAGTTGAGCACAGGAACTCATGTCCTAGTAGCCAGAAAGGAGGAGGGGAGGGGAGAAAGAAGGAATGGGGAGAGAAAAAGAAGAGGAGAGGAGGGAGAGAGGGGTAAGGAGGGAGGGATGGAGAGAAAGGGATGAAGGGACAGGAGACAGAGAGAGAGAGAGAGAGAGAGAGAGAGAGAGAGAGAGAGAGAGAGAGAGAGAAAGAGGAGAGAGGAGAGAGAGGAGAGAAGAGAGAGAGAGAGAGAGAGAGAGAGAGAGAGAGAGAGAGAGAGATTGATTGATTTTGATTTATGCTTGGGGCTTCTTCCTTCTTTTCTTTTACTCTATCCAGCCCACACTAAGGTTGGGTCTTCTCAGCTAGTATTAACTAATAATTCTCTTTGAAAACAATATCAGTTTTTGGAACATCCCAAATGGTAAGAAGCTTTCCTACCATACAGAGTATTTCAACTCAGAGGAAATCACTATAAAACACAGATGTACAAAGAAGTGAGAATCACCTGGGTTACTTACAGGAGCATGGCTGACCAAAGCTGGAACCCTGGAGCTCTCTGCATGAGTTGAAGGCATATTGATTGGCCAGAGTATCTCCTGTTCTGAGCAGTTGTTATTGTTTAATATAATGAAGAGAGCAGAGCCTTGTGAATCTGGTAAACTTCAGGAACTTCCTGAAACCTTTGAGTTGTTTACTTCCTGAGTTTTATGAACTTCATGTTAGAAGGAGCTTTCCTCCTACCAGATAGAATGTTTTAAGTCAGAGGAAATTGCTACAGAACACAGTTATACAGACAATTGTGCTTTGAAAATCTTCTAGGCATTTCTCAATCCAAGCAAGTTGACAGTCAAGATGAATCATTTTAGGCACTGTAAAATATAGGAGTTACATGATGTTTCTACTGTCATCATTTACTAACCTAAGAAAACTCAAGCTCAGCAAACAGTATTGCTCAAGGAAAGCTTAATTTTGCTCAAGGACACCCTGTTCATTCTATTGCTGCATTACAAATGACCTCTAGGTTAATATAACACACATTTATTATCTCAAAGTTTTAGTGGACTAGGAGTCTAGGAATAACCTGGACAGTTTTTTTCTTCTTTTAGGCCTTTACAATGGTGGGATCAAAGTTTCATATTGAATGCCTTCTCCACTGTAATTCAGAGTTCTTACACAAGTTTCTGGCAGTCACTGGCAGAATCTACCTTTCTGTTGACATAGGACTGAGACCTCAGTTCTTAGAAAAGACAGTCAATGACATGATTCTTTGGTAATTTAAGTGACATTCTCGTAAATTACCAAATTCCATCTTGCTTTTCTATTTGCTTTTGCTTGATTAGATTGGCCCACTAATACAGTATCTGAGGGTCTCTAATAGCCTTAGACATGATAAACATGTTTCTGGCAGGCCTTGCTTTTCACCTACATTTCCTCTGCTGTGCTAAAGTGTCAGATTGTATTCCTAAAGCTAGCCACAAAGGTCTAATCCCTTCTTTGGCCCCCTCCTCTTCCTGAGGCTGAGTACCAATGTCCAGGTATCAAAGTATTGAAATTCAGCAACCAAAAGCCCCCTTTCGGGTATCTTAGTTAATGTGACCATTTAAAATTAAACACCTCATTCTAACATGGGGCTTCTCTTTTTTCTTTATAAACCTCCGATTGTCTACAGGCCAGGTCTCTCTTCTATATCTAGAGGCGGTCCTTTGTCCCTCAGGGAAAATACCTCTTCTCCCCTTTCTCTTGTTCCCTTCCTCTACTCCCTTGTCCTCTATCTCCTGTCTTCATCTCTCATTCTCTGCCTTTTGTTTCATTAGGGCAAACAAATCTCCTGTGTGCTGAGGACTTGGTGTGTCTTGTGCCAAGGCCAGTTCTTTCAATCTCCCTTTGGATTTACTTTATGTGAAGTGACTTAGGACTTCAATTATACATTTAAAGCTCATTCACACTTGTCAACATAAGGCAAGCTCATCATTAAAGTGGTAGGTTATCAACGTCACTGGTCCTGGCCACACTCAAGAGAAAGGGTATATAAAGGCATGCACTCAGTAGTACCCGTATATGAGATGGGGCAGTGCGGATCGTGGTTACCTTAGGATCCTACCTACCACATTAAAATACACAATAGGCAAAAGTGCCTCACAGCCAGATACTGGTCTGTTTGACTCCAGTGATCATGCCTCTAAACCTGCTAGCCTCTGAGGAAAGAAAATCACACCAGTGATCTTGACACTTAGCAATCACATTTAACAATAATGGTCTTGATATTTATCACTCTGCAGGTCAGGGTATTTTCATTTCAGAATCAGAAAACTAAGTCAAATCAGTTTAAGATAGCAAGAGAATTTGATTTCCAACAAAGGACTTTGGCGAAGGATCTTTGCCAATATTCTTCGGGATCTGAGTTTGTTATTTCACTGACCTGTGCTTTTATTCTCTGCTAAAAGTCACCACCGGGGGCTACATGTTTAAACCTTTCTCTTTGTTCCTTTCTGGCTGTTATGGAAAAATATGCCAACAAGAACAACTTAAGGGAGACATCATTTTGTCTTATAGTTTCAGAGGAACATAGTCTGTCAGAGCAGGGAAGGCACAGCAGCAGGCAGGAAAAGCATGGAGGTAGACCTGTGGCAGAAGTCTCTCAGCTTTCACACCTAGGAAGCAGAGGGGTGCGTGGGAAGTGGGATTGGTCTGTAAAGCTTCCAGACCTGGAACTCATGCTCTCCAGTGAGGCTTCATTTACTAAAGGTTCCACAACCTTCTAAATCAGTGCCTCTATCTGGAGACTTAATGTTTATACACATGGGCCGGTAGGAGAGACTTCCCATTCAAACAACAATAGTCCTCACAACTTAAAACCACACAGAGAAAGGGAGTCTGTCTTTCCCTTGTCCCTACATGAAAACCTAGGAAGACTGAATGGATCTTATTCTGGTTTGGACTGTGCTGGCTGGATTTCCAGTGCTATGACAACATCAGCTTAGAAGCAGGAAAGGTATGCTTTTATCTGTAGTTTCAGCCCATGGCATCTGTGCAGAGGTAGCATACCAGGGCAGAAGCACACAGGGAAGGAAGCTGCTCCTTTGACCCTGGCCAGCAAGCCAAGTGCAACCTCAATTTTTGTATGTGTGTGCAAGTCTAGGTGTTCCTCTGTGTGCATGTCTACCTGTCAAAATCTGACAATAACCTCAGGGGTTGTTGATCTGGACCATCTACCTTTGTTATGAGACCAGGTCTCTCACTGGCTCTGGAACCTACCGATTAGTCCAGCTGTTATCATGGCCAGCTTTTACACAGGGATGAAATTCAGATTCTTATTTTTGTTTGACATACACTTTAACCATGGAGCTGTCTTCCCAGTCTCACAAACTTACTTTTATCACAAAGCCATTGCCTTAGCACTCATTAAGCTTCAAAACCTAAATAAGGTTTACAAGGTCACACGGTTACAAGGTCAGAGTCCTACTGACTTAGTGACCTCTAAAATATTCTCACTGTTGAACACTGCTGCTTTGGGGGAATCAAGCTTTCAAAACACAAGTTTTGGGGGACATTTAAGAGTCAAACCATAACAAAGACCCAAACTCTGTCTGGATTAGATTGGCCAGCTCCCTTTTCTGGAAGGGACAGAGGATAGCATGATTAACAACTATACTAGAGGCAACACCAAATATATAAAAAGTTTTGTTATAAAAGAAGAGTCAGACAGTGTGACCAACAGGAAGAAGTGATGCTGGGCCAATGAAAGCATTGTTCATAAACTAAGTCTAAAGGTCAATTTCTATCCTCGGTCTTGGGAAATACAAATGCACTGGAGCCTCTGGGCGTGTATGAGGCCTCAACCTTCAACTGTACAGAACTCGGGAACTTCATGCAAATTCCTCACTCTCTCTTCAGTCCCCAAGTCTCCAAATTACTGATATGAGGAAGGACTGGAGCTAATGTGTTGAGTGAACAAATGATGTGCTTCTTTGAGCTAATTATTTCAGAAGCTCGGTGGTGAGTTCGTTGCTGATTTAGATTCGTTAACCTTATCCTAGCCTGGGGAACTTTCTCCACAGTAATCCAGATTTTAAATGAGCTTACCTCCAGGCGAGCCACATTAGTTTGCATCCTTCCTGTTATGGTGGCCTCACCCTGAGGAGCTAATACAACTTAATAGCATGGTTTAGAAAAGGTGGAGGATATCCTAAGGATGGGACTAACCTTTACTTTATGAGCCTTTCAATAAAGGTATGGAGGTATCCATTTTGGGGGTCTGACACTCTTCAATGTCTGGATACCAAATCCTCTCCTCACAAGGAATAGAATTCCCTCTGGAAAGTGTCTGCCCCTAATTTCTGCAAAGTATCATCTCTGTCATTTGGCTTGTGTGTCTCTATGCCACCTTATGTGAATCTCTTGGATATTTTATCATTTATTTGCCCAACGCTTTGGCCTCATTTGGGCTGCTTTCTAAGATTTTAAATTTTGGAACTTTTCCAGAAATCAGCCTTTGTCTAGAAATGATCAACACAGTGGACAAGTCAAAGCTCTTCTTTTCCTTTACTTCCATAAAAGAGGAGATGTGGAATCATACTCAGCTTTCTACAAAATTTACAGGACCAAGGCATTGACTCCATCTTGACAGCTATGTGTGCATGGAATGAGCAAGGATGAATACCTGAGTATTAGAAGAGGAACCCAAGGGTTTGTCTGTCCCTTCTTCATCATACAAAACTCGCTGACTTCTCTACACATTCCCAAACAATGCTACCTCATAGCCATAGAAAATAGAATTCTTGGGGCAGATAAAAATGAATAATTAGAATGGAAGCAGAAGGGTGACTGTCCTTCTTCTCTCAGGTGGCCCAAATGTATTGGTGGAGTGACAAAGGCTTTTCCCTATTCCCTGGTAGAGAGGTGGGCGGCCATTAAGTATGTTGTCTATGACCTTAGTCTTCTGGAATTCATGCCTTCCTGTCATTTACTCACCTTCTGTTTTCTGCTCCATTTTATAGCGAGAGCACTGGAGCTAATGCCACAAAGACATCATAAAACAAAAGCTCTTGCTGGGTGCTCATACTGTGGTGACCTCCAACTTGCAGATAAGAAACTGAGTTTCAGATATTTGCTTGTGCTGGAATGCCACTTTTAAGTGGAAGGCTCAGAAATCAAGCAGCTCTAGAGCCATCATTCCATGTAGTTTCTTCCTCCTGAACATCCTGATCAAAATGCCCACTGATGGACAGAGCTCCAGAGGACATTATCAGATAGGAATTCTCCCTATGTACCACATTCCCATGGTGTAAATGAGGATTTGATATCTCTCCAACATCTTGTCCAGGCAAAGAGTCAGAGTCACATTGTTAAGAGAGTTCCTTTGAGGGACTATGCCTTTATGAAGACCTTCATTCTCCCAGGGACCATTATCAGAAGGAGTCTAGGCTGGTATCCCATAAACAGAAACAAAATAGTCACTGCCATAAACACAAGATTCCTGCAAACCAACCTGGACCCAATTAAGATGACCAGGCATGTGTAAACATGGACGCTTTATATTTCCACATCTCATTGTGTGCTGGGTATCTACCATGATTTCCATATCATGGTGTATGGATGGTACACAATGGACTGCAAGTCATATTGTCCAGTTAAGGGCAGCCAGCAGAGGCACACAACAGCAATTTAACAGAACACACTCAGACATATTCAAGCTGGCTCGGGGAGGTTACGAGCTGTAGAGATTAAGCCCAGCCTCAGACAGCTCTCCTTTCTTGTTTACCCACCAGGTAATTGGGACACTGTCCAATCTGCTGCTACAGATGGGAGCCCAGGAGGATTCGGCTTATGTGCTTGTTGCTCAGGACCTTGGGTTGCTTTCTCTTTGTGTATTGCTTTCTGCAGTTTATTTGCATGGGGCCCAGACCTGCCTCTTGCTACCTACTTCACAGTGGCAATGGTTTCCTGATGGCAGCTATGTTGTCAGTGCTGTTTCCTCCCTTGTTTGACGTATGAGCCTCTGAAACAAGCCTCATTGTTTGCAGCATCCCTGACTTCAGCAGCTTCATGGCCTTATAACAGTATCCGGGACAATTAACTTAACTGGAGAAAAGACTTATATTGGCTCGTGATTTCAGAGATTTTAGTCCATGGTTGCCTCTCCCTGTTTCTTTGGGCCTGTGCTAGAACAGAACATTGGAACATCATGGCAGTAGGGTATTGTAGATGAAGCTGTGAACTGAATGGCGGTCAGACTCCATATCCTTTACCTGGGGATTTCTATAATGACCTTAGTCCCACTAACCAGGCCATTCATCCTGAAAATTCCATCCTCTCCCAGCAGTAGCATGAGTTGGGGCAGTTTGTTTAAAACATGAGCCTTTGGTAGATGATTATCTAGACTGAGGGTGTATTTGCATGGCTCAAGAAACTTAAATCAATGTCCAGAGGGAAAACTGGGACAACAGCTGAGTGTAGTGAAACATGCTACACATTGGAGATGAGAGGACTTAATATCCCAGGCCATTCTGAGACAAAAACGAGAATCCGTTTGTTCTTGTTAATTTTATCAGTGGATTTGCCACAATTTAAAACAACACAAGAAGTGTCTCAATGAAGGAATTACCTAGATCAGGTTGACTTGCAGGTATGCCTATGGAGCTACTGTCTGTACCTCCCTCCCAATGTACTGTCTCCAACCTCCCACACCATTCAAGGCTCAGGGAAATTTGCAGAAGAGGAAGAGAAATGGGAAGAAGAGCTATGAATGCTGACTTCTGGGCATGTCATGGCTGTTATATGTATCAACTTTCAATGTCTCTGTTTACCCACGTATGGCCTGCAAATGATCAAGCCATTAAAACTTCTAGCATAGATCATGGAGGAGGCCCTGGTGTCCTAACCCCAACTGAAGAGCCATTGGTATTTGATAGCTGCTAAAGGAGAAAGAGTTACTCTAGGACATGGCTTGGTTACTCATGTCCCAGTGGATAGCCACAAACATATGAGCCATTGACTTAGGTGGTTATTAGTAACAACAAAATATAAGGAGTTGTCATGATTATTGATTGGTGAGGATAGCACTCTGAGTGTGGGTAGCACCATTCCCTAGGCAGAGGAAAACCCACTCTGAATGTGGGAAGTACCATTCAATCAGCAGAGATTCCTGAACTGTATGAAAATGAAAGAAGCTAGCGAGCAGAAGAAAAGCAAGCCACATCTATGTCTTTATTTCTCTATGCTATTAACAGTGTATTTTATCTGAGTTTGTGGGCTGACTTGCCTTTAGTAATAGACTGTAGCCTGGAATTGAAAGCTGAATAAATGTTTCCAGGCCTTATGCTACCTTTTTTCAGATTATTTTATCATAGCAATAGAAACAAGACTATGACACTATCTCAAGGTAGGGGCAAACACAGACAAGAATTAGCAAACAAAAATCTGGAATGGTGGTAGGTCTATTGGCATCTGGTGTGTAGAGCCCCTGAAAGGCTGATAACTACCTTATGCTGCTTAGCACAGAGCCCTACACACAGTGTAGAATTCCAGGACCTACATGCCAGTAGTACCGGGACTGAAAGCCTTGATCAGGATGGTCTTTCTGGGAAGGGTGGATGGTCTGATGCAGGAGGTACCTCCCACAGCTAGTTGATTCTGGTCTCATTTTGATGGCTCATTCACTGCAGCCCTGACTCAGTCAATCCAGGGAACCCACGGTCCCCCACAGCTGGAAGGTCTTCAGTTCTCTCCCTGTTCTAAACTGTTATGAATCCATGACTGCCCCAGAGGTCTTCTCCTCTTCTCTCAGAAATTTCTTTTCCATCTTGCTTATAGATTGGTTTCGGGGGAAACATCATGTTAGGCCTTTCCCTTAGAGGGGGCTTGACCCTCAAAATTATTTTGAAAAAGTTTTCTATTTTGCAGAAGAACATTGTGTGCAAGGGGTTATATCTCTATCTTTGGAGAAAGTATTGCTTCACATCTCTTTTTTTTCTTTTAAAATTTAATAGTCTGAACTCAACCTTACAATCAAGAGAGGAAGAGAAAAAGACAAGTAGCCAGAACTAAAATCTAAATTGAGGTTGGAGAATCCAGCTCTCCGGTCCCTGATGCTGTGTGAAATGCCTTGACTTTACCACCCAGTGGTGCTGGGAAATGAGATGTCTATCAAACATTCTCATTAAAATAGTTTTAACAAAAATTTATTGATTTGATTCTGTGTTCCAGACACTGGATGTGTCTCAAAAGCATCTTGTGTAAGGAAGTACTGTATAAATATGAGACTCATTATTAAGAGTTCATGAAATAACATGCAAGGTGGGTAAGGGAATGCCAACGGATGGGCAAATTAGTTAGAGTGCAATTTACAAGGTCCTCTCATGTTCTCCTGGGGTCACTGCACACCGGGATACATGATCATTAAATATGACCCTCAGAGGCACTCTGTCGAGAGGAAGGGAAATTACTCAATTTTAAGACAAGATTTTAAACAAGGGCCAAACCGTTTTATCTACTTGAATTTGGGTCACTAATTATATCCACTGATGTTCGAGTAATGAATCATAAATTCACAATGCCAATGAACACCCTTTCTGTCCCTTTTCATCATGAAATGAGATTGCTATCACTTCCTCTTAGCGATGTCAATTACATGTCTGTAAAAGAAACAGACTACAGGGAGAGGAGATGGTGGTGAAGTTTCAGGGACACTGAAATTAGGGGTCTCTGATGTACTGATGTTGTGTGTCTTTAGCCCATTTTGTCTTCCTCTCTGATCTTATTTTCTCATTCTAACAGGTTACCAGGATATCTTAGATAATTTTCCAAGTCATTCTAACTCTCAAACTCCAGGACTCTAAGTAAAAATTTATTTGTGACATTGAAGAAAATACATCATTAAAATGACTAAACTCTATTTTTTTCCAAAGGTAAGTTATATTTTCACATACTTTCAAAAAGGTGATCTTTTTGAATCTACCTGATTTATGGTTATAATAAAACAAGTTTAAGTAATAGCCTGGGGGATTTTGGATAGTAATGAAAGCGTCTTCATAGATCCTTCATAGATCTTCATATCCCTTATCCAAAAATGTTGGCTGTCAGATGACTCAAAATCTGAAGACCTCTATATGTGGAAAATCCCTGATCTCACAGTTGGAATGATGGTATGGTACCCATGCTATATAGAATAATCTGTGGACTATGTAGACAAAGTGTGTGAAACCAGTGAATTTTGTGTTCAGCTTGTATCCTATCTACATGCTATCTAAGTATGTTTATGCAATTGTTCCAAAAAGTTAAAGTCTAAACCACTTCTTGTTCTAAATATTTTGGGTGAGGGTCACTAAAAACCAAAGGTGGTGTGTGTGTGTGTGTGTGTGTGTGTGTTTACTTATATGTGTTACATGTGCATATGTCCATGAATATGCCAGAGGAAGATATTGCTTTCCACTTCCCACTGAACCAGAAAAAAAATTCAGCTAGCCTGGGTGGCCAGTAAACTTTCCATGCCCTGTTCTTTCCACCACTGCTTCAATGCTGTGTTATAGGCCAAGCCCAATGGTTGTTCTTGTTTTTTTGTTAGTTTGCTTTTGAGTCAGCATTTCTTTATGTTATCCTGGCCGTTCTAGAACTTATGTGGACCAGGGTGGTCTTGAATTCATAGAAATCTACCTGCTTCTGTCTCCCCATTGCTGGGATTGAAAGTTGGCTCATGCCAAACTTTTGTGTGGATGATGGGAATCTGAACTCAGCCTTGTTTGCTTAGCAAGCTTTAACCCAGTTCTAATAGCACAAGTTATTTTACTCCTCCTTACACTTCCTCCTTCCCTCCCCTTGCCCTCTCCCCTCCTGTCTTTTATTCCCTTCTCCTCCTTTCTCATCACATCCTCTCTCTTGCTTTCTTCCTCTCCTTCTTACTCCCATTCCCATACCTCTCTCTTTGTTTTCCTCTCCTCTATTTCATTCTCTGTCCACACAGAAATTCCTTCTTCCATACTCACCTCCACGTTTACAGGTTCCTGTGTGAGACATTACTGGGTGGTGGAATGTAGACAAACCCAATAAGAGCCTAGTTAGACAATCAGGAGAGGCTGAGGGCTGTTTCAATTTGGAAGGTAATCATGGTACAGAAAAGAAGTGGACGTATTTGGGTGATTTTAAGATTGACCATGGAGCCCTTGGTGATGGCTTAGATATGGGGAAAGGGATTCAGGAGGAGAAAGAGGCACCCAATGTTGTATTCTATCCTGCAGTCCAGGTGTGAGCTGTCCCAGACTTATGCTTAAAACCTACAAGTCTTCAAGGGGGCCTCAAGTCCCTGTCCTACTGCAGGCAGCCATGAGAGCTTCCATCATTACCTAGGGTCATCCTGAGGTAGCCTAAATCATCCTGAGAATGAATCTTCCTTTCTTTGGTAAGGGGTTGTTTCATACCTAGAGGATGGACGGACACACACACACACACACACACACACACACACATACACACACTTCTCACCTGTGGTAATTTCATACAGGGTTTCCCCATAGCTGATGAGACAGTAAATTGAAGATATTTCTTGCTTGGTATCATACTAAGAATTTTATGTTTAACCAATAATTTCTTGAATATTTAGAGTGAGCACATATGTGTATGTGTATTAGATGTTGAGAACATGTTGCCATACAGCTGACACCATGTACCCTGTAGGTGTTTTCAGTTTAGTACCATGGAAGATGAATACATGATTATACTAGGGCACAAAATGCTTATGTGAAAAACAGAGGTAGCCTCAGAGTAGCCATGGTTAAATCTGTTAACAGTATAGCATTTGTAAGACCAGAAGAACTTTACAGAGGAGGTGATATATAATGGGCTCTTAGGAGTTGAATACAAGATTCCATGTCAGGTTATACTGTTGAAGGCCACATTATGCTTTAACAATGTTTACCCCTTAATTGGGAAATCCACTTTGGGATCGCCCTCAATTAAATAAAAAAAAGCAGCAAAATCAACAAACACACAAACAAACAAACAAACAAATAAAAATCCAAAAAACTGTAGGACTGCAAATGTTTGCCTAAAGATTCTTTTCAGGGACTGGGTAGATGGCTCAGTTGACAAAGTGCTTTGTGCACAAGCAGGAGGCCCTGAATTTGGATCTATAGAACCCACATTAAAAGCCAGAAGGTGTCATGGTTGTCTATGATCTCAGCGCAGGGGAGGCAGAGACAGCAGGATCTTGAGGTTTGCTGGCCTGCCAGTCTAGATGAACCAGTGAGTTCTAGGCTCAGTGAGAGAACCTGTTTCAAAAAAATGCCAATTGAAGATGACACATGAAGTCAACTTCTGGTATTCGCATTCATGTGCACATATGAGTACCTGTGCACGCATGCACGCACACACACACCACCCACACCCCGGCATATTCACAATGTACACATAAGTACACATGTATGTACACACCAAAAGATGTTCTTTACACTACTGTTTAAATGAAAATTTGGAAAAAATACCTACAAGGGGAATGAGTATGGAATAGTCTGTAGGTAAGGTGGTTTCCTGTGTGGAAAGATAGTGATCAGTTTACTCTATGTAACAATATCTCTGCTACAAGGAAACACAACAACAGCAAAACAACAACAACAGGGCTGCAGCATGGCCAGTGGGACACTGTGCATATTGTGTCATTAATTGTTTAATGCTTCACTGTATCCAGGAAATGTCTAGGTGGCTAGATACTGTCTATAATAGCACAGGATTTTTAAGGAAAATTTCCCCTAAATTCCCAAGGGCAGAGGGTAAATTCACACTGCATATTCAAGAAGTAACAGATCAAAGTGGAAAATAATTTTCGGGGGATAGGTGGGAGCGAGAGGGGGCCATGGAGAACTAATAAAATACAAAAGCAATTAGCCAATAAGTCCTGCTTTTCAGGGCTAGCCTGGTGCTGTCCACCACCATAGCTTGAGCAAACAACCTTGCTTGGCTCATACTTAATCCCACATGAAATCTTTCAAAGTGGAAAATTTCACTGTGATTTATTTTTTTCCAGATGTAAATATATGGCAATAATACAGTTATAAAGCTGGCATTGTATTAAACCATAAATTATATCTGACACATAATAATGTTGAATTACTCTGGAAGTCCATCAAAGTGCAGTGGCATTGCCAACAAACAGGTCGCTGTCACTTGCACCAGCCTGTCATTTGCTGTGTAATGAATAAGTCGTGGGGACCGTGGCTGTCAGGATCAAAATGGAGTAAACTCAGCTGAGAATGCATAAGGCAGCAAGCTAGGTTGGTGGGGCTGCAGGCTTGTCCACTCATTCTTTTGCTCAATTATTCGGGGCCATTCAGTAAAGCTTTGCTGAAGACCTACTTTGCACGATTCTGGATTCTGGAAACAGGTTGAGAGGCCTTGTTATCTCCAAACACAGAATACCAGATTTAGAAATTAAATGCATGACTCATGATGACTCCTTGCAGACTTAGTCCCTTCTTAGCCATGTCATCAAGACCAAGGGTAAAGTTGGACTTTAGAAGGGGAATTAGCCAGGATTGATTTGACTAGAGTTTGTGTATGGTAATTCTAGCCGTGCTACCTTTAAGGTAAAGAAGCCCAATTGGTTGATGGGTTCAAAGAGTCAGGATGAAGTCAAATGGGAAATACTTCCAAAATGAAGACCTTTATACCTATTAGACAGCACAGATAGCCTACATTGTGTTTTATTTAGCTTTTGTTTCATTTTAGAATGGGGTCTCAGGTCGCTCCAATCAGCCTTGATCTCACTGTACGCCTGAAGACGACTTTGAGTTCCTAAATCTCCCATCTCCACTTCACTTCCATAGCAGCTGGATTCCAAGCTGTGACACCATGCCTACATGTGTACGTGGCTTCTGGGGACTGAACTCAGACCCTCATTCTCAGAAGGCAAACAATTTACTAAGTAAGCTGCCTCCCCAGTCCTCAGCTTCAGTTTCACCACATGAAAAAAATATCGAAGGTGTTTGGTGATAAAGTTCTGTAAAACTAAGGCTGTACTCAGTTGCCGAACTGTGTATGTAACCGTGGCTGAGATGGCTAATTTTGTGTTATGTGCAGCTCGACATGATGAGAGCACAGGGAAGGAATGAGAGTGGTTAAAAATCAGTATGGCTAGTGAGAGAAATGAAAATGTTTGGTGTTGTTCAGAGTAAAACAGGAGGCAGAAAGCTGGAGGTGAGTCAGAGGCAAAAGCAGGATCCAGGCTTACTGTCATAGTCTCTTCTGGGATCTGAGGTACTGTGGAACTTAGAATACAAGATGGATCTCCCTACCCATGTTACAGAACTTGGGTTTTCTGAGGTTTCTAGCTCACCTTGCAAGTACAAAGTCCTGAGTTTAGTCCTCAGAATCCACATAAAATCCATATATCCATACGTGACTGGCCCGCATGTACAAAGCACTTAGGAGGTAGAGATGGGAAGACCTTTGGGTCAGCCTCAGCTACTTAGTAAGTTATAGGCCTGAGAGAAACTCTGACTCAAAAGCCAAAATGCATGGCTCATGACAGCTGAAATTGATTTCTGGTTTTCATTTGCATGCATGCGCACATGCATGTGCACACACACATACCTGTACACACTCTTGCACATGCATATTACAAAAACATGGTTGGCGTTTTTATTGGAGCGGTATGGAGCCATGGATGGTTTAAAATGAGAAAGTGTAGTATCCTATTTGCATTTTGCAATTATTCTTCTGGATGTCACATAGAGAATGAAATGGAAGAGGAAAGATGGGGGCATCATTATAAGCAATAGTGTGAGAGACGGCACAGTCTTCAGGAGAATGGATCCCATGCATTCTCATTTCTCATCGTGGGTGTGGATCTAGAAAGCAGGGCTGCCAGGATGTCAGTGGGTGGAGGGATGTAGTTCCATAGTTCAGTTCTTCAGGAGCAGCAATCAGGTGCCACAGAAAAGGGCAAACATTTATCTGCTACATCTCCTCAGTGGTGTCTTCGTGCAGCGAAAATTGTGAAGTCGATAAGTGGGAGGTGTGATTGATTTCATCTGGTACTCCCCAAACCAAGGGTGGTCAAGGCAGTGATGCAGACCACAAGCTGGCTTGGGAAGATGAGAAAACCAACCCCAATTTGGGAGGCAGGCCGTTCCTAATTGAACTGTTGAGGGAATTTTGATAAATGACCCAGCCAAAGCAGCAAAATTAATAAATCATGCTTGAGGCTGAAAGACTGTTTCCTGAGGGACAGCAACGGCACTCAAATCCCATAGATGCTGGTGTTTTGGAGGTTACTAGGGCACAGACCAGGAATGTGTGATCTTTTTGAGCTCTCCAGGAGGGTTGGAGGGGCCATAACCCCAGTTAGCAAGTCACTATTTGGTTCTTTTCAAAATAGCAGAAAGTTGTATTCTGTGAGCAAGGACCACACTGCTACCTAAAACAGAAGGTTAAAAGATGTCCTTTTCAGAATTAGTGATGGGTGAACAGGTTGTAATGGAGAGGAAGCAGTGCACACCAATGCAGAGTCATATGCCAGAGAAGAAAAGAGAGACAAGGGCATTTTGGCGATGTGATAATCTCTTTCTTTCAAGGGTTAGCACCCCTAAGATAATCATTCTTTCAAATATCCTTCCCCTTGGTTTCCTGGACTCTGAGCTGGTGCACTATGTCCCATCAAGTCAAAGGCATTTGCAAAGAAAAATAAGGTCCAACTTAGCACATGACCTTGCATAGCACTTGGGGACCATTTCCAAGTGCACGCTCTGAGCATCTGTCTTTTAGAGAAGAACAGAATGAGTTCTCTGGGAAAATGGGATGGATTGTAATTCTCAGACTGTTGGCATTCTTATTCCCTCACGACAAGTGGCGTGATGCTGAGAGAGAGAACTTAACCTCCCACCCTGAGTATTTGCAATGCTGACCTGGGCAATGGGGTAATAACCTTAGGCACTTAGTACTGGACAGGATTTGGAAGGCAAGGGGCCTCTCACCAGCCACTCTTGAGAAATACATCTCTTTCATAAATATATAGGAACTCTCCTGTCGCTTGTGTTTTGTATGTGTTATCCAACTGTGCAAATATATTCACCCATGTGCACATGTGCAAATGCCTGAGGAGGACATCAAATGTGTTTCTCTATTTTCCTCATTTTCTTCTTCTTAGACCGGATGTCTCACTGAGTCTGGAACTCACCATTGTTTGGGGAGACTCACTAACCAGAAGGCTGCAGTGACCCTCCTGTCTCACCCCTTCAATGCTGGGGTTAAAGATGCAAGTGTGGCCACACCTGGCTTCTTATGTAGGTGCTGGGGATCCAAACTCAGGTCTTCATTCTGGTGCAACAAACACTGTTTCTCAGTGAACATTTTGCTCCTTCTATCTTATTTTGCTAAGACCATCAGGACCCCAAGGGAAAGGAATCTTTGAAAGAGTTCCTAATGAAGTATTAATTAAAAATTAGATGGATTTGTGTAAGGCATAAAAGACCCAAGTGTCTAAAGAACAGTCCTTTCTTTAGCTTATCAAGATGGCAGGATAAACATAAGACAGTCATGAGGCCACAAAGAGCTCACTACCTTCAGAAAAACAGGTGCAGAGTAAACTTCCTTTCACATACTCCAAGTGCTGCAGTCTAGTTCTTTTTCTTAAGGGGATAACATGACTGCCCCATCATGCATCATGGGACTTCCCTTGGATTCCAGCCATTACTCCATTCTTCCCTCAGCTGCTTGAGATCTTGAGAAGCGATGGACTGTGCAAAAGGTAGAGGTTAAACAGAAGGTTGGACTCCAACAGTGCAGTGTTCATAGGGCTGTCTCTCACCTAGTTTTGCTGGAATTTTCTGATGGTCCAGGTGCTTTTGTGTCAGTATTATCCTGTAAGTAACAAGTTCAACAAACTCTTCTGTTAAATGAGCAAGGTTCTCCAAGTTTAAATAAAGTCCCAAGAGGGTAGAAAGCCTTAATCCAATATAAATTATTAAATTCATCATTATTTTGAACCATGTCAAACAGGTACAGGGGTATAAACTTGACTGGGTAAGATACCAAGAAAGAAAATGAAACTATTTCTAGGTGTGTCTTTGGTATTTCCAGAAGTGGTTACCATTTGTATCAGTTGACTAAACAAAGATCTCCCCCATGCATGTGATGGGCATCAGCAAATGGTTGAAGTTTGATATGAACAGAAATGTGAAGGAACCATGAAGTTTATTTCCTTCTGACCTGATACAATGATCTTCTCCTGACTTTGGGCATCATAAATCCTGGATCTTAGGTCTCTAGATACAAACTGAGTACTGTGCATGTGAAACATTTTGGGGCTTCTGAACTTGTCTGTAATTGGGTGAGGCAATTCCCACACCAAGTCTCTCACTATGTTTACCCTACTGTTCATGCTTTTCTGAGAATGTTGATTAATAGTATATAATGCAGACTAATTGTATATAATGAAGCACTGTTCTGGGTTTGGGGATGGAGGTCAGAACAGGCTTTTTGATGGCTGGATTTGTAACTGAAATGTGACAAGCGATATTTATGTGAAAGGAGATAGGAGGAGGTGTCCTGCAAACAGAGGGAGAGAAATCCATGTTGGGAACAGGAAGCGCAAACACGGGAAGACAAAGCATGTCTTAAGCTCAGGTTCATCTCCTTCCGTTCTACCAATCGGATTTTGTGAAAGGACAAACACTTTTGTTTTCCATATCTGGGAAGATGCCTGCCATTACTCAGCTCCTCCACACTGAGAGATAATATAGAGTAACTGAAGTGGCTAAAGCTGGGATACATTTGGGGATGTTTGGGTAATTGTGTTATAACAAGCCTCTGAGTATGAGCATTCCTAATACTTCGAGAATTTTCTGTAGCACTAGAAAGGGCAAGATAAGCAGATTTGTATTGTCATTTTTAAGTCCTCCTGTTTTATTTGGGGCCAAAGCATGTCTTTTGCATGGGTAGGAATATTCACTTCTCCAGTGAGGACTGGACAGCAAATCACAATTTTTGATTATATCTCTCTAGTGTTATGAAATTATCCTCTTATAGAGTCTTGACTCTATTATGTAGATCACTTATGGATGCACACATTCAGTTCTTAGTCCTTCAACAAGTGTCTGTTGAGCTCCCACCCCATGTCAGTCATATTATCAAGTTCTGGGTTTAGGGTTAGTATGATAGAAAAGTCCATTTCTTTGAGGAACAAACTTCCTGCTAGAAGGATGGTGAACAATGAAATCATAAGGACAAGTTAAATAAAGTAACTCCAGAGAGGCCGTGAACTCCACTGTTTGAGTGGAACTGTGGAGATTACAGAAGGGAGGGGGAGGATGGCTACTCTTATGAAGTGACACTTGAGCCGATACCTGAATGACGATGAGTAGTCAGCCATGGAGAGCTTTAAAGGGCTGAATTGTCCCAGCTAGAACATTGCAGGCAGAGAGAAAACAGATGGGAAATATCAGAGAGGTGGAATGACTCATTCAAGGTTGCATAGCTGAATGATGGGTCCAGAGGGATCTCTATGAAGATCTTCTTTCTAAATCAAGGATGCATTTCTTACCCTATCTTCCTACGAGTGTCTTTATCTTGGTATTGTAGGAATATGGGGCAGGTCAGTATTTTTTCTACTTCCATTTTTTTAAATATGAATGGTGATTATATGTAGTACAATAGAAAGACTATACACAGGTTAATGACGATGTTAAAGAAATAAATAGGAATATATATGTGAAGAAAGAGGCAATGACTTCTTTCAGAGGGTCCTTTAGTTTTCATGACCCTTAAAAGCTCCTCGGGAGGATTCTGGTAGCATGAGAATCTCCAATTTCTATTCTCAGAAAGGTTTCCTCAATCCATTTTCCTGCCTTTTCCCATTCTAACTTTGGTCTTGAATACATTTCTATTGTATTTATTACAATATGGCATTAGCATGCTCAAGTATGTTTTTTGGGGAGTCTGAGTGATGCACAGAATGTTATATCATTGGACAGGGCCCGAGATGTCTTTCAGTTGTGTCTTGATCACTGTACTGTTGCTGTGAGAAGACCCCACGAACTTAGAAATTCTTAGAAAAGAAAATATTTAATTGAAGGCTTGCTTATAATTTCAGAGGCTTAGTCCATTATCATCAAGATGGGTAGGGACCATGGGGCTGACACAGCAGGCATGGCTCTGGAGAAATAGTTGAGAGATATGCCCTGATATGCAGGGAGAGAGAGAGAGAGAGAGAGAGAGAGAGAGAGAGAGAGAGAGAGAGAGAGAGAGAGAGAGATCCTGGGCCTGGCATGAACTTTTGATACCTCAAAGCCTCAGTGACATACTTCCTCCAGCAAGGCTACACCCCTAATCCTTCTAATCCTTTTAGACAGTGCCACCCCTGATGACTAAGTATCCAAATAGATGAGTCTTAAGGGGGCTTTCTTATTTAAACCAGTACAACTTGATAGAGTGCTTGGATAGCATACACAGGACCCTGGGTTTGATACCCAGCAGCACATAAATCAGGGTGGGATGCATCCCTAAAATCTCAGCACTGAGAGTGTAGAATCAGGAACAGCGAAAGTTCAAGTTCATTGAACTTGCATAGCAAGTTTAAAGTCAGCCTGGGTTAGTGGAGACCTGTCTCAAAAAAACAAAATCCAACCTAAACCAAACCAAAAATATTAGGTAATATATTTTTTCTGTAAAGGGTAAAATGTAAAATATGCTTCTCTTTGCAGAGCGTTGGATATCTGTATCATTTCACTCAGCCACTGAGGTGGGAAAATAGCCACAGACAATTTGTTAGTAAATGGGTGTGTCTGAGTCTCTGTAGAGTTTCATTTACAAAGCAGGTGACTGACAGACTTGGTGTCTGGGCTATAGTTTCCTGAAGCTGGACCTTTAGTTATTAATTTAAAGATTTAAACATTATCTCACTCCGCCTTTCCTTCCTTCACCCCAAACCACTCCACATCTCACCTCCCTCTCAAATTGGCAGCATTTTTTCTGTTGTTGTAACAAATATATAGAGACATAAATATATAAGTATAACCCACCGAATCCATTTACAGTAGTTCCTGTGCATTTGATTTCAGGGCTGACCACTTTGTGTTAGATAACCAATTAGGGGACTCTTCTCCGGGAGAGGCTAATTCTTCCTCTCTCAGAAGTTATTGTTTCCCTGAAGTTCTTTGTCAGGGAGTGGGATCCTGAGATTTCCACACCACATTGGGTGTTACTGTTTAAGTGTTTATGTTTTTCAGCTTTGGAAGTAGCTTCCTTCGGTTTCTAGGAGACACACTCTCACAGCAGAACTCTTGGTCCTCTTACAGTCTTTACATTCCTTCGTTCACAGTGCTCCCTGATCTTCAATGAGGAATTTTTGTTTTAGATATCTTTGTTTTATGATGTGTTGTATTTTTATAATTGTCTCCATTTGTTATAAAAAGAAACTTCTTTGATGAGGAGTGAATTATACTTATTTATGGGTATAAGCCTAAGTCTTAGAATAAGTTAGGAACTATAATGATTTGGTAAGGTGGGGATAATATTACCTTTCTAAGATCTTTGACCTCACCAGATCCAGGCAATTGGTTACGTTTCTAATTCTGCATATAATGTCTTTCCTATTGAGTGGGTAGTCCAGGTTGACAACACTTCTTTCCACAAATATGTGAGTGCCACTGTATACAGCGGAGCACTACTCAGCTGAAAAGTGAAATGAAATGGTAAATCTTTTAGGTAAATGGGTGGAATTAGAAAAGATCGTACTGAATGAGAGGACACAGACTCAGAAAGACAACCGATACAGTCTTCTCTCCTGTGTAGTTCCTAGGTCCGTCTGTATAGTCTGTAATATGGAGTAATCACAGAAACCAGGAAAGTAAAAAAGAACGTTGAGGGAGGTAGAGAAAGGGATAACAGGATTTAGGTGGGGGAGTGGGAAAACAGGATTGGACACTCTGAATGGGGAGGGGGAAGACAAAACTGAGAACACCAAAGATGCTTGATAAAGTTATACCACTTGAGTAGATAATGATCTACACAGGAACCACAGACAATTTAACAAAACCTCCTATACCAGGTATGACTAATCTCCTCCTGGTTGTTGCCCAGGGTAGTCCAACTGACTCCCAAACCAGTATAGGTTGTTGCTGTCGTCCTTGGTTGTCTCTCCGAGGCTGAAAGTAAAGTCCCTAGGCTGAGGATACCAAACACTTCCGATTTAGGGCTCGGAATCAAGCCGAATCTAACCTGAAAGCTGCCTTCCTATGATGTAGCCTTGAGATGTGAAGCGGTAAAGCAGCTGTGAGCAATGGTACTATCCAGCTGTGGCCCCAAGGAACGGCCACAATGTCCAGCATGGCAAGCTATCCCTAAAGGTACAGCAGTGACTCTCGCTCTCACTCATTCTCATAGCAACCTCATGATACACATATTGATAAAATGAGCTAAATGTTTGAGCAATTATGACATACTAGAAAAATCATCGCATTACAAATCAAGAGAATATTTTCCAAGGCCACTCAGCCTCAAATGCTTGGATGGCTAATGCTGATTGTCAACTTGACAGAATCTAGATTCTCCTAGAAAACACATCTCTAGGCAGGTCTGTGACGGAGTCATGGGTTGGGTTAGTCAAGTGGGAAGACACACCTTAAGTTGGGCAGCACCACTCCCTGGGCTGGAGCCCTGGGAGGAATAAAAAGGAAAAAGCGAGCTGAACACCAGCATTTATGTCTCCCTGGTCCTGCCATTATGATTGCCACCACATATAAATTGTACACTCAAATTATGAGGCGAAACTAATCCTTCCTTAAGTTGTCTTGGTTATAGCAATGAAAAGTAACACACAGGTGCCCCCTGTCCCCAAAACCCTTGGTCAGTTATGGTTACCAGAAACATAGGAGCTGTATGAATTGAATTCTAGTGAAAGAAGATAATAATAGTTAATTGAGTACTTGATGTTTTATAAGAGGTTGGTGCTTAAGTATTCTTATCACAGGCATATACAAACACACGGATGCAAGTTGTAACTATTTAAGGTGATGGGAATTTTCAATTAGTTTGCTCGTGCTGTTTATTTCACAGTGTATGATCATGGGAAAATCATCAGATTAAACACCTTAAAGAAACGCATGTTTTCACTGTCATATATATATCTTCATAAAATACCAAATAAACAAATTAGTTAATGAAGATCAACTCTATTGATTGAACCACAAGCTTAGGGCAGCAGATCTTGTATAACATTGGAATGACTGAAGCATCTCCCTGCATTCAAATGCCACCAATCATCATGACTTCAATGTTGACTTAGTTCCAGAAAAGATGCAACATGGATAGGAGTGTGCAGGTGTCGCTGTGATTTTCAGAAGACAGTCATACAAATATCTGAAAGATTGACAGTGACCCCCAGGACCATTACTTTCTTCAGTCCACAGACAATGAATGTACAGCTGCTTCTGAAGGTTTGCTAAACAATTATTGTGAATGAAGGGGTGAAAGAAGTGGGTTCTTCCTCGCCTATGGCTGCTGCACATAGGAATGCCATCATTTGTGACTGCATGTACAAGATCTGCACAAGACCAAGCTAGCTCAAATTCCAGTGTGGATGGAGAAGGGGGCTCATGAAGTTCTCTCAGCTGAAGAGCTCTTAGAAAATGATGGCTTCTAGTGTAGAGATAGTTTCAGTTTTCTCCAGGGATGCCACCCCCGATAGTCTGTTCATGATCTAGTGGATGAGCCGGTAGCCGTGTACATACTGGTAACACTGAGTGGACTCAAATGTAAAAGATAGCCCATGAAGTTGTGAGGGAAAGTGGTATGAGAGGATTTGGAGGAGAAGGACTATGGATTTGATCACTGACATTAAAAATGCATTTGTAAAAAAATTATTAACTAATAAAATTCTCATTTTATTTTATTTATATAGGTGTATGTGAGAACTTGCACACATGTGTACAGATGCTTATGATGCCAAAAAGGATACTGGAACCTCTGGACTTTGAGTTATAGGTGGTTGTGAAGTGCCAATGTGGGTTTTGGATAGTGAAATGTGGTCCCCTAAAAGAGCAGAAGGGCTTTTAACTGTGAAGCCATCTCTAGTTGCACAGCACAAGGGTTATGGTGTAGACACTTGAGGTAGGGCACACCTGGCTTACATGCCATGTGCTGCCCAGCATCATCTCTGTGACTCGAGGTGGGGCTAGTCTTCTCTCAGCCTTAATACCTCATTATTGGGTGGAATTGAGGGTTAAGTCATTCTTAGTTTACTTTGCAAAGTCAACAGGCAATGTAATTAACACAGAACCTGAAATACAGGAAAGCTGTTTTAATTTTCACTATAATTTTTGAAATGTTGGTGATGATTAATATTAACAGTTATCTATGGTAGCAGTATTCATAACAGTTTTAAAATTGGCATTGTCTGGGGTTCCTGAAAACAATGAGTGGAGTAATAGATACTATTTCCTTATAGTTGGTGGGAGATTGAATGAGATTCTGCCAACCTTCTCTTCTATAGCTTTGCTAAAGACTACTTTCTCCTAAATACATGAACCTAGGGTAAGAAGAACTATCTTCAATTTCTCATGCTATTTGGTAGTCTGTAATTTGGATGACAGTCGATATTTATGTAGTGCTGTTTACTTGATGAAAGCCATGCGTTTCACTAATCTAGTGGAGGAGGAGAGAAACAGAGAGACATAGAGAGACAGAGACACAGAGACACATAGACAGAGACACACAGAGAGACATAATTCCCAACAAGGATGAAGACCAGAAGGGGACCCCAGCAAGTGTATGGTCACTTCCAGGGGATATTGAGAAAACCAATTATGGATGAAGGAGACAAATGAGAAGGAGGTGGCTCCATGGAAGGTCTGCTTGAGGGTGTTGGGAAAGAGCGGCCAGGAAAAGATGGCCATGTAGATGCCAGGGAAGGAAGCCTGGAATAGACTCCTCCTGTAGTGACCTGAAGTTATCAGTCCTGCCCATACCTTCTGATCAGGAAAATGACAAAGAATGCATCAGTGTTTAAGCCACTCTGTCTATAGTCCTTTGTTATAGTGGTCCCAGAGAACAATGTCAGCATTTCCCATACTTTCTCTGAATTTCTACAATTATTAGTCTTTTAAAACCTTTCTACCACATATTAGCATGTTCCTTTGACTTTGCACCCCACACCATCTCTCAATCTCGCCTTTCTGTCAGGTCTGTCCTTGGATAAAATACAAGATGTTTAGTACACAACCTGTTATTGCAGATTGGCTAGTCCATGCTTTCTAATTTTCCTTCTCTTTCCCCCCATTTCCCCATTTTCCTTCCATTCCCCTCCTCCCTGTCTGGACCTAAAATAGAACTGGAATTTATTTTTCAGGATGTATTGTCTCTATTGAATAAAGTTTTATGACCCTCATTCCTAATTTTAAGGCAAGTCACTGGGGTGTTTTAAATCCCTCGAATTGGGAGAGGAGTCTAAACTGAACTGCCATTTGTAAGTGACCCCTGTTTGGTTCCATTTGTTGCTTTGGTGTAAAATCTTTAGATGACCTCAAACTACCAGGTCTTCTGTTACCAAAGATATGGCAAAATGTATATTTTCACTCTCCTGCCCAAGGTTTGGAATCAGTATATGATGGTGGAGATATACTGACTTATACAACTTAATGGACATTAGGTACCTTAAAGGACATTTTTGAAAAGAGAAATTTCCAAGTTTTGTTGCTATGACAAGGCACCATGACAAAAAACAACTTAAGAAGGAAAAGGTTTATTTAGCTTATACTTGTAGGTCACTATCTACCACTGAGGGAAGTCAAGGCAGGAACCCAAAGGCAGGTACCATGGAGGACCCTGCTAGCTGGCTCTCTCTGTATTGTTCACAGGATCATGCTTAGGTAGCTTTCTTTACAGCCCTTGGCTATAGATGGTACTACCCACAACAGGCTGGCTCACCGGAATCCATTACCAACTAGGGCAATGTCCCACATACCTGGCCGTGGGGCAATCTAATGAAGGCAATGCCTTAACGGAGGTTCTCTCTTCCAAGGTGACTCTAGGATGTATCAGAACATACACGTGAACACCATTATTGGAATAAAATATAAAAGTACTTACCCTTTGAATGCTTCCAAACACAGGGCAAAATAAAGCCCAGCTTCATTTCTGCAAGAAGTAAAATATCCCATCTGTCAGGTTGCAAGTCATCACCACCATTTTTTTCTTGTATCTTCCTCTAATGGGCTGAGCTGCAAGCTGACATTCATTTCCAAACAATATAGGTTGGGGGAAAGGAAGAGCAGGGCTTGGAAAATTAACAGTCATAGATTTACTTCTCTGGCACCTGTTTTGATTATTGGATTAAGAAAGTTCTGGCAGCTACAACTGGCTCTGCCAGATGTTGAGGAGCACATTTCAGGGGGGGATGTAAGTGGTGTCAGAAGATGTAAGGATCATTCATTTGAAGAGTGAGCTGTCCGGATCAAGCTCTGTTTAGGCTGTCAGGACTGATCGCCAGTGTAATGAAACATCAAGAACAAAGGGGTGAGGAGACATTGATGAAGCCCAAACACATCTCGAAATATAAAAACGTGCTGAGTTTTAAGGCAACACCCCCGAGTAGTGTCAGTTCATTGGCTGGTAGAAACCACTGATACCCAGGGATGAGCCTTTGTTCCCTGCTCTTTGGTATAGATTCATACACCGGCTCTGTAGAGGTTTGTAAAAAATATTCTTGGGGGACTTATCTGTCAGCCACAGGACTTAGGGAGAGCTGCAACCCCCGAGAGATCTCTGGGAGATGGATGGTGATGAGGGGAAGGCAGGCACCTCTTAGTGATGGTGTCATTCATCATCCATCCAGAATCAGCAGGCGTGGGCTGCTCAAAGCTTGGGTATTTATCACATGAGTAGAAGCAGCTTCTGAACACAGAAACGTGTAGTGCACCCACATGAGAAAACACACATGCTACACAGGGATGCAAAGCGGATGCCCGCACAGTTCTTCATTATATATGGTCAACAAAAATCTCACACTTGCTCACAGAACTCGACATGCACAGTCTTTCATCAAACACCTTTCCAGGCTACAGCCTCATCTGCTGGAAAGAAATGGAAGACGTGATTGCCTAACTGCAGTCTAATGTAGATAAGGGGAAGGAGATGTGTTGTCTATAGAATCCTGGATGATTATTCTGTTAAATAGTTTTGCCTTGCAGGAGGAGCTAAGCTTGGAATACAATTCTTGAGGTTACCTTCCAGTATAAACAAGGGTTATCATTTTCTTTTGTTAGTTGGAACCTGTAGCTGAAGTTGAGTTCATGAAGCAAATAACATGGTATAGTGGTCAGGAGACCTATATAGGAGGTTGTGAGAACAGAGCAAGGCTTGTGAGACTGGAATTCCCCAGTACTGTCAACCAGTATATCATCCTGATGATACCTTGGGTGTGTGTCCTTGGACAGAGGTTGTTGGCCTGCCTGGGGCTATGAAAGAACACAGAAGGCATCAATCTTCCTAAACCACAAGCAACTGTACATGGAAATTAAATAAATTAAGTTAAATGAGTAATTAAAACATTGTTTTTCCAGATACACTCAAACTAATAGAAGAAAAACTAGGGAAGCATCTGGAACACATGGGCACTGGAAAAAATTTCCTGAACAAAACACCAATGGCTTATGCTCTAAGATCAAGAATCGACAAATGGGATCTCATAAAACTGCAAAGCTTCTGTAAGGCAAAGGACACTGTGGTTAGGACAAAACAGCAACCAACAGATTGGGAAAAGATCTTTACCAATCCTACAACAGATAGAGGCCTTATATCCAAAATATACAAAGAACTCAAGAAGTTAGACCGCAGGGAGACAAATAACCCTATTAAAAAATGGGGTTCAGAGCTAAACAAAGAATTCACAGCTGAGGAATGCCGAATGGCTGAGAAACACCTAAAGAAATGTTCAACATCTTTAGTCATAAGGGAAATGCAAATCAAAACAACCCTGAGATTTCACCTCACACCAGTGAGAATGGCTAAGATCAAAAACTCAGGGGACAGCAGATGCTGGCGAGGATGCGGAGAAAGAGGAACACTCCTCCATTGTTGGTGGGATTGCAGACTGGTACAACCATTCTGGAAATCAGTCTGGAGGTTCCTCAGAAAATTGGACATTGAACTGCCTGAGGATCCAGCTATACCTCTCTTGGGCATATACCCAAAAGATGCCCCAACATATAAAAAAGACACGTGCTCCACTATGTTCATCGCAGCCTTATTTATAATAGCCAGAAGCTGGAAAGAACCCAGATGCCCTTCAACAGAGGAATGGATACAGAAAATGTGGTACATCTACACAATGGAATATTACTCAGCTATCAAAAACAATGACTTTATGAAATTCGTAGGCAAATGGTTGGAACTGGAAAATATCATCCTGAGTGAGCTAACCCAATCACAGAAAAACACACATGGTATGCACTCATTGATAAGTGGCTATTAGCCCAAATACTTGAATTACCCTAGATGCCTAGAACAAATGAAACTCAAGACGGATGATCAAAATGTGAATGCTTCACTCCTTCTTTAAAAGGGGAACAAGAATACCCTTGGCAGGGAAGAGAGAGGCAAAGATTAAAACAGACACAGAAGGAACACCCATTCAGAGCCTGCCCCACATGTGGCCCATACATATACAGCCACCCAATTAGACAAGATGGATGAAGCAAAGAAGTGCAGACCGACAGGAGCCGGATGTAGATCGCTCCTGAGAGACACAGCCAGAATACAGCAAATACAGAGGCGAATGCCAGCAGCAAACCACTGAACTGAGAATAGAACCCCCGTTGAAGGAATCAGAGAAAGAACTGGAAGAGCTTGAAGGGGCTCGAGTCCCCATATGTACAACAATGCCAAGCAACCAGAGCTTCCAGGGACTAAGCCACTACCTAAAGACTATACATGGACTGACCCTGGACTCTGACCTCATAGGTAGCAATGAATATCCTAGTAAGAGCACCAGTGGAAGGGGAAGCCCTGGGTCCTGCTAAGACTGAACCCCCAGTGAACTAGACTGTTGGGGGGAGGGCGGCAATGGGGGGAGTAAGGTGAGGGGAACACCCATAAAGAAGGAGAGGGGGAGGGATTAGGGGGATGTTTGCCCGGAAACCGGGAAAGGGAATAACACTCGAAATGTAAATAAGAAATACTCAAGTTAATAAAACAAAAAACAAAAAACAAAAAAAACCATTGTTTTTCATATGTCTATCTTCCTGTGTGTGTGCATGTGCTCATGTGCGCTCAGGTGTGTGATGTACGAGTGCACATGGAGGACAGAGGTCTATGCTGTCTGTCTTCTCCGTGTATCTCCACCTTTATCACCTCAGTTTCAGAGGCTGGAGCTGGAAACCAAAGCTTCCAAAATGGCTATGTTCTTTAACTGGTGAGTAACAGAGATTCCCATGTCTCTTCACGCCACCGGGCTTACACGCATGTGCTTGGCTTTTAAAACAAGGGTTCTGGGAATCAAGTTGACTTTGCTCGTGATTATGTGGCAGGCATTTACCAACCGAGCCATCTCCCAGCCTGTCATTTTATGTAGTACCAAACAACTTAACCTCCATGGGTTTGTCTTTTAATAAGAGTCATATTTCTTTTTTTTTTTATTATTAACTTGAGTATTTCTTATATACATTTCGAGGGTTATTCCCTTTCCCGGTTTCCGGGCAAACATTCCCCTTCCCTATGGGTGTTCCCCTCCCAACCCTCCCCCCATTGCCGCCCTCCCCCCAACAGTCTAGTTCACTGGGGGTTCAGTCTTAGCAGGACCCAGGGCTTCCCCTTCCACTGGTGCTCTTACTAGGATATTCATTGCTACCTATGGGGTCAGAGTCAAGGGTCAGTCCATGTATAGTCTTTAGGTAGTGGCTTAGTCCCTGGAAGCTCTGATTGCTTGGCATTGTTGTACATATGGGGTCTCGAGCCCCTTCAAGCTCTTCCAGTTCTTTCTCTGATTCCTTCAACGGGGGTTCTATTCTCAGTTCAGTGGTTTGCTGCTGGCATTCGCCTCTGTATTTGCTGTATTCTGGCTGTGTCTCTCAGGAGCGATCTACATCCGGCTCCTGTCGGTCTGCACTTCTTTGCTTCATCCATCTTGTCTAATTGGGTGGCTGTATATGTATGGGCCACATGTGGGGCAGGCTCTGAATGGGTGTTCCTTCAGTCTCTGTTTTAATCTTTGCCTCTCTCTTCCCTGCCAAGGGTATTCTTGTTCCCCTTTTAAAGAAGGAGTGAAGCATTCACATTTTGATCATCCGTCTTGAGTTTCATTTGTTCTAGGGATCTAGGGTAATTCAAGCATTTGGGCTAATAGCCACTTATCAATGAATGCCTACCATGTATGTCTTTCTGTGATTGGGTTAGCTCACTCAGGATGATATTTTCCAGTTCCAACCATTTGCCTACGAATTTCATAAACTCGTTGTTTTTGATAGCTGAGTAATATTCCATTGTGTAGATGTACCACATTTTCTGTATCCATTCCTCTGTTGAAGGGCATCTGGGTTCTTACCATTTTCTGGCTATTATAAATAAGGCTGCGATGAACATAGTGGAGCACGTGTCTCTTTTATATGTTGAGGCATCTTTTGGGTATATGCCCAAGAGAGGTATAGCTGGATCCTCAGGCAGTTCAATGTCCAATTTCCTGAGGAACCTCCAGACTGATTTCCAGAATGGTTTTACCAGTCTGCAATCCCACCAACAATGGAGGAGTGTTCCTCTTTCTCCACATCCTCGCCAGCATCTGCTGTCACCTGAGTTTTTGATCTTAGCCATTCTCACTGGTGTGAGGTGAAATCTCAGGGTTGTTTTGATTTGCATTTCCCTTATGACTAAAGATGTTGAACATTTCTTTAGGTGTTTCTCAGCCATTCGGCATTCCTCAGCTGTGAATTCTTTGTTTAGCTCTGAACCCCATTTTTTAATAGGTTTATTTGTTTCCCTGCGGTCTAACTTCTTGAGTTCTTTGTATATTTTGGATATAAAGCCTCTATCTGTTGTAGGATTGGTAAAGATCTTTTCCCAATCTGTTGGTTGCCGTTTTGTCCTAACCACAGTGTCCTTTGCCTTACAGAAGCTTTGCAGTTTTATGAGATCCCATTTGTCGATTCTTGATCTTAGAGCATAAGCCATTGGTGTTTTGTTCAGGAAATTTTTTCCAGTGCCCATGTGTTCCAGATGCTTCCCTAGTTTTTCTTCTATTAGTTTGAGTGTGTCTGGTTTTATGTGGAGGTCCTTGATCCACTTGGACTTAAGCTTTGTACAGGGTGATAAGCATGGATTGATCTGCATTTTTCTACATGTTGACCTCCAGTTGAACCAGCACCATTTGCTGAAAATGCTATCTTTTTTCCATTGGATGGTTTTGGCTCCTTTGTCAAAACTCAAGTGACCATAGGTGTGGGTTCATTTCTGGGTCTTCAATTCTATTTCATTGGTCTATCTGTCTGTCTCTGTACCAATACCATGCAGTTTTTATCACTATTGCTCTGTAATACTGCTTGAGTTCAGGGATAGTGATTCCCCCTGAAGTCCTTTTATTGTTAAGGATAGTTTTAGCTATCGTGGGTTTTTTGTTATTCCAGATGAATTTGCAAATTGTTCTGTCTAACTCTTTGAAGAATTGGATTGGTATTTTGATGGGGATTGCATTGAATCTGTAGATCGCTTTTGGTAAAATGGCCATTTTTACTATATTAATCCTGCCAATCCATGAGCCTGGGAGATCTTTCCACCTTCTGAGGTCTTGTTCAATTTCTTTCTTCAGTGTCTTGTAGTTCTTATTGTACAAATCTTTTACTTGCTTGGTTAAAGTCACACCGAGGTACTTTATATTATTTGGGTCTATTATGAAGGGTGTCGTTTCCCTAATTTCTTTCTCGGCTTGTTTCTCTTTTGTGTAGAGGAAGGCTACTGATTTAGTTGAGTTAATTTTATACCCAGCCACTTTGCTGAAGTTGTTTATCAGCTTTAGTAGTTCTCTGGTGGAACTTTTGGGATCACTTAAATATACTATCATATCATCTGCAAATAGTGATATTTTGACTTCTTCTTTTCCGATCTGTATCCCCTTGACCTCCTTTTGTTGTCTGATTGCTCTGGCTAGAACTTCAAGAAGTATATTGAATAAGTAGGGAGAGAGTGGGCAGCCTTATCTAGTCCCTGATTTTAGTGGGATTGCTTCAAGTTTCTCTCCATTTAGTTTAATGTTAGCAACTGGTTTGCTGTATATGGCTTTTACTATGTTTAGGTATGGGCCTTGAATTCCTATTCTTTCCAGGACTTTTATCATGAAGGGGTGTTGGATTTTGTCAAATGCTTTCTCAGCATCTAATGAAATGATCATGTGGTTTTGTTCTTTCAGTTTGTTTATATAATGGATCACGTTGATGGTTTTCTGTATATTAAACCATCCCTGCATGCCTGGGATGAAGCCTACTTGATCATGGTGGATGATTGTTTTGATGTGCTCTTGGATTCAGTTTGCCAGAATTTTATTGAGTATTTTTGCATCGATATTCATAAGGGAAATTGGTCTGAAGTTCTCTTTCTTTGTTGGGTCTTTGTGTGGTTTAGGTATAAGAGTAATTGTGGCTTCATAGAAGGAATTAGGTAGTGCTCCATCTGTTTCAATTTTGTGGAATAGTTTGGATAATATTGGTATGAGGTCTTCTATGAAGGTCTGGTAGAATTCTGCACTAAACCCGTCTGGACCTGGGCTCTTTTTGGTTGGGAGACCTTTAATGACTGCTTCTATTTCCTTAGGAGTTATGGGGTTGTTTAACTGGTTTATCTGTTCCTGATTTAACTTCGGTACCTGGTATCTGTCTAGGAAATTGTCCATTTTCTGTAGATTTTCAAGTTTGTTGAATATAGGCTTTTATAGTAAGATCTGATGATTTTTTGAATTTCCTCTGAATCTGTAGTTATGTCTCCCTTTTCATTTCTGATTTTGTTAATTTGGACACACTCTCTGTGTCCTCTCGTTAGTCTGGCTAAGGGTTTATCTATCTTGTTGATTTTCTCAAAGAACCAACTTTTGGTTCTGTTGATTCTTTCTATGGTCCTTTTTGTTTCTACTTGGTTGATTTCAGCTCTGAGTTTGATTATTTCCTGCCTTCAACTCCTCCTGGGTGTATTTGCTTCTTTTTGTTCTAGAGCTTTGAGGTGTGCTGTCAAGCTGCTGACATATGCTCTTTCCTGTTTCTTTCTGCAGGCACTCAGCGCTATGAGTTTTCCTCTTAGCACAGCTTTCATTGTGTCTCATAAGTTTGGGTATGTTGTACCTTCATTTTCATTAAATTCTAAAAAGTCTTTAATGTCTTTCTTTATTTCTTCCTTGACCAGGTTATCATTGTGTAGAGCATTGTTCAATTTCCATGTATATGTGGGCATTCTTCCCTTATTGTTATTGAAGACCAGTTTTAGGCTATGGTGGTCTGATAGCACGCATGGGATTATTTCTATCTTTCTGTACCTGTTGAGGCCCGTTTTTTGACCAATTATACGGTCAATTTTGGAGAAAGTACCATGGGAGCTGAGAAGAAGGTATATCCTTTTGCTTTAGGATTGAATGTTCTATAAATATCTGTTAAGTCCATTTGGCTCATGACTTCTCTTAGTCTGTCTACGTCTCTGTTTAATTTCTGTTTCCATGATCTGTCCATTGATGAGAGTGGGGTGGTGAAGTCTCCTACTATTATTGTGTGAGGTGTAATGTGTGTTTTGAGCTTTAGTAAGGTCTCTTTAACTTATGTAGGTGCCCTTGTATTTGGGGCATAGACATTTAGGATTGAGAGTTCATCTTGGTGGATTTTTCCTTTGATGAATATGAAGTGTCCTTCCTTATCTTTTTTGATGACTTTTAGTTGAAAATTGATTTTATTTGATATTAGAATGGCTACTCCAGCTTGCTTCTTCTGACCATTTGCTTGGAAAGTTGTTTTCCAGCCTTTCACTCTGAGGTAGTGTCTGTCTTTGTCTCTGAGGTGTGTTTCCTGTAGGCAGCAGAATGCAGGGTCCTCGTTGCGTATCCAGTTTGTTAATCTATGTCTTTTTATTGGGGAGATGAGGCCATTGATGTTGAGAGATATTAAGGAATAGTGATTATTGCTTCCTGTTATATTCATATTTGGATGTGAGGTTATGTTTGTATGCTTTTCTTCTCTTTGTTTTGTTGCCAAGACGATTAGTTTCTTGCTTCTTCTAGGGTATAGCTTGCCTCCTTATGTTGGGCTTTACCATTTTTTATCCTTTGTAGTGCTGGATTTGTAGAAAGATATTGTGTAAATTTGGTTTTGTCATGGAATATTTTGGTTTCTCCATCTATGTTCATTGAGAGTTTTTGCAGGATACAGTAACCTGGGCTGGCATTTGTGTTCTCTTAGGGTCTGTATGACATCAGTCCAGGGTCTTCTGGCCTTCATAGTTTCTGGCGAGAAGTCTGGTGTGATTCTGATAGGTCTGCCTTTATATGTTACGTGACCTTTTTCCCTTACTGCTTTTAATATTCTTTCTTTATTTTGTGCGTTTGGTGTTTTGACTATTATGTGACGGGAGGTGTTTCTTTTCTGGTCCAATCTATTTGGAGTTCTGTAGGCTTCTTGTATGTCTATGGGTATCTCCTTTTTTAGGTTAGGGAAGTTTTCTTCTATGATTTTGTTGAAGATATTTACTGGTTCTTTGAGCTGGGAGTCTTCACTCTCTTCTATACCTATTATCCTTAGGTTTGATCTTCTCATTGAGTCCTGGATTTCCTGTATGTTTTGGACCAGTAGCTTTTTCTGCTTTACATTATCTTTGAGAGTTGAGTCGATGATTTCTATAGAATCTTCTGCTCCTGAGATTCTCTCTTCCATCTCTTGTATTCTGTCGGTGAGGCTTGTATCTACAGCTCCTTGTCTCTTCTTTTGGTTTTCTATATCCAGGGTTGTTTCCATGTGTTCTTTCTTGATTGCTTCTATTTACATTTTTAATTCCTTCAACTGTTTGATTGTGTTTTCCTGGAATTCTATCAGGGATTTTTGTGACTCCTCTCTATGTGCTTCTACTTGTTTATTTATGATTTCCTGGAATTCTTTTAGGGATTTTTGTGACTCCTCTCTATGGGCTTCTACTTGTTTATTTATGATTTCCTGGAATTCTTTCAGGGATTTTTGCGATTCCTCTCTGTAGGCTTCTACTTGTTCTCTAAGGGAGTTCTTCACGTCTTTCTTGAAGTCCTCCAGCATCATGATCAAATATGATTTTGAAACTAGATCTTGCTTTTCTGGTGTGTTTGGATATTCCATGTTTGTTTTGATGGGAGAATTGGGCTCTGATGGTGCCATGTAGTCTTGGTTTCTGTTGCTTGGGTTCCTGCGCTTGCCTCTGGCCATCAGATTATCTCTAGTGTTACTTTGTTCTGCTATTTCTGACAGTGGGTAGACTGTCCTATAAGCCTGTGTGTCAGGAGTGCTGTAGACCTGTTTTCCTGTTTTCTTTCAGCCAGTTATGGGGACAGAGTGTTCTGCTTTCGGGCATGTAGGTTTTCCTCTCTACAGGTCTTCAGCTGTTCCTGTGGGCCTGTATCTTGAGCTCACCAGGCAGGTCACTTGCAGCAGGAAAGTTGGTCTTACCTGTGGTCCCGAGGCTCAAGTTCGGTCGAGGGGTGCTGCCCTCGAGCTCTCTGCAGCGGCAGCAACCAGGAAGATCTGCGCTGCCCTTTCCGGGAGCTTCAGTGCACCAGGGTTCCAGATGGTGTTTGGTGTTTTCCTCTGGCGTCCGAGATGTGTGCAGAGTGCAGTCTCTTCTGGTTTCCCAGGCGTGTCTGCCTCTCTGAAGGTTT
The DNA here is from genome assembly GCF_021556685.1 of Rattus norvegicus. Taxonomy (NCBI): domain Eukaryota; kingdom Metazoa; phylum Chordata; class Mammalia; order Rodentia; family Muridae; genus Rattus; species Rattus norvegicus. The sequence continues at coordinate 13,517,457 of NC_141543.1, forward strand.
AGCTCTCCCTCCCACGGGATTTGGGTGCAGAGAACTGTTTATCCAGTCTGTTCCTTCAGGTTCCGGCGGTGTCCAAGAGTCATATTTCTTTAAGCTATTCACTATTTCAAAAGGTATTTATTTATTTATTTTTTGTAGTTTGCCTTATTTTGAATGCTTATGTTTTGATCCTGGATTCTCATTTTTCAGTTTTCATTTTGTTTCTACATTATTTTTCCTCATATTGGTAATTTGTGCTTTCTTTGTTCTCCATTGATCTTGCTATAGATGTACCAATTTATTATTATTATTATTATTATTATTATTATTATTATTATTATTATTAGTCAAAAATCGATTTGGGGTTGCGTCACATTTCTTATGTTTGCTATTTTTCAGTGCTGTATAGGTTTCCACCTTTTCTCACTTCCTTTCCTTTTTACTTTGCACTTAGCTTCCTCTTTGTTTTCCTCCTGTTGTTTTCTGGGGGAAGATCATAGATTTTTCTTCCTTTCCTCTAATCTGCTAAGGCTATGCTGGGTGCTCTAGGAAGTCACCCTAAATTTTCCCTCAGCTCTTATTCTGCAGTGGACATGAGACTCTGCCTCTACATTTTTTGTCATGACATCATTAACTTCTTTCATCTTCGGAGCAGGAATAGGTTTTCGTCGCTTATCATAATGCAATAAGCGAATTATCTTTCATCTTAAAAATGTCTATTTTATCGAGTGTGTGTGTGTGTGTGTGTGTGTGTGTGTGTGTGTGTGTGTGTGTGTGGTGTATGTATGCATGGGTGTGCATGGAGGTCAGAAGAGGACCTTGGCTAGCTTGCTCCATCTTCCCTACCATGCTCACCCGAGACAGCATCTCTCACCGACTCTGGAACTAGGCTGGCAGTCAGCACACCCTGGTTTTCCTTCTCTCTATACTTTCCACACTATTGAGCTTTGAATGTGTGTGGTCACACGGGGCTACAGGTTCAGGGGACTTGACCAGAGGTCCACATGCTGGAGCAATAAATGCTCCACTTATCGAGCCATCTCCCTAGCCATTTGGAAATCTTCCCAACCCCCATGGATTTTAACTTTTAGCAACTTTACAAAACTTTTAGCAATGACTTTTATTGATGACTTGGGGGTTTCATATGCATCCTTATCATACTTACTTCCCTGTCCTCCCAGCTCTTTCCCTTCTTCTGAACTATCACACCCCTCCAAAAGAAAAAAAAAAGTTGAATTTGTGTTGCCTATACACTCAGTAGAGCACAGTTAGACTCCCAGTGGCCACCCTCTGAAATCATCCTGAATCCATCCCTCCCACACCCATCAGAAGCCATCAGTGTGGGAAGTTACAGTGCAGCACCAGCATCGCAGGTTTTAAGAGTTCTCTCAGATGGCTTTTTGTCTCAGCTGTTATGTTTGGGATGGGAGTAGGGGTTGCCACAGAAACCTTCTGGAACAGTAACACTAAGATATCTGTCTAAAGCATTTATTCAGTCTTAGCCCATGTGACTCAAGACTTCGCTAACAGTTGCTGTTTTTCACATCCATTTCTCCTTTCAATACTAGTGATGGAACCTAGGGCCTTGTATGCATTAAGTGACCAAACTACCACTGAACTGTATCCTCATGATTCTTTTTCCATTTTGAAATTTTGAGGCAGTGTCATTGTGCAGCACAGGGTGTCCTTGAACTCATGATCTTCAGGTTCAGCCTCCTGAGCAGTTGGGATTAAAACCTGTACCACCAGATGTGGCCCGATGATAATGTATTTTGAGGCTCTGCCGGGCGGTACACTCAGCCAGGTAAATCACAGATACTGTGTTGTTCAGTCCTCATGGTGGTCTAGGAGTGATCTATTTCTACCTAAATTGAAACAATGGTGTTAATGAGTTGAGGAATTTTCCTACACTGAATATGATGGACCTAGGATTTGAAAATTCCAAACCGCATTAATTATGATGCCATTGCCCATGTGTTTATGTCTGCCACCTGAAATGTCACATTCTCAAGGTCCTAGCCTTGTGAATTCATTGGTTGACCTATAAGATAAGCACAAAGATGGATTTTCACCTCTTATAGGGAACTACTACTTTACATAGGTTCAAGTAATTTAGTTTGGACTTGACCTCCAAAACCTTCATGCTGAAAGACATCCAAAAGACTATTTCTCTATGCATTCAAATGGGCACCATGGAGGAACAGCGACCAGTGCCTGATATCCTGCAGTGTGGACACAGGTTCTCAGCATGGAATATAGACCCAGGCAGAATGAAGGAGGTTGATCCTTAGAACAGGTTTCTGAAACATATGCTCAGAGTACATAAGACCTGAAAGGAAAAGCTCTAGCCCCTTTCTGTGTGTGTGTGTGTGTGTGTGTGTGTGTGTGTGTGTGTGTGTGCGCATTGGTGCCTATATGCATGCATGTGGAAGTCAGAACATAGATAACCTTGGATGTCCCTGAGGAACTATTCACCACTGTTTTATGTGCCAGAATCTCTCATTGGTCTGAAACTTGCCTGCTAGGTTGCACGGCCAACAAGTCCCCATGATCTTGCTGTCTCAGCCTTCCCAGTGCTAGGATTACAAGTGTTTGTCAACACTTGAACTCTTTTAGGGTGGGTTCTGGGGATCAAACTCAGGTCCTCATGCTTGCAAGGTGAGCACTTTCCTGATTGGACCATTTCCCCAGCACTGGCTTAAAACTGGAAATCAAGGCTTCCAAGGAACTCTTTTCTGTGAGGATTTGATTCAGAGGCTAATGCTAACTTAGGTGTCTCTCTCGAAAGGACAGATGTCATTACACATTTGTTTAATACTTTCTTTTTTAAAAGTTTATTTTATTTTGAATTGTATGCCTCTCTGTGTGTGTGTGAGTGTGTGAGTATGTGTGTGTGTGTGAGTGTATGTGAGTGTGTGAGTGTGTGAGTATGTGTGCATAGGGGCCCTCAGAGGCCAGGTGTGTTTGATTCTCTGGAGCTACAACTATAGACAGTTGTGAATAACCTGATATGGGTGCTAGAAATTGACCTGGGGTTCTCTGAAAGAGCATCAGCTGTGTTTAACTATAGATATTTCTCCAGTCCCTGGCTTGCTTTTTAACATTTTAATTAATTATCATAGATTTTTAATTAATTATCATAGATTTTTTTATTTCATGAATAACATACTCACCACTGCCCAATTCTTTGCTAGGAATTCTACCTATTGTCTTCTAAATTTTCATTATTAGTTAAATTCACTACTAGACAATTGGATCCCCATAAGAACCACATGTGCTAAGTAGAGAAGACACATCACCCCTAATTTGTGATGGCGACATAAAGGTGCTAATGTGAAATTAAGCTGTATTTTACGGGAATCACCCTGCTCGCACGTTGTCTCAAGACACCTTTACGCAGGTTCATGGAGATCTTGGTATAGGTGTAGTTTGTTCAGTGCAGGCAGGGTAAGGAGACACTCGCCAAAGATGTCTGAAAATTAGACCCTGAACAAAGACCTAACCTTGCTCTAGGTTTGTTTTACACACACACACACACACACACACACACACGTTTGTTTTACACACACACACACACACACACACACACACACACACACACACACACACACACACACACCAGGCAAGAGTGCCAGCATCCTCATTGCTGTTTCTATCTCTCAGCAACTTTTTCTAACCTTTTCCCATCTGTTTGTGCAGTGGGAAAAATCATTTCTCCGCGTGATGGGTCTTCAATATCCCCTTGCCTACCTCCTTGATACAGTACTTCAAAAGATACCAGACTAAATTACAGTGATTCATTATTCCTATTAAAACAAACAATATCTTCAAATTACCCAGCAAATGAAACAATCGTGAACAGTAAATCCAAACAGTAGAACATGGGGCACATATTGGGTAAATGTTATTTTCCCGAAACAAGAAAAGCTTTCGGCAAAGTGCTTAACTTGAATACAACAAAAGGCAATTTAATTTAGTAATACAGCCGGGTGAAAAATGGAGACCTCGGGTTTAATAAGAAGGGGAAAAAGACATGCATATATCATCCGAAAGGATAATTATGAGGAACTATTTTGTATGATCCTGCTAAATCAAAGCTTCTAATGCTTTCTTACTCCTGTCAAAATAGGGAGATTTAAGGTCTTAAAAATGGGAATTCTGCAGACTTCACTGCCAAGAAAAAATGATTTGTCTCTTGATAAATTACTATTGGGCTTTATACTTCGGGAAAAAATACACTTACATTGAAATAAATGCCAAGGAATGGCTAGAGAATTTATATTATTCGTTCGTATCTGTCACTGGATGGGTGGGGAGACAGGGCTCCCATTTAAAACATCCCCTAGCTGGCTGACAGAATGCCACCGAGGCAAGATGAAAACCCCTGGTGGATGAGGGCGGGCACGGACCCCCACAAGGCTGAAAAAACCCAGCAATTTTTTGTTGTTCTTCTTCCCTGGATCTTAGCAAGGGTTCTCTTTCTTCCACACTGTAAAGTCAGGAAGGACCTTGCAAAAACGGACACTTACCTTTTGCTGATGCTTAATATCCTCGTCAACATTCTGAATAAATTGCTCTCTAACATGGAATGGCGACGGGAAAAATCGAGAACAACAGTGGAGGCCACCGTGCCCCTTACAACGCTTATAGGCTCATTATTTGAACACGTCGTATCAGGGGGTGACATTGTTTCAGGGAGGTTGTCTAACCTTTGTTCTGTAGGGCTCACCAGCGAATGTTGGCTTTTGGCTCATGGCCTCGGAGATGACTTCCACTTCCGGTCCCTCCTCCAAGCACTCTGCCTTGCCATCCTCTTGGATGTGAGGAAGTGCAGCCTCACGCATCTGCCTTAGGGATGAAGCCATGACCACCACATCATTTTGTCCCCGGAAATCAAAAGCCAAAATAACATTTTTCTCCCTTAAGCTGCTTCTGTCGGGTAAGAGAGAGGAGGACGGTAACTCCTGTTACCCGGAACGTTTGATTATTTTATGTCTCCACACGCAGAGCGCCTGCACAATAGGAAAGCAGTGAAAGTGGCGAATGAACCTTAGATAGGAGGCAGGGATCTAGGCGGAAGTATAACTTCTTTGAGATACAGTCTCATGTAGCCCAGGATGTCCTTGAACGTGCTTCGTAACCAAGGATGACCTAGAAGTTCTAATTCTCCTTTCTGTACCTCCTGAGTGTTATGATCTCAGGTGTACCCCATTCCTGGTTTCTGTAGGGCTGGGGCCGAACGCATGGCTTTATGCGTGCCGGGGCAAACACTGTACCACTCAACTTCATATCTTTTTTTTTTTTAATTCACGTTACTGTCGTGATCACAAGCCCTCTTCTTTTCCTAATCCCATCCTTACAAATCTCTCTCCCCATGATCTCCTCTCCTTCTGTGAGGAGCCCCCATTGGATACCACCCCACCCTGGGGCATCTAGTCCCATCCTCTCCCACTGTGGCTCAAACAGGCAGTCCAAGTCCAGGGGAAGGGAATCCAACGGCAGGGAACAGAGACCAAAACAGTTCCTGTTCCTACTTGTTAGGTGGACCATGTGAACAGTAAGCTGCAGGTTTGCTACAGATACGTCACGGGTGCAGCTCCTGCATGCACTCTGATTGGTGGCCTCGGCTTTTTGAACCCTCATGATCCCAGGTTAGTTGGCTTTGTGGGCCATCTTGTGGTGTCCTCGAACACCCTCCCCCATACATACTTGCTCACTTCTATCCCCCACCCTTCCACAAGATGACATGGCTCTGCCTGATATTTGACTGTAGGTGTCTGCATCTGCCTCCATCCGATGCTGGATGAAGCTTCTCGGGAGACAGTTATGCTAGGGTCCTCTCTGCAAGCATAACGGTGTTGTTAGTAGGGTCAGAGGTCGCCTCTCTCATATGGGATGGATCTCAAGGTTTTTTTTTTTTTTTTTTTTTTTTTTTGTGGAGGGATTGATGTCCTCCTCTTTCCTCTGGAAATCCTGACTGGTTACAGGAGGTGGCCATTTCAGTTTTTATATCCCCCTCTGGTAGGAATCTAAACTAGAGTCAACTCTGCCCCGCCTCCTTCCTATACTCCCTGTATTCTCTCCCATTCCTGGCCTCCAGCTAGTCACCAGGTATGTCCCCTCACTTACACTCTCCATCCTATGCTCTCTCACCCCCTTTTCCCCCACATCTGATCACCATCCCCGTTCCCCTCCTCACTTCCTCTCCTACCCAATTCCTGTGGGGAAACTGCTAATTAAGGTTGAAGTCTACCATTGACTGGATAGCCTTCTGAGGCTTGGCGTGTAATGGAGGACTCCCTCATTAGCAGAGTTTCTCCTTCTCTGACCGTGTCTGGGGAATTCTAAGCCCCGCACTTGCTTCTACCCAAGGAATGTTACGTAGCTTCAATTAGTTTACCGGATCAATTTCCTTTCTCCTGACAAAACTTACTCAGCCATCACCTAAGATTCCTGAAACCCTTCTCCATGGTAATAAGGTATGCCAGCTACCCTAGGGCCCCATCTAATGATCTTTGCCCGTAGTGGATGTCCCTACCCTCAGTCCCCCAAAGTTTTATAAACCTTCAATCACTATAAGTAAAGTTGATCTGCTTAGTGACAAATAGTCCCGGTATGGCCATTCAGTAGTACTCACATGGCTTCCAACCCCCTGTTAGATGTCTCTGTCCTCATGGCCCAAATTGCCCACGAGAGCAGGAAGACCCACAAGCTCCCTTTCTCCGTCTACCTCAGATGACTATTTACTTCCCTTCTGAATGAGATTTGTGCATCCTCCCTTGGGTCCCCCTTATTACCCCAAAGTCTTTGGGTCTATGGATTGTAACATGGTTATCTTGAACTTTATAAGTGAGTACCTACCATACTTTCTGGCTCTGGATTTCCTCATTCAAGATGATATTCTCAACTTTCATTCATTTGCCTGCAAAATTCATGATGTTTTTGTATTTCATAGGCGAGCAGTATTCCATTGTGTTGATGTGCTACATTTTCTTTACCCATTCTGCAGTTAAGGGATATCTAAGTAGTACAAAAAGTGGGTATTAACCTTGAACTTATTTGTATAGTTCCTGAACAGAACAACAATGGCTTAGGCTCTAAAATCAACAATTGATAAATGATGAAATGATAAATGATGATGAATTGATAAATGATAACTTGATGAAACCGAAAAGCTTCTGTAAGGCAAAGGGCACCATCCTGAGAACACACCAGCCTACAGATTGGGAAAGGATCTTCACTAACTCTACATCCAACAGAGGGATAATATCTAAAATATATAAAGGACTCAAGAAGTTAGAAAACCTAAAAAAACTAACTAACTAACTAACCAAATACCCAGCTTAAAAAATGCCGTACAAAGCTCAACAGAGACTTCTTGGCTGAGGAATCTCTAGTGGCTGAGAAGCACTGAAAGGCACGTTCAACATCTTAGTCATCAGGGAAATGCAAATCAAAACGACCCTGAGATTCTTTCTTACACCCATCAGAATGGCTAAGAGCAAAAACTCAAGTGACAGCACACGCTGGCAAGGATGTGGAGCAAAGAGGGAACACTCCTCCATTGCTGGTGGCAGTGTAAACTTATACAACCATGCTGGAAATCAGTTGGTTTCTTAGAAACCTGGCAATAGCTCTACCTGAGGACCCAGCTATATCACTCCTGGGCATGTACCCAAAAGGTGCCCCATTATGCCACAGGGACACGTGCTCAACTATACCCATAGCAGCTTTATTTGTAACAGTCAGCAACTGGAGACAACCTAGTTGAGCTAATGTGTGTAAAAATAATCTTCAACAAAACAAAGCTGATGATAAGCAAGCTTCCTTTTGCTTATTTCTGCAAAGTCTCACATTTGGGCACACTCTGTGCACAGTGACATTCACAGAGTGACTAAAAGAAGGTCACACTTGTCCTTCTATGCATTTCTCCACCTCTGGATCTCCCCACGGAGCATGGAGTTGTAAGAAACGCATTCCTGTAACTACTACCTATATGATTTGTGGCCCTATTAGCCATCATTAAGTAATGTGTGGTTTAAAAATAAAACGTATCTGTGAAAGTAGTTGGGTATGCATTCTTTTTAATTTTTTTGCTTTTAATTTTATTAGCGTACATTATTATACAAAGTAATGGGGTTCCTTACGGCGTTTTCACACGAGTTTAGTGTACTCAAATGAGATGCACACAACTGTCCTATTGCTCATTCCTGCTCCCCTTCTCCCCTCCATCTGACCCTTCCCAAATAGTCCATCTTCTAGTTTTATGTCTTTTATTTAAGGTCTAGGTTTACATATGAGTAAAGACAATGATATTTTGCTTGAGTCTGGCTGATTTTGCTTAATGTGATAATCACCAGTTCCATGCATTTTTAACTGGAAATGAAACAATTTCATTCTCTCTCATGGTTGAATTAAACTCAGCTGTGCACACACCACCCACGCCTTCTTTACTCCTTCATCTATGCATGGCATCTTGGCTGGTTCCATTGAATAGTGTCATAATGGACATAGATGGGCAAGTGTCTTTCTGGCATGTTGGCATGCTGCAGCTGGACCTATGGTACCCCCCAACCCCCACACGGATTTCCTTAATGGCTGTGCGTGCGCTGAACTACATGACAATCCCGACGAGTTATGCTACAAAGGTCACCTTTTCCAACATCCTCACAATTTATTGTTTTCTCGATGATAGGCATTCTGACTGACTGGGGTGGACTCTTGCTGTATATACCAGACACTGTCTAGGAAGCCTTCTAGTTTGAATACCCCAAGATTCTGTGGCTGCCCAACTTCTGAAACAGTGTAGTCCTTGTTCTTTTACTCCACCATGGAAGTGGGTGGACCTTTCCATTAAGTTACAGGGTTCCAAGATGGGACGGTTGAGGCTCCACACAGGTGTGTCACCCTCAAAGGGCTGATATGAAAGTGGGAGTCATAAAAGCCACTTCAAAAACCCAAGTGAGAATTACCCAAATACTCACCTTCTGAATTTGGAGTGAAAGGAGCATGTTGCATCTACTAAGGGGCCTACGAATTTCTGTTTATTGAGGACACATTCTAGTAAATTCTAAGGTAGGTTATTTCCCAAAGCAAGCAATCAAAAACTACATTAAATCATCCAGTAGCTGAGTGTGACTGATGATTCTTCTCTAACAAAACTCACTCACCAGCTAGCTAATTCCTTTGAGCAAGGTCAATTCTGCCTGATTCAATTGGGGGTTGTGCCAGAGGGGTTCTTTCTTGGTGGTAAAATGGGGGGGGCATCTAAGATTTAAGTTAAACATCTTTCTAAAATGCCTTGACCCAATTTTATCTGAGTAGCACCAACTGGAAGTATTTTATCCCAATTCTTTTTAAAATTGTAGTTTATAAGGCATCACCCGTTCCACAAAACACTTTACAGTTTACAATAGACTTCACAGTTTGCCAATTTCTGTGTCTCTTCTAGGGTGTTTAACAGTTTACAAAAGGCTTTTCTTGTTTTGGAATTTCTTTGTCACAGCTGTTTTATCATCTTAAAAATACCTGCCATTTTGTAGATCCCCATCTCGTTATAACTTGTAAAATGATCCCAACGCATAACCAATAACCACACAGGTTCGGCAGAGTCCAGTGACATAATTGTGCACTTCCTCAGTAATTAGAAAGATTGTGAGAATGGAACAAGCTGGCTGTCAGTCCTGTAGTGTAGATAGCTCTTGCCTGATTACAAATATTAGAGGTCTGTAGGGCTAGGGAGATAGCTTATTTGGTAAAGAGTCTGTGCAAGTGTGAGTATCTGAATTTGGATCCGCACAACATTGGCCATTGTAACACACATGTGTGTTCCTACAGTAAGAAGGGGGAGGGGCAGAGATGGAGGATTCCCTCATGTATGCAGCTGAAGAGCAAGAGATAGTGTCTCAAACGAAGGCAGAGGAGTGTATTGATGTCAGGGCTGTTTTCTGACTTCCACCCATGTACAGGGGCATGCATGTAATCTCATCCACATATGTGAACACGTACACATCCACAGTGCACACACCCAGATACATAAAAAAAGAGTATCATGGATATAAAGCAATGTAACTGATAGTTGGCCATAAATAAATCCTTAGTCAGTGGCTGTCCATGGGTAGAATTTTAGCTTGCAAGGACACACGGAGACAGGTGGTTGCTGCTTCTAGGGGAGGGATGTCACTGGTAGTGAGTGAGTAGAGACCAAGGAAGCAGTTACCCATTCTGTAATGCACAATAATCAGCGTATAAGAATATGCAGCCCATGGTGCCAACAGCAGCAAGGTTCAGAACTTCTGGTCTTATTAAAGGTCAAACTTTCCTGATAATTTTATGCCTCTTATTTCTTGTTTTGGAAGGATGTTTAGCACTATAAGTAACAAAATGATATACCTGATAAAACACTGAGCATGCTTCTCAGTTAATCTAACTGGGATTAGATTGAATGTTCCCATGGGGAGCATTAGGTTACATGGCTAGGTGATGCTGACCCATGCCATCAGTGATCTGATTTTCCTACTCTGACCCCTCAGTCCATCCTAAGCACCATTCATTGCTGTGTGCGGACTGGGGCAGCCACTCCTGTTCATCCCCGAAGGCAGCAAGTCTAGGCATGCTTTCCTAGAATCTGAGAGTAAAAGAGGTTGTGTGTGAACAAAGACTCATACCTTATGAGTGTTTGCTTAATTGAAAAACGTATGCAAAATACCAAAGGGAGAGCTATTTACATAGCTGATTCTCATCAAATCTTCTCTTTCCACCGCTCTTCTTTCTGGGGCACTAACTTGTAGCTTACAATTGGAATAAAACCATAGTATCAGTCCCACCAAAACCCGCTCCCCTAAAACAGCTACGTATTCTACGCATACGAATTCAGTGTTTCTCAGTCTGGGATTTTCAACCATAAATCCTTCCCTAACACATTACACATGCGCATATACACAGTCTTACCTCCTGCAAATTAAAAGTCATATATATTATCGTGCCAAAGCATTTCTGACACGCAAATCCAGCATGCAGAGCCTTAGGCAACCTCTGTGTCAACCGTGGTGATGTATAACTGGCCAGAGAGGCTAGCAAAGTCTGGTATTCAATGCCTAATCATCAGATACCTGGTGCAAAGCTCATTTCCCATTGTCTAAAAGACCTTATTGGTGGGAGGCACCTCATCTAGGGGAGAATGGCTGAATTTCATAACCCATATTAAAGGCAGAAAATAATATTGCTGTGGAATCCTTATCACACACACAGCTGGTCTTGATTTCTTATGGAGCCTGTTCTATGTTTGCTCTGGGATCTTACTAAGTTCTAGGGGCCAGTCTTCTGGCATCTGTGTAATAACTTTTGTGATATGGACTGGGGGGGGCTTGGATGCTGAAACTTTAATAGTTCTCAATTATTAATACATGCAGGGAGACTCAAGCCCCTCGGCCTGTCTTTCATAGCACTGTAAACCATCCTTCCTCCGTTACTGTCCCCTATGAGTACCATCTACAAGCCCGTTCAGAATGTTCTCTTAATATTAATTCAAGCATGTGTTATGTGCTCTTGATTCTTAGAAAGTAGAATATAGCAAGGTATTTATAAAAAAAATCGTGAGTCCTAATTGTGGTTCAGTCACCCCTTCTCCAGATAAGCTCATGGCCACAGCGGGGAAGAATGTCTCTGTACTGAGATTGTATATTTTTTCCTATTATCTCATAGGGCAGAACTGAACATTGGATGAGGTAACTTTTTAACAAGCCTGGCATGCAGAAATCATCCAGTAAAATTACTATTATTATTATTATTATTATTAATTTACATTTATACTTGCCAATATGGACGTCCCGTACAACTGTGCATGTGTGCAGTACTTTGAGGAAGATGCACTTTGTCTTCCTTCTGAGTTTCTTGATGTCTACAGCAGATCTGACTCCGTATCTTCCTCACTTTTTGTACTTCTCTCTTGTCATCTGCCAGAATTGTAGCTGTGGCAGTGTTTACTCTTCTGGGTAGACATGTGGCTTAAGAGGTAAGGCCATGTCTGTCTTGCTCAGCTTGCTCTGTATTCTGTGCACTTAGAACCACTTCTGTCAGGAAGCAATTGGTAAGTAACCATTCAAATAATGGGCGATAGGGTGGACAGTTAGGATGAATTGTTTTATAGCCTCTGGCGTTATGCTAAACTCTTTGTTTATTTTGAAATAGGGTCTATGTAGCTCAGGCTGGCCCTTGAAGATCCTCTTGCATTAATCTATCTGGCGCTGGGATTATAGGTGTGCAACATCACAGTGGATACTGAAGGCTTTCTACATGCAATCTCTTAGATATGAGCATCGTCGTCTAGATTTTTGTGGTGAAGAAATTGTTACTCAGGGAGGTGAAGTAGCACGAGGAAGTTACATATCTAAGCAGAAGCAAGATTTGAACGCTTTGATAGGACTCCAAGCCTGGACTCTTCAACTATTATTTGTGACACCCCCTCCTCAATGATGACAGGCAGTGAGAGAGGCAACCACCCACAGTCTTTGGGCTTGCATAATGAAGGAATTACATAACCCTCCTGTAAGTCAGCGTGAGCTGCCCAAACAGGTTTCCGAAAATACAAATCCCTTTCAGTCTTTCATAGCTTTTCTGGACTTGGCATTCTTTAATCTTCACATGAGACTTGCTCTCTGATGAAAACACTGGACCTAGCAAGGGTAAGCAATTTGCTCAGGGTCGCTCATCCAGCCACTGATGTGGAGACACAGAGCCTGCTGGTGCTTAGAACAAGTGGCAGAACAATCACATCAGGTCAACGCAGCCGCCCCCACCTCCTCCCGTCGCAGACTGGTCCTTGAAGATAGCTAAAGACGAGCTTGGAGCTGTGGATAAAGCTCTGAGCCTGGGGTCAAGAAGCCTAGGGTAGGCATGGCCCTGGGAACCTGAACTTGGGGCTTCTATGTGCTGAGTTCCTACTTTTGCATGTGGGCAATGTGACACGACAGGCTGTGAGCTCTCTACAAACCCCAGTGGGACATAGCCATTCAACAAATTTACCTTTAAATATCCTACTAAATCCTTTCTATCTTACCTTCACATTCTATGCATCTATGCAGGTTGTGTCACCCAACACTTACGGAGTCAATGGGTGGTTGTGACTGAGTGAGCCAGTGAGTAGCACCTGGTCCCTGCCCTTTGCTTAGTGGACACCAGTGTCCTTGTAGCACGCTGAACACTTTAACTGAAGTAAGTGCGTGGGGACTTGGGAGCTCTGAGAAGGTGCAGGTGCCCTTGTCTTCGGGCTGGATGAGAATTTAGAATCTTTCTGAGCAAGGTGACTTCAACCTACCAACATCTAATGATGAGTGGACGCAAACAGGGAAAGGTGCAGGGCTAAGCCACATTGTGGAGAAGAAGTTAGAAAGTTTGCTTGCTTGTTCCAGAAAGAAAGTAAGGATAATTAATTCAGCATAGCTATGTTTAATCTTCACGAAGGCAGAAAACAGAGGTCAGAGTTGAAATGAAGACTGGGGTACTGGGAAGATGAGGAACAAAACTAGGCTAAAGGCCTGGAGCTTTCTGGTTTCTCTGTGTGCAGGTCTTTGGGAGAGGCGTTCTGGAAACCAGAAGGCTTATCTGGATGCTGTTGGTCTAGAGAAGCAGACTGTGGTATATAGTCAGTAGCAGAGGAATGGACAATGGAAACAGAGTAAAAGAAGCAGGGTAGGATTTTGTCCTCTTGGGCTCACTTGCTCACTCAGAGGGGCCAGTGTGAGTTAACTTTGATCGAACGCCTTACTGGCTTAAGAAGTGCTTAGGATACTGGTGAATCACATATCTCTGTGTGTGGTGATGCTGCTTCCATAGACAGCAGGTCCTGAAGGCTCTGACCTCCACCTCTGCATGTGCTGTGGCTTTCGCAAGGGAGAGATGAACACCTAGAGTAACAGTGACAGAAGGAAAGCATTTCTGTGCAAGTGCGGCTTGGCCTATCAGATTCTTTACTGGGGTTACCTGCAGAGGTACGAGTGCCTCAGGGAAACTCACTAGGTTTCCATTATAGTCACCTTTATTGCCATATTTGGTCTCCAGCCCTCATCTCCAAGCCCCCTTTCCCCAAACAAATCTCTGTGCTATTACCCCTCTCTCTGACCCATTGACTTAGTCAGAGTTGCTTGTGCGAGTATCTCCTAGAGCAGGGGTAATTTAAGAGTAGCTACATCCTATATTACTGAATAAAAATGACCCCCATCTTAGTCATTAATGGCAAATAACTTCACCAAGGGGCAGGGGCTGTGGTCCCTTCTTCTGCCTAGGAGGGAATGTAGATGGGCCCCTTATTGTTCAGGTAATCATAATTTCTGTCAGGTCTTGAGTGTAGTGGCCAAGTTCAGTTCGACAGACAGCTTTCCACATCATTGCCCCTCATCCTTTTCTTCCTACAGTCTTTCCATCCACCTCCTATGATGTTCCCAGAGTTTTTGGGTGGGGGACACAGATGTCCCAATTAGTACATAGCAGAGACTTTTTCTCAGAACATTCTTCCTAGACACAGAAATAAAACAACAGCCCTGCCCTCCTCACATGTTCCTGCCACCTTAATGCTCCAAGCAAGTGTAGGGGGTCGAGCAACCATGGGTCATGTCCTCTAAAACCACAAGTCAAAAGAGATCCTTTCTCCTTTATGTTGCTTCTTGTTTGTATTTGCCACAGTAAAACAAAGTGACTAATGCAGGCAGATAGATGATGGGAGAGCCTGGGAGCACAGCCACCACTCCTAGCTCTTGGTCAGCAGTCATCCTGTCTTTAACAGTTGGGGAAAGAGCACCTTGAGGAGGTTAGTGGAGTCTGAATATCTTGAGGCTCATCTTCTTGCCATTGCATGTGTTAACACTGTCTCCACCTGCTGTCAACAAAGCCTTACCTGTGCTGTCACCTCAGGAGGCTCCAGTGTCTCACTTGTCCCCAAGTACTCAAAACACAGCTCAGCACATTAATGGCACTCTCAATCAGCCTGGTAATCTCACGTTTCCTTTTCTTTCCTGAGACAAAGAATTAAAGATCCTTCCTATCTTTTATGAGGAAGTCTTTCTGTATCCTGTTTTGTAGATGAAGAAACCAAGACCTAAATTGCTTATGGATGTTGCTTAGGGCACTGGAGTTAAAAGGAAGAGCAGGAAGATGGGGAGATAGCTCAGGGGGTAAATGCTTACTGCACAGGCATGAGGACCTGAGTTTGGATCCTCAGCATTTGTGCAAAAATTCGCGGGTAGCTTCAAGCATGCCTATAGTTAGTATCTGGATCACTGCCCTGATGGTCTATCTGAAATAGTGAGGTTCAGACTTAATGACTATGCCTGTGTCTGCATCTAAAATGAAAAGAAAATAGGGTGGAAAAAATGACTGAAGAAGATATCCCAACTCAAACCTCTACCTTCCACAGGCACCCACACAGACAAGCACATGTGTATGGACACACACACACACACACACACACACACACACACACACACAGAGGAAGCGAGGGAGTATTGGAATCCTGTATCGCTCAGTGCAGCACCTAGTAGCATGCCCCGTTATGCACGGTGCACACTGTAGCTACAGTGTATCAGGAGCATAAGGGGGTAGTTAGAAAAATATCCTAATTATCCCAGCTGTTGCCAGCTACTAGAAGAATCGGACAGTCATAGCACAATTGATCTTACATGTCTGCTAGGTGAAGAAGAAGCAAATGAATTGCAGGACTGGCATGTGTTAGGGATGCCCTGGGAACACAGCAGAGACAGCCTTGCACCGGCTGTACATGCAGGCTCCAGGAGAATTATGTCCATCCTTCGTAAAATAAGTAAGGACTGAGGTCAAAACATGGCAGGCAAATTACAGGTCAGGTGCTATGTGCAAAAGAGAGTAAAGGAGAGGACAGACTTCCTCTATCACAAACCACTTTTGAGACAACCATCCCAGTCTCTTTAGAGGAAGAAGTGACTTTCTGAGGATAGTCTTAGCTCTGTGTGTGTGTGTGTGTGTGTGTGTGTGTGTGTGTGTGTGTGTGTGTGTGTGGTAAGTGGCAGAGGACAGCCTCAGGAACTATGCTTGTTGATTTTTTGAGACAGGTTCTCTTACAGGTGTGGAGATTTCGAGTAACCCTAGCGAGCTCACTAGTGAGTTCCAAGTGACCACCTGTCTCCCAGTGCTGGGATTATTAATGTGCACCACGACCAAGCCCCGCTATTTTACATGGTTTCAGGGAATTGAACTGAGGTCTCCATACTTGCCACTTCACTTATTGAGGCAACTCCCTAGCTCTCTTAACCTCTCTTAAAGCCCCCAGAACACCTCTCAAAAGCAATACCTCCCAACAGTACACCACTGAGGACTGTCCTAGCTTAGTTTCTATTACTGGGGGAAGAACTACCATGACAGAAAGCAATTTAGTGGGGGAAAAAGGTTCATTTTTGGCTCACAATTCCATGTTACGCTCTATGATTTCAGGGAAGTAACAGTGGTGAGAGTTTGAGACAGCTGGCTACATCACAGTCCACAGCTGTGGGAGACAAATGCATGCATGTTGCCTGCTTGCATTCAGTTCCATTTTTCCACTTGCATACAATTCAGAACCACCTTGCCTAGGGAATAGTTCCACCCACAGAGGGCTGATCTTCTCATATCAGTCAGCTTAAGCCAGCGCCACTGACAGACACTATCCATTATCCAACACAGTGAAGACAATCACTCATTAAGACTCACTCTATAGGTGACTCCAGCTTGCGTCAAGTAAACAATTAAAGCTAACCTTCCCGAGGCACCAAGAACTAACATGAGTGTTGCTGGGAATAAACCACAGCAGCCACCAGGGGGTAACTTTGGTGATCCAAACTCTTCTTAAAGAAGGGCATTAATGTTGCTTACAGGAAAGAAGGAGACACGACTGAGTGTTTTTTTAGAAACACACTTTCTGCAAAGCAAGTTCTGTTGCCATAGAGGGACAGCACTCAAGGCGCTCAGAGGAGGGCAGGAGGCTGGAAAGCAGGAAGCAGTCAGCCCTTACTCTTTGCATTCGCCTCTGTTTAAGAGCATCTTTCATTGTTATCCTAAATCACATACACACAACAGTATCAACTCAGAGAGAAACTTCTCTGTGGCTGACACATTTCACACGGAGAAATGGATTTTAAAACTGTTTTCAACTAACAAATTGACAGTCTTTGCCTTCCCTCACCCAGGACGCGCTCCCTGGTGTGATGTGTGAGAGGGGTGGATGAAGGCTGATACAATCTAATCCAGTGCTTACAGGGTTGGAGCCAGAGTTCTTTCTAATCACCCACCAGAGGGTTCCCCCTCCTGACCCATTTTCTTCCTAAATCACATAGCAGAGGTCAGAAGAAGGGGTGATAGGCTGTCCACCAGAAGGTAGGTTGAAAAGTCCTGGTTCTGTTCCATCAGAGCTCCGTCAGAGTTTATAAATGGTCGTGTCTGTCTCTAGGAAAAGGGAAAACGTCTACTGTCTCTTGGAGGGAAAAAAGCGCGTGTTTTCAACTTAGATTTATCATCTTTAATATTGTTGGCGAATAGGAGAGAGACAGCACGAGAGAGGTGCGTGACTGGGGCAGAGGTGAGCAGTGAGTAAGGACAGCTGACAGGTATGAGAGAAGAACTGGCCTTCCATCTGCAACACAGAGGCTGTGCAGGAGGAAAGGGGTCACCACAGAGAGGCTCTGGGTCCCAGGGACAGACTTTGTGCCTGCGTGCTTGGGTTTAAACTCAGGCTTCGGTGCTCTAAGTTTTTCTGTGAGTTGCTTCATCTCTCTGAACTTCCTTACCTTGGAAATGGGGACAATGAGAGGACAGACCTTTTCAGGGTGTTTGAAGGTCGTGGTGAACTAATGCCACCAACTATTTGGCAAAGTGCTCCATACCTCAGCAGCATTTAGGCTAGGTCCGGTTGTAACAAACAAACAAACAACAACAAAACTGAGGAGAGCAGGATGGGCATGATTAAACAGAACATTGTTACAAAGTATAAGAATTAAGACTGGGAAGCGGCTCTGTATTTTACCAAGTGCCACTGACCGCGTAAACAGAAAGCTAACATGAAGCTTCCAATTCTCTCTTTCCTTCTCTTCCTCCCTTCATCCTTCCCTCCCTTTCCCACCCTCCCCTGCTCCGTTTCTCTTTCCCTTTCTGACTCAATCATCATTTTGTATCAATTTCAGCTGCTTTATTTTCCTCTCCTTGAGGACAAGCCGTTTCCATTTCTGCTGCATTAACACAACCCATCACATTTCTTCTAAAGCAGCACTTGTTGCTTACTAATTAGGTAAAGCCATCCTATTCTACGTCCCAAGGAGCAGTGATCTCATTGACTTGGGTGGTGGTCTACCCCTGAACTGATCTCAGATTCCAGAAAAATAGTGAGGATTTGTGCTTTCATGATAAAGTGATAGCTAGTTCTCTGGGGCCTTGGCACTTTAGGAGCTGTGGTGGAGTTAGAACAATGGGAGGTGAGGACCACAAGCTTCCCTTGAAGACCACCTGCACTGCTCTCCCAATTCTCCACATGTATAAAGCACACATATATAAAAAAGCAATAAATATTACTTGTATTTTCATTTGTATTGGATCCATACAGCCGAGAGAGGCAGGCATGTAGATTAAGAGTCTATGCATTTTGAGCTCTTGTTGCAAAGAAAGGCTGTAATAGGCTGGGAAACCATCCTGCCTGTCCTCCTGGGCAGAGTTTGGATTTATGCCTGTGCTAAATCTGAGTTTCTATTGATGTGCACCCAGAGAGCTTTTCCCTCTGGGGACAATCATGGAGTTAGGAAACATTCTCAGTCTGTCCTAACCACATGCAGCCAGCTCCCTAGACCCTCTTTCCCTGCTGTGGTGTGCATGTCAGTTGTGGGTGGCCATGGAAAATCAGGAGAGACAGAGCCCATTAGACAGAACTGCAGGAGGATAAGGCTTGCCAATTATGTTTTGTTTCTTTCTGCTTCTCCGCGATTTTTTTTTTAAACAATATACACATTCTTTCTGGTGCTCCCCCTGGTTCTGTGCCTATAAAATAAGTTTAATGGTTGAATTTTCCTTAAGATAATCAGAGGAGGTATAATTTATGCATATGAATGGTATTGTAGCCAGATGTAATTTTGCTCGAAGTTGTGGCATTACAGTTAGAAATGGCTCTGCTGGCTGTGTTTTGTAGAATTTGCAATTTATTTAACAGTTGACTGAGCACTGACCCCAGATAAAATAACCATAATCAAAGAGTAGTTTTAAAAAGGATGTAAAAACAAAGGTGGGGTGTGGGCTTGGAGAGAAACAAGAGGGTCTGGTGCTGGCTGGAGAGAGGAGCAGGCAGAAGGGTCTCCTATGAAGCAGGGTGCAGGCACCTTTCCCATGGACAGCTCTTCATCCCAGGGCTTTCTGTCTGGACATCTATCCCCCATTTGGTTCCATTGCTTATGGAAACTGTGAGCCTCTCCCCTCCTCTTGCTGGTTTCTGGTGTTGCAGGGTCACACAGGAGTTTCATAAAGCTGCTGTAAGTCTGCGGATAGGAATGAGAGCATCTACAGTCTCAGTAAGGAGCATCCTTAGTCTCTCCGGAATCTTAACCTTCCTGTAGCCTAGTTTATTCCATAGGACTTGAAATAAAAGCACTTCCCTACACAACAATCCTACGCTTATCTAGCCCCCTGACTCAGCTCATACCCCAAGTCTTTCAAAACAATGAAGGGATAATAGGTTAAATTTTAGGATGCTGTTAGTGTCCATGCATCCGCTCAGCATTCTCTCCCTCTTCTATGCTGTTGGTGTCTAGTCTGTGAGGATGGCTTGAAGGCCATTTTGTATTTCCTTCCTCTTGAGCCCCAGGGCCCAGAGAGAGTGGGGTCAGGTACTTGTGGCTAAAGCAGCTGCTTCATGCTTTAATGTTATCATTGAGATTAGAAAAGTAAATTATTACTTCTCTGTCTGTGGGTGTTTTGCCTGTGTGCATTTCTGCACATCACATGCATGCACCCTCTGAAGACAGAAGAGGGTTTGCATGCCCTGTAACTCAGTTACATGGATGATGAACTGTCGTGTGTGCCCTGGGAATCGACCTGGGTCCCCTGGATGAAGAGTTAATGCTCTAGACTGCTGAGCCATCTCTCCAACCTCATTTGACCACTGAGATTTGAGCTCTTGTGCAGTGGTCAATAAAATGTTGATAAGGCTAGTATCTACACCCTCTGCCCAAGCTCCTCATCTCTCCTGTCCTGTAGCCTCCTGAAGGTGGTATGGCGAAGGAGTATTAGGCAAAGAAAATGTTTAGTTCCTTTGTTCCCAGATGTGCGTCTATCAGAAAACCTTGCAGTACTCAAAGCATCTCTGCAGTACTCCAAACCGTCCCCACTCTGTCCTGGTCTTTCCTTCATCCCCATTCCTCAGAACCCCGCCCCCTTCCCCAGAACCCTGCCCCTTCCCTTAGGATTGAGTTACAACGTATTTTATCCGGATCTTTTGATTTCCTTTTGATGAGACTCTGGTTTAAAATCTATATTCCTAGGATGCCTTCCGAGGAATCTCGGTGGCATTCGACAGTTCTGCGACCACAAAGCCACGGCCAGTTGTTCACATACAAAACACCCGTTTTCGCCAGATGCTTTCTACTTCTTGGTGAGACACTGGGCCACTGTCTTCTGCTTGGGGAAGTTTGGGTGATCCTCCCCCATGGTTCCATCAGGCTCCATACTTTCTCCTCCACAGTGAGAACACTCATATTGCAGTGGCTAAACTGTAATATCTGCACCTACTAAACCCAGACCATCGTCTTCACACGGAAGCTCCTGATAGGTCTATAAAGTGACTCTATATGTTTATTCACATACACATACATATTTTATATCTACATATGATATATATGCTGTGAGCTTAGCCGCAGAGATTAATGTGTGTGTGTGTGTGTAGGCACGTGAAGGATGCATATTGGGACAGAAAAGGTTGGAGAGTAATAGCTAGCATTCTCACACATTCATACTGTGCTCACCTACGAAAATAACTCTACTAAGACCATCCCCTGTCCCATCCCTACCCTACCATGTGACAGCCACTTCCTCCTCTATTTAACTGATAAAGAACAGAGCTTCAGGGAGTGACAGTGTGACAGGTTCAAGGTTCAAACCACATGATCTAGTTCTGGAGTTGTATTCTTAAACCACTTTGGCCTTTTCTTTTTCTTTTTAAATTTAGAATATGTAATAGTCAGACAAGTATAGTGAATAATAAATACCAATACACACACTGCACCAGGCAGGTCCTATAGAGGAACAGAATGATAAGAGTTTATTAGTTTGGCTTCTCTAATGCTGTCTGGGTAGGGCAACAGTAGCTGGCTACGTGCGGGAGAGCCTGACAATCTGGTTTGTCTGGGTGGTGTCCCTGATGCTAAAGACTGAAGGATTACTGAAGAGCCACTTGCCTTTGTGTTGGAAACCCGAAGAAGCTGGATTCTGATGTCAGCAAAGAAATGGGGCAACATTGGCAGCTGCGGAGGTGGTGGTGGTGGTAGAGGTGGTGGCGGCGGCAGCAGCAGCATCGTGCATGAACTGGAAAACAGAACAGATGAATGTCAGGAAGATAAGAAAGCAAACAGACTTTAAAATCTGCACTACCACCAGTGATGACACCCACATTTAGGGTAGATGTTTCTAGAGGATATGACCTGACCAAGAAAGTCCCTTGCAGATGTGGCCAGTGTCTTATTTCTTAGTTGATTCAGATCTGGTCAAGTTGATAACCATGACTAACAGTCACAGTCACCATCGCATTTGGACAAGCGTTATCCTTATTAAGAAAAGATAGTTTTATGTCCTGTAATGCTTAGCCTTGGTTGCCACCTCGACACAACCTATAATTATCTGAAAAGACAGTCTCAATGAGTGTCTTAGGTTGTTTTGTTTTCTTTCTTTCTTTTTTTTTTCTGTGAGCAGACACCATGACCAAAGCAACATTTAGACAACATTTAATTAGGGCTGGCTTACAGGTTCAAAGGATCAGTCCATTATTATCAAGGTGGGAGCATGACAGCATCCAGATAGACATGGATGGTATAGGAGGAGCTGAGAGCTCTACATCTTCATCTGAAGGCTGCTAGCAGAACGGTGGCTTTCAGGCAGCTAGGATAAGCGTACTAAAGCCCATGCCCACAGTGATACACCTACTCCAACAAGGCCACAACTTCAAATAGTGCCACTCTCTGGGCTAAGCATATACAAACCATGTCTATGAAGGATCATCTATACTGGGTTACTCTGTGGGCGTGTCTCTTGGGGCTGTCTTAATTAAGTTATATGAGAAGACACACCCTGCTAGAGGGAACATCATTCCCTAGGCAGAGGACCCTGAAGTGTATGAGTAGAGAAATGGAGGTGGGCACAAGCAAGCAAGCAAGCATGTGTGCATCTGTTTCTAGTTCTGTGTGTGTGATGTGACCAGCTGGGTCAAGCTCCTGTCACAGTGTCTTACCTGCTATTATGGAATATACCCTGGAACTGTGGGCCAAATTAACCCCTTCATCCCCAGGTTTCCTTTTGGCCAGGGTACTTTATCAGAGCAATCAAGGAAACCAGGACACGCCACCATTTCGGTTCCCTCAGTTCTAGAGATGACAAGTATCCTAAAGTCACTTTGTCACTACTATCTTGCCTGCTTCCTCTGCCTTTAGACTCTTATTTCTTGACCATGTCTCATTAATACGGAGGCTATTCCTCTTGAGTTCTTTGCACACACAGAACCATGCGTGCGTTCCTCTTCAGCTCCTTTATGGCCAATGTTTCATATTTATTGATATTATGTGCAAGTATCTGTGTATGCGTGTGTTTGGCACATCCATGCGGATGCCCACAGAAGCTGGAGAGGTCATCACACTCCCTGTGGTGGATCACACGCGGTTGTGAGCTGCTTGGCATGGGTGCTGGAAACTGAACCTGGCTCCTCTGGAAGAACGAAGGAAACTCCCCTCAGCACCCTGGATGTCCTCATGCTGACTACAATCTTTCAGGGAGTTGGGAAGGCATGGAGATAAACCTTCTTCAATTTATATGAGTGAGGGGTGGGAGCTCAGATCTGGACCTGTTTGCTAGGTAAGAGCCCTACCACTAAGCTCTCTGATCCTAGCCCACTCTTGTCATTTTAAATTATTCAAAGGCAACTCTTTTGTTTGGTATTTGCAGGAAAGTTGAGAAAGTAAGAGAGGAAGTCCCCATGAAGCCTTCGCCTAGGCTTCACAGGGTTCAGACACTAATTATCATGATGTATTTTAAAAATGAATTAGAAATGCAA
Organism: Rattus norvegicus; assembly: GCF_021556685.1. Lineage (NCBI taxonomy): Eukaryota > Metazoa > Chordata > Mammalia > Rodentia > Muridae > Rattus > Rattus norvegicus. Next base: position 13,540,726 of record NC_141543.1, read on the forward strand.
ACAAAGCCAGCTTCAGTATTTTATCAGTTACTTTTCTCATAGCAGTGGCTGTGCTGTGAGCGTTGTCTCATAGCAAATACTTGAAAAGAAGTGATGCCTGGCTGGAAAGAACCAATTATTTCAGCTCGCCATTAAGGGATACAGTCGTTCACAGAGAGAAAGGCATGGAGGCGTGCCTACCTAGGCCTAGCTTGGGTTGCGTGTACAGCGGTGCCTTCTCACTTCCTCGTACTGTAGTTGAGGGGGAATCAGAGAATGGGCAGAAAGTGCTATAATAATCTCAAGGCCTCCCCCCAGTAACCTACTTCCTCTATAACGACTTTATGTCCTGGATCAGTAAGCTCTGAGTTCAATGAGTAACACTGACTCAAGGGGAAAAAACTGAGCAGTGTAAAAGATCTGCAAATATACCCAACCACATGTGCATGAGTATGCACACAAACATACATATGTGAGCCATGCACGCACACCAACATACAGTTTTTAGAAAAGACGTGGTTGGGGCAGAAACGAATGCCTTCAAATATTCTAGGAACCACCATATTTGTCTAAAAGCACCATGGTTTTGTCTTCACAGTCTGCACAGCTTGAATTCCCACACACTCTTGACAGTTCTCAGTCTGGTGGGTGCATACCATTGCTTCAGTCTGCGGTTTTCTGCTTACAGAGGAGGCCATGCTTCTTCCCACAAATGTGTGGGCTACTCTGGATCCCTACTCTGTGATGTCTCTGTCTCTGTCTCTGTCTCTGTCTCTGTCTCTGTCTCTCTCTCTCTCTGTGTGTGTATGTGTGTTAACACGGGAAAATGTGGGGACATAAAGTACAATTTAAAATCATCTAAAATCAATGACAGAGTAAAAGTGATGTGAAAGGCAAATAAAATTAGATCTCAGATTCCCACCCTATAAGAATTATATTCTGAATGGATTAAAGGCCTTTCCATAGGGAAAATCTTTAAAATATTCTGTATGACAATAAATAAAATAAAATAAAATGCCAGAGAAAAGTCAAAAGTCAAACCACAGCTAAGATAAGAAATTTACAACATAAAACAGAGTGGATTCAACCTCGGAATATAAAGGACTCTTACAGATCAATAAGAAGAGAGAAACAGCCAACTCTGTGTGTGTGTGTGTGTGTGTGTGTGTGTGTGTGTATGTGTGCGTGTGTGTGTATGTGGGTATGTGTGTGTGTGTGCGTGTATGTGTGTGTGTATGTGGGTATGTGTGTATGTGTGTATATGTATGTGTGTATGTGTGTGTGTGCATGTGTGCGTGTGTGTGTATGTGTGTGTGTGCGTGTATGTGTGTGTGTATGTGGGTATGTGTGTGTGTATGTGTGTGTATGTATGTGTGTATGTGTGTGTGTGCATGTGTGCGTGTGTGTGTATGTGGGTATGTGTGTGTGTATGTGTGTGTATGTATGTGTGTATGTGTGTGTGTGCATGTGTGCGTGTGTGTGTATGTGGGTATGTGTGTGTGTGCGTGTGCGTGAGTGTGTGCATGTGGAAGCCACAGATTGCATTCAGTGGATCACTCTGCACCTCACTCATTGAGACAGCCTCTGTTGCTGAACAGGAGCCTTGCTCTTTGGGTAGTATAGCTACCTACCTTGCTTCGCATCCTGTCTCTGCTTTACAGGTGAGCCAGCACACCCCTTGGCTTTTACGTGTGTTCTGGAAGAATGAGCTCTAGTCCTCTTACTTGTGCAACAAACGCTTTGACTGAGGAACTCTCTTACTCTCTGGTACCCAGTGCATGGGACTCATGGTGCTAAGCATCCCCAACCCTGATCCTAGGGATTATCTTGCAGCGCAATGATGGATTGCCATGGAGCAACCTCACCTCAGCCGAATCTCAGTCTTTGGTACCAAGTGGGATGGACTCCTACTTCTTTTACTTGTTTTAGTGTGTTCCAGATTACAATCATTTTGTCAAGTATCAAACTGAGAAGGACTCACCTTTTACCTTTCCACAGATTTTATTTTATGGTTTTTTATTTATAGTGTGAATAGGGGGTGGGTCATGCAGAGGTCAGAGGTCAAAGGACAACTTGTGGAAGTCAGTTCTCCCTTTCTACTATGTTGGTCCAAGAAACTGATCTCAGGATATCAGCTTTGGCAATAAGTTCCTTCTCCTAAGGAGCCATTTGAAATTGTGTTTTAATTGACTTAGCATTTATTTTTCTGTTGCTAGGGATTGACTCTCTGGCTTTGTACAAAGCGAACGAGCACTTTATCTTTGTTTGACATGGGATGGCAATGACAGCTAGGTGTAGTTGCATGCTCATGTGAATCCAGCAGTCTGGAAGCTGAGGTAAGATTTTTAATTTTGAGGCCAGTCTGGTATGTAGTAAGGTCCAGATGAGCTTGAAGCTAAAGAGTGAGACCCTATCTCACACTAACTAACTAACTAACTAACTAACTAACTAACTAACTAACTAACAGCATTGGGCTTTTTTGGAATAGTTAGTTGGAGAAATTAATCATGGGTGAGAAATATGATTGGGCCTATGTTGGTGGCATAATTGAGGTCCCTTGTTCAAGGATGGGTCCATGAGGGAGGGAGTATAGGTCCTTCCATTCTGAGTCCCTCTTCCCCTCTCAGTCTCATCTTTCCCCTGTGGCACACTTCAGTTGTTCACGAAAGTGATACTGAGCATTGAGGCCCTGTCCCTCGAAATGTTCATGCTGTGACCTAGTAGTGTCTTGAAGTGGAAATCAATCCAAGTCTCTACTCTGCTCCAGGGGCATTGGCTGTGCAGTATGACACAGGCAGGTGAGCCTTTGCATGGGACATGTTCTTCCTCTGCCTGAGTCCCCAGGGCCTGCCCTGGGCAAGGAGCAAAAGAATGGAAGTTGCCTTCTGTCTCTCTTCACTTCCCACACCTCATGGGGATTTCCACATGAGTTCTCATTAACTCTGCTCCCCTCTCCTCTTTTCTGCTTCTCTTTCCCACTTCTATATAATGGAGGAGAAGAAAACCAATTGAAAGTAGATGTGAGCAGCTCACATCTCTACGTCGCCTGTGCCTGTAAGCAATGTCCACTCATTTACACACTGTCTTCCAGGCTGTAAGTCAGCATTAAGACGAAAATCAGACGCTGTGATTCATAAACTCTACAAGACTCACTCTCTGGCTCCTTATGGAAAGCATATATATTACCAAATCCTTCTATTTGAAGAGAAGATTTTAGAGGAGCAAATGGGGATGGCCTAGTGTAATGAACCATCTGACTTTGATCTCTAAGATCCTGCAGTGGAGGGAGAGAACTGACTCTGAAAGTTGACCTCTGACCTCCACATGCACACATGTCATATGTACAACACAATGTGCTCTCTCTCTCTCTCTCTCTCTCTCTCTCTCTCTCTCTCTCTCTCTCTCTCTCAATGTAAAAAGCAAAAGAAAATAGGGAAGAGAGTTTGGAGCCAAATTCATGTGCTTACCCACACTGACACTTTGACATGCCTTCTGGTTTGATTTTCTTCATGCTACTGGGTTATTTTTCTTGCCAAAGTGGTGGGTGGCTCTGCACAGAAGTACGGCTAAGAGAGAGCAAGCGCAGACCCACAAGGGGAGACAGACCCTAGCAAACGCAATCACTTTCCCCTAACCTGAGACTGTCCTGGAGAAATTACCTGTGGAACGGGCTGAGGCTCACATTTCAAGGGGCCTTGCTGGCCGAGCTAATTTCCTTCTCCTCCCCAAGCTCACTGCAGAGAGGAGGGCAGTGAGGGCAATTGTGACCTTCTAGTGGGAACTCTGGAAAGACAGCCATGCTGCTAGGTGAAGCGGGAGCCCTTACATAGTTTGTGACCAAATTACTGGTTTTTGATAAGAATTCTCTCTTGAATCTGCGATGCCTGGTTCCCTTTCTGGGTTGCTCATTCTGCCTCAATATATTTTATTTCTATTTCTTCACTAGGGCTTTGTTAAATGACACTGACTCCTGTAAGACAAAGCCAGAGATGTGGAGGGTTCCGGGCTGTAGATCTTTCCCTCCGTTGTGAATTTTAAGCTGACAGAGGCAGTCCCCAGCTCAGCGTGTTTGCAGAGCTTCTGGAACAGGTGCTGTCTGAGCACACGAATACACTAAAACATTAGGTGAGCAAACGGAAACAGTTTAGCAGCCTAAGAAGCTCAGAGAAGCAGCGCATATCTGATGCACACATCTTGGGTAAAGTCAATCCTTGAGTAAGCGTAGCAAGAAGACCAGTCAGTGAGCATCAGTGGGCGGAGATGCTCGCTATCAAGATTGACAGCTGGAGTGGGACCACGAGATGGGAAGACAGACTCCTGCTGGTTGTCCTCAGGTCACCATAAGTGCACTGAGGAATGTCCTCCTCCCATATACATAAATAAAAGGAATAAGCAAATTTAAAGCAATAGCCACCGTAGTAGGCTGAGTACTATAGACCTTATGTACCTACATGTCTAACCAGTCCTCAGGATCTGTGATTTTAAAAAAATGGTGAGATGACTTGGATTATCTGACCTCATTGAAAGGAGGCTGGAGACCAGAGTAAAAGGGATGGAGGTATGGTAGAAGGTGTGTGTGTGTGTGTGTGTGTGTGTGTGTGTGTGTGTGTTTGAGAGAGAGAATAAGTGTGTGATAGTGTGTGTTAGTGTGTTTGTGTGTGAGAGAGACAGACAGAGACAGAGAGACAGACAGAGACAGACAGATGGAGTTGTTGATGGACAGTGTGTTGAAATGGTATGCTCCTGTGCTATTGTTTTAAAGATGAAGAGAACTGAGGGCATGAACCGAGGTCGTCCCTATAAAGAGTAAAATAAAGGATTGAAGCCTGTGTAGGGGGCACGGCGGCCATACTGGTGGAGCTTTGTACTCAGTTGAAACCCCTTGCTCACATCTGAATTCCAGATCTGTCAGATGGTGTACCTGTGCTGTTTTAAACTGCCAAACACCTGGTGATTTGTTACAGGAGCTGTGGGAAACTCATGCAACAGGTAACACGACATCAAGCTCTGCCTCTCTCTCTGGCCTGTGCTGAGTTCTGCACCTGCAGCACCTGCTCTCCCTGCACAGCCACCTGATGCCTAAGGCATCATTAACTCCACTTCGTGCACAAAGGGAAAGCGGGACTCAGAGGGATTGCACCTGGGTCTGTCTCAGTGCAGAGTTTATATTTTTGAATGAGAGTATGTATCTGTGCTTGTGCATATGTGTGTATACTGTGTGTAGGAATATATATGTACACATCTGGTTGTGGACACCAGAGGACAACATCGGCTGTCCTTCCTTAGATAACAACCATTTCTGAAATAGAGGACTCTCGTTAACCTCAGCCAGCCAAATAGTTGAGGATGGCAGACCATTGAGCTCTGGGAAGAGCTTCCTTCTCCAGTGCTGAGATTACAAGTACGAGCCACCACGCCTGGCTCTTTTACATGGTTCTGGCGATTTGAACCCATGCTCGTAATATAGATGACTTGCCAGCTGAGCTGCTTCTGAGCTCTGGAGTTTGTGTTTTCACAAGGCTGTGCTGGAATAGTATGCTTCCATCCTAACTGGTTTGCTCAAGCGTTGTTATTTACCAAAGGGTATTTCCTTAGTTAGCCATGTACTCATGGCATAGTGGAAAGACTGCAGATGTAGATGGTGGATAATCAGATATTGTCCCAGACCAAGTCACGTTTCACTAGTTGTTTCTATAGCTGTGTCTCTAGCCTGAGCAGAAAGGGTGGGGAAAGTGATGCATATTTACCCAGGCACCTTTGTTAGACATTCCCTTGGTATTTTTTGTCCCTATAAGCCATGTTCTGAGCAGAAGACCAAGTCTCCACCTCTAAGCCCCTGTGCTTTGAACATAGACCTTTCATTGGAAAATGATTTAAAATTTTCAACAATGCAGATACTCATAACTGGAGAATGTGCTGATATGGCCAACACACTCATGAGCTTACTATATTCATGGTCACCTACATGAGACCACACAGAATTAAGCCAGCAAGATCAGCAAGCGTTGGAATGAGTAGTGCTAATTGAACTCTGTGGGTTAGACACACACACACACACACACACACACACACACACGCACACATACACACATACACACACACTCACACACACTCACATATACACTCACACACACATACACACACTCACACACACTCAACACACTCACACACACACTCACACACATACACACACACTCACACACTCACACACACTCACACACTCACACACACATACACATACTCACACACACTCACATACTCACACACATACACACACTCACGCACACACTCACGCACACACTCACACACACACACTCACGCACTCACACACACATACACACACATACACACACTCACACACTCACACACACTCACACACACTCACACACTCACACACACATACACACACTCACACACACTCACACACTCACACACATACACACACTCACACACTCACACACACTCACGCACACACTCATACACACACTCACACAAACACTCACACACACTCACACACAGAGAGATATGAACACACACAAGTGCACACACACACAGGAACACACACGTACATGCATGCACACATATACACACAGAGATAATACATACACACACACATACACACACATGAACCCATACATACACCCACCCATAAACACATACATGGTAAGGAAATAAAGAAGGGAGAGCTACATGTTGAGGAGAGTATCTGGGGTCCTCCGTGGAAGGCAGGATTTGGGTGGACATAATAAAGACATACTGTATATATGTATGAAATTGTCAAAGAATAAATAAAAGTTATTCTAAAAATTTTAGCTACAAGGCAAAGCATGGCTCGAAACCTTCACAAATAAACTCATGACTCTGAAAACTTGGTATCTCACAGAAATATATTTATCTTGTTAGTGTTGTGGGAGAACATTTGCATAGCAGAAAAGAGCATTTAACTGGGTTTCCTTATCTGGCCTTCTGACTGTAGAGAGGGAGAGGAAAAAAATTCTTCTGAAGGTGTATCTCTCTGCTGAATCTGGTGCTTAAAGGGAATGTCATCAGGGCTGTGATGAAAATTGAATTTTCCCAATGCCTGAGGATGACTTTCTTTAACTAACTTAGCACACTCCCGGCCCTTAAATGAATGCAGACATCCTGGCCTGCTCAGAATTTCCTGTTCCTGCCCAGCTCTTACCCTGTTTGACAAGCTTCTCTTCTGCCCTTCCCTCCACTCTTCACCGTTCCACATTCCCCACTTTCTTCTGTGCACTTCCCGTTTTTATATTTTGCGAATTGAAAAGTCCCCAATCTTTTTCCTTTTCTGGCTCCCTGGGGTAAAAGTCTCAGCACCCGGGAAACCAGGAGCCCCTATTTTCTCACTGATGGTGTGAATCTGCATCTGATTCTGATCTCTGGACTTCTCCAGACTTGTAGGGAGACAGGCACTTGCCATCTGCATAGAGTCAGATGGAAACATGGAAAGATTGACAGCTTTATTTAGCTGCAAGTGACCTCACCATCCACTGAAACTCATCGCTATGCCCACTTCCACAGGCAGCTCTGATGGTCCTCTGGATGTCACTTCCCAGAAATGAATATTTGATGGCATTTTAGACAGACTCAATCTCATTGTGGAACCCTGATTGTCTTCTATGCCAGAACCTTGGGACCACTTGACTCTGAGTAGAATCTTCTTAGCACTGAGATAGGAAATGTGAGTGGGATAGGGTTTATGTCACCTGGTGCTCTATCTTAGAGGAGGAAATAAAAAACGATAAATTTTTGCCAGTCAGTAGGACTTACATACAGAGACATGGCAGAATCAGATAATGCTCCTCTGGGAAGTTGGAACCGAGTTTCCTATGTACAGAACCCAGAAGCCCTGCACAGTGCATCATTCTAAAGAGGATTAGAGAAACAGGAAGCACATGATTGCACAGGTTTCTGATTTAAAAGTGTCTCTGGTAAATAACGTGATGGCATATTTTATTATGGTCCAAACCATAACATCTTATATGTGTGCATGCATGTGTGTGTATGCATGTGCATGTATGTATGTGCGTGTGTCATGGGTTAATGTCAGTATCTCCCTCAGTTGCTTTTCACATCAATTTTGAGACAGGGTCAGTCAATGAAGATAGAGCTCACAGATTGGCTAGGCTGGCTGGCTAGAAAGCCCTAGGGATGCTCTTGTTTCTGCTTCCCCAGCACGGTAGTACAGCTGTGTGCCACCATGTCTGAACTGCTCTGTGGATTCCAGGTATCACAACTCAAGCTTATGCGGTAAGCTCTTTGAAGACTGAGCCATCCCCAGCTAGGTCGCTTTTTATTAAGGTAAACATTCTACAGGGCTAGCGCAGAGATCAATTACACATCTTGATAATCTTTTGTCCATGTGACCACTGGTGTAACTTCTATCTGGAACAATTCAGACACTACTTCTCGTTACCCAGGTAAGCATTCCCACAGCCCCATCTGGTCACCAGCCACATTCTCTGTCCCCACAAAGGGAAACATTTTTCTGATTTCTGTCACCCTATATCAATGCTGCCTGTACATGACTCTAAAGGAAAATCTTGCAATGTGTACTTTTGGCTGTCTGTTCCAGAACAGGAAGACATGAGATGCTCTCAACAATATCCAGGAATCTGAGATAAAAAAATAGTTCGCTGAACAGTCTGGAGTTCATCTGAGAGCAAAAGGCACAGAATTGAGATCTGTGTGCACAACTGGCATAGGAGAATGTTCCCGAATCAGGATGGATGCTCACACCTTTATAGAAGTGAAAGCTCAACTATGGGCTGGGAAGATGCCTAGGTTGGTAAAGTACTTGTCTTGAGAGCATGAGGACCTGAAATCAGATCCCCGGGCAAAAGTGAGCCATGGTGGCATTCACTGTCACCCCAGCTCTGACGAGGTGAGAGGCAGAGGTGGGAAACTCCGGGGACTCACTTAACAGCTAGGATGACCTCCTTAGTGAAGTCCTAAGCTAATACAAGACCCTGTCTCAGACAGAAGGTGGAAAGTTACACGAGTGTCCACATGCACAAAACTATGTCGAGGTGTGTAATTGAAATCTGTTGGCCCTGTAGAACTTTTACTTTAATAAAAACCACCCTGAGTGGGGATGGCTCTGCCAGGCAAGTGTTTGCCGCATGCGTATGAGGACCTGAGTTTCAGCACACAGGATCCATTTACCTGAGGTTGTCATGTGATCTACAGACATATACACACATGTATACACACATGTATACACACACACAGACGTGTGTGCGCACACACACATACACTAAAGCTCAACCATACAGATGCACAGTTGTGAGAAATCCATTTTGCGAAGCCAGGTTTTGTTCATTAATAGACACCTTGAGCTGCCTGTCCATTGAAGGTCACCTGCCTTTTCAGGAATTCTAGCTTCCTGGTGATTCATCTATTCACCAGGGAGCAGCAGAGACCAGAGCAGGCATGAATAAGAGACCCTTCCTAGGCCTTTGAAATATCTTGGTGGGGGCACTCCTTCCCATTCAGGCTGCCTCCTCTCCTTCAAACGCCCACAGAATTAATCCAGTGCAAGAAGCACTCAGCTCGTTCCCGTCTTCTGCAAGCCTCCGGGCCCCACCTGCTTCCACACCCCTAGCAGACTTCAGGAATCATTAGCGTTTGATGATCTTGTGTTTCCAGATCTCAATCTCTTGTACTTTGAAATTGAAATTCCTGAGCCTGCGAGGGACCCTGTGCTGACAGCTGACGTATTGAACTTTCTCCAGTTTTCACAGCTCAGAAAGTCAATCTATCCTCTCCGATTCTCCCGGCACACAGACTGCTGAAAAGCTCCCACCCAGTTGACGCTTGTGAAACTGAGAGCCGTGTCCGTTTCCCATCTTTTCCCTGTGTCAGGGAATAAGATGACATTAACTCACGCACTAATTAACAAGTACCAGGCTTGTGAAATGCCACGCAGGACAGCACGTGCCGGCTCTCTGCTTCCCAGAGTGGTGACATGGGTATCATTCATCTGCCTCAAACACCGTTTCCAAATTGCAGATGCTCACGGCTCCAGAATAACATCTTGCTGCCCTACTCACCGTCCCCCTCTTTGTGTCTAGTTTCTCAATCTGTCAAAGGTCCCAGGTACTTGGGTTTAAGCTGAGCATTGAAGAAAACCATTCAGGGCTGCAGCATATGCCTGCCTCTTAGTAACATTGGAGCAAACACTAGCAGCTGCCGTTGGGCTACCTGGGACATGCTTTCTAGTCTACTTACAGATGTCAGTCCCTCTCTTCCCTGCCCTGTCCTGTCAATGCTCCTTTTGTGTGCCCAAGTAGATGTGCGTGTGTGTGTGTGTGTGTGTGTGTGTGTGTGTGTAGGGGGGCACGCGCACGTGCATGTGGATGCCAGAGTTAAAGTTTTGTTTTTTAGGTACGTTCACATCATCGTCACCACCACCACCACTACCACCACCATCATCAACATCATCATCATCACCACTATTTTTAGACAGGGTCTCCCTCTTTCTCCTCCTCCCCTTTCCCCTTCCATTCCCCCTTCTCTCTCATCTTCCTCCTCCTCTTCCTCCTCCTCCTTCTTCCTATTTCAGACAGTATCTCTCACTGACCTGAACTTATTCGGCTGGCCAGTGAGTCCCCAGGGACTTACCTGCTGTGCTTCCCAGCACTGGGATAAAAGTGCACCACTACCCTTGTCCTTTTAATGTTGGTATCGAGGATCAAACCCAGGTTTGCATGCTTTTAGTGCCAGTACCAAGTATGCTCTGCTCCAAATACTATTTTATAGTTCAAATCTGTCAAGTCCCCCTTTCTGCAAGAGCTCCTCAGGTTAGAGACATCAACCTGTATTACAAAAAAGTCTAAGTCTAATAGCAATAGAAATTGCTCTCCTTTTGTGGAGTGCTCTATACCTGATAAATAAAAGGAAACCTGAATCATGAATTCATATGGAAAATGTTCTGTATGAGTGTATATTATTAACACTTGATTTCTATTGTAGGTGTTTTCTATTGTAAATGATAAGCTTGTGGTGGTTTGAATGTGCTTGGCCCAGGGAGTGGCACTATTTTGATGTGTGGCCTTGTTGGAGGAAGTGTGTTACTGTGGACATGGGCTTTAAGACTCTCCTCCTAGATGTCTGCAAGCCAATCTTCTCCTATTTGCTTTTGGAACAAGATGTTCAACTTTCAGCTCCTCTTGCACCATGCCTTCCTGGACACTGCCATGCTCCTGCCTTGACGGTAATGGACTGAACCTCTGAACCTGTAAGCCAGCCCCAATTAAATGCTGTTCTTATAAAAGTTGCCTTGGTCATGGTGTCTGTTCACAGCAGTAAAACCGTAACTGAGGCACTTGTAAAAAATCAAATAAGATTGGATTAAAAACAGTTACATGTCTTTTGCTGTGTTAAAAACATCACAGGCAACTTATAGGAGAGTTTATTTGGGCTTATGTTCCCAAAGGGTTCATAATGATAGGGACAGCATAGCAGCAGGTAGCAGACATGGTGGCTGGAACTGAAGCGAAGAGCTGAGATCTCACATGTCAAACCACAGGAGGAAGCAGGGACTTCAAACTGGGGAACCAAAAAGCCAACCTAGTGACATATTTCCTCCAGCAAGGCTACACCTCCCAAGCTTATTCAAACACCATTGTCAAATGCGGTGATGTTCAAATGCCTAAGACTGAGAGACATCTCACTCAAACCAGCACTGATGCATTAAAGAAAAAACAAACAAGAAAGATTCTTAGGTTTTGTTTTTGCGGAAGTGGGGTGGCCCATCTTCAAGACTTTGGGTTTACAGGTATCTACATTCAACCCTGTTATCACGAACATCTATTTTGGTTGATGAGTTTCTCCCCGACACGCAGCATGGTGGACAGAGACATAGTATTGCTGGAGAGAGAGCCAGCAATGGAGTCTTTGCCACATAATTAGTCACTACCATTTCACCTAATCATGGTCAGAGTCCCCCTAACACATCTGCTCCTATGATGGAGTCGGTTTTCCTGGTGCCTTTGCTACACGTGTTTGCCTCTGTATTTTCCTTCGTGTTCAGAGAAGGTTTTGTTGTGAGTACTTTTTGTTATTGCTAACATTTCTAATTTTTAAAAATATTTTTAAATAAATAGAGATAGAAAGCCAAGTTTTAAGTCACTTATTTTCTTAGAAAATGTTGACATGGATCTACAACGTTGAATATGCTAAGGTAACCCTATTCCCATGTTTGCTGCATGACTCCAGACTGTTCCTTGCCCACCATTAGCCCTTCCTCATGGGGTTTCCTCACTGCCTGTGGCTTGGATGCTCTGTACTGCCACAGCGGGTCCCCCTGGGTAGGATCCTGTCTTTCCCCTCTCCTTCCACCCTCCTCTTTCCCCCATTCCCTTCTCTCATTTCTCAGCTTATGATGGACACACAATACCAAACACATCTTTCAACTGTAGAATGGCCATCTCATTTTTGGAAAATTTCTTCTCATTTTACTTTATTTTTGACACCTGTTATTTTGATACTTCTGTCTTTGAATATATGTAAGCTTTTAATGTATCTGTCACTTTGCTTTATATTCTGAGAATTTATTTAGGTTTGTTTTTTAAGTACTTGTGATTTCTATAAAATTTTGATATAGCAAAATATTTTCAACTTTCTTCTTTAATTTTTCCTAATTTTTCTTCTCAACTCTTAGAAATGATTTATTTGTAATTTTCTTCACCCTAAAAGTTTGCTTTTCTTTTATCTCTGCCTTTTAAAGGTTTTATTCTTTCATACTAAATATTCTCTTCTCTTGTCCAGTGATCCTTGAAGGTAGCTTTTGAGTTTAATTGAAAAGATACTTGTTCTTTAGAGTCCTGAATGCTCTGAATGGAAGTTTATTTCTTTCCAAAAGGGAAAAGAAAGCCCTCTGGAAGAAGGGCAGGAATGTTTTAAGATGCTCGCTTGTAGACATAACATGGATGTTTCACTCATGAATTTACAGCAGCTATGACTATCTGCAAAAGATCAGGTTGGGCAAAGGTCTGTGCACAGATGGGGTATATCTTTCCAGGACCCACTCCTAGAGGCATTGGATGGCTGTTCAGGAGTGAAATTCATTCCTTATTGAGAATGTGGCCACTAGTAAACTTCCCTTGCTCCAGTGATGACCCACATCCATGTGTGTCCTGGAAACACCGATTAGGCTCAATAAGTTAGTAAACAGAAGACATGCGATCGGGAGGGGTGCATGATGGGACTTGGAAAAGGAAATTAGAGTTAAGTGTGATCATATTTTACTATGCACATGTACATAATTCTCAAAAATAAAGAACAGTTGAAAAATAAATCCCATCTCCCAGTCTATACTTCAGTTGAGACATAGGAAAGTCCGTTGTCCTTAATAACATACTTTGTAGTTAGTAATTCCCCACCCCTCCTTGCCTCATTGGTGTGAGTCTGCTCTAGCCCTCCAGCCCCTGTTTGTTGATGTAGGAATGGGGACTTTCTGAGCACACTGTAAACACAGGCTAAGCCGCCACTTTTGATGCTTTTTGTGACATTTATTCCTCTACAAGGGTAATGTGGGACACACAAGGCAGAGAAGGCAGTACGGAATATTTCCCTGCATCTACAGCGACTGAGCACAATACCGATCTCAGACATCCAGGGTAAGATCAGTAAAAAAACTTCTGGGTTTTTTAAAACCTGTTAGAACCACAGAACTTGGCATGGGGACAGAGGGCACCATGAATTGTAAGAAAGAAAGCGAATAATGTCTTTGGAGTATGGGTGGATCGGGGATCATGTGAGTAAAGCTCACTCGCAATGCTTCTCATATAGCCAGGGGCATCTTGCTGGATTAAAAAAAATGCAGGGGCAGCTTAGGTGACTTCCTGCCATGTGTTCTCACCTGCCATTGTATTTGTTTCATATCTAATCTGTGAGAACCTCGAGGTCAAAGGCTGCAAGCCATTCTGCTGGATCTTAGCGCTCAACACGAGGCTGTGGTTCACCTCATTCATCAACGTTCTCTACCCTCTGCTCTCATCAGAAGGCCAGAACCATTGGGTTGAAATGAAACCCACACTTCTAGGCTTGAATCCAAATCTATTAAGTCAGGCTCTCTGGTTCTGAGACTGAGATTTGCAGACAAGCTTACTGTTGGTGTGTGTGTGCCTCCAGCCCTGTGCTGATCTGTGTTCTGGGAGGCAGGAGTGTTCTATACACCTTCCTCTTCCTCAGTGCCCCATGGATGCTAACTGTGACAGGACCCTAGGGAAGTATCCTATCCTTTAACAGTCCAACTGGGTCCTCCCTGTCAAGATCTGTGGGAAATAGGTATCTGTGACCTTTTGTCATGGGATGCCAGCAAGGATGTGTTCTTTTCTTTCTTTCCTTTTTTTTCCTTTTTCGTTTTCATTTTTTTCTTTTTTTTTCTTTTTCTTTTTCTTTTTTTTTTTTTAGAAATCCAGACCATGGACAGGAAACTCTCTGGGTGTGCTTCTGTATTCTTCCCAGAAAGTCACATTCTTTCTGAGATATTTACAATGGCAGAGGTAATGGGTTATTGATGAACAAATCAGTGGGGATGGCCCCTGGTGAATTAGCTGCTGGCCACTGGCCTGCATGGGATAAGGAGCAATTGCTAAGTCAGCAGCAGCTGGGGAAGGTCTAAATCACACCCATCACTTCCTAGCAAAGCCAGTAATCTCCGTTAAAGGCGACACCGCCACCAATTCCTCATCTGGGGAAGCAACTTATTTAATTTATAGTTAATTGAAGGTTTGGAGCCGGGGAGTCAGATGGATGAGGTTCTCACTCCTAACTCCTCCTCTCCTTCTTCACTGTGTTATAAAACACGAGGCATTTAACATCCCCACGTTTCAGCTTTCTAGCGTATGAAATAATAATCCTGCTAATCAACATTGCAGGATTTTTCTTTAAAAAAAAAAAAACGGTGATTAGCAGCAGCATTTTCCAATTTGGAAAACACGTTCCTGTTCCTTTACGGTGAATTCTCGCAATGACCCAATCGTGTGTATAAACCTGAAGCCATGAATATTCAGATACACAATGCATTTATTTTTGTTCAAAATATTACTGGATTCAAAAGGTTTGCTTTTAGTGTGAATGTGTGTGTATGTGTTGTGTGTACACATCCGTGTATAGGTGAGGGCCAGATGTTTATGTCAAGTGTCCTCCTTAGTTATTCACCAAAATTAGAGTTCAACAGTTTGATTAGACTAGGACCAAGATGTCGCAGGAATTCTGCTTCTGCTTCTACAATACCAAGACTCCAGGCATGTGTTACCACACTTGCTTTCTTAAAACATGAGATCTAAAGAATGAAGTTCAGGTCCCATTCTTGTGTGCCCATCACTTTACTCATCTCCCCAAAGCCAAGGAGTTAATTTCTCATACAAAAACCCCTTTCTGATCTTGAGCACAAACATACTACATAAATGAGGATACAAATAATCAAGAGATTAAGTCACCTGCCCAAGACTATGTGGCCTATAGAAGGCCAGCTCAATGGCTTTCTATAGTATAGTGAAATCTAAACTGCATGGATCAACCTTGAAGAAATTAATTGATCTGGTTTTGCCTCTCAATCCCTTTACACTTTAAATGTTTTACAAACACCTCAAGTTTTCATTCTTACCTGGAATTTTTGGTTTATGAATGTACAGCTCCTTCCCATGAACTTAGCTCAGTGTGTTACTTACTTTCCCCAACAGAATGATGACATTATACTACTAAGCCCAAATTCCATGGAACATGGCATTCTTTAGGCCTTTCATATTGCTTTGGCAACATAAGTGAACTAGCTTTAACCTAGAATGGATTCCAAGCTGACTACACACACACACACACACACACACACACACACACACACACACACTGTGTCATCTGCCACTATGAGTCTGTTTGAGCTAATACACTACCTTCATCTTGTGGTACTTCTACCCTACCCAGTATTTCATATTTATATTTATTTTTACTATTTTCCCCAAGAAGTCAAGCTATTTCTCTCTTTAGGACATTTCTTTGTCTGGAATGTGCCCTTCTTGCTGTATGGGTCTTAATTTATTATCTTTATTGTATTTTTTTTGGCTCTTTTTTTCGGAGCTGGGGACCGAACCCAGGGCCCTGCGCTTCCTAGGCAAGCGCTCTACCACTGAGCTAAATCCCCAACCCCCTATTGTATTTTGATACAGCATCTCATGTAGCCCAGAGTGGTCTTGGATATGTTTTATAGCTGACAATGATCTGGAATTTTCTGATTTCCCAACTTTCCACACTCTGAGCTCTGAAATCTCAGACAGATGCCATTCCTGGATTGGGGGTTGGGGATCAAATTCAAGGCTTCGTGTACAAAGAGCACCCCCATCACATTTTCTCATTTTTTGAAGTTTCAGCTTAAGCATACCTCAGAGGAAATATCCAGAGTTTCCCATCTGCACTGGGACAGTCTCCATATTCTCAATTATACAGTCCTGTTCCGTTTTAAGTCATAGCTTTATTATAACTTATAACCACATGATAATTCTTTAGCTTGATAATGTCCACCTTTCAGGATTATTGGCTGCATATTTTGTTCACTATTCTATTCACCCAGCACAGAGTCTGATGCTGCAGGCTCTTAGTTCATATTTGGTTAGCAAGTGCACATACGAATGAATACATTGGCAGAACCACTATTTCAACCCTCGGCTCTTCCTTCTTTCTCTTCTATGCCACAATTATGGCTTTATTTGGAGGTTTAGAGCTTATCGGTCTTAGAGTACCCTATCTAAAGTACACAATTCACTGATAATGTTTCATCTGTTTAGCTGGCATCTTTTTTTTTTTTTTAAATCAGTTTACACTCAAGTGAACAGCTTAACACTTTCAGGGATTAGCCACTGACAGTCAGCAGAGAGAAGATGTGAGGAAATAGCTCAGGTTAACTGAGAATTCTGGGAGATGAAAGCTTTGGGTGAAATAAATGAGGCTCCAAGGCCTTGGCAGGGACAGATATTTCCTGGGTTCGACTGTCGCTCAGTTCCACATGGGAGCATTTTTGGCTCTTACCAGCTGTTGTTGCAGAAGCTGATCTGTTGGCCAATCTGGTTAATTAGGGGTGGGGCACACATGTAGACCAGGGAATGAATGATCTCCGTCTTCATGCAGAAATGATTCTCAATTCATAGACATGGGTGCTATCCAAGGTGCTGAACCAGATTGCCCCTTCTGAGTGGATGCCTACCAAGACCAAAGTGTTGGGGACTAAGCAATGTAAAATTCCATTGCACCACACAACAATAGAGACAAAAGAAGGGAAGCATCCATATGGTTAATACAAAATCCACAGCAAACTTCCTATTTAACACCAAGAACCTTGGTACGGTGTGAAGTGGTGTGCTGGGGTGGAGAATGGTGGAGAGACCGTAGACAAAAGTAATCCAAAAACCCAAGTAAAACAATTGGATTTTCTTCAGTGGATCTGGGGGAACATAGGGCAAGAACAGATTTTCTGGAGGTTTTAGATTTTAGATGGTTTACCAAGACCGAAAGGATTGGAGAAGGAGACTAAAACAGAGCACAGAGTAAGTGCAACTCACAACTCTGCTTGGGAAACATTGTCTGAGGTGAGCTAAACTTCTAAAGGAGAATGTCTGTGACAATCTAACAACCACAATATCTACTGTATGTCCCCTAAAGCAGTTTCTGTACTGAAAAAATTATGGAAACATTCCATGCATTCTCTTTCATTACAGAATCATGTACTCATTTGCATATTAAAGGAGCAAAAAAGAATTTTTTATAAAACATTTTTCCTGTAGTCTAACCACTGCCTACTACAAGAAGAAAAATGGCAGAGTGATTAGCCCTAAATGGAACATCTGTATTGCACTCTATCCTCACAAGGCAAAGTATAGTAAGAGCTTTCACAAGGCAAAGGGTAGTAAGAGCTAGAAGTCAGGGAGCACCTCTGTGAAACAGGGTCTTCTGGACTTGACTGGGCCACTCATTTCACAAACTGACAAACATGTGGTTGCCTGAATAAGATTAAATCTGTCAACATCCCATTAAGGAATGGGGAGAAGGTGTCTTCTGAGCCCACATTCTTAGTTAAGGAAAATTTGATGGCTGCAGGAAGAGGAAGGGTTAGTTTTCTTTAAGGGTGTGACTATGATCTGGTTGATGGGCTTATGTTTATGTGCACACATGCAGAACTAGTTTGACTCAGTGAACCATAAAACAAAGACAAAAGAAAGGAAATTAAATTGGAAGGAAGATGCAGTAGGAGGAGTTAGGAGGGAAATGAGGGATAGATATGATCAAAATACATTGGAGATATGTTTGAAATTCTTAAATAAATAAAAATATGTTTTAATAGTTTCTTCCACAAGACTCCAACCTCCGTTTAAGGTTTGGCTGTGGGTCTCTGCATCTGTTTTGGTCAGCTGCTTGGTGGAGCCTCTCAAGGGACAGTTATGCTAGGCCCTTGTCTACAAGCATAACAGTATCATTGATAGTGTCAGGGATTGGTTCTTGCCCTAAGGATGGATCTCAAGTTGGGCCAATCATTGGTTGGTCATTCCTTTAGTCTCTGTTCCTTTGTCCTTGTACTTCTTGTAGGCTTAACACATTTGGAGTTGAAGATTTTGTGAGTGGGTTGCTGTCCTTATTCCTCCACTGGGAGTCTGCCTGGCTATAGGAGGTAGCCACTTCAGGCTCCATATCTCCCACCACTAGCAGTCTAAGCTAGAGTCTCCCTTATAAATTTCTTGGAGCCTCTCCCCATCCCAGGTGTCTGGCACAATTGGCAGCCCACCACCAATGTACATTCAGATTCAGTCTCCCAGCCTACGGGAGGATTGAGGGACCAGGAGGATATAGGGACTACACAAGAAGGGCAACAGATTCAAGTAACCTGGACACCCGGGGTACTCCCAGAGACTCAACCACCAACCAAGGAGCGTACATGGGCTGGACCTCAGCTCCCCACACAAATGCAGCACATGTGGGGCTTGGTTTACATTGCAGGTCCTTCAACAACTGCAGTGGGGGCTGTCCCTGACTCTATTACATGACTGTGGATCGTGTTACCATACTGGATTGCCTTATCTAGATTCAGTAGGAGAGGATGTGCCTAGTTCTTGCAGTTCCAGGCTGGACTGGTATCTGGGGGTCCTCCCTCTTCTCAGAGGAGAAGGGGATGGTTGGGGGGAGCAGCTGTTTGAGGGCAGATTCAGAAGAGATGGGCTGCTATTGAACTGTAAAGTGAATAAATGAATGAATTAATGGAAAAAGTCTCTATTGAATTGTCACCTCTTTGTAAACATTTCATGATGGAGTCCCACTTCTTTCTTTCCACCTTGTTCAATGTAAAGCATGAACATCTTGAGACATTGACCTTATACGTTTTTCAATATATCTCATTTTATTAAAATAATAACAAACAGATGTAGCAGAAGGATCAACCACTGAGCACGTTCTATACATGAACTCATGTTATTCTCAAAACCATTGCAGAGTTAGGGAAGGTTATAGCTTTTTGGTCGGATAAAGAGCCTGGGTCTTGGGACAGGTTGAATTTTTTTTCAGCCTGGTTTTTTGTTGTTGTTGTTTTTTGTTTTTTGGATATTTTTATTTACGCTTTCCATTCATAAACTTCCTATCCTGTCCCCCCCCCCATTTTCTATGAGGGTGTTCCCCCACTCAAACACTCACCACTTCTCACCTCCCCAACCTGACATTACCCTACAGTGGGGGGGGGTCCACCCTTGGCAGGACCAAGGGCTTCGCCTCCCATTGGTGCCCAGCTAGGCTATCCTCTGCTACACATGCAGCTGGTGCCATGGGTCTGTCCATGTGTACTCTTTGGACGGTGGTTTAGTCCCTGGGATCTCTGGCTGATTAGGATTATTGTTCTCATGGGGTTGTAAACCCCTTCAGCTCCTTCAATCCTTTCTCTAATTCCTCCAACAGGGATTCTGTTCTCAGTTCAATGGTTTGCTGCTAGCATCCACCTCTGTATTTGAAATGCTCTGGCTGTGCCTCTCAGGAGACAGCTCTATCAGGCTAGTGTCAGCATGCACTTCTTGGCATCAGCAATATTGTTTGGGTTTGGTGACTGTATGTATATGGGCTGGATCCCCAGGTGGGACTGGATCTAAATGGCCATTCTTTCAGTCTCTGCTCCAAATTTTGACTCCAAATCTCCTCCTATGAATATTTTTGAACACTCTTTTAATAAGGACTGAAGCATTCACACTTAGGTCGTCCTTCTTCTTGAGCTTCATGTGGTCTGTGGAGTGTATCTTGGGTAATCCAAGCTTTGGGGGATAATATCCACTTATCACTGAGTGCTTACCATGTGTGTGTATTTTTATGATTGGGTTACTTCACTTAGGATGATATTTTCTAGTTCCATCCATTTGCCTATGAATTTCATGAAGTCATTGTTTTTGATAGCTGAGTAGTACTCCATTCTGTAGATGTACCACAATTTCTGTATCCATTCCTCTCTTGAAGGACATCTGGGTTCTTTTCAGCTTCTGGCTATTATAAATAAGGCTGCTATGAGCATAGTGGAACATGTGTCCATGCTGTATGTTGGAATATTGTTTGGGGATATGCCCAGGAGTGGTGTAGCTGGGTCCTCAGGTAGTATTATGTCCAATTTTCTGAGGAACCTCCAGACTGATTTGCAGGGTGGTTGTACCAGTCTGCAATCCCACCAACAATGGAGGAGTGTTCCTCTTTCTTCATGTCCTTGCCAGCATCTGTTCTCACTTGAATTTTTGATCTTAGCCATTCTGACTGGTGTGAGGTGGACTCTCAGGGTTGTTTTGATTTGCATTTCCCTGATGACTAAGGATGTTGAACATTTCTTTAGGTACTTCTCAGCCATTAGATATTCCTCAGCTAAGAATGTTTTGTTTGGCTCTGTACCTCATTTTTAATAGGGTTATTTGGCTCTCTGGGTCTAACTTCTTAAGGTCTTTGTATATTTTGAATACTAGCCCTCTATTGGATGTAGGATTGGTAAAAATCTTTTCCCAATCTGTTGGTTGCTGATTTGTTCTAATGACAGTGTTCTTTGCCTACAGAAGCTTTGAAATTTTATGAGGTACCATTTGTTGATCCTTGATCTTAGCACATAAGTCACTGGTGTTTTGTTCAGGAAATATTCCCCAGTGTCCATGTACTCAAGATTCTTCCCCACTTTTTTTTTCTATTAGTTTGAGTGTATCCGATTTTATGTGGAGGTCTTGGATCCACTGGGATTTGAGCTTTGTACAGGGCAATCAATTTGCATTCTTCTACATACTGACCTTGAGTTGAACCAGCACCATTTGGTGAAAACGCTATCTTTTTTCCACTGTATGGTTTTAACTCCTTTGTCAAAGATCAAGTGACCATAGGTGTGTGGGTTCATTTCTGGGGCTTCAGGTCTATTTCACTGATCTACCTGCCTGCTTTTGTATCAATACCATACAGTTGTTGTTGTTGTTGGTTTTTTTGTTGTTTTTTTTTTAATCACTGTTGCTCTGTAATACAGTTTGAGGTCAGAGATGGCGATTCCCCCACCAGTTATTTTATTGTTGAGAGTAATTTTCCTCATCTTGGGTGTTTTGTTATTCCAAATGAATTTGCAAATTGCTCTTTCTAACTCTATGAAGAATTGAGTTGTAATTTTGATGGGGGATTGCATTGAATGTGTAGATTGCTTTAGGTAACATGGCAATTTTTATTATATTAATCCTGCCAATCCATGAGCATGGAAGGTCTTTCCATCTTCTGAGATCTTCAATTTCTTTCTTCAGAAACTTGAAGTTCTCGTCATACAGATATTTCTTGCTTGGTTAGAGTCACACTGAGGTATTTTATGTTATTTGTGACTATTGTAAAGGGTGTCATTTCCCTAATATCTTTATCAGCCTGTCTATCCTTTGAGTAGAGGAAGGTTACGGATTTGTTTGAGATAATTTTATATCCAGCCAACTTTGCTGAGTTTGTTTATCAGCTGTAGGACTTCTCTGGTCAACTTCTGGGACCACTTAAATATACTATCATATCATCTGCAAATAGTGATATTTTGACTTCTTCCCTTCCAATTTGTATCCCTTTGACCTCCTTTTGTTGTCTGATTGCACTGGCTAAGACTTTGAGTACTATATTGAATAAGTATGGAGAGAGTGGGCAGCCTTGTCTAGTCCCTGATTTTAGTGGAATTGCTTCAAGTTTCTCTCCATTTAGTTTGATGTTGGCTACTGGTTTGCTGCATATTGCTTTTACTATATTTAGGTATGGGACTTGAATTTCTGATGTTTCCAAACTTTTATCATGAAGGGTTGTTGAATATTGTCAAATACTTTCTCAGCATCTAATGAGATGGTCATGTGGCTTTTTTTTTCTTGGAGTTTGTTTATATAGTGGATTAGGTTGATGGATATCCATATATTGAACCATCCTTGCATCCCTGGAATATAGCCTACTTGATCATGGTGAATTATTGTTTTGATGTGTTGTTAGATTCAGTTTGTGAGAATTTTATTGCGTATTTTTGTGTCAATATTCATAAGGGACATTGGTCTAAAGTTCTCTTTCTTTTTTGGGTCTTTGTGTGGTTTAGGTATAAGTGTAACTATGGCTTCATAGAAGGAATTGGGTAGTGTTCCTTCTGTTTCTATTTTGTGGAATAGTTTGGATAGTATTGGTATGAGGTCTTCTTTGAAGGTCTGATAGAATTCTGCACTGAACCCATCTAGTCCTAGGCTTTTTTTGGTTGGCAGACTTTTAATAACTGCTTCTATTTCTTTAGGAGTTATGGGATTGTTTAGATGGTTTATCTGATCCTGATTTAACTTTGGCACCTGGAAAATTAGAAAATTGTCCATTTCTTCAGATTTTCTGGTTTTGTTTAATATAGGCTTTTGTAGTAGGATCTGATGGCATTTTGAATTTCCTTGGATTCTGTCATTATGCCTCCCTTTTCATTTCTGATTTTGTTAATTTGGATAATGTCTCTGTGTCATCTAGTTAGTCTGGCTAAGGGTTTATCTATCTTGTTGATTTTTTCAAAGGATCAGCTCCTGGTTTGGTTGACTCTTTGTGTAGTTCCTTTTTGTTTCTACTTGGTTGATTTCAGTCCTGAGTTTGATTATTTCTTGTTGTCTACTCCTATTGGGTGTATTTGCTTCTTTTTGTACTAGAGCTCTTAGGTGTGCTGTCAAGCTGTTATTGTATGCTCTATCCAGTTTCTTTTTGGAGGAACTCAGAGCTATGAGTTTTCCTCTTAGCACTGTTTTCATTGTGCCCCATATGTTTGGGTATGTTGTACCTTCATTTTCATTAAATTATAAAAAGCCTTTAATTTCTTTCTTTATTTCTTCCTTGATCAAGTTGTCATTGAGTAGAGCATTGTTCAGCTTCCATGTCTATGTGGGCTTTCTGTTGTTTTTCATCCTTAGCCCATGGTGATTTGATAGAATGCATGGAATTATTTCAAACTTCTTGTATCTGTTGAGGCCTGTTTCGTGATCAAATATATGGTCAGTTTTGGAGAAGATAGTTACCTCATTATAATGAGGTGCTGAGGTACTCCTTTGTTTTAGCATGAAATAGATATCTGTTAAATCCATTTGGTTCATAACTTCTGTTAGTTTCTCTGTGTCTCTGTTTGGTTTCTGTTTCCATGGTCTGTCCATTGCTGAGAGTGGGCTGTTCAACTTTCCCACTATTATTGTGTGAGGTGCCTTGTATGCTTTGTCCTTTAGCAAGGTTTCACTTAGGAATGTAGGTGCCCTTGAATTTGGAGCATAGATATTCATGATTGAGAGTTAATTTTGGTGGATTTTTCCTTTGATGAATATGAAGTGCCCTTTCTTATCCTTTTTGATAACTTTTGTTTAAAAGTTATTTTATTGGATATTAAAATGGCTACCTGAGCTTGTTTCTTGGGACCATTTGCTTGGAAAAACTTTTTCCAGCCTTTTACTGTGAGGTACTATCTGTCATTGTCACTGGGGTGTGTTTCCTGTATGCAGCAAAATGCTGGGTCCTGCTTATGTATCCAGTCTGTTAGTATATGTCTTTATATTGGGGGAATTGAGTTCATTGATATTAAGAGCTAGTAAGGAATAGTGATTGTTGTTTCCTTTAATTTTTGTTATTAGAGGTGGTATATTATGTTTGTGTGTCTCTCCTTTTCAGTTTGTTGCAAGAAGATTGCCTTCTTGCTTTTTCTATGGTGTAGTTTTCCTCCTTGTGTTGGAGTTTTCCATTATCCTTTGTAGGGCTGGATATGTGGAAAGATATTGTGTAAATTTGGTTTTGTCATGGAATATCTTGGTTTCTCCATTTATGTTAATTGCTGGATATAGTAGCCTGGGCTGGCATTTGTGTTCTTTTAGCTTCTGTATGACATCTGTCCAGGATCTTCTGTCTTTCATAGTCTCTGTTGAGAAGTCTGGTGTAATTCTGATAGGTCTGCCCTTACTTGACCTTTTCCCCTTATTGCTTTTAATTCTTTCTTTGTTTTGTGCATCTGGTGGTTGACTATTATGTGACAGGAGGGATTTCTTTTCTGGTCCAATCTAGTTCTGTAGATTTCTTGTGTGTTTATGGGCATCTCTTTCTTTAGGTGAGGGAAGTTTTCTTCTATAGTTCTGTTGAAGATATTTACTGGCCCTTTAATTTGGGAATCTACACTCTTTTCTATACCTATTATCCTTGGGTTTGATCTTCTCATTGTGTCCTGGATTTCCTGGATGTTTTCGTTAGGAGCGTTTATATTTTCTTTGGCGGCTGTGTCAGTGTTTTCTGTGGTATCTTTTGCCCCTTAGAGTCTTTCTTCTATCTCTTGTATTTTGTTGGTGATGCTTGTGTCTATGACTTCTGATTTCTTTCCTAGGTTTTCCATCTTCAGGGTTGTCTCCCGTTGTGATTTCTTTATTGTTTATATTTTCATTTTTAGTTCCTGGATTGTTTTGATCAATTCCTCCACTTTTTGGTTGTGTTTTCTTGTAATTCTTTAAGGTATCTTTGTGTTTCCTCTTTAAGGTCTTCTACCTGTTTACCTGTGTTGTCCTATATTTCTTTAAGGGAGTTATTTATGTCTTTCTTAAAGTCCTCTATCATCATCATGAGATGTGATTTTAAATCCAAATGTTGCTTTACCGGTGTGTTGGGATATCCAGTATTTGAACTGGGGTCTGATGATGCTAAGTAATCTTGATTTCTGTTGTTTAGTTTCCTACACTTGCCTCTCGCCCTCTAGTTGTCTCTGTTGCTAGCCGGTCTTGCTATCTCTGATAGTGGCTTGACCCTCCTGTAAGCCTGTGTGTCAGTAATGCTGGATACCAGCTTTCTCCTAGGGGGATCTGGGTACAGAGAGCTGTGTCATAATGTCAGCTCTGGGAGCAGGTTGAGAGCAGAAGGATCCTGTCCCAGACTGTTCCTGTGTTCCTATGTCCTGAGGGTTTCAGGCAGGTCCATCAGAGCAGAAGCAGTGGTCTTAGGTGTGTCAGAGCTCCTGGAGACTGGTTTTCAGTTCTGGGTACAGGCAGAGACTGAAAGGTTCCTGTCCCTGACTGCTCCTAGGTTCCTGTGTCTAGATGGCTCAGGAATGTGAGCAGAAGTGGTGGTCTCCCCTGAGGTCTCAACATTGTTCACACTTCTGAGAGTCCAGCTTTCTCCCCCATGGGATTTGAGTACAGAGAGTTGTGGGACTGGGTAAGCTCTGGATGCAGGCAGAAACTGGAAGAATCCTGTCCTAGACTGCTCCTAGTTTTCTGTATCCTGAGGGCTCCAGGTGGGACCCTCTGAGCAGAAGTGGTGGTCTTACCTCTGCTCTCAGGTTTGTCAGAGCTTCTGGAGACTGGCTTTCAGCTCTGGATTCAGGCAGAGATTGGAAGGGTGCTGTCTCTGACTGCTCCTAGGTTTCTGTGTCCAGAGGACTCTAGTTGGGTTCCTCTTGGGCCAGGAATGTGAGTAGAAGGTCTCTCCTGAGCTCTCAATATTGTCTGCACTTCTGAGAGTCCAGCTCTTTCCCCCTCAGGATTTGGGTACAGAGAGTTGTGGACAAGTTTGAATTATTTGTCCAGGGACACATTAGTGGTAAGCTTTATGGTCAGGTCAGACTCAGACCACTCGAGTTCATTCCTCAAGCATCTCATTATTGCATTCTGGAGAAATAAGAGATCTCTATATAAACTTTGTTTTCTCCCTTTAAAATATTGTCAGTAATTTTGATTCCATTTCAGCTGAGATATGTTGAATAAGTGGTGCTAATATTTCTAGGTATTATCCAAATTCAATTGCCAGTCAGTAGAAATGAAAGTGAGGGGTGGGTCCTAGAAAGTATCTCAGAGGGTCGAAGCACTTGTTTGTGATGACTTGAGTTCAATCCCTAGGTCTCACAAAGTGGCAGGAGAGTACCAACACCCAAGAGTTGTGCTTTGACCTCTACATATGTATGAATGAAAGAAAGGGGAGGCTGGGAGATGGGTCAACAATAAAGTGCTTGCCTTGCAAGTATAAGAACTTAGTTTGTATCCCAGAACCCACATTAAAAAACCCAGGCATGGTTAACAATCTTTTGCAAGTCATATAACAAGAGTGTAGAAAAAGGCAGAAAGGCAGATTCTGGAGATCATTTGCCAGTTAGCATAGCCTACCTGAAAAAACACACCCACACCCACACCCACACCCACACCCACACCCACACCCACACCCATCCCCCACCTCCCCCTACACGAGAGAGAGAGAGAGAGAGAGAGAGAGAGAGAGAGAGAGAGAGAGAGACTGAACTCTCATACAAATTTAGCTGGGTAAGATTTCCAAGCTTTCTTTGATGGGAGGATAAATATGGTCAATAATTACACATCAAAGTTATATAGGATATATAGTTATATCTGCCTGTCTTCTAGTTTTCTTTTCCAAGAAGTAGCACACAGATTGCTGAGTTTGACTTTTGTGGAGAGTAAACATGGCTGTCTTTGAAGGCATTGTTGGTAAATCCCCTCACCCTCCAGATGAACTTAAACAGCAGAGTGTTGGCTCTGACTCTATTTTAGGTCCTGCTCCCTACCATCTACTATCTTGTTCATGACATGAAATCCCTCCTGGTTCCTGACTACTTCTCTCCTCTCTGCTTTAATTTTTCCTCCATGTCCTGTTTATATACTTACAATGAAGTGAAACATTCAAAGATTTAGGACTAAACAAAATTGGTCTCTAGACATATTCTGTGCACATATTCACCTTACAGAGTCCCCTAAGGATCTTTTTACAGAAATGTACAATGTCCTTTGACCCTTTTCACTCCACACTCTTTCTTATTTCCTCCACTCTTACAAATCCCTTGGTTTCACCAGATATTTTTGTTTCTACTTTCATGTACATGATTTTAGAGATCTATGTAAAATTTAGGATCTGCAAATGGGAATAAACATATGATATTTGTCTGTCTAAGTTTGGTTCAGTTTACTTAGAACATAATTTTGTTCTTCGTGACTGAATAAAATTCCAGTGAGCATATGTTCCATATTTTCTTGATGTCTTCCTCTGTGGACAGACATCTAGGCTTGTGCCACAGCATTGTGAGTACTACTATCACCTCTCATGCTCATGGAACATGAGACTTAATGTTTCAAAAATAGTTATAATACCAAAAGAAGACACAATGCATCAAAATCCACATCAAAATTCCAATAGCACTCTTTATAGAACTGTAAAAACATCTTTAGATTCACAGTGAACTCACATGTGGAATGACTATTGGGACAAGGGTTTATGGCAAAATAGGGAAAGAACCTACTATCATTGTTCTGTCAAATGAATATAGTATTGAACCAACCTTTAGTGACTTATTATTATACTCATATATTAATGCATCTGAATAGCTTGTTTGCAGTAGATGGTGATTAACACAGGGACTCACAACTGGCGAAGGTCCAGAGAATAAGAGACTGTGAGATGCTCAGCTCTCAGCACTGCACCATTTTCTCCCATGGTTCAGGAACAATAGTGAAAGAGAGTAGAGAGTCTATGAGAGTCAAAGGTGGTAAATGAACACAAGGAATCATTATCCTTTGGACAATATAGAAACTATATGTATGGACTCATAGCAGGAATGGCAGCATTGATACGCCCAATTGAAACTCAAGCTGTAACAAATTTTCTCATGGGTAAGGGAGGTGGAAATAAAGTCCCACTCTCAGCTGAGGTGCTATTGACAGTTGATGGTTGCTGGACAAGGAAGAGCCGGTTTTCTTTAGAAGTGTTGCCCTTTTGAACAGAGTCCAGTGGAAGATCACATATCCATGAATATATGGGCACCCTAGATTGGACTTGTGTGAAAAAATACAAAAGGGAAGACCAAGTTGGATGGGTAGTAAAGCTGATTTAGATCTGGCATGAGTTGGGGGAGAGGTAAGTATGGTCAAAACTCAATGTATGAGATTTTCAGAGAAATAATAAAACAAAAGGTTCATACAGAAGGGCAAAAGACATACAGCAGTCCTGAACAAAAGAACAAAGCTGGGGATATGACTTTATCTAAATTCAATTGTGAAATCATCCAGAGCTATAGTAAAAAAACACCCCATACTGTCTGCCAAAGACAGACCTATAGATTAATGGAATAGGACCAAAGACACAGGCTGGGTTTTGATTTCTTTTTACTACCTTATCCTGGTTCACAATGACACTGCACTTGCGCACCAGGTTCCACTGTGGCACCCCATTTTAAATAAAAAAGATCAGTTTTGGTGTAGCAAAGATATTTGATAGCCCAGGTCAGAGTCTACTCTGTAATGTTTTATTCTGTTTACTGCTAACAGATGATATTGATATGTGGTAACTTGAAGAGTTTGAGTCATCATCTTATCTAGAGATTATAGATATGAACCTCTCATGGACTAATGAGTGCTCTTGTGCTAAAGACCTGAATTCAATCATTGGTTGACTCTGCAGTCTCATCATAGTAGAGACAACTATTCCTATTCCTGTCTCATTAATGTAGCTGCTGGCAATTAAATCCTTTTGGTTGGTAGAGTAAGTGCTACAATCCTCAAGAATGTTGTCTAAAGAACTCCCTCTGTTTCTGGCCATGTGGCCACTCCATAGTTAGTCTGGTAACATGATGACTGCCTTTACTAGAGTAAGCAAGGAAAAAGGCAGGAGAGAGGACACAGGCAAAATAAAACCAGTCTTTGATGACTTAATCACGGTGAGCCTATCTCAGCATCAGTCATGGTCCACTTAGGTTTTCACTCCATTCTACAGTTAAGAGGAAGAGTGCACAAGTCAGTGTGTGTGTGTGTGTGTGTGTGTGTGTGTGTGTGTGTGCGTGCGCGCGCGCACGCGCGCGCTTATGCATGTGCATGTGTGTGTGTTCCCACATGAGTGGCTTTTGTTGTTATTATTCAGTATCTAAGGAATCTTTTGCTATTTGCTTTCTGTTGCTGTAATAAACATAATGACCAGAAGGGACTTAGGGAGGAAATGGTTTTGTTAGCTTACACTTCCACACCATAGTTCATTATCAAGTCAGGGTAGGAACTCAAGTCAGGAACCTGGAGGCAAGAAGTGAACCATTGAGAAGGCTGCTTACTGCCTTTCTTTTCCTCATGGCTTACTCAGCCTGCTTTCTAATACAGCTCAGGATCACTTGGCCAGTGGTGGCAATACACACAGTGGGGTCTGTCCTCCCATATCAAACATTAATCGAGAAAATGTTCCATGTATATGCTCACAGATCAATCTGATGTGGGCAATTTCTCCATTGAGATTCCTCTTCCTGTGACTCTAGCTACTGTCAGTTTGACATAAACTCATCAGCGTAACATCAAGTTAAGGGGGTTAGTTAAGAGTTAGTTAAGGTGGTTCAAGGGCTCTGTCCTGGAGAGAGGAGGAGAAGGTAGTATTTCATGACAGGAACATGTCTAGGAACAAACTGACACATATGGAGAAAGAACATGGAGTGGGGCAAATTGTGATTATCATATCAGTCCTCTTACCCCAACTACCAAACAGTCACATAAGAATTACCCTTGGGGCCCGCACATCTCCCATCACCTACCTCTTCCTTTCAGGGTGGAGGACTGAGTCTTTACATATGCACAGTAAGTATTATCCATCTTCCACACCATAGTGGCCATGAATATGTGGAGGTGCTAAGAATATGAGAGAATGCTAAGAGCTGATGATGGCATGCAGTTATGGGAGTTTTGAAGGAAGTGTTTTACTGCTTCTCCTCTTAGCTCCATTTTTAAGTCAGGGAGGCTGTGGAAAGTCTTATCCAAAAAAACCCCTTTGTTTTCTTCTCTGATTTCATATAGGTGTAATAATAGTACAGCCCCAGAGAGTTATGTTAATATCAAACACATGAAGAGTTGGGCGTTTGCCAGTGGTGCTGCCTCCCTTGTCTGAACCATCACAGACTCATATGACCATTTCACATAGACTCTGGAGAAATATCAAACAGGGCAGACCAAGGATGCTACTACACACCAGAGTTCCAGTTTTCTGATTTTTAGTATGGGTTTGTACCTTTTCCACATCTCCCATGGAATTCAGATTACTGATCTGTAAAATTAAAAGGTTAAATTAAGAGCAAAATGGTTTTGCATTTTCATGCCTGTTCTGAATTGTTGGCTCTGTACTTGTGAATGAAAGATCACTTGTGGTGTAAGGAGGCAGTTTTCAGAGGTTCTTGAGAGCTTAGTACATGTTTGCTTCCCCACTCTACATTCAGTGACACCACATGGCAACTCAACGTCAGCCATGATGGGACATTTTTCCTGTGGGTACTTTAGGATGCTGTAACCCAGGATGTCTCATTGTCCCTAATGGCACGCATTTTCTCTGTTAGAAACCAGTACAAATCCCCATAGGAAAGAATGAGGAGATTATTCATGTCAACTGAAGCCTCTGGAATGGGAGATAGAGGAATGAATGGTGATGCAAAACCAATTTCTCTGCTTAGGTGATGTTTGTCTTCTTTCTGAGCTGGTGTTCAAAGTTTTCATATTTTCAGAGAACATCTTGCTTGGGTAGGTGTCTTAGTCATTTGTCTATTACAGTGTAAAGACACCATGATCAAGACAACTCTTATAAAAGAGAACATTTACCCAGGGGTTGTTTATAGTTTTTGAGGTTTAATTCTTTATTATCAAAGCAGGAAGCATGATCACATGCATAGCACTAAAGCAGTAGATGAATGTTTACAACATGATCCAGAGGGGGCGGGAGAGAAAGAGGGAGACAGAGAGGGAAAGGGAGAGGGAGAGAAGCCTGGGCCTGGCATGGGCTCCTACGAGTCCACTCCCAGGGACATAGTTCCTCCAACAAGACTACACCTATTCCAACAAGAACATACCTCCTAATATTTTTCAAGTAGTGCTACTCCCTGATAACTGAACATTCAAATATATAAGTTTATGGGAGCTAAATATCGTCATAGTGCATGCATCTCTCCAGTAAAAGGAATTCTCAGGAATTTTCTTTTAGCCATGTTCTCCTTTCTGTTTCTTATAAGTTTCTGAGAATTTAAGAATTGGGTAGTGTTCAAATAGGTTTATTGCAAATACTGGACTTCCATTCCTTTTAACACGGCTACTTTAAATACTGTAAATGCTGTGACAGTTATCAATGTACACATTGCTAGATCTGCATTCTTAGATCCTAGTAAAGGGATTTCAGTAATTCCACCTCAAGAACTGATGGCTAGAAATTCCTACTGAAAGGGTTTAGTATTGGCCACATAGTATAGAATGCTTATGCTAAGAAAAACACCCATGTCTTTTTCTTGAAGATTTTACTTTTAAAATTTTTCTAGGAGAAGGAAAAATGTGCTGTGATGGGGAAAAGTGGCTTGAGAAATACCCACATACTATTTCTCCCTACCATACAATTCTGATGGCTCCAGAGCAGAGAAATATGGTTACAATCATAACATGCTACCCAGAAAGAGATAATGACATAGTCATGAACTTTCTACTAAAAATTATTACAATTATCTGAAGCCACTCTATTGTCATATTTAATTCAGCAAAACTACAGGTGGGAGGTAACTGGCATGGAGGGTCCTGGGCCCAGGTAGCCACCCTCAGTGAAGCAAGCATCTGAAAGAACAATGCCAACCTCAATAAGGGATGCCTGCAGAAGCCATTAGGTTAGGTGACATGTTCACTTAGGGTGACGTATATTGATCATGTAAAACACGAACACTGTATAATGTGATTATCCCAACTCAGCCAGCTTTAAGAGAGCCAGCATAATTGAGGGTGGGACCTAGTTCTGCAGACAAAGCTCATTTGCCTCTGGGTGTAACATCCAGCAAGGCAGGCATGTTTCTACTGTTATTGTTTCGTTGTGCACTCGGTAATTCAGTCATTTCTTTACTATTTCAACAGTTGGTCATTTAGCTCTACAAAAGGGGAACTGTGTAAGTACTGGTAATAAAATGATGGTTGAAATCTAGCATGCTTTTTAGTCTGATGAAGCTCATTGTGTCCAATAGAGGCACATGAGGATTGGCAAGAGGTCAACACTGATTACATATAGAAATCCATGCTCTCGGGGGTTGGGGGATTTAGCTCAGTGGTAGAGCGCTTGCCTAGCAAGCACAAGGCCCTGGGTTCGGTCCCCAGCTCCGGAAAAAAAAAAGAAAAAAAAAAAAGAAATACATGCTCTCAATGAAAGGACCAGGAGACAATGGGAGTAGATGGTAAAAGAGTATGCCTAGGCATGGACTGATTATGCTATCTGTTATTCATTGTATATTTATTATATATGTATTGTTTAGCATCCTCTACAATTTGTATATACCTCAAAGTGCAATCTTAATTAGAAATAAGGTCTTTTCAGATGGAGCTACTTAAAGCCCTTAAGATACACTAGAATTATGGTGAGCTCAAAACCAAGCAATGGCAACAGATGAGTTTTGTTTTGTTTTGTTTTGTTTTGTTTAGAAGAGACTGTAGACACTCATCAGAAGGCTCGGGGAAGAATGCCATGGGAAGACTAAGCAGACTGACACAGTAACCTCGTAAGCTAAAGAAAGTGAAGAGACACCAAGCAGGGAGAGGCAAGAAAGAGACCTTCCCTTTATCTTTTTGAAAGGGAATGGCCTTGAGTATGCCTTGATTTCAGACACTTGGCCTCCAGAGCTCAGAAAGAATAACATTCTATTCTGGTTAGCTTTCCGGTATACAGTAACTTGTGATGGCAGCAACAAGATATGAATGTACCCACAAAATGAATAAGTACTCAAAGTTGAGCTACAACTATCTAATTCAGGGAGACACCAGGTTCAGCTCCTGCTTTTTAATCATTCTGAGAAAGATTGATACTTAAAATTCTTTACTAAGAGTTCTGTACAGGATAAGCTCTTGGATTGTGGGAACATGGAGACTATTCTAGATCAAGTCACTACATTTCTATCAATGCCTAAAGCCAAACATCTATGGTCACTACATCCACCATCCACCTAAGGAATGGCTGACAATCCCCACTGTCATGTAATACCAGTCATTCTCAAGGACATGTGTTCTAGCCAGCTTCACATTACTGATATATATCTTAGGCGACTCAATCAGAAAGAGAAATGGTTTGGCTCACATTCTCAAGGTTGTTCAAAATTCAGCAGCTCTATTCTTTGAGTCTTGATGAAACGTATATTGCGAAGGGAAAACTGTTCTCATAGTGAGCCAGGAAGCATTTTGAACATGGTAACTTTCCTGTTCATGAAAACTTCCCCAGATCTTAAACCTATACACTTTGGGTCTTGACCAGTGTTCATTATGAA
The DNA here is from genome assembly GCF_021556685.1 of Rattus norvegicus. Lineage (NCBI taxonomy): Eukaryota > Metazoa > Chordata > Mammalia > Rodentia > Muridae > Rattus > Rattus norvegicus. Next base: position 13,574,489 of record NC_141543.1, read on the forward strand.
AGGAGAACAGACTAAGGTTTGGAGTGACTAAGAAGAGAAAGAAATTGTTGTGGTAGTTGTTTGAGTTAGAATGGGCTCCCATAGGCTCATACATTTGAATGCTTGGTTCCTAGTTAAAGGAACTCTTTGTGAAGGATTAGAAGGTGTGGCCAGATTGGAGGAGGCATGTCACTGGGTTTGAGGTTTCAAAAGTCCATGCCAGACCCAGTGTCTCTCTCTGACTTTTGTCTTTGGAGCAAGATATAAGCTTTTAGCTACTGCTCCTGTGTCAGACCTATCTGTTGTCTGATTCCTCATTTTGATAGTCATGAAATTATCCCTCTGAAGCTGTAAGTAATCAGAAGTTTAGTAATTTTTCTCTTATAAGTTTTCTTTGTCATGGTGTTGTCTCATAACTATAGGGCAGTAACTTAAACAGAACTTGGTATCAAGGATTGGTGCATTGTTGTGGCAGGTCTGACAATCTGTTGCTTAGAGAAATCTTAGAGAAATTTGTACTAATCTAAAGATTAGGAATGCTATAATCCAGGTCTCATGGGTTATCCTAGTAGGATCATGAAAAACTACTGCTGGTAGCCATTTGGATAGTAGAGACTGGGCTCAAAAAATTTCAGAGGGAAAAAACATTAATAAGTGAACAAGAGACCATTCTTGTGATATTTTGGCAAAAGATATAGGTGCTTTCTCCTGGTCCTAAAAAAATATTCCAGAGAGCAAACTGAAGAGTTTGCTTAGGCCATTGGCAGGGGAGACTTTAAGACAGCCTAATATCAACTGTGTTGTGTTGGTTATTAGTACTCACTCTCATGCAGACCTATAATGTAAAGAAGCAAGCTAGACAAAGAGAAAGACAAAATGTACAGTTTGAGGAGAAACGGAGCACCAGCAAGTGTAGTGGAGCTAAGTCCAGTGCTCAAGGATATGAAAGTTTAAAGAATAACTAGACACAAATGAAATAAAGGGGTGCTGACTTCAAGGCAAGACCCCACACAGCTGAGCTTCTGACTTGTGAAAAGCAACTAAAAAAAGCTTAAGCAGTGAAAAAAAAAGAACAATAGAAAGAAAGGTGCAAATATTATAGGAAGAGAAAAGAAGAGTAAAGGGGCACCAGACATTGTGACATTGGAGCCAAGTTTTATGCTTGGGGAGATGAGAAATTTAAAGAAAACCCCACACTAAATGAAGGAGTGCTCACCTCAGGGGAGGACCACACACAACTAATCCTGTGACCCGTGAAATGGGAAGCCGAGGAATTTCCTTCACTTAAACAACAATGAAAAATGTATAAAAATATAAATTAAGGGGGGACAAGTTTCAACACAGCAAGTAGAATTTAGCAGCTTTGGCCATGTGGATCTGGATCTAGAGTCAAGAAAATTATAGGAAATTCCTCAGCTGGTAAGAAACCACCAAGACTGGATATATGGCAGGGATTCTCTGCTTGGAGGACAAAAGAAGCCATTGTTTGAAGCTTTAAATGTAAGACTTAGATTGGAGACCCCAAGATGTTGGAGATGCCAGAGCCCTAGCATGCCTGCCAAGAAGAATTGCCTGCAGAGTATGGAATTACCCAGAGAGGAGGGAAGGAGGGAGAAAAGGAGGAAGGGAGGCATAAAGGAAGGAAAGGAAGGAGGGAAGGAGGGAGGGAGGCATAAAGGAAGGAAAGGAAGGAGGGAAGGAGGGAGGGAGGGAGGGAGGGAGGCATAAAGGAAGGAAAGGAAGAAGGGAAGGAGGGAGGGAGGGAGGGAGGGAGGGAGGGAGGGAGGGAGGGAGGGAGGAGGGAGTGTTAAGAAAACTGGAAGTGAAAAGCTATTTAATTCTTTGCCATTGGATATAGAGATACCAGATTTGGAGGTTAACCTATTTTTTCTCTTCCTTTGGTGCAGTATTTCCTAACTATGCCCAATTGTCTCCTTTCGTATATAATGGTAGTGTGTATTCTGTGCTATTGTATGTTGGAAGTATGTTATCTGCTTTTTTATTTCGATTTTTACAGGGAGCTAAAGTTAAGAGATTACTATGAGTCTCAAAAGAGAGAGACTTTGGACTTTTAGTGTTGAGACTGTGAAGGAGTATGAGACTTCTGAAGTTGGATTGAATGAGTTTTGCATACGATATGGCCATAATCCTATGGAGGTCAGGAAATGGAATGTAGCAATTTGAATGAGAAAGGCTCACATGTTTGAATGCTTGATTCCGTTAATGGAACTGTTTGGTAAGAATTAGGAGTTAGGGCTTTGTTGGAGGTTTGGCTCTGTTGGAGAAGGTTGCTCTTTGATGTTTCTAAAGCCTATGCCAGGCACAATATCTCTCTCTTTCTGCCTGCTGCCTTTAGATCAGGATGTAAGAAATCCCAAAGTTAAATGCTTTTCTCTTATAAGTTGCCTTGGGCAAGGTGTCTTCTCATAACAATAGAACAAACCTGAGGCAGAAATTATCTTGGTCTTCACTGTAGGATCTGGGATAGATGGAGTAAGTCTGTGGAAGGAAGAGTACAGGAGGTTGAAGTGATGGACAAATATATGGTATATGACAAGTTTGATTTATCTGAGTGATATTTGTCTGAGGATAGCCTACAAACCATGGGCACTATGAGCAGAGTAAAGGTAGCATTTTGCCTATCGTGAGCTCTATTCTGCTCATCTTAGGTGAGCTACCTGTTATTAAAATCCAAATGAGCTGTTCGTAGTGGTGGATGCTTTTAGATCCAGAACTCCAGAGGCAAAGGCAGGTAGAACTCTATGAGTTTGAATCCAGCCTGATTTACATAGTAAGTTCCAGGATATCCAAAGCCACATAGTGAAGCCTTGTCTGAAAACAAAACAAAGCAAAACAACAACAAAAACCTTAAAACAAAAAAAATCAGTTATAATTACTACCATGATATGACATCACTCAGGTAATATATCCTACTACAGACTACAAGATGGCAAACCAAGAAGGGGGTCTTCAGAGAGGTTAAGTGACAAAGTGGGCTATAGGGGGTTGGGGACACATGAACCTCCTTGAGAAGAGGAAATATAATAGATTTTGAGGATGAACTGGAGGAAGGTAGGGATGGGTTATAGGAGGGATCAGTTAGAAGGGGAGAGATGTAGAGAGAGAACACAGGGAGAGATGACTGGAACCTGGGCGACAGGTATTTGAGGGCTGATGTAGAGACCCAGTTCAGTGGAAACTCCCTAGAATCTATGAGTATGACCCTAGTGAGGACTTCTAGTAATTGAGGATATGAAGCCTGAATCATCCATCTTCTGTAACCCAGAAAGGCTCCCAGTGGTAGGACTGGTACACCAACATAGCCACAAAAATCATCAACCTATAATCTATCCTTCCTATAGGATGTGCTGCAATGGTGGCACAGAACTTGTGGGAGTGGTCAAGTAATGATGGATCTAATCTGAAGTCTATGCCACAAGAGGGAACCTATGCCCCACACTGTCTAGGTAACCAGGAACTGGAAGATGGTTAGCCCAGAGACCTAGGATAGAACCAAACATGACTAGATAGATAGACAGACAGACAGACAGACAGATGATAGATAGATAGATAGATAGATAGATAGATAGATAGATAGATAGATGATTCCTGATGATGTTTTTTTATGTTCATAGCTTGGGGTTCAGCTGTCATCAGAGAGGTTGACTCTGGAAGCTGATGGAAGCAGATCTGGGACCCACATCCAAACATTAGGTGGAGAAAGAGTTCAGGTTGGAGGTCTCCCTTTGTCCCCCATCCTTGGAATTTGAGGAATCACATGGGAGATGGGAAGGGGGAGTTGTAGGAGCAAGAAGGGTAGAGGAAGTGGGAGAGCATGGTCTGTAGAATCAACTAAGCAGGGCTCATGGAGTCTCACAGAGATTGAAGCAGCAATTGCAGAATCTGCCTGGGTCTGTACTCAGTCCTCTGCATATGTTTGTTTGTTGGATTGGTGTATTGGGGCCACATTTGACAGTGGGTGTAGGGTTGTCTTTGATTCTTCTGTCTGTTCTTGAGATCCTTTTTCTCCTGCTGCATTGGCTGACCAAGCCCTGATAGGCTTGTGTCTGGACTTAGTGTATCTTGTGCTATGTTTGATTGATGCCTATGTTAATCTGGGTTTCTATTCCTGCACAAACATCACAACCAAGAAGCAAGTTGGGGAGGAAAGGGTTTATTCAGCTTATACATTCACATTGCTGTTCATTATCAAAGGAAGTCAATACTGGAACTCAAGCAGGTTGGAAAGCAGGAGCTGATGCAGAGGCCATGGAGGGATGATACTTACTGGCTTGCTTCCCCTGGCTTGCTCATCTTGCTTTCTTATAGAAACCAAGAATACCAGCCCAGGGATGGTACTACTCACAAGGGACCCCCTTCCCCCTTGATCACGAATTGAGAAAATGTCTTACAGCTGGGTCTTATTGAGGCATTTCCTCAAGGGAGGCTCCTTTCTGTGATAACTCCAGTTTGTGTCAAGTTGACACACAAAACCAGCCAGCACAATGTCTCTGGGAGGCCTACTCTTTTCTAGGGAGAGATGTGGGGGTGGAGAATGGATCTGCAAAGAGAGAAAGTGAGAAGAGCATGGAGGAATGGAGGGAGAATAAGTTACAATTTGGATGCATTATAAGAGAGAAGAATAAATACTTTAAAAAAAGGAAGGAAGGCATTGTTTTGCCAAGTCATTGTGTCTCCAAGGAATGTGCCAAGTAAAATTTCTATGGGAGTGAATGAGCTGTGATTTGCTCTGGAGTTGTCTGTATTTTGATGCTAATTCCACTGCCCCAAGGACGGCTGCCTAGTCATATACTCAGGACTCAGGTGACTTCACCAGAACCTTCTCCCCATTGAATTTGTAAAATACAGGTGAGGGGCAGGTACAGGATAGAAGGAGGCCTGTCATTGGAGGAGAAGGAAGGATGGGAGGGAGAGAAGTTTGAAGGAAGAGGAGGAGACTGGAACGGAAAGGAGGAAAGGGAGAGAGAGAAGCCATGGCAGGACAAAATGGAGGCAGACATTAAGATTCCACTCTGTGTACTTACAGGTTGTTATTAATGTTCTTAAAGGATGGATGGCACTGCGCTTTGTATGTTTAACTGGGCAATTATATCTTACCAATTGGGTCAAAGATTATTGTGTTGTGTGTTCTTTTATGTGACTGTTTGAGTGTAGCAAAGTGTGCGGCGGCAGGAGACACTGGGCCGCCACGGAGTTGGGATGTGTTTCCGCCAAGATATCTAGCAGATATCTTGGGACACTGTGGTGCCAGGCCTAGAGTGGGTAAAAGACAATCACACTTTTTTTATTTTTTATATTTTTACAATAACATGAATGTACTTGGGAGCCTAAATACTAGAAGTTCAACCTTGGTTTGTTGCTTGACCTCTTCAGGAAGTGGCAGACTAACATTTCAAGATACTATTTACCTGGGTATGAAAGCCTAAAAGCACCTTCTGGGACTTGGATACTCATTGTATTTTGTGGTAGGGGATAGCTACTATCTTAAATATTTTAAATGTCTATTTCAAGGAAACATTGTCTTAACCTTCCCAAGGTAAATACACAGTGTAAAATTAATAGAATTGCTAGCATTAAACAAAAAAAGCATATACATATTCATAAATCACAGGGATATGTTTGGAAAGGTGGGGTCAGATGGGATATCTCATCTCATGTAGAAAAGGTGAAAATGATCCAAGGCTCAGGAAGAGAGAGCGCACACAAGATGTAGACTCAGGTAAAACAGTGATGTTTTAGATAGAGAAATAGAGATTGGAGTTCTCGCCTGGTTATTGTGGTTTGCTTCTCCTGCACTGTGGATAAAGTTTAATGATCACTGTGGTCATGGAGGTAGCAAGCGCTGGAGCACCCACTGTTTTTCAGGGAGTACTCAACTGGGCGATCTGTTTAGATGTCTCCATGCAATTCTGATACCTGCCTAGTAAGGTTGGTACTTTTGTCCCCATTTCTAGAAAAAGAGGAGGAGGAGAGGGCAGTAGGAAAAGAGTGGTCTCAAGAACACCATAGAGACCCCTGGAGGTTGTTTAATTAATAACTCAATGAACACAGGGAAGGAATGAATGGTTGGTGATAAAGAAATGACTTACAGGCTCCTAAAATCCAGTTTGGCTTCACTCTCTACACTTGTAGACTTACATATTTCAGCCAACAGGGTTCTGTAGATTTCTAAAACATTCTCTTAGTTTGTTTCTCTCCTTCTGAGAGTTGAGCTAGGAGTCACCTCACTTCATTCCTTCTCTGTGGCTCTAATTACCTGCTAATTGGCATGCAAGGACCTCCCCACCCCTGCTCCTGAGAGGGAGTAGAAACTCAGAATCATGCCTATTAAGTCATTTTATGATCGCCATTATGTAATAAAGAGCATCTGGAGCCTGAGAAATCATTGCAAGTTTTATTTTGTTTTAAGGATAACTATCTCCTCACATCCTTCTTTCTCTGGGTGATAGCAACCATAGCTATAGTTACTCTTATCCTCAGGCAAAAGCTTTGGGGTAGATGGCCTCCAACCCCTTTCATTTCCAACAGGAATCAAGTCTTTTCCTGGTCTTGTCAGGAGTCCAGCATGTCAGGTACCTACACGAGCTGACATGTGTCAAACTCATATGGACATGAACGGTCCTTATGAGGGTTACCCTATCCTTTTATGAGTTGGTTTAAAGATCACAATGTGGGCTATCCCTAATGGATGGGATAAGGATTTAGTAATCTAAACTCAAGAGAGATCCTAGGTAACACAGCCCATTATGGAGCACCGGCCACTTCTTGTTGAGAATTCACAGGAGACATTCATTTGTAGTTTCAAGTGCAGGTAGGTAAGACCCCAGGTCAATTTGTCCTGACCAATAAAATGAAGGGGAAAGTGATGTGGTAACCCTGACACTTCATCTGTACGTCCATCCATATGGATTTCTATCTTCTTTCTCTCCTTGAAAATCTACTGCACGAACCTCTAGTGACTTAAAGGACTATGGGATAGAGACAGAGGGAGCCTGAGACCCTGAGTCACTACACAGAGGAGAACTGCCTGGTCAGAAACAGTTGGGCTGCTATGCAAAGAAGCATTAAACTTTAATTGTGTTAAGCCACTGACATTTTAGGATTGTTTTGTAACAGCAGTTAGCCAAGCTTGACTAATTTAGCTACCAATTATCGATGTAGCGTAAGTCTGGATACATTGCAACATCTGGGCTTTCAGCACTCACAGTGCTGCAGTTTATCCCAGGTTTAGAGGAAAATTCAAAGATGTTTCTCCAGCTTGTCTAAGGGCCAATATTTTGTAAATGGTAAAGATAAGATTTGAATTAGATAGTCTAATAAAACAAATCAATAAAATCTAAGCCATTTACATAGGACTGAGCAAGGATTTTATCTGTTTGTTTTTGTGGTTGAAAATATCAAAGACTCCCAGAGCAGGGAAGAGGAAAAACTAAGGCCTGGGCAGAGACTGGAACCCAGTCCTAAGCAGAGTAGATGGAGTTGCTGTTTGTTTCTTTTGTGGGGTGCAACTGGAAATAAGGAACAAAGACTCTTCTTTATTCCCTTTTATTTTCTCCTTTCCCTGTCTTCCTCCACTACAACAGTAGAAGAAAAGTTTTTTTTTTTTTTTCAAAGAATCAGATCATCCATCTAGAAAATGGGAAGTCCCAAATCTGTTGTTGTGGATTTGGCTTAGGAAAGAAAGAAATCTATCAAGTGTCTTCTCTGCCTCTTTTGACAGGGACAGTAAAGGCCTGGGTGCAAGTTGAGGAGCAGTGTAGTGTAGTGTCCCTTTCTGTAAATCATGCAAATCAAGCCCCTCTCCACTCCCCTAAAACTCAAGTATATCAATGCCAGTCTTATTGGGTCAGTCAAGGCTTCTTTTGAATCTTTCTGAGATGTCGGAATTTGGGGCCTTCATTTGCATTCTGCTCTCTTCCTCTCAGCCCTGCAAATCTGGTTCTATATCCGAGAGCCACCGAAACAAGACCAGAAGGCCCTGTGATTTCTCTCTTTAATTTTCTAGGTGGTCTCTATATTAGAATGCTCATGGTAAGAAACAAGTCCCAAATGAGCCACATCCGGGAGGGGCTGCGGTAGTGAATCGATGGATCATTCGTCAGAGCAGCCTATAAACGGGTATACAGTGTTTGGAGATGCTGGAAGAGCATTCAAAGCACCTCAGGCACATAAGCCCCAGCCTGTAAATCATCTGCTCATCACGTTTCCCATCTCCTATTAAAATACACAGACAGGGAAGGTCAAAGTAAAGGTTCTAAAGACAGAGGCTGAAGTCGAACACACTCGTGCTGGAATAGGAAGCCAACTGGACTCCAGTGAATGAGAAAGTGCTCAGTAGATAACCACAATTGCACCGTCCTCAGCATGCACTGGCCCAGCCACTGGTCCATAAGTGTTCACTCATTACATAGCAAGAGAGAATTCCAGTTTGTTTTTCACATTTCCTATTTCTTTCCCATTATCTCGCCTAAAGCCGACTCCTTAGAACTTAGAAAGAACTGGACCAGAGCTCTATGTCATACAAGAAAAGCCTTGTTTGATAACCCTGAATGTATATATTGTTTCTGTACTGTGAAGGCAATCATTTTGGGCTTTATTATGGAAAGATATTTTTCTAATTGAGAGGTGACCCTTAACTACTGTTGCCAGTTGATAGCTGCTATGGGAGGAAGAAAAAATAAAAAAGAGATGTAGTCAGTGGTGAATTTTCCATGCCCCGGTGGATGGCTCCACACTCCTGGACATATGAACAGCACTACACTATCTGGACCCAGTAGTGGGTTATTTAAACAGATACACACACACACACACACACACACACACACACACACACACACACACACACACACCAAAAGGTCATGAAATTAGGAAGTGAGCATGCTGGGGGGAGGGGAACACAGTGGCTGTTGGAAGGGAAATGAAAGATGGTTATGATCACATTTTACTGCATATAAGCATAACGTTCTCAAAGAATGGTGTTTTTAAAAACAACAATTTAAATGTAACTTGTACTCACTTTATTAGGAAGCAAGAAGTTTATCTCTTCCTCAGCAACAAAGAAGCGGAGACTTAATATGAACTAGAAAGCCTGGTTTCTCAACAGTGCCCTTAATTGGAGGGTTTACAGGTTTACGTTAACTTCAGGGTTTGCCTGATAGCTTCTTTCTGTGCAAATATACAGCTTATGTTTCCGGTGGAAACACGGTGTTTTAGTCTTTCTCCGTTAGGACAATAAATCTTTTAAAGTGGCTAATTCTATTCTCAACACATTTAAAAAAATAGTAGGTAGCACCATGTGACTTCATATCCATTTAAATGCCTCACAATTTTCATAGCCATGAGTTAGAGACTAAACTTTGGGCCAGATAAAGCTGGTTTGAATGTGAGAATCTCCTACTTTATAAAATATTTCTTAAAAAATATTCTGAGATTACAATTTCCCTCTTCCTTTTCTTCCCTCCAAACCTTCTTTGCTCTTTTTCAAAATCATAACCTCCCCCCATTAATTGTTGTTACACACACACACACACACACACACAGACACATATACACACACACACCACACCACACATACACACACAACCACAAATATGTGTGTATATCTCTATCTCTCTATCTCTCTATCTCTCTATCTCTCTATCTCTCTATCTATCTATCTATCTATCTATCTATCTATCTCTCTATCTCTCTCTCTCTCTCTATCTATCTATCTCTCTATCTCTCTATCTCTATCTATCAATCTCTCTATCTCTCTATCTATCTATCTATCTCTCTATCTCTCTATCTATCTATCTCTATCTATCTATCTATCTATCTATCTATCTATCAGTCTGTGTAATGTTACCTAATATGTATGTTTTCAGGGATGACCATTTGCTATTGGATAACCAATCAGTGTGCTCTTCCCTGGGGAAGACCATTTCTCCTACCCTCAGCATCCCTTAGTTCTGTGTGTAGGGCTGAGGCCTTGTGGGCTTTCCTACTCCATGTTAGCACGTTGTTGTCTTAGTCACCTCATGCTTACCCAGTCATCGTGGTGGGATCCTATGGCTGTGGCTTCTGACATTGCTAGAAGTACACTCTCACAGAAAATGTCCCATTGCTCTGGTTCTCAGAACAAATATCCAGACAGGAGGGAAATCATGCCCAACACTAGAAACCCAGCCACCTACTTTGGGCTACTGAAGTCATGGATCTTGGAGGAGAACCTACAACTTAAACTTTAATAAACCAGAACAACCCTTAATCACATTTAAAATATTGTCCTTATACCCACAGTTAAGCATAGTTGTCATCCTACATTAAAAAAATATCTTCTTGTAACAGAGACCATTACAGAAAACTATAACCAATCAATCAAAATGCAGAGTTGTGGAGCCCGGTTCCGGTGTTGTCAGGTTTTATTTATCTTTTTAAGACAGGGTTTCTCGCCCTTGGTCCTGCCAAGGTTGGACCCCCAGTGTAAGGGAATGTTGAAGGGGTCGGCAGGAAGGGGGAGTGGATGGGGATGGGGAGGGGATAGGGGGCTTATGGGCAGGAAACCAGGAAATGGAATAACATTTGGAATGTAAATAAAAAATATATCCAATAAAAAAAAAAGAAAGACAGGGTTTCTCTGTGTAGCCCTAGCTATCTCAGAACTTGCTCTGTAGACCAGGGTGGCCTGGAACTCACAGAGATCCACCTGCCTCTGCCTCCTGAGTGCTGATATCAAAGGCATGCACCACCACTGCTTAACTTTTAAATTGTTTTTGTTCTTGTTTTTGTGTTTTTAGCTTTTAAAGGTACGAGTAGACAACTTGTTTAGATTATTTCTTCTGCAATACCTTCATTTGTATAAGGAGCAGTAATTTTTCCTTGGCTTGTTGAAAGACATTGCGGTCAGTAAACATTCACTTTTAGGCTTTTTATTCATACTCTGTATGTAGTTCCCCAAGCATATGTGGCTACTTTATTTTCTCAGCCATGTTTTTTTCTTATTCAAGTCTTCATCTTGAGTATGTTGACCACCTGTGCCAGAGACACCTGAGGATTCTTTACTCCTGAGCAAGGATAGTCATTAATTAGGAGTGAGGAGGAGTAGGATGAGGAAATGTGGGAGGGAGGGGGGAAGGCTGGAAAGTAAATAAGTAAATAAAAAATAGTAAAACTGAAGGATACCTGCTTCTTCTGGGAGGGGGTGGTGTGCAAATCTGATGAGAGCACTGTAGACAAGACAGCTCAGGAGTCTAGGGAGCATACTTCATCCTCAAAAGAGCTAGCTGAGGAATCACAGAAATGGAATTCCAGGAAGTGGATGTCAAGATAGAAATAACAGAACTGAGGCAGAAGCAGCTGTCCAGGAAATGACTCTGGAATGTTTGAGGAGTTCTGGACTTGTTCCACCTGTCACTCATGATGGCTATCCTGAAGAGTGATGGGAACATGCTCCTTTTGATGGAGTAACTGGGGAACCACCTCGTCTATCCCTCTAGTAATTACCCAGGGTGGTCTTAAGACAACATGCTTCCGGTTCGACTCCATAAATACACCTTAGCCCTAGAAGTGACCTCCACTTCCTGATGGCTGCAGAAGTGTGTGGTTATTATAGTGACATTGGGGTGGTGATAGTCATGGATGGAGGCAGCAAGGCCACAGAAACTTTTTGAGGACTCTGTCAAGGTATAATGAGGGATCCTACAGGAAATAGCCAGATATGGACAGGAGAAAAACATCCTGTCTTGGTGAGCTCTGGTGCATCATTCTAAATTATCTGAGAATAAAGATCATAATTACTAGTCAAATGAGGTCTACATGGGGCAAATGAGGACCCTTCCTGGCTTAGGAAGTGTGGTAGTTTTAGATGTCAATTTAGAACAACCTAGAATCATCTGGGAGGGTTGGTTTTGGGGATAGCGTCTTGATTGTTAATTGACATAGGAAGACCCAGTCCACTGTGGGCACCACTGCTCCCTACTGTAGGAGTAGAGAAAGCTAGCAAGGATGTGTTTACTTACTTTTTTGCTCTTGACTGAAGCTGTGGTGTGACTAGCTGCTTAACTTCCCCAAAATGGCAGACTACATTTTAGAATTGGCAAAGCAAGTAAATTCTTTCCTCTTTTAGGTTGCTTTTGGCTAGGGCATCACAACAGAAAGATGAAACTAGGACAGGGAGTTCGGTGCTTTCAGAACAAGCGTGGAGACCTGAATTAAAATCCCCAGGATGGATGTAAAGCTGCGCGCAACCGTGTACATCTGTGATCACAACATTTGGAAAATTCCTGGAATCTCATAGGCTGGCATATAATGTATGCAGCAGGGGGTAACGCGCACACACACACTACACACACACACACACACACACACACACACACACAGAGACACACCTACACTAAATAAAAAATAGAATCTCTTTGAAGGAAGATTTCCACAGCCCTTGACTTGACCATGACTTGTGGGATAAGAGCAGCAGACAGTGCTGGGACTTGAATGCGTTTGTATTGGAAGAACAGAACATTTTCAAAACAAAGCAAATGTCAAATGATCCTTATTCCAATAAGTTATGGTTAAAAAGTTGAATAAGTCATCGTTGCTATTAGTCATACTATTATTTTCTCACTAATTGCTTTGTTATAATGAGACATTGTTACAATATTCTTGTGTCTTTGAAATAAAGTTTGTCAGGAAGTTCTAATCATTTGACAGATTTGTACACTGTTGATAAAAATCGCACTGTCAGAGCAGAAATAACTGACAGGGAAGACAGAATTATCTCAATGATGAATGATTCACAACAACACAAACTTGACTGTCTGGACTATCATGATATCTCTGTCTCTAACAGAAATATGTGCATAGCATTAATTACTTTCATAAGTCTAAGGTTCATGTGGATATGCCCTCACCTCTCTTCTTGCAGAGGATAGATGCAATTTATGCTTACCTGTATGCATTTTGATGGTGTTAAAAATATTTCCACTCTTCTTCAGTTCCAGGAACAACATAAGATAACATTTTCAATCCTCCAACGTTAGGTGTATCTACAGGTCTTTTGGTGAAGTCAAGCTGAAAGGGAAAAAATGATTGTTTTTAAATAGAAACTTTTAAGCATTGCTCTGAGAAACTCACAATCTTTTCCTAGGTTAGCATCTTGAACCATCGAATGTACATTCTTCCATCCAAACTAGAAAAAAGGTGATGAAAAGAACCTAACCAGTGCCCCTCCCAACCGCACTGGTATAGGCATTAAGATGAGAACAGACCTGTGTGGTTCTAGTCATGTGGCTTCTGAGGTTAATTGTTACGACACATAACCCGCCACCTAATACATGCTGATAATCTTCATCAGTAGACCAGCAGTTCTCTATTCTCCATGTGGTTGGGTAAACAGCAAATCATGCTGTGTTTCTTCGTTTCAAAAGTCATCATCTGGCCCCATGTTGACCAAACAATCACATAGTCTCATCTTCTACTTCTAGTTCAAAAGTCAGCAAAAACTGGGAAATGAGAACTGATACTCAGTTAAGAAACAAGCTCTCTCTAGAGATAACCTTTTAAGCAGGTACCGCACAAATACCTTTAAAAAAAGCAGACCACACCAAGTACTGGTGGCCATTTTAATCTCTACTTGGAAACATCCCCTCAGGGAATGGAAACAAGGACAGACATGTGGAGGGTGTTTGAATTTCATTTCCTTTGCTGTGGTAAAATACTCCAACAACAAGAACCCTAAGGGTGAAAGTGCTTTAGGTTACAGTGCATCATTGTGGGGAGACAAGGGAAGAACTTGAAGCTGGTAATATTGTATCCACAGTCAAAAGCAGAAAGAAACAAATGCGTGCATGCCTGATTGCTTGCCTGCTTGCTTGCCCTCAGCTTGTCTTCTCCTTTCTTACTCTGTCTAGAAAATGATGGGAGCCTACATTGCTCCCAGTCTTTCTACATCAATTAACAATCAAGACAATCCCCCGCAGGTATAGTCACAGTCTAACCTTGTATAAATAATTCCATATATTCCTCTATGCCTCCTGTACATAGCCAGTGCCTCATCTGTATTCATCTATAGGATAAGTTGAGCTCTGTCAGCCTGACCTTTAATGCCTCTTGGGTTTTATTCAATATTTATTTCCCACTTTACACCTGAGTCACAGCCTCTACTATTCCCCTTTCCTGTATTCCAGTGATGAGCTCAGTTACCTGCTCCTCTTTCTGGAAATACACATTTGATTTTTATAACTTATTGTCACATGTTCATTGTGCACAGTAATAGACTCTATAAGTATATTTTCACATGTGTGTACCATGGCTTTTGATCATAGTGACCCTCTACATCTCCCCTTTCTCTCAATCCCATTACTCCCTTCAGTTCCCGAGCTCATATTCTCTTTCATGACATAAGTGATTTGTGAAACATTTCCTTTTCCATAAGGGCAATTTGGACTTTTCTTTAGCCACATGCACACTGCACAGGACTCTGATGACTCCTGCCTGTCTCAGTCCTTCGTGCTTGATTGTGAACTTAGCATCATATCTCACTTTCCTCATAGTGCCACATGATGATTCTTGTACAATGTGCTCAGAGTATACAATGTAGAACCAATCAAATTCTTTCTTGGAAGAATTACTCATTACTGAGCATGCTCAGGCCCTTGGTATAAAACAATTTCCTCACATTTGACTGACCTTCCTTGAAAGCCACCTCTGCTTCTACAGTTCTTTCCATATTCTAGTGAAAATTCGTTTTTTTTTGTCATTTAATTTGGACCTTAAAAACACTGATTCCTTTTCTAGGAGGCAAACTCTTCTTAAATAAATCAAATTAGATGTGCTTTAAACAGGAGCTAAGGAGATGGCTCAGTTGGTAATGTGCATGCCACACTGTACCTAAGTTCAATTCCCCAGAACCCATATAAAACAACTAGGCCATAGCAATGCACACTTATATTTCCACCTGCCTTAGTTAGGCTTTTACTGCTATGAACAGACACCGTGACAAAGGCAAGTCTTATAAAAGACAACATTTAATTGGGGCTGGCTAACAGGTTCTGAACAGGTTCAGAAGTTCAGTCCAGTATCATTAAGGTAGAAATATGGAAGCATCCAGGCAGGCATGGTAAAGGAGGAACTAAGAGTTCTACATCTTCATCTGAAGGCTGCTAGTGGAAGACTGAATTCCAGACAGCTAGGATGAGGGTCTTATAGCCCACATTCACAGTGGCACACCTACTCTAACAGGGCACACCTCCTAATATGGCCATTTCCTGGGCCAAGCATATACAAACCATCACATTCCACTCTCTGGCCTCCTTAGGCTTGTGCAAACATATGAGTCTATGGGGGCCATACCTACATATAGTATAGTGCAAACTATATTTAGTCCAACTTCAAAGGTCCCCATAGTCTATACCAGTCTAAACAATATTAAAAGTCCAAAGTTCAAGGTCTCTTCTGAGATTTATCCAATCACTTAATCCCCAAAGCAAGACAGAAAACAGCTGGACAAAGTTCAAACTCTGAATTTCCATGTCTGATGTCAAACTGGTCTTCAGATCTCCAACTTTTTCATCTTTGTTGACTGCAAGAAACTTCTTTCTCCTGGGCTGGTTCCACTCCCTTTTAGCAGCTTTTCTCAGCAGATGGTCCATGGCTATGGCATCTCAAACAGCTTAGGGTCTCCAAGGAAACTTCAATGTTACAGCTTCTTGTTTCAATGTCTGGGATCCACACATGATCTTCTGGGCTCCTCCAAAGGGCTGGTGTCACTTCTCCAGCTCTGCCTCTGTAGCACTTAAGCTCAGGTTTAGCCACTCTACTGCTGATACTGTTATTGGCGATCATCCCATGGTACTGTCATCTCTAATATGCTGGAATCTTCCACTACAACTAGGCTTCACCAATAGCCTCTCATACGTTCTCTTCATGGTGTCAAGCTTCAAATCATTTGCATGACCTACTCAGTCCTGGGCCATCAACTGCAACTGAGGCAGTACTTTCACCAATGGCCTTCCATGGCCTCTCAGTGCCAAGCCTCAGGTGCTCTTCATGACCCCTTCATGCCTTCAAAACCAGTACAACCTGGGTAATCCTTACACATTACTAAGTCCAGCTGCAGCAGGAGGTACAACCTTGGCTATCTCTGGAACACAACTTCTTGTGCTGTCAGAAAATACTTCCCAGAAGATTTCACCTCAGTGATGTTGGTCTCTTAATTATCACCAATCTCTTAGCTCCAGCTAACTAGCATCAATTTTCCCAGTATCCCCCTTATTCTGGACTCTATAGCCCTAGCCACATGGCCAAAGCTGCCGAGTTTTGTTACCTGCTTACCACCAACTTTCTGTTTTCCAGCTCCTTTGATGCCTAAGCTTGGCTGTCCTGGAACTTGCTCTGTAGACTGACTTTGAACTCAGAGATCTGCATGCCTGTCTCCTAACCATTGGGATTAAAGGCGTGGTCCTCCAAGCCTGGATTTAAGTTTTTCTTCACCTAGAAATTGCTCTGTTCTAGGCTGGCCTTGAACTCAGAGATCTGCTTGTCTTTGCCTCCTGGGATTAAAGGTTTGTAATATGGTGTCTGGACCTAAACTTCTCTGGGTAGGATCTTGTCCCAAGGTCACTACTCCCTTGATTCAATTTAATATCCTTAAGCACAGGATTCAGTTCCATTTCACTTTCTGGTGTCCCTTTTATACTCAGACCATATATTTTGTATTTTTCCTTTCTCAACTTGCTCCTTTTCATTAAAATGCTCTTCATAAGAGTGAACTTTAGTAACCACACAAAAGAATTAAGACCAGGCTGTTTTGAGACTTTCTTTTTCAAAGCAATTAATCTAAATCTCTTCTGCCTCAGACAGAATCTTCAGACAATGGCAAAAAGCAGCCACATTTTCCTCAAAAATACCTAACCACGGTCTCTAGGCCACATTCGGAAGTTCTTCACCACTGAAACCTCTTGGGCCAGGTCAGCACAGTTTAAATCACTCACAGCAACTATCCTTCTAGGATAGTCCATTAAGCCCAGATTAAAGCATCCCATTGCTTTCCAAATCCAAAGTCCCAAAATCCACATTCTTCCAAACAAAAGGATGGTCAGGCCTATCATAGCAATTCCCCAGTCGCTGGTACCAACTTCTGTCTTAGGGTTTTACTGCTATGAACGTATACCATGACCAAGGCAAGTCTTACAAAAGACAACATTTAATTGGGGCTGGCTTACAGGTTCAGATGTTCAGTCCAGTATCATTAAGGCAGAAACATGGAAGCATCCAAAGAGGCACGGTACAGGAGGAGCTGAGAGTTCTACATCTTCATCTGAAGACTGACTCCCAGGCAACTAGGATGAGAGTCTTAAAGCCCACACTCACAGTGGCACACCTACTTCAACACCACACCTTCTAATAGTGCCGCTGCTCTCTGGGACAAGTATATATAAACCATCACACTACCTTTGGGAAGAGGTGACAGGGGATCCTGGGTCTTTCTGGCCAGTCAGTCAAGCTGAACCATTGAGGCCTAGGTTCAATGAAATGCTTAAGTCAAAAACTAAGGTGGAGAGGGATTGAGAAAGACATCTGATGTTGGCCTCTAGCTTCCACAGGCATGTGCACCACCCACCCACACACACACACACACACACACACACACACACACACACACATATATATACCTAAGCATGTGCAGATACACACACAAATACATAGACATACACAATTATAACTAAGCATGTGCAGACACACACACACACACACACACACACACACACACACACACACACACATATATATATACCTAAGCATGTGCAGATACACACACAAATACATAGACATACACAATTATAACTAAGCATGTGCAGACACACACACACACACACACACACACACACACCTGTTCTAAGAAATACTGGAATGTGTACTGGGCTGTTTATAAAAATGCACACTGAACATTTGCTGCAGTCATAGACGCTCTGCTTCATTTTCTAGACACAAGACAAAAATCTAGGGAAGCTTGTGTGCTTGTCATCCAGTGAGGCTCAGACCATTTGATTTCGAAACTTTGGCAGTCTTCAACATAGAGGAATCGATGTTTTTCTCTGAAGAGATTGTTTTTGCACTCTTCTGAAATATTGCTTGTTTCATCTAGATCAAAAGTAAAGCTTGACATGCTAAGGGGCGAAGGTGACATAATGTGGTCCAGGAGGAGTTGTCCCTTGCAGAAGTGACCCTTAAATTGTGCCTTTGTCCCTGTCTAGTGAGGTGACTTTGTCAAGCCCCAGGAACATGCGGAACCCCATCTCAATCATTTACAAAGTGGAGATAAGCATTACCACACAGAGTTGTGAGGATTGGGACTGAAGACCAAGGAGGGATGCTTCCCTTTTGGTGCCAGGAGCGACCTGCCTGTGAACAGGAACCAAGAGTGAGAGGGCTTGCACTTCCGAGGTGCTTACATTTCCACTGCCAGTCACAGCTGGTACATTAGGTATGCCCATGTATCATAGTGTCTGGCATATGCTCAAGAATGTTTTGAATAAGATCTCACGTATCACAAGATGGTATTAAATTCACTGTGTAGCTGAAGATGACCTTGAACTTCTGATCAACCTGACTCTCACCGCTCCTGAATTCTGGGATTATAGATATTCATCGTCACATCCAGCGTAGGCTGTGGTGCAAATCACACCCAGAGCTTTGAATGCACCGGGCGAGCATTTTGCCAGCCGAGTTACATGACCACCCTTACGTTCAGCAACTGCTAGGAAAGATTTTTAGACTCTTAAATTTGGCATCCCTTATTTCCAAAGCATGTTGATTTGGGGGGTTCTTGGGAAGAAATGAAGTTTTCTGCACACAGTGGTAAGTGCAAATGCTTGCATATGGTGAATAAATTTTAACAAATTGGACTGAGGTGACTACCAACAACGCAGTCTCAGAGACAAATCCCAAATGCTCTCCAAATCCCATCTTCCTCACTCTGAATCTTATGCTTTTTAATCCATCAAGCATGAAGCCAGAGATATGGCTGCTCCACTCTGTGGGAAAAGCAGCAGCATCGAGACAATGCCAGTCACAGATGTGTGCTGTCCACAGGAGTGACGACAAGGAGTGTTAGGGAGGGATGCTGCAGGGCTAAGGTGTCATCCTTTATATTAAACCCTACCTTCCATTCAGAGAAGTGGTGGTGAGGTTTTGGATTTCCTGGTTCCCCAACCAATATGAGATGCAGGTTGTCATTGCTTATAACATATGCGCAGAAACTCGGTCATAAAGAGGCTGTGTTTATGGGGACATATGTTGCTCGCCCGGAAGCACAGCCCGGCCTGAATGCTATTCCTTGGCGATGTCATGATAATATCTCCATTGAGTCCAGGGAAACCTCTCAGGCCTGCAAGGCTGCAATTTTGAAATGGATTTCACAGCTGCAAACTGTAAGAAGACCCAATTTGTCTTCCCTCTTCCTGCCTTCTCTCCTATAACTATGGAAATCTGCATCTACATCGCAGTGACGGGCTGCATAAAATATGCATTGGACTTAGAGCTCTGATTTGAGAGCTGCGAAATTTAAGGACAGCTGCTGAAGTGATCACAGAGGGTAGGTGTGACTTGGTGGCCAGATCACTGAGGAGCACGTGTGTATTCTTGCTCTTCAGATACAAAGGCTTCCTGTTTGTGAAGTGCTAGTCCTAATATATATATATATATATATATATATATATATATATATATATATATATATATCTCCCTTAGCCTTTCCTATGGAACCCGGGGCTACTCATCCTCCAGAGAATATCCCAGATGGTAAACGGAGCTGAAGTTTGCACATAAATTCTCTCTAGGGAATTGGTGCTTGGTGATAGCAGGCCTAATGAAATTTTTTATTGTGGTTATTACATACAATTTGTACAGTATATCATGCACGGAAATTTCTTCTATTCCTATAAATCTGGAATTGCCAGTGTAAATGCCCAGGCTTACAAACTACTGCAGAACACAATTACCTCTAGATACAAACTCTCTTTAGGACATAAAACTCCTTGCTACGGAGAAAGCCTGAATCACACCAGCACTTTTTGTAAATATCTGAGTGATATATTTCCTTTTGGATAAGTTTTCATGGCCCGGGAAAGCTGTCTCATTTCTTAATGCTTTTGTTGCGGATTTTTTTTTCCTGGGTATCACTTGTGGCCTGATTGTTGTTTTCAATCATGCTTAGTAAACCGCAGTATTGGACGAATGTCATTTATAAAAGGCTCAGAACTGTACAGCCTTCTGCTGGCATTAAGAGGGCTGTCTTTACAGTGGGCTTCTTGAAGATACAAGAAGAAAGGAAACATCAGACACTGGATTCAGGCATGTGCTGTCCTTTCGCCCCCTCTATGGTTAGTTTTTCAACTTAGAAGCTGCAGACAAGCCTTCCATTTTTAATGAGGGCAGATACATATACTCTCTCCTTTATCTGTCGGGATCAATGGGAGGATCGCTTCTCATTCTGGCCGGTTGCACTGGCAGTGGAAAGTCTCTGTGAATTTTCTGGTTAGGTGTTATTATCGAGTATGATAGTGAAGGATGTTATACCCTTGTATTGATTTTCTACAAGTTCTAATATTGGAGATAAGGAGAATTCTTCCATCCACTTCCAGCAAACAGAGAGCCGTGCTGTTAAAACTCTTCATAACAGCTTCCAGAGGAAGACAACAGTGATGGATTATAGACTGCCTGGGAAGGGAGGATGAAGCCTAGTGAACACACAGTGTGTTGTTGAAGTGCAAATCCACAGTGGCCAAGTGCAAGCCTTCTTCTTTTCTCTTTTGTTCATTTTTTCTTCTGTTCTTATGTTTCTTCCTCTCCTCTCCTCTCTTCTCCTCTCCTCTTCCCTCCTCCTCCCTCCTCTTCTCAATTCTCTCTTTTTATCTCTCCTTTTCCTTTGTTCCTTTCTCCCTTCCCCTTCCTCCCCCCTCCCGCTGTTTCCTCTCTACCCTTTCCCCTTTCCAAAGGAATTTCAGTTAATCACCACAATAGCTCTTCATTTTCAAATGAAGATGATGAATGTCAGATTCTTGTGAATATGGAGCTAGGATCTGAACCCTGATACACAGCTGGATGCAGCCAGCCTGCTCTTCCCAGAATTCTTTCATCTGTCTTCCTTCCAGGGACACAACAGTCACAAGCTTACAGTGTCTTCTCCAGGTGCTCCGTCACTAAGAAATGGACAGCACACGAAAACAAAATGACAACCTTCACGATGTCAACAGCATGAAGAACTGTGTGTCTCCATTCCATGCCTGATGAGGGGAGAGGATAAAGAGGGAATTTGGTTAGAGGAAGGTAAATGTATCAGGAAAAGCTTGGGACCAATACAGAAATGCTTGGTCACTGTAGAACAAAGTTTCAATGAACTGAAAAAAATCAAAGAATATGAGTTAACATTTACCAAGTAAGTTAATATGCATTGCAACTATTAATAAAAGGAGAGAAAAGCTGAACTCTCCTAGCAGATGAGCAGATAGAAATATAGAATAAAACAGGGCTGCAGTTTTCACCAATCGAAGCAAACATTTTTCTGGGCACATTGCCTGATGTCTATATAGAGAGGGGATATGTATATAGAGTTGAGAATGACGAAGGTTAAAGGGCTGGGAGATGAACATAGACCCTTATGTTCTGTGGGCACTGTTTAAACCTGATGGTGAGACTCATCTGCTCATGTTCTAGAGAGACCCCAGTGCTTACTTAGCGTACTTTACCACTGTTGCCTGCTGGAGTCCATGAAAACGAATAGGTCCAATTTTCACCTTTATGGAGCGGAGAGGCAAGACATCAATGAAATAATTTCACCAGTGAGTGCAGAAGCGTAAACACAGGTAAGGCTTGGGACGAGCACAAAGCCTGTGCTAGGTGTGAGGACAATCAGAACCCTGCACTACACGGGACTGAATACCATTCTCAAACATGTAAACATGAAAGAAAAACAAATATGAAGCACACATATATGCACACCCACACCACATACACAGACAAATACACAATGTACGCACTCACACATGTGCACCCACATACATATACATGCACTCTCTCTTACATACACACACACACACACACACACACACACACACACACACACACACACACACACACACCAAGAAGTAGCAGTTCCCCTGACAGGGTAGAACTATATAGAAGAGTATTTTGTAAAATACCTTAGGTTTCTCAGTTGACATGATCAAGTACTTACTATTTAAGCATGTGGCTCTGAGATTAGCTCCCCAACACCTATGTAAAGCCAGGCATGGCTGCTGTCCTATTAATCCTAGCCTGGGAGATGGGATGGGGAGGACAGAGGTAATTCCTGGAGCTCACTGTTTACCACATCTAGCTAAGAGTGAGTTCCAGGTTCAGTGAGAGAACCTAGATGATGGAGAGATGAAGACATAATGTAATTTCTAGCCTTCACATTTATGTGCATACACACACACACACACACACACATTAGCACACACATTAACACACACATATCACACACAAGCCTTTAATGAAGCAGTTCCATTTGGATCAAATTTATGTTGACTTACGTTAATCTCTACGTTCAAGTTTTAACTACTGTGTTATTAGTAGCAGACTTTTGGTAAAAATATTCATCAGTGGGAAAATACCTACAGTGTGATATCAGCGACACACGGAATATGATTTTCATATCATAAAAGACAGGAAGGATAATGGCAAACGAAGAGTGCGTGATTGTAGGAGAGTCCCTCTTCTGTTCATACTGCTCTGCTTCTCCAAGTCTCTGCACTGAACCTTTGAGAGGACCTTATGAAGAAATTATTAATTCTTTTAACAGCCAATACACTGGATTCTTGAGTCGGCGCTGAGTGGTTGGCTGTGGGCACACACAGGTGTGAAAACAGACAAAGCATTCTCTTTGGGCATGCTCTTGTGGCAAGCCTTTAGGTACACACACACATGACCTTTATCATCTGAGTGTGAGTTCCCACACATGGGAGAGACTGAGGTCGGCAGCCAGAGCTGCGGTGTTACCTATTTGGTTAATTTAATTAATGATAACTAATATCACTTCCCGGCGTGTTCCAAAATCTCCATTATGCTGCATTATTTATACACATCATTGTCAGTCAGCAAGAAAACAATAACAAGAAATGCTGGTGAGGCTACGGGCGCAACAAACCCCTTCTACCAACTGATCGACTGGTGAGAGCATGAGCTAGTCGAGCTTCCGTGGAAATCAGCACAGTGGGTCTTCAAAATTACAAGTAGACCTACTATAGTAGCTGGTTATATGGAGTCCCAGTATTTACTTACAGTCCAAGTCAGCGTATTACAGAGAGGCTCACACACCCACATTCACCACTAGCTAAGCTCTGAGACTAACTTGGTTGTTCAGCAACATAGGAGTAGACAAAGAAGCTGTGGTTTATAGACAGGATGACAATTTTCTGCCAGAAGGGAGGACGACTATTGTTTGGAGGAAAACAAAATGGATGCAACCAGAGCAGATTGAATCAGGGCTCAGAAATCAGACATGTTTTCTCTGACTTATGGCCTCTGGTCTTTACAGACATAAAATCATGTGTCAATGACAGGAAAGTAGAAAAGAATTGATGGGAGAAGGAACAGGGTGAAGGAGTGAAGCAGGTTTTAGAGGAATGTGTTCAAAGCATATTAGAGACTTTCATGAAAATGGTGGTATACGGTCCTGAACAGTGGGAAAGAAAGAGAAAAAGAAAAAGAAAAATCCTCATGTGTTTTAAATCAAGGGAGAAAGTTTAGCAGAGTTTTAGAAGGTTAAGTATGGACAGACTAGATCTTCCTCCCTCCGTCGCCCTCTCCCCACTCTTTCTTTTAGGTACTGTCTCTATTCCAGAAGTCCCCAACCTCACTCTGTAGCTGAGGATAAATGTAAACATCCGTTTTCCCAGATTCCACCTTCCTAGTACTGGCATTATAGGTATGCATCTCCACACAGGGCTCGCCTCCTACTGAGGAGGGAACTCCCGGACCGAGCCGCACCCCCAGTCATGTGACGCTTGCTTGCAGACATTGGCTGCACACCCCTTTGTTTCTTCTCTGCGTGACTCCCCTGGATTCGCAAGTGGCTAATTACAGAGAATGAGTCTCTGTTTTGGTCTCTCTTCTCTAGCCTCCTGCTGAAGGCCTCTGTGCTCCAATTTTCCATAGAGCCGAGCTCTACAAGCACACTCAGTTATAGAAATTGATGGAAATTGAATGTTAGGCAGGAAAATGTAGTGTGGCGCTCAAGAAAATATCCAAGTTCTAAAATTTAAAAGAAATACTACATGATGTAGGAGAAAAAAAATAATTCAGGAGCGAGAGGCCTGACTGTGTTCCCTTGGGTCCTTAAGATTTATCACCTGCACACACAGGAGGCTACAGAAGGGAGATATGGGGACCAGGGCAATAACTCACCAGCTGGCTGTAGAGACTGTAAGCTCCTGATAGTCCTTGCTCTGGGTGACCCCAGATCATCCCCAGCTGGACCTGGGCAAGACCTTGCTTCTAACAAGCCCTTTCCACTCTCTTGGCTCAGGACTCAGGGATCTGGGGAGGTAGTAAGGCTCCTGTACATCGTATGAGAAAGATGTGTGCTCTCTGATTGGAGAGACGAGAGAAAGAAAATTAAAGCTCACACTGTCACAGAGTTTAAGACTAGAATATCCAAAGTAAATTAACACTGTCTTTAAGAACAATTGCAAGTATTTTCCCAACATATTGCATTTATTGACTAAATTATTACATCCTAATTACATCACCTCCTAGTCCTCCAGGTCTCCCTCCCCCCACCCCTCCCATTGTGACTTCTCAGAGAGAGAGAGAGAGAGAGAGAGAGAGAGAGAGAGAGAGAGCCCAACCCAACCCAAAAACCATAACAAAAACAAACTAAAACAAAACCACAAGCCTAATTTGCATTGCCCTTGTGCTCAATGGAGCATTGTCAAACTCCCAGCGGGGAGCCCCTTAAAGGAAACTGAGTCCTTCCCCACCCATGCCCCCTTTAGAAGCCCACAACTGTGGAGAATTTTGCTTCAGCAACCTTATCACAATTGTTAAGAGTTCTCTCTGATGGCTTCCTGTCGAGGATGTTAATTTTTGCGGGGCGAGGGTATATTTAGAAGTACTTACAAAGCTTTTTGTCAGAGCCTACTAGATGACTCACCAGTAAAGTCGTGCTCTGCCAAGCTTGACAACCTGAGTTCCACGCCTAGGATCCACATGAACGCAGCAGAGAACCAATTCCAATTGTCCTCCGTTGTATGACTCCCCCACAAGTAAATGAAGGAAACAAAAGTATTTTTTTATAGCTCCTTATCAAAGACATCCAAATTATGAATGGATCACAGGGTACCAGCACATACAGTTTGTTTTAGTGGCAGAAAGAAATGCATCTTGCTCCAATACTGGTGTGATTACTTTAGCATAAGCCAAAGGGTTTTGCTTTGTACAAAACTGGAAATCATTAGAGTGTGGGGGTAGGGTAGAGCGCCGCCATCCCGCAGCTGACTAGCTTATGCGAGGCCTTGGTTTGATCCCTTGCACTGTGAATATAAAAGAAATAGAGGCCTGGGCAATGAAATGGCTACTGCTGTCCCCACCCACCGTCACTGAAAAGGTGAGAATTGTTTCTTGCTTTTGCCTCTGAGGCACCAGCGCACGGAGCTCTTCAGTTTCTGACCCGTGTTTTCTTGATTCTGCGTCCATTCACTAGTTGAAACTGTTTTCACATTTTGTAATTATCTATTGTTTTTCAATAAGATAGTTTGCTTGCCTGGGTAGGCACGTGTGCGAGCTGATGCTGTGCCATGCATGGGGGGGGGGGTCAGCAGACAGCTTTGGGGTTTGGTGCTTTCTTTCGTGTCATGTGTACCCTGAGCATGGAGTTCAGGTCATCAGGCTTGGTACCAAGCTTCTGGACCCACTAAGCCCATTGAGAGTCTTTCCTTTCTCCCGAGACAGGTTCTCCATTTGTAGCCCTAGGTGACCCATTCTGAGATTGACCTCGTACAACCTTCCTACTTCCAGTGCCAGAATTTCAGGCATAAGCACCCACAGGTGGCCTCATTCTTGCTTTTATTCAGTAT
Organism: Rattus norvegicus; assembly: GCF_021556685.1. Taxonomy (NCBI): domain Eukaryota; kingdom Metazoa; phylum Chordata; class Mammalia; order Rodentia; family Muridae; genus Rattus; species Rattus norvegicus. The sequence goes on from NC_141543.1 coordinate 13,600,576, forward strand.
TCATCTAGGATTAACCAGGGTATCAAGGTGAATCAAGCTGGATTTCCCCCTTTCTTTCTTTCTTTTTTTTTTGTGCTGCCTGGTTAGAGAGGTAGGATTGGGCTGTGGGTTTGTCTTTAGGACTCAGCCGTCTGATTACCAGTGGCGATTCTGCAGCTTTCCTAAGCAGATATTTTACCACCAATGTCTATTTATCCTTTCCTATCAAGCATTCTCCCTGGAAGGACCTTGGCCATTTCAAATAACCCATTAGCGTAGGGTAGAATGACTCCTAATTCAACGGCAGGAGGACTCTCTCTACTACTGTCGATGGGATGTGTTCTCTTCCGCTTATATCACCCATGGTGATCAATGCCTGAGAATGTATTTCTTTATGGTTTACATGGCCTATCTTTGTCAGGTTCTCCCTCCAGTGAAAAACCAAGGTACTACTCATTGTGCTGCTGTTGATTGGGCCCCGGAGTGCCAGATCAAACTGGCCAGGTTTCAAGCAGACCGAGCCTTAACTTGTGTCTACCACTTAGCTGGTTCTTGAAGTTGGATCTTTGAGACCTGGAGAATGAGGAGTCTTAGACAATTCATGTATCCCGGGACTCTAAGAAGTGCCGTGGAACATGTAATAGAAGGGATGGGTTGTAGACATCTCAGCCCTCCCTTGACAGAAGGATGGTTCTGCCAAAGCAGCCACACTGTTCCTGAATTCAGTCTTGTGATAAAGCAAGCTTGCACTGGTTCACCAGGGTTGATGGCAAATATTTTGAGATATTTTTGTGTCTATTCTTAAATCGTTGGCAGCGTGAGGTTGAGGCTACTGTTTATACTGACACCAGAGAAGTCAGAAAACATTCTAAAACAAGGATTTATCCGTAGGCTCCTTCAAAGTTTTATCAGCACACCCCTGTTCTTCCTAAGTCTCTTGGAGTAGTCTCAATCAGCTAATTTATATAACTTCTCAGCACACAGTCTGGTGTGTAAGAAGTCCGTTAACTAGCAAAACAAACAACTGCCGCCCTCCCCCGAAAAACCCGAAAACAAAAGTGTTTTTGTAGTGTTACTCCTGTGACGGCTAAAAATAGCTAAGTAGTAAAAACACGAGTAGAAGGCTCTGAACATGGAAAGTACTTAAAAAAATTAATTTCTTCCTCACTTATTCACTGTTATAGAAAAATATATCAGTGAAAAAGTGAGAATTGCAAGGGGACAGTTTACCCGCAGATCTCAAAGTCTCACTTTTAGTTTGTGAATGTGAAGAGGGGAAAGAGGGTACGTGTGAGTGAGTGCAGCTACTCCGGGAGGCCAGAAGGTGGCGCCAGATTCCCTGGAGTTGGAGTTACAGGCAGTTGTAAGCCACCTAACATGGCTCTGGGAGCCAAAGTCAGGTTGTGTGAAAGGACTATCAAGCCCTTTTAGTTGTTGAATCGTCCCCCGAGCCACATACATCTCACTTTTTGACTCTTAATCCAAGGTGGAAATTATTTTCTCTCATTGATCAGAGTTGAGGGTAGACCTTTGATGTTATGATACAAGCCAAACATAGTTCCCATTTCTCCTTTCTCCATCCTGTCTGCTCTCCTTGGATGCCCCACAACACTTGGTTGACCGGGGTGGCAAGTTCTCTTCTTACCACCCTGAGGCTGTCAGTGCCCAAAGAGTGTCCTGAAGAGGCAAACGGACAATTAATCCACAGAGCGGTGGTGGCAGCGTCATTGTTTACGAAGCGATAGTTGCATCAGGTAGCAGCAAGTCTCAACATTAGCACAACAAAAGCTCCAAGCCAGACCATCTGGTGCCACGTGGACAATCTGGTGGGCTTGCCAAAGCCATTTATCTGTGTCGAGTACTATCCAGCTCCGCCAGTCCTCACGCTGAGCAGAAAGGAAATTTAAAGAAAGACCCATCATTTATCATTGTAGACAGCTGGGCTAGAGTGTGGGCAGAGAATACTTTTTTCCATTCTTCCTTGAGAAAAACAAAGACCCTGAAGATGGCTAATGCTTGCTCAGCATCAAGATTCATGCTACCTACAGCCTCCCCAGCTTACAATTTTCTTTCCCATTTCCTATGCTGTGTAGAAGGCAAGTTATAACTGCGAATACTTGATTCTTTGCCACGAGGTTTCACACGCAGGTGGTACCTGCAATTCTTCCGGTTTGGACTGAAGTGAGCGTGATTATTTCCACCTCCCTAAACAGGGCTCCGGAAATCACCAGTCTCTGCAGGACCCATTGTCTTTTGGAGCTCAGCAAGGCTCAACGGTCATGTAGACTGTCTGGTACATTCTTAGGCAGCTGTGATGTGGGGACTCATCTCGCTGACCCTTAGTTTAGTGTTCTGCAACATGTCAGCAACAGGTTTAACCCTGAAGTGGTGTTATGCAGGGCCACACCCAGCTTCCAAAGTACCTTCTCTACATAAAAAAAAACAACAAAAAACAAACCAATGCCAAATTCCATTTTGTATAAGACAAGGTATTATTAGCATTATATATTAAAATATTTTCTTTAATCTGTAGCGCTCTCTCCCCCTCCCTCTCCCTCTCCCTCTCCCTCTCCCTCTCCCTCTCCCTCTCCCTCTCCCTCTCCCTCTCCCTCTCCCTCTCCCTCTCCCTCTCCCTCTCCCTCTCCCTCTCCCTCTCCCTCTCCCTCTCCCTCTCCCTCTCCCTCTCCCTCTCCCTCTCCCTCTCCTTCCCCCCTCAATAGGTTTTACTTTGTAGCCCACATTGGCCAAGAACTTCCTGTTCTCAGTAATCCTTCTGCTTCAGCCTCCTGAGTGCTAAGATTACAGCTATAAAACACCACAAATGGCCATTTCTTTTGTTTTTAAGACAAGTGAAATTTTCATGGGCCTTGAAAACTAGCACGAGCCCTGGGCACTGGGTCTACCATTGTAGATGGGTCCTGTGAACAAACAGAGACATACATATAGATCACGATATTTTGCCATCTGGTGTTTTTTTTTTAAGCCTAAGGTTGGTTGTTATGTTTTTAAAATAAACCAAAACATTTTCACAGATCCTAAATATTTTTGTGAGTTCTAGGTAATGTGAATACTATGACAGATAAATTGTGGGTGTGTAATATGCACATACATATATACATATATATCATATACATAGCTTACATACACATATCATATATGTAGGTGTACACACACATACATTTACGTACACATGTGGAATGGTCAATACATTTTTACCAGATGTCTAGCTAGGTACTTGGTTGTCAGACTTTTATGAAATAACCAGTATAAAACTCTAATGGCAGTTGCTTGGAGCCTATTAAGATTTGGCTAAATGTCAGTCCCTTCTCGGCTCACACGGCCTGCCTTCCTTAGTTAATGATAAACATTGAGGAACAGTATACATATGGCCAAAGCAGAATCCCCTGGTTCAGAACTCCATTAATAAATGAAACACCGAGGTTTCCACTAACCTATTCCGTCTTGCAGCAAGTCACCCCCCACCCCCGCAACTCCCATTTAAATGAATGGTGTTGCTCATACACAGAATTGGATAGATGGTTAATGATGCGTGAACACATTTTATAGGAATCCACTTGACCTGCCAGGGATCAATTCCATGATTTGATTAAAGGCTTAACCTTTCAAGTCCTGTGTTGACCTCATGTTCACAGATAAATCTCCAAAGCTGATGGATCCTGGCATTTAAGAGTTGGGCTCAAGCAAAGAGAGTATCCCAGTTTCCACCATTTCTAACAGTGATGGAGCAGACCATAGACCACAGCCATGCTGGGATACGGGCTACGGCCGGTGGCATCACTTTGGGTAGCTTTTAGATGCTCTTCAGGCTCATTTCCCATTGGAATGACTACCAAGCTCATGCTGCAGGTTTATAGCCTATATACTGTATATAGGTTTATACTTCTGGGCATGGCTTGTGGCAGGGCCTTCTAGGGGGGAGATTTTCTCTGCCTCTGTAACATCTAGGACGTTACATACAACAGCAGTCGAACGATGAGTGTTAGTGCTTGGGAATCAGCCCTGTAAGGCACTGGACTCTTTGACAGTTCTGTCTGAGATTAATTATGATATTTGAAAGAAGTGGCCAAACTGTGAGACAAAACGGAACAGAAATACACGCATGGTTCCTCCAAAGAAAATTATCCAAGTATCAGATGAGGGGATGTGCTTAGTAAAGCAGAAATAAAAACAGTGGTGATGTTTTGTCTTGGAAAAGGCTGGAAATGAATTCAGAGCATGATGATACCATGTGGTAACACACCAAAACCATGACTTGCTACGAGGAGTTTAGGAACCGACTAGGCACCACAGTGGTGTTTCAAGGACGAATTAAGGGAAATGACTTCTAGGACCAGAGGGGAGGTGGACATCCCTCTCCCCCTCCTGATGAAGATTGACACTCCAGGGTGATATCATAGTAGTGGCGTTTCATGGTCTTGTATTGGGAGCTCCACAAAATTCCACATTCTTTAAAACCTTAAAAACCTGACCTTAAAGCTTCCTGGGATGTTATAAGCCAAACAGGCACATTTCAAAATCATGACCAACATTTACTTATAAGATTTAAAGAGCTGCCCTGCGTGCATGTATAATCTTGTTAAATGTCATTTATGCTTCCAAACCTCTTTATCAGATTTCTTATCCTCCTCCTCCTTCTTCCTTCACCTTCTCTCTCACCTCCTTTTTCTTCCTCCCTATCTCCTCCTCTTCCTTTTCTTTCTCTCCTTCCAAGACAGCATCTCCAGTCTGGCTGTCCTCCTTCCTTTGTAGCCTAAGCTGGCTTTGAGCATCTCCTCGCTGTACTGCCAGCCCCCTAAGTGCTGGAGTGACAGACACATGCTACCACATCTGATTTATATTGTGCTGGATCTTGAAACCAAGGATCCATGCATGTCAGACAAACCACCCTACTTGAACTCTACAAAGGCCAAGTACATCACACATACTACCAAACTGTTCGCATGCTGAACTCCCAGATTATTCGCTCTTCTTCCAAACAAATTAAAACCTAGGTGATTGAGGAGCAAATCAATGCTGTAGAAATTTCCACAATTACCTCTTGCTGTAGTGGCCCTGAAATCTTCTCTAAGTGGACTATTACACAGCCCCAAACATGTAAAACCAGAAGAGCAGAAGTCAGAGCTTGACTGTTAAGCGATTGCCGTCCCACGTCTAAAAGGTTGGTAGAAATGAGAAGGGGCTCACGTTGGAGGTGTTCAGAAGCAGAACCGTGGTCACCGAAGACAGAAACAGAGAGGAAGCAAAAGGAGATGCATAAAGATACTTGATATGGCCAGGGTGTAGTTCGGTTTATATGGTGCATTGCTTGACATGCATGAAGCCTGGAGTTCATTCCCTCGGACTGCATAAACTAGGCCAGGTAGAAAAGGCTATATAGGCCAATATAGCAATGGCTGGGCTGCTTGCAAATGAGAGCGTCTCTACGGTGGGAAGTTTTGTGAAGAGTTCTGTAGAATAGTTTGACATAGTCTGTGTACTTATGTGATTGGGCCAAAGTTACAGTGAACTCAGAAAATGAAAGCCAAAACATATCAAGTTTTCTAATAAACATTTTTGTATTTGTTGAACCAAAGAATAATAAAAATAATTAGAACAATCAGAGCTTGTGAATTAAATCTGACATTTAATTTCATTTTTATAGCAACACACTGTTAATAATAAACATCTTGGCCAATGGACACACACACAAAAAATCTAAGAAGGCAAGTCCATTACTATTTATTTATACCCTGTCTAACATTTTATTTGGACAGGAAGAATTCGCTGTACCTACAGCAAAGAACCTGGTAAGACTGAGTTATATGTGACCGAGTAACATATAAAATTGCTTAACACAGTTTCAGATTCATACTGCAAGCTCAATAGAAGCTCTTATTTTCTATTATGATCTTAGAAAATAAAAGTAATTAAAAAATCTCTGCTACCATAACTGTATGGTTATTACAGTACATACTGCAGTGGTCAGTCATTTGTGTGCAGAAATTTGAACAGTATATTTGCATGATAGAAAAGGTGGAAAGTTATATTAAATTGAAAAGTCCTTGCCGCTGTGCTATTTGCTCCCCATCTGTAAAAATCTGCATGCATATATGCATGTATGGTTTTATTTTCTTTGCACCAAAGGCCTCTGCAAATAACATTTTCTTTCCTTGCCTGGTACGGGCTTTACTTTTTATTGGTATAGCATGCATCCCAGGAGACAGAGTTGATTGCTGGTGATAGGTTTATTTCATGTATTAACATGTATTTATATATTGGAATCTTTCCACTTGAATCAGATTTTTGAAGTGGACACTGACATCGAAGACTTGTTACTATCATGATTCCTAAATGAAGTTTGCATGTTGACCTTCAATTTTGGGTACACCAAAATGGGACTATGAATGGCTGTGTCTCTGGCCAGTAGGTGGCGAACACAAACTCTCCCAGCTTTTATTGCAAGACAGTGTTGCAACATACTAACCAGGATTATAAAGCACAGAGGAAAAGTGATCAACAGGAAATTAGGTGCAGACTCGAGCACGCTGGGGTGAATTACTTTGACTGTGTCTGACCAGTGGCTCCTTAGGGCATTCATGTAAGTTTTACTTTTTATTGAATAGTGTCGGTTTCATTATGCCTAGTTAGAGTTGGTTCTTCCTTTTAATTTTTTGACACAAATTACTAAATTAAAGACTCCTTTCCGATAATACCATCTACCTATGTGTCTCACTAATGGATTTAGTCAGTCTTCAAGTAGCCACCATGGAAGATTTAGGTGTCAAGGCACCTTATAGAGTACTTGCTTTAATTAACTAGGATTCTCTTTCTGCTCAGGTGTGTGGAGTATTGAATATGCAGCCAGAGGCTCAGACATACCTAAAATCAAAATGAATGTGTGTCGTGCTTGGACAGATGAGACCCCTACAAGCCAGTATGCCGCAGAGTGATGTTTTTTACATTTGAAGGGAGCTGTTCTCCGCCATAAAGTTGGAAGGCAGCCGGCAGCCTATCCACTTTTGGCAGGTTTGAGGAGTCCAGATGTCCATCATGAAATGAGTTATTTAATGTATCTGTGGGCTGTTTGCAAAACGGGAATGCCTCCATTTTTCCAAACATCAAGTGGGCAAATGCCAAATGTCTCTGCCATCCACCCCAACTTGGATTAAGTGCACATAAAGGATCCTTTCTATCCCGTCCAATGCAAATCAAACATTTGCATTGCAATTCATATCAACTTAATTCTATTCCTTACACAGAAGGAGCTCCATTAGGCCACTCTGCCAAATAGCCACTGTCTGGTGAACCTTTCCCCCTACGGGGAAATTACCAAACTGATCTGTTGCTGTAACACTTGGATATAGCGTGAGACTATTCCATACACACCTTTCATTATATTTCATCATCAGATCCAACAGAGACTCAAAGAACTTAAAACAACAGCAAGTCTGGTTTAAATAAGGTCCCTTTAAGACCTGGCACCAGAGGAAATAATTTATATTGGAGAGGAACCACCTATAGGCTTTGTCTGTCTGTCAACATCAAATATTTTGCTTGGATCCAATTTCCTCAATTCGTGCCTTTATATCTTAAATAGGTGTGTGTACTGAATACTGGAGGGTAAAGTATCCATTTTGCAAACATAGGAATTTAAGGTGGATCCCAAGAAACTGTGTTAAAAAGCCAGGTGTGAGAGAGAATGCTTGTAATCCCGGCTCCAAGGAGACAGACACAAGCAGGCCTCTGCAGCTGACTGGGCAGCCAGCCTACATGAATCTGAGTTCTAAGTTCAGGGAGAGATCATGCCTCACAAATAAGGTGGAGAGAGACAGAGGAAGGCAGAGGTTTGGTGCTAATTTCTGGCTTTCTCACATGCAAACACATGCACATACATGCATGTGCCTCTGTACTCCCCACCATGTGCACACACTTGTAGAAGCATGTACATCCAACATACGGACACACAAATTTTAAATGAATGTCTCTTTCCCAAGGAAAAAGCACATATGTATATGGATGGCAAACATTGTGAAGTGTTGTAGGGTCCTGGACTTCTAGGTGTCTGTATATCTTCCTACATAATTTTCAAAGGGCTCACACCTTATGTAAAACTCTATTAACATTTGAAGAGTCAGTCATAATTGTTCAAATAACACTCAGGAACCTGAATGTCCATTCCCCATTTTCATTCAAAATGGCAGACTGGGTTGCATTAAGCACTTATGTAAATCATCACATTTATGAAAGAATATCCTGCTTAAAGAGAAAGACAAAACACACGTATAAAAAACTAAGTTACAAGAAATGTTATGAAGAAATGTGGAACATTGGCATGTGACCTTTTTATGGTGTCCTCTATGTCCTAATCAGCTCTAGGGAGTTGGTGTTTAAAGCTGGCAGCAGTTCTGGTTGGGGCACATCATATCTATGTGTCTAATGATACTGACTATTCTTACAGTGCACGAGTCTTACAGATTGGCTGCTTGTGAGATGAATTTACCTTCATCGCCACAATCCATTACTTTCGGAGCAGACTATTTGCCTGCTCAGTGGCTGACACGTTTTTCTCCCTTTGCCTTGATATCTCCTCCTCTGTTAGGCAAGCCATTTGAGGAGGAGCCCTCAGGTCCATGTAACGGGATCATCCATGTGGAAAGCTGCAAAAATAAAGCTTACATCTAGTACAGAAGAACTCAGATGTCTGGGTGAATGACAATTACCTATGCATACCTTACAATTACAGGTGCCGCTATTACCTTCCCAGGTTCAGAGCCAGTATTTGTTAGGGAACATACTATTGCTTTAAGTTGCTGGGACAACAGAGCAAATCAGATTTAAAAGGAGAACTGTTTTCATTCAAAATGGCGGGCTGGATTGCATTAAGGACTTAATGTGAATTTATGAAAGACACCCCATTTGAATGTCCTGGTTAAAGAGAGAGAAAAAATGCACATGTTAAAGAACTAAGTTACGATAAGCTATATTAAGAAGAAATGTGGAAACATTGACGTGTGACTGTTTTATGGTGTCTTCTGTGTTCAAATCAGCTCACAGTTCTGAGGGACCCAGTTCATGGTCCCTAGTTCCTGGGTCTGAGGAAATGTGGGAAGGCCATGGTGCGGAGAATGGAGTGTTGAAGAGCTGCTCACCTCACTGAAGGCAGTAATCTGAGAGAATGAGAGAGAAAGAGACAGGGATGGACACACATTCTTCAAGGACCCATGACCTTGAACTAGACCCTACTTTCTAACAGGCTACACTGTCTATAAGTCATCAGTCCACAGGAGCTAATTACCTCTCAGCAGTATAGAAATACCAACAGGGAATATCCAGGAATCTTTGTGTTTGACAAATAGTCCCACATAATTCTGACATAGACGGTGAGCAGCTCACAAGCTTGCATTCATCAATCTTTGTAGAACGGTGACTGCTTTATTTCAACAGAGCATGGGTGGCCAAGAAAACCATTCCTATATAAATTTCATCTGGGAAATTTGCCACCCAGGAGGTGCCATGCATTTTGGTGTAGACATGGATTTAGGGAATGGATAAACATGGTAAGAGAAGCTGCCCCAGCCAGGAAATGGTACTGACAGTCTGAGCTCAGCACTTCAGCCTTGTGTGAAATCTACTTTCTGATGTACGAACTTGTGTACTTGTGTGTATTTTGGGGGTGGGGTTTAGAAACTTAGTGAGAGAGACAGAAAGGGGGAGAGGGGAAGAGAAAGAGAGAGAGAGAGAGAGAGAGAGAGAGAGAGAGAGAGAGAAGCCTTAAAAAGAGCAGACACTCAATAAATGACAATTTGAGTTCCCATTACTGTGATTAATACCCCTTTAGCTGGGCCATGGTGATGCATGCCTTTAATCCCAGTCCTCGAAGGCAAAGGCAAGCAAGTTTTTGCTCACAGCTAGCCTAGTCTACATAGTAAGTTCTAGGACAGCCAAGACTACACAGAAAAAATCCTGTCTTGAAAGGAGTAATTAAATACATACATACATACATACATACATACATACATACATACATACATGCCCTGAGTTGCAGTGACGGGACTTAGTAAAGCTGACTCTGACCAGGGATGTCTTGTGACCACTTCCCCTCCCCCCTCTGCTTTCTGCTTCTCCCTTCTGGTTTTCTGTTTCTCTTTAAGTGGTAATGCCAGTTTCAGATGAGCAGTTCTCTTCCTTATATTTTAAATACTGTAGGAAGTCAGGGTTTTGACAGCTCTCATCTGCACAAATGTAATGCCAAGAAAAGGAATGGCGGGAGCAGAACAGACACAGGCTGCCTGCATGGAGGTGTGCAAAGTGGCTGATTAGCTAGGTATTTTTAAAGTTTCATAGGTGTGAGGCAGCCTGCGCTAATGAGAGTTTTAGGGGATTTCTCAAATCTAAAGTGAAGGGTGCCAAGAGTGGAACATGACCTTGGGGCTTTCCTGTACATGTTAACTAATATTACAAAGAACTCCTTGAAAACCCTTGAAGTAAACTTCAGCAAGAGGACATGGGGAGGGACAAGGGAGGCGGCCCAGGCTTGGACTGCAGAGCTAATGATGGCTGCTATAAATAGATGTGTTCGAAGGACTAGGGCAGGATACCAGGGCTAGTCTGTTAAGAGCAAGACTCAGAAGGCTCTGGAGCTAGAAATGAGGGATAAGGAGACACACTGCAGTGTTTTATTTGGAAGAAAAATGAAAGACAACTTTGCCTCTAGTCACCAAAGCACAAGACTGATAGGGTTTCCAGCTGGTGCTGGCTGTTTCAGGAAATTTGTCTTGAGTTAGGATGTTTTAGGGGGTCAAACTCACAAGGAGTGGATGGGCTTGGGAAAGGTAAAACAGAGAGGGAATTCCTTATATGCTGACCCAGCCCCTTGGCAGTTTGCACAAGCTACGTTGCTCTCCCATCAAAGATATGCGTTTCCATTTCGCAGGTGGTACAGCTGATGCCTGTACGAGGCTGAAGAAATTCCCAAGAGTGTGCAGATGCAGGTAACAGCCAGGATCTGGGCTTCGTATTCCCATCCAGTGTTATGGGCAGGGTGGTGGGTGGTGGGTGGTGGGTGGTGGGTGGCGGGTGGCGGGTGGTGGCGGATGATCGCGGCGGTAGTGCTACTGATAGTGGTTGTATTTTTTAGGTTTTGTATTGACATATTGAAAAAAAACTAGCAAGAGACAGCACAAGGAAGGAGGAGTTTACTCTGGCTTACAATTCTGGTACATACAGTCTCTCATACTGACAAACCCAGGGAAGCAAAAGACTGGAGCAGCACACACATACTACACATATACTACACATACTACATACATAGGAAGAATGGAGAAATGCTTGTTCTCAGCTCAGTTTCTTCCCTCTATTTATTAAGTCCCAGAACCTCAGCCCATGTAGGGTGTTTCTTCTCAAATAAATTTTGCCTGTCTTGAAACCCCTGAAAGCCTTCTTTCCATGTATGTCTAGATGCTGTTAGATTGACAATATTAACCGCCACAGTGGCTGTTATGAAGAGAGTAATGTCCTTGGAATTAAGAGTATTAAAAGGCCAACTGTAGTCTTCAGTCGAGCACAGAGAATCCAGATACGAACAGGCCTGTTGTGCATTACAATCAAAGATCTAGGTGTCAGGTGTGGGACAGGGCTCACTGGATTTGTGCTGTAGAATTTGTTTCGTCAGTCAGAATACTGCTGGAGCAGAGCAAGTGGCCATGGCTGAGTTTAAATCCACTGAGAGAGTGGATTTCCTGTGGGGAAACTGAGGCAGGGAGTGAGATATAGGTGAACCCGGAATTATGTTCATACTGCTCATCACTTACAGAAGCCAACACATGGAGACAGTCGTCAGATCTGAACAGTGTGGCTTATTCAGTGTTGACAATCAGGGAAGACAACAGACTAATCATCCTGGGAACTCTGCCTTGATTCTCATGTCCAGAAAGCAAATTTTATAGGAATAAGTCAGGTGGCAACAAAAGCAGTCAGCCTTCTGGGCTTCGTCTTGCTTTCTGGTCAGGAGGTCAGCCACATTGGTAAGACTTGGGATGTCTGGGTTGCTCTTGTCTCCCTCCCCTGCACAGTTTTCTTGGCTCAGCTACTCCTTAAAACATTCTGTTTGCTTTGTTTCTGCTGTCAACTGTGGACTTCTCTAGGGGAATCTGGGTTGGGAGGGGGTTAGTTCACAGCAAACCAACCATGAACAGTGTGTGCTCACTAAGCTGTTGATAAAAAGGTACGTGCAGATCCCATTTTTATTATACAAAGCACAACTGTGTCTTCATATTGCCTCCTGGTCTGGTGCTGCGGGTGGGTGGGAGGGAGTGCCTGACAGAAGTTGTAACTGCATTATGAGGAGGTACAGTTGGCTTAGGAACTGGCATTTTTCTGGAGTGAAGACATGTGGAGCTTAAAGGATTTTATGCTTTTCTGGACCCTAGTTTAATCACCTTTCCATCCTCTCAGTACTTAGCACTTCGAGTTCCCTCTGTTTCTCTGTCTCATGGTTGATCCTTCTCACTCACATGTATGTGGATGACCTGGAGGCTAAAAATCTAGGTTTAAAGACTCCTTCAGCAACATCGAGTCAACCTTGTACAAGTCCAAACATATTCCTATAGAGTTTTGTCATTTGCAGAATTCCTAAAATTTCTCCTTCCTTAAGTACTTTGCAGGGGGCTATGGTAAAAGGCACAACCAATTCTTTTCCTGACACAGCCACCTGGGACACAACCCAAAGTGGTGACTCTCTGGCTTGAAATATCTTTTAAGTCGCAAACTCAATCTTTAAAACATCACATGCATTCTGTATTCTGCTCTATTGTATATTCAAGTTGGTTTTAGTGTAAGATAATGCTGCCCTCTCAAAACTGAAAGATGCTTTCCCCCATAATTCACATGCCTCCTGGTACATTGTGTGCCCTAGTTTAAAAGTCCTTTGAACAGAATAAAGTAAAAGTAAAAAAATATATAAAACACTGAATAAGTGCAAGGCATTCATAAAGTTCTTATTTATTAATAAATGATCATTTTAAATAATTAATGCCAATCAAATCCACTTAAGTGGACCAGGTCCTTTAGGAATTAGAGGCTGCTTTAGCCACTGCTAAAGAACCCCCTCTACACACACACACACACACACACACACACACACACACACACACACACAGATAGATAGAGACAGAGACAGAGATAGAGACAGAGACAGAGACATGGAGGACAGTCTCCCTTCTTGACTAATCTCCCTTGAGTACTTTCTTTACCATTGCGACTGGCTTCTAGGCGAGGCTTGTTTTTTGTTTTTTGTTTTTTGTTTTTTTTTGTGATTTTTTTCATCTCATTTGAGAGAGATCGTGAGAGCCACACACACAGAAAACAGCAGCAATGCAATGCCTCACCCGGGATGCATGGTGTTGAGGTTCTTCAGGCATTCCTTTGATTGCTTGCCTACAATAGGACCATGCAATGGGATCTATATGTGATTTTCAGAGGAGACATGGAGGCCCAGGGAGGTAAGCAATTTCCTCGAGGGCACACAATGTAGCTGCAGAATAGCTTGAAAACAGATGTCTGCTACACATGGTCTTGAGAAGCTTTAGAACCGAGAAGGTAAAGGTTGACTAGGAAAGAGACTCCTCAGGGGAGTTTCGTGCAAGCTGCATCAAGTTCTTCATTGATTCAGGTTTCTTGAGCTGTCACCCAGGCTTCTGAATCACCCATGTGTCTTTACAAAACCTTAATAAACTCTTCAATCCATTCACCTCAATGCCCCAACTTTGTCCACAGTTTATGTTTGTAAATAAAGTTTTATTAGCACACACCCATGTATAGCCATGGGTATACATACTGTAGATACTTTGGGACTATAAGGGCAATGTTAAATTGTTACAACAGAGACTCTCATAGAAAGCGTGGACTGACTCAATCTAAAGCTCTTATTATTCATTGCAATTGTTATTTTCAGCAGAGCTTCTTTGTGGGAACTGGAACCGACATCTAATTGAATGCAGACCTAGCTGAGATCCAAAGGTAATGTTGGTTCAGAGGACATAAGATACTGGTGGGAGGTGTTCAGCCATCCGTGGTGACTTTGTGCTCAAACAGGAAGCCAACAAGGCTCTGTCTAACCTTCTTCAGTCTGTTCTCTCTCCGTGTTCCGTAATGTTTTCCTCTGAATTGAAAATGCATTAAGTCTCAGGAAGTAAATACAACTTAAAAGGCTCCAGGACTGTATAAGATGTACAAGGCCTCACTGGGATGATAATGCAAGCTGTGACAATAGTTGGCAAGAAAGACTCCTGTCAGAGATACCAGAATGCTGGCAAATGATGTAGAGACTCTAGTTTTCGCTCATGCTGGGGCAGGACGTTTCAGTGGCAAATGTCTTGGAGTCATTCATGCTGTTGCAAATAACCAAAGAGTTCACTGGACATGCAACTTCCTTCGGTTACTCCAGTCTACCATTGTCAAGCTATTTTGGGCGAATAGGTTTGTTCACACCGCTCTGGGAAAATTCACATGACACAGGTTTTCACTGATAGGAAGGTTGGGACAGCTTATCGCCTGCATCTCCAAACTTCACAGAATCTAAAAGGAAAGAGTTGCATCCCTCTTCGTGTATGCTCTCCCCAGAGCTGCACATAGGCAAATTTGGCCAGCCATGTTGGCAGAGCTGATGAGAAGGGAATACCACTGCTATGCAGTCAACACGACCCCAAAACTCACAGCATAAACCTACGAAGTCTTACTCAGCTCCCATAAGAGTCCCTGCAAGGTCACATTTTTAATGACATTTCTCCTCTTCCTCTGACTTCTAGTTGTTGGAAACCGAGGTGAGTGAGCAACTGTACTCTTCCCTGGGTAAGGTCTGCAGTTGCCTCCAGTTCTTTGTGCAGGATGAGGACCTTGGACATTTCCCTGTCCACTTTAGCATGTCTCTTGATGTCTTCACTTTAGGCAGTCATGGCTGGTAGAAGAGACCATGAATTTAAAAGAGAACAAAAAGTCCTATGTGGGAAGATCTGAGGGAGGTAAGAGAAAAAAAAAGGTGTAATTGTGTTATAATCTCAAAAAATAAAAGAATAGTAAAAAAATAACAAAACTTAAAAACAAATGAGCAAAGTAACAAAAACAAAGGAACAAAATGAACACCAACAGAATAATCCCAAACTATCTACTAAGAATCCTGTGTCTTCCTCAGCTTCCAGTAGTTCCCGGTGCCCATCACCATGTTCCATAGCAGATCTACAGCAGAACGCAACCAGAGAAGATGTCTGATGTGAATCTACTCCAAACCTTGCTGGATTGGCCACTGTTTGCGGATGGAGATTCTTACTCATGCTCTTTTTTACCTCACAGATTAGTACAATATTTTGTCTAGAATGTTTGTAATTTGGGGGGTGCCCTTTGGCTACAAACAACCCTTAATCAATGCTAAGTAAGAACAAAATAGCTCCAGTTTCTTTCAGTGGAAGGTCAGCAGGGGGTAGCTCCACGCTTGTGGACTTATTCATCATGTGTTCTGGGGCTCAGATTTCTCTACCTTACATTCTTTTCCCACTCTGTATAAAAAAAGTGCATTTCTGCATTGAGGACATCATCTCCTCACGAACTGACTCATTGAAGTTCATGGTGCAGAGAGGCCAAAAAGCATTTTCTACAAAAGCAATTCTTTTTGTTCTACGGGGATCTAGTTACTGGAAGCATGCCTCAGCTGATTTTTCTTCATTTCTTATTGGCCAGAATTGGATAACATGCCTTCTGCTAAACCAGTCTCTGGCAGAGGGGACCTTTTGAAAGTGATTAGCTTATAATGGAGGGTATTTTTCAGTAGAGGCAAGGACTAGGACCTTGGGTGCTCTGAATGGGTATTTTCAAATAGCAGCAGTCTTAGTCCACAGTGTCCTTTTATTTTAGCACCTTGGTGTAAGTGAGTGGGGGTATGTGGAATTTAAACAGGGTTATTGTTATCAATAAAACACGGAGGGGTTCTTGGCTTATTTTCATAAATGATGAGATTAGTGAGCTAAAGGAAGATGGGGAAAGCTCTGTTATCCAAAACTATATCCTCATCACAGCTGGTGGGGTTTAAGGAGATAGAGTGAGATGAAATGAACAGGAGTCCTTGACTACTATTTTGGGACTAGATGATGTAGGGCACATGGACCCTGTCACCAGAGGAACTGGCATGGAACAGGGGAAGTTAAGCATTTCCAAACCCTGGAAATCTCAAAAATTGAGATTAAAATCTCATCCTGTTACCAACAGGAGTAGGGCAAACTCTCTCCCTATTTCTGTGCCTGCCTCAGGGCATGTAACCAGGTGACCACCAAAAAGGTCGCCATAGGCAGTCAGTCACATACCCAACCTGGAATTCCTTCCCATGCTAATGAGCTATCTCAGTAGCCTTAGCCTTCAGTCAATGACCTCCTCCCTCCCTGAATATTCTCATGCTTCTCCCTCAAACTATACAACTTTTGGTTCACCCCAAATAAAGGATATGTATTCAAACCTGCCCCAACAAAGGAATATGAACAACCTAAGATTGTTTCTGGGAGTTGCTTCATTAAAGATTGCTGGAAAGGCCTTGACCTAAAGGACCCGTAGAAGAAGGACACCCTCCCCCCAGGTCCTCCCCTCCACACATACCCTGCTCCCAACACTTGCTCCCAACTGGACTGAGCACCTGATGCCTTGGACTCTACTTACCCCCTTTTGGCTTGGTGGGCAGCTGTGTCTGGGAAGGAAGAGAATCCCACCTGTTCAGGCTTTGCCCTGCCCTGTGCTCTCCAAGCTGGTATCCCAGTGGCACTCAGACCTGATTCATTTATTAAGGGCATTTCCAGTTTCTACCAAAATAGGACAGAGTACTTCCTTGCATGATGATTGCATCTAGAGAAAGTCACAGTACACAGAATTGAAGCAGCTGAATGGCCATCGAGTCTGGTATTCTGAGATTCACGCATTCGCCGATTCAACAGATACTTATCACAATGTCCAGTGCAGTTCAGTCTATGAGTAATCTGCACTGGAAGCCTGGTAATGAGTGGCAGACATGATGGGGGCAATCAGAGGGTAAAGGCGCAAAGAGATAAATAAGAAGATAGTGTATAGAGATAGAACAGGGAAAATGATGAAAGACAGATGGATGAGACAGCTACTTTTGAATGGAGGGCTGAAGGGGGTTTGTGAAGAGGTAGCATTTGATTTAAGAGCTGGGTGCCATGACACATACCCCAGCCCCAGAGGGTGGCGGCAGAAGAATAAAGTTCCAGAACTGCCCAGGCTGTACAGCAAGTCATTGTCTCAAAAAGAACTTTTTTTTTTCTTTTTTAAAGGGTGACCGATAGGAAGTAATTTCTCAATCATAACCTGACTGCATTGTTTAAGGCAGAGTAATGGGAAAAGGAGCTCAAGGACAAAGTAAATACAGAGGAAAGAGTTTGGGGCTGGACATGGGGCTGGGCTGGGTCTGGGTCAGGGTGGGTCTGGGCCTTTTCTGAAGGACTCTTGTGGGTCCTGCTGAGTATCTTCTAAACACAGCTCTTCTGACTGCTGTCGTACTAGCACGAGCAACATGAAGAGGAAATATAGAAAATACTTCAATAGCAGCTGTGGGGTCTCGCGAGCATATTATTTGTTATTATGCTGTTTGAGTTATAGGATGGAGCTCACATGAACACTGTTGTTTGCACAGACTTACTCGCCTGGTCTAGTGTGGTCCTGGTTAATGCAGGCATCTATGCAATCTTCCTGTGTTTTGTGTCTTCCCAAGAGAAGTGCCATCGCAGATTCAATAAAGGTAGCAATAAAGCCCATATTAATAATGTATGCAGAGCTATATATGTCTATTTATAAGGTGCAGAATTACAGTCCTCCTCGCTCCTCCGATGAATGTAAGTATCCTGAACTGTGCTGGATGAGATTTATCTTCCATCCTGACACCCCTTTCACTATGTTACATGCTAAGAGCAGAGCTAAGTGCTATTCCAGACCTGGGACACTGTGCCCCTTGGATCTGGGGTGATTATTTGTGCAGAAAAGTAGAGTTGAAGCAAGCCTAGAAACGTACTATGATTCACAACTGAAAAGAGGAAATACACAGATAAAAGAAGACAGATTTGCTTTCTTGGAAGGCATTGCTTTCTGAGAGGATTTTATTGAGGCACTTTGAGTGAACATGTATCTAATGTGGTTTGTGCACCTACTGTGTGTTGGAGAAGAATATCTTAATATATATATTATGTATATGTTGAGCAATTTATATCTTCATAAGGCAAAAGAAACACTCAGGATATCGACTTGGAGGGGTTAATTATTTATGAGGACCTATTATGTGCTGGATTGCTTTATAGTCATTATGTCAATTCATTGACTCCTCATTAACTCACAATAATTCGTTGTGTTCATCTAGTAATTAAATATTACTAGAATGACAATGATCTCATACATTATAACTGGGCTTATATTTTAATTTATAACAATCTCTGCATAGATCACTCATTAATGACTACCATCATAGAAGCAGAGGTTGCTTGGTAACACACACACACACACACACACACACACACAAAGAGAGAGAGAGAGTGAGAGAGAGAGAGAGAGAGAGAGAGAGAGAGAGAGAGAGAGAGAGAGAGATATTACATTGGTAGTTTTTGTGCTTGGTAGACATTTGCTTGTATTCAACTGACCAGAGTGAGAAGGTGCCCTGGTGGATATTTGAAGTATGATTGGCAGATCCTCAATATTAACAGAGCATGTTTGAAAGTCTCCCTGTGTTGATGACCATTGGGGTTCAGTGACCTCCCTAAGAGAGAGGTCATGAGATGAAGAGCCCCAGCCCAGTTCCATTAACTCATCTTTGTGGACATATACTTTGGATGGCTTTACCTTGGAAACCAGCCTAGATCTCTGAACAGCAACATATCTAGACCTCGTTTTTCTTCTTCCCAGCCCATGTCTCTGACTGGAATCTCACTGACTGGCACCATGAGATACACAAAGTAAGATCTGGGAACCCACGTCTGCCTCCCTTCCATGCTCTTACATCTCAGTCACTATGCCCTAAATTCTCTCCTTCCTCACAACAATTTCTCCCAAATTACTATGGCTTTCTCCTCACAGTTGTCCCCACCTCTCATTAGAATAATGACATTTCTCTTTGCTTGTGAGGTTTAGTATTTAACAGCTAAACCATCTTTTTAGCCCAAAGAGAATGATAATCTCTCTAAAGTTTAAAAGTTACAAGCATCTTGTCAGACCAGAATCTTCATTTCATCTTCCAGGAAATGATCTGCTTCAGAAACTACAAGTTCTACTAGGAAACTATTTAGTGTACAAATAAATCAAGGAAAACCAAGAAATCATCTAGAGCAGGAAAGGAAGAAGTAAAGCTATCATTCACTGTGATGAAATGATCTTGGATAGAGGAATTAATAATGAGCCTGTACCCCTAGGTCCCCATGTCTAAACTACAACAGAAAATAATTTAAGAACATTTTCTGGGTACATTTATCTGTAAAATCTATAACGATCAGTTGTATTTTGATATAAAAAACAGTAAACAAAGTGAAAATGTATTTTAGAAAATAATTTTATTTGCGACAATATCAAAAAGACAATGTCACCAAGTAAAACCTTCAGTGTCTGGAATTTACTACATTGCTTGAGCTGTTGGCCACAGGATGCAGTAGACCTTTCAAACATCACGGGTTACCACTGAGACTATTGGTAACCCTCTATAACATGGTGAGGCATTTGACTAGAAGATTCACCCCTACTTCACCCAGAATTTATGATGCTGGAAGGTATTTTGCACACTACTGAGGAAATAGGTAATCATTACTATCACCCAGTTAGAAACCTTGTGACCTACAAGAGCTACCAAGTTACCTGACTGTAATATCTACTACTTAAATTATGGCACAATGTTATGGGAGTAACCAACCACATTTTTTATTGGATTTAAGGGCCATTTATAAAAGATGGAACCCATGCCTGACACTGTTAAGGTGGCCAAGGATCTGGGGTTAGAAAAGTCTAGGACAAAGCCTACTACTATTATTCTGCTAATGGAATATAGCGATAAAATGACCCCTAATTGATTTTTAAATTCTTTGCTCATATATCCTGACTGCAGTTCCTCTTCCCAGTCCACCCCCAACCCCCTCACTTCATGTTCTCCCCCAAAAGAGCAGGCCTTTCAGGTTTCATAAACCAAACAAGGCATAACAAATTACATCAAGACCAGAAATATAACACCACATTAAGGCTGAACCAGACAACCCAGTAGGAGAAGGGTTCCATAAGCACACAGAAGAGTCAGAGACATTCCCCACTTCTACTACTAGTGATCCCACAAGAATAGCAACCTACTCAGCCTTAATACATACATAGAGGACCTAGGTCAGAGCCCTATAGGCTCCCCTATTTCTCAGTCACTTGATTCTGTGGCTAGTGTTCTTGTAGTGACTCTGACCCCTCTGGTTCCTCTGTCCTTCCTCTTCCTCCTTCACAGGACTCCCTGAGTACCTCCTAATGTTTGACTGTGGGGTTCTGCACCTGGTCCCATCAGTTTCTGGTTGAAAAATTTCTGGTTTCTCTGATGATTATTTTTCTAGGCTTTGGTCCCAGAACACTCTGCAGGCAAGACCAACTGTAGGTTAAAGTTTTTTGGGTGAGTTGGTGTCCCAATCCAACCATTTGAAGCCTTGCCTAGTTGCAGATCTGAAGGTATCACCATCCCTAATATCAAGCTGCACTACAGAGCTGTAGTAATAAAAACTTCCTGGAACTGGCATGAAAACAGACACACCGATCAATGGAGTGGAATCAAAGACCCAGACGTAAATCTACACACCCATGGACACTCAATTTTTTGATAAAGAAGCCAGAAATACAACGGAAAGTAAAAAGGGCATGCAACAGATGGTGCTGGTCTAATTGAGTATTGGTATGTAGAAAATGCAAGTAGATCCATATCTATCACCCTGCAAAAACATGTTTTAGTGGATCAAAGACCTAACCACAAAATCAGATACGCTGGACCAAATAAAGGAGAAAGTGGGGGAATAGCCTTGAACTAATGGTACTCTTAAAGGGCATTATTCAACTATCACAAGAGAAGCTTTTTCTTATAGCAAATGATACATGACACGGAGACTCACGTCTAGGAAATGTGTGGAGAATGGGGGATCTTGGAGCACTCAGCCTTAAATGGAACATTGTTTTCAAGCCATGCAAAGACTTGGGAACTTAGGTTGAAGTGTCGTCTGTCAGAAAGATTATGAGAGCCAGAGTTGGTGGGTGATTTCAAGAAAATGGCATCATCTAGACCTATCAGAACTGATATACCTATGGACTCACAGAGACTGTGAAAACAATTATAAGACCTGAACAGGCTCAAATCAGACCAAATTTTAGCATGGAGAAAGGAAATTAGACACAAAGTCCCCCTCCTAACAAGAAGCTTATGGCAATAAATACCTGCTGGGAAAGGGAAAATTAGTTTTTTTTCCCAATGGAGTGCAGCTGCATATGTCAACCATACTTCACGGCAGGCTCAATGCCCAGAAGTTGGTGGCCAATACAAAACAAACACCATGATTTTTATGTGTGCTTTTTGTCCCATTATGTTATTTCATTATTGTTGCTGTATTCTTTCCAGTTTTTATTGATTTTTAATTTTTGTTTTTATTTCATTTTGTTGCTGAGAAAGAAAGAAAAGGAACATAGTTAAATGGATTTGGGATGTGGGGAGGATCTAGAAAGAGTTGGGGAAGGGGAAAGAATATGATAAAAACATATTGTACAAAATACTTTTAAATAAATAGGAGGAAATTACTTAGGGAAAATTTAAAGAAGTATAAGATTTGCCCAACAAAATTACAAAGTTATTGTTGAAAAAAACTAGAGATGGTGTGAGTAGAAAGACAGTTCATATTCATAGATGGGAGGTTATTTAAAATTCAATAATAGGGAAGATCCAGTAAGCTGCCTACAAACCTTTTTGTTTTCTCTGTTCCTCAAGTAGGCATGTCCTTCAACCTTATCCCTGGTGACTGCACCACAACACCAGATGCAGCCTCCTTTCCCTGTCTATACTTTCTATGGATCCAACACACAACTTCTTCATGACTCCCTTCACTGAATCCCAGCCTTCAACACCAGCAGACACTCTTTGTGAATGTACCAGTTGAGCAGGCCAGAAGAACAGGCAACACACAGCCATCACACTCTGAAAATCCAGAGAGGAAACAAACCAAGGAACAAAACATCAACCCATCAAAGACAAGTCTAGAAATCAGCACCCAGAGCTGTAATCATCCCAAATCAAGATGCCTAAATACCAGCTTAAGAAGAGAATCAATAACAGCCATGGAAACATATCTCCATTAGAGCCCACAGAGCCCAGCTATCCTACAAAAGCTGGCCCTGAATATTCAAAAATAGCTGAAGCACTAAAAAGACCTTAAAACCTCCCATATGAAGATAGTAGAGGTCCTTAAAGAGGAAATCAAGAAACTCTTTGATCAAAGTCAGGAAAAAATACACATGAACACACAAACACACACACACACACACACACACACACACAGAGAGAGAGAGAGAGAGAAATAGAAATGAATGAATAGAACTGTTCAAGACCTGAAAATTAAAATAGAAACAATAAAGAAAACAGAAACTGTGAAAATTCTGAAAAAAAAAAAACTATGGGAGTTTAAGCACTAGCTACATAGGCAAGTATCACTATCAGAGTACAAGAAATGGAAAAGAGAATAAATGGATATATTGGTTAAAGAAAATGTCAAATAAAAAAATTCTTATATAAAATATCTAGGAAATCTGGGGCACCAAAAAAGACCAAACCTAAAAATAACAGGAATAGAGAAAGGAAAATAATTTCAGCTCAAAGGAACAGAAAATAATTTCAACAAAATAATAGAAAAAAATTTCTTAACCTAAAGAAGGAGATACTATACAGGTATAAGAATCATGCAGAACATCAAGTAAATTGGACAAGAAAAGAAAATCCACTCACCACATAATAATCAAATTAACCATACTAAACAAAAAAGCATTGATATATATATACATATATACACATATATATATTCTATTATTAGAACCTATTAAAATTGCAACTGACCTCTTAATGAATACTCTAAAAGTCAGAAGAGCTGAGACAGATGTGCTGTAGACTCTAAAAGACCACGGATACCTCCACACCAAACCAAATGCACTCAAACTAACCGAAGAAAAACTGGGGAAGCATCTCAAACACATGGGCACTGGAGAAAATTTCCTGAACAAAACACCAATGGCTTATACTCTAAGATCAAGAATCGACAAATGGGATCTCATAAAATTGCAAAGCTTCTGTAAGGCAAAAGACACTGTTGTTAGGACAAAACGGCAACCAACAGATTGGGAAAAGATCTTTACCAATCCTACAACAGATAGAGGCCTTATATCCAAAATATACAAAGAGCTCAAGAAGTTAGACTGCAGGGAGACAAATTACCCTATTAAAAATGGGGTTCAGAGCTAAATAAAGAATTCACAGCTGAAGAATACTGAATGATTGAGAGACAACCTAAAGAAATGTTCAACATCTTTAGTCATAAGGGAAATGCAAATCAAAACAACCCTGAGATTTCACCTCACACCAGTGAGAATGGCTAAGATCAAAAACTCAGGTGACAGCAGATGCTGGCGAGGATGTGGAGAAAGAGGCACACTCCTCCATTGTTGGTGGGGTTGCAGACTGGTCCAACCACTCTGGAAATCAGTCTGGAGGTTCCTCAGAGAATTGGACATTGAAACTACCTGAAGACCCAGCTATACCTCTCTTGGGCATATACCCAAAAGATGCCCCAACATATAACAAAGACACATGCTCCACTATGTTCATAGCAGCCTTATTTATAATAGCCAGAAGCTGGAAAGAACCCAGATGCCCTTCAACAGAGGAATGGATACAGAAAATGTACATCTACACAATGGAATATTACTCAGCTATCAAAAACAATAACTTAATGAAATTCTCAGGCAAATGGATGGAGCTGAAAATATCATCCTGAGTGAGGTAACCCAATCACAGAGAAACACACATGGTATGCACTCATTGACAAGTGGCTATTAGCCCAAATGCTTGAATTACCCTAGATGCCTAGAACACATGAAACTCAAGAAGGATGACCAAAATGCGAATGCTTCACTCCTTCTTTAAAAGGGGAACAAGAATACCCTTGAGAGGGAATAGGGAGGCAAAGTTTAGAACAGAAGCTGAAGGAATACCCATTCAGAGCCTGCCCCACATGTGTCCCATACATATACAGCCACCAAACTAGATAAGATGGATGAAGCAAAGAAGTACAGACTGATAGGAACTGGATGTAGATCTCTCCTGAGAGACACAGCCAGAATACAGCAAAAAAATAGGCGAATGTCAGCAGCAAACCACTGAACTGAGAATGGACCTCTGTTGAAGGAATCAGAGAAAGGACTGAAAGAGCTTGAAGGGTCTTGAGACCCCATATGAACAACAATGCCATCCAACCAGAGCTTCCAGGGACTGAGCCACTACCCAAAGACTATACATGGACTTACCCTGGGCTCCAACTGCATAGGTAGCAATGAATAGCCTAGTAAGAGCACCAGTGGAAGGGGAAGCCCTTGGTCTTGCCAAGACTGAACACCTAGTGAAAGTGATTGTTGGGGGGAGGGTGGTAACGGGAGGAGGATGGGGAAGGGAACACCCATATAGAAGGGGAGGGGGAAGGGTTAGGGGATGTTGGCCTGGAAACCATGAAAGGGAATAACAATCAAAATGTAAATAAGAAATACCCAAGTTAATAAAGATGGAGGGAAAAAAAAGACCACAGATGCCAGTCCAGACTACTATACCCAGATAAACTGTCAACCAGCATAGATGAAGAAAATAAAATGACAAAGTCAAATTCAAACAATTCCTATCTACAAATTTATCCCTATAGAAGTTACTACTAGGAAAACTTCAACCTAAGGAAGTTAACTACACAAATGAAAGCAGTGAACATAAAAAATTTCTCAAACCAGCAAAGCAAAAAGAAGGGAAACCCACATACATTACACACACATACTAGCACCACTAGCAAGAAGAAGAATCAACAAGTGTTGTACAGTAGTATCTTTTAATACCAAGGGCCTTAATTTCCCAATTACAAAACACAGATAGTCAGAATGGATACCAAAAAATATCCATTTCTGTTCTGCATCTGAGAAACAAACACACCTAACATCAAGGATAGTTATTACTTCAGGATAAAAAAATTGTAAAAATCATTTGAAGCAAATGGACCTAAGAAGCAAACTGGTGTCACTATTTTAATATATAACAAAGTAGAATTCAAACCAAAATTAATCCAAAGAAAGAGAGAAGGACATGATACACTCTTCATAGGAAAACTCCACCAAAATGACATTGTAAATCTCAACATGTGTGCCTCAAGCACAAGGGCACCCAAGTTTGCAAAACAAACACTACTACAGCTTAAATTGCAGATTGACCTCCATGTACTGATAGTGGGAGACTTCAATACTCTACTTTCACCAACAGATTATGCAAACAAAAATAACAGAGAAATGCTGGTGCTAATGGACATTATAAACCAACTGAACTGACAGATGTTTATAGAATATTTCTCCCAAATACAAAAGAATAAATCTTCTTGGACTCTCATAGAACTTTCTCCAAAATTGGCAATATACTTGTATAGAAAGCAAATCTCAACAGGTATAAGTAAATCGTAACTCCTTGCATCCAATCAGACTCCCATAGATTAAAGCTGGATATCATCAACAACAGAAACAACAGAAAGCTTAAAATTAATGGAAATTAAGCAGTTCTCTATTGAATAAAAATTGGTTAAGCCAGAAATGAAGGAGAAATTGAAGACTTTCTTTAATTCAATGAAAGTGAATTTATAGAATACTCAGATTTATGGCACACAGTGAAAACAGTGCGAAGAAGAAAATTCATAATTCTCTCTCTCATCTATCTACCTATCTACTATCTATCTATCTATCTATCTATCTATCTATCTATCTATCTATCTATCTATATCTATCTATGTACAAAAACTAGTGATCTCATTCTAGGAACTTAACAACACACTCGAATCTCCAGAACAAAAAGAAGTAAGCATACCTCAAAAGAATAGATGGCAAGAAATAACAAAACTGAGAGCTGAACTCATTAAAATAGAAACAAAGAGGACAGTACAGAGAATCAATGAAACCAAGAGCTGGTTCTTTGAGAAAATCAACAAGATGAACAAACCGTTATCAAAACTAACTAAAAGATTGAGAGAGAATGTCCAAATTAACAACAGAAACACAAAGATGGACATAACAATAGACACTTCACAAATCCAAAGAAACATTAGGTTATACTTCAAAAATCTGTACTACACAAAATTGGAAAATCTAAAAGAAATGGATAATTTTTCTCAACAGGTACAATTTGCCAAAGTTAAGTCAATATCGTGTAAATGATTTAATTAGACCTTTGACCTTTAAGAAAATAGAAGCAATCATTGAAAAAAATCTCCAAACCACAAAAAGCCCAGGGCCAGATGATTTTAGCACAGGATTTTTACCATACTTTCAAAAAAAGTAATGTCAGTATTACTTAAATTATTCCAGAAAATAGAAACAGAATAAACATTGCCTAATTTATTTAGATAGGTCACAGTTACCCTGGTACCAAAGCCACATAAAGACTCAACTAAGAAAGAGAATTACACACCAATTTCCCTTTGAACATAGATGTAAAACTACTCAATAAAATTCTCGAAATCTGAATCTAAGAACATGTCAAAAAGATCATCTACCATGAGCCAGGATGTTTCATCCCAGAGATGCAAGGTTGGTTCAATATATAAAAAGAATTAATGTAATCTACCCTATAAATAAACTGAAGGAAAAAAAGTTGATGCCTGATTTGATGCAGCAAAGGCCTTTTACAAAATCTAACAAGCCTTCATAATAAAAGTCCAGGAGAGATCAGGGATACAAGGGACATGCCTAAACATAATCAAGACAATTTACAGCAAGCCTAGAGCCAACATCAAATAAAATGGAGAGAAACTTGAGGCAATTCCACTAAAATCCAGAACAAGACAAGGTTGTCCATTATCTCTATACCTATTCAAGTTAAATCTAGAGCACTTAAAGTTTTATCTAGAGCAATAAGACAGCGGAAGGAGATCAAGGAGATACAAGGAAGGTGTCAAAGTATCATCATTTCCAGATGATATGATATGATAGTGTACATAAGTCACTCTAAAATTTTCACCAAGAAATCCTATAGCATATAAACTTTTTAAGCAAAGTGACTCGATACAAGATTAAGTAAAATAAAACAAATCAGTAGCCCTTCTCCTACAAATGACAAATGGACCAAGAAAGAAATAAGGGAAATAGCACCTTTCACAATAGCCCCAAATAATATAAAATATTTTGGGGGTAATTCTAACTAAGGAAGTGAAAGACTTGGATGGCAAAAACTTCATGTCTTTGAAGAGAGAAATTAAAGAAGATATCAGAAGATAAAAGGTCACTCATGCTCATTGATGGGTAAGCATAACAGGGTAGAACTGGCTATTTTATCTATAGAAATCAACAAATTCAACACAATTCCTATAACTTGAAAGAATGATATTCAACTTTATATGGAAAAACAAACAAACAAAAAATCAGAACAACTAATACAATGCCTAACAATAAAACAACTGCTGGGTGTATCACCCTCCCTGATTTTACACTGTACTAAAGTAATACAAAAGCGGGGTTGGGGATTTAGCTCAGTGGTAGAGCGCTTGCCTAGGAAGCTCAAGGCCCTGGGTTTGGTCCCCAGTTCCGAAAAAAAGAACCAAAAAAAAAAAAGTAATACAAAAGCACATGTTATTTGCATAAAAATAGGTTCATTGATCAACGTTAACAAATTGAAAACTCAGACTTAATTCCACACACCTATGGACACCTGATTTTTTTTTTTTGTAAGAAATTCAGAAGAAATACACACTGGAAAAAGAGACAGCACCTTCAACAAATAGTGCTGGTCAAATTGAATATCTTCATGCAAAACAATAAAAATTGATCTATATTTACCACCCTACACAAAACTTAAGTCCATGTGGATCAAAAACTTCACCATAAAACCAGATACACTGAACCTTAGAGAATAGAAACTGGGGAATAGTCTTGGCCTTAAACTCATGGGCACAGGAGGCAACTTTCTGAACAGAGTACCAATAACCAAGACACTAAGACCGACAATAACTGGGACCTCATGAAACTGAGAAGCTTTGGGAAGGCAAGGGACACCATCAATGGGAAAAGATTCTTACTACCTCCACATTTCAAAACATATAAAGAGCTCAAGAAGCTAGACATGAATAAAACCAAATAATGTAATTTAAAATGGGGTACATGTCCAAATAGAGAATTCTCAATAGAGGAATTTCAAATGGCTGAGAAACACTTAGAGATGTTCAGCATCCTTAGCCACCACGGAAATGCAAATAAAAACGACTCTGAGGTTCAATCTTACACCTGTTCAATGGCTAATATAAAAACACACATAACAGCTAATGCTGGTAAGGAGACAGAGCAAGGGAACATTCCTCCATTGCTTGTGGGAGTTCAATGTTGGACAGCCAGCACGAAAATCATTATGTTGATTCCTCAGGAAACTGGGAATCAATCTACCACAAGACCCTGTGTAAGAGTCCATGACTGGCAGAAGAATGATACTCTGGACTCAAATAGTATGTAAGCACAAAGAGTGTTTTATTCTTCAGAAGTTCAGCATGCTAGGGTCTACCATCTACAAAGATGGAGAAATCCTGAAATGAGTTCCAAGGCCCAATATAAAGCACAATAGGGGAATTTTGGGGAAGGGTAGATGACCTCTATCTTAGTCTTAACTCTATCTCTAAGAAAATTCCAGTAACGTTGCTGGGGCCTGTGGGGCTGGAAACTTTTGCTGGGGAAGTCTGGAAATTGTTTTCAGTGTTATGACTGGGTTGATTGAGTTTTGGCTGCAGGGTTTTTAATGGAGATCCCCAAGTTGCTCAGACTGATGCTAGTCCAGAGGGGTGTTCTCCACAAACTAAGAGCAAGGCCCCTACACTGAGGACAATATTCACACCACTCATTGAACATGGAGAGGTCGAGCTGGTGCTTGCATGGAGACTTCCATCCCTAAGTTCTAGTCTAGAACTTGATGTTCGTGTAAAAAAATTAGTGAACTGATTCTATTTCTTCTATGCTCACATATTGGTGGCTTGACCAGACTTCATCAGGAAGACTTCCTTCAGCACTAGATGGGAGAAGATGCAGAGACCCACAGCCAGAAATTATGTGAAGAAGGAGTCTAAATTGGAGGTCTCCAATAGGTCTCTTCCCTCAGAAG